>NW_024527710.1:13321893-14058903 GCF_017590135.1 Pyrgilauda ruficollis
AATCAAAGTAACACACAAAGTAATTAACATTACAGACAACGCAAATTATAATTATGATATTCTTACACAGAAAAAGCAAAATATTTTCTAATGAGGTATGTATTTTAATTTAAATATAGCAAATTTTACACTTCTCATTAGTAGGCATTTGCTCTGTCAGGACTATTCATTCTTTACTCAATCAGTTCCAGAGGGAAGACTCCAAATGATGCAGCAAATGCAGACATGGCATCCATTACAATTAAACAGCCAGTGCATGTAAACCTCACAACTTGTTTTCATATCACAATGACAGCATGTGGTAATGAACTTTCTGTTAAGAACTGTTAAGACCTGGAAAGGGAAAGAAATATATACTCCCAAATACTAATTACTCAGATGCTTAATACTCAACCTCTTCAAAAACCTGGAGATCAGCCAAAAAGTGTCATAAATGGTTTCACTTTGTACGAGAACCTTATTTACCAGCATTCTTAATTTCTATTTGTGCAGATGCCATGCTTAGTATTTAGCAACGAAATAGCTAAATATAACAGCAATGCTAATTAGACCATCCATAAGCGTTTGAGTTTTTTTTACAGCCTGGAATTCTCTATTAAATTCAGCTAAGGAATGTCAACCACATCTGCTCCAGCCACCACAGAAGGGAAGGTGGTCCTGTTCACAGGGGATGAAGGTGGTTGTGTTCCCAAGGGATGATGCAGACCCTCAACGTGTCAGTGGCAACACATTTTTCCTGCCTGAAATGTGACTGCCCAGCACCACGGCTGAAAACCTGTCAGTGTGCACCTACTGCTGCCCAAGCAAGTGTCCAGTGGCTCAGCTCCACCACGAAGCAGCGGAGTTACCTGATGTGAAATGAGGACTGAAGGTCTCCACCAACCGCAGCACTGTGGGAACAGAGCACTCCCAGCTGAGCTCCCCTGGATGGGATCCGTGCGCCAGGGCACAGTTACAACATCAGACACTTCATCTTGTGGCTTTGCCTCTCTCCCCTTTCCCCTCCTCAAACCTCACCCTAGAACTTTTACATCTTTTTGATGCAGAAATACGTTCCATTTTGACCAGCTCACTGTCGTTACTTACAACAAAGCAGGATTTCTCACTGCTGTGCTGAAATGACTTAAAACAATGAACCAATTCAGAAAAAAACCCGTAGCTTAAATACCAAGAACAAAAAGCAGCAAGAAAGCAACCTGTCTCCTTCTTCCTCTACTGGATGCTGTTCTATGCTACCAAAAAACCACTGAAACATCACAGACAACAACTCATTCTACTGAAATAAACCACTACCCAGTGACCTCATGGGGGAAAAAGAGTTTTACCTCTAACATACACATATAAAACTAACACCCAAAAAGTCACCCATACATATAAATAAAATCACAATGCTTCCATGTAAAACCTGTAACTAAAACATCACCTACTGATCTGAGATTTTTTTTTTACAGTGATCACATATTTAAAAATTGCTCATTCCACTTGACTCTAGTGGTAATTACCAGTGGAAGTCTAGAAGTTTGGCCAATAGAGAGGGAAAAAAAAAAGAATAAATTTTAGAAATTTTACTAAATTATTCTGGCATGGCTCTCATCTTTCAAACTCTGAAATGCTAAGATTGTTACAAAATCCAAACTAAAAATTGAGAACATATTGTGAATGTATTTATAGTAAATTAAAATTATGGCTTTTTATTTGCTAGGATTATTTTCAAGACTTCACTGAATCACTTGACTCTATGTCCTCGAAAATAGATAGTTAACATTTTGAATATATTTAAGTTTTACTTACGTAAACCCATTTAAAAAAAAGAGAATGAGTTAAAACTCATCCATTTACCTTGAACTTTAATGAGCAGAACAGATATCATTTGTGACATTAAAGTTATTCAGGCTCAATAAAAGCTAAAACTTGTCCTTGCTGAACGGTGAAATGAGATTTGCACGGCCTGTATACGCCTTGTTTCCCACAATCAAAGTGTCACAGCACAAAAACATTCTCCTGCATGGGGAGGTTTTGATACCCATTCCCCTGGTGAAAGTGTGAGAAAGATCTGAAAGAGTTATTGACAATTCATACAGTATCCCATATTCCATTAGGTAGTACAAGCAGAGAACATATCTTAACTCTGAAGGGAGATGAAGCAACAATGTTTTAAATTACTATTGACTCCACTAAATTTCCTGGTAATGTCAGAAGACTGTAGTCTGGCAGGTTCATAAGAGACTCAAGATGATACAGGAATCCAATTATGCCAAGTCTATTTAGCTGTCCTGTTTGCTAAGCCAAAGGTTAACGAGAACTGCACTGAAAAAACCTCCTGTGGTATTACAAAGTATTTCTTATGCTGCATAACATGCAAATGAAAAAGTATTTTAATCAAGTCTTTCTTTAACTCCTTAATTGCAATGGGGTACCCTACAAGACAGCAAATAAAAAACTCATGATGGAAAAAGTGATCTTAAAAATTTGCCACTGAACACAAGAGATCATCATTAATTACTCAAGTAATTACTACAAAATATTTCTAATTTGGGAGAAAAAGAAGTTCAGATCACAGGAGCATAGATAGTCATTGCTATCATTAAATCTTTATAAATAGTAAGATACAGCCTCTAATTTTAGGCAGAAATTAATTGTATTTTTGTTGGCAACACACTCCAGTCTGTTTACACAGCTGACAACTTCCAGCACCACCAGATTCGAGCAGTGAGCTTTGAGGACTCGTCTGCTTCAGAGCAGATGACTCAACATTCACCAATTTCATTAAAGATGAAAAGGGGAAAAATTCACCTGCAACAATGTCACTTGTAAAAAAAGACTTAAAGTAGATTAATGAGTTTTACATATGTGAGGTATGCTACTCAGAAGAAAAGGAGGGGGAAAATACATGAAAACTTAACAGCTGTGGGAAAACAGATTAGAAGTGTTGAGTTTCCAATTCTTTTTTGGGCTAATGTAAACTAATAAAATGCTAAAATGGATCCACATTTCAAAGCCTGTAATTACCACATGACACCATTCTGTTATTTCAGACCTTACATCTATCAGCTCAAATATGCCCTTGAATACATGGACTGAGATTTAACCACCTTTCTCAAACTTAAATACTGTTTCTGCAAACACCACCACAGATACATTTTTCAAGTACACTGGAAATTCAGACAGCTTTTGCCTTTTGTGTTTTTTTTTTTAAATTGGCATAAATCCTTTTCCCAGAGCAAAAGAATGAGCAGTCATATTCAAACAGCAATTCTCCCTTTACAAGAAGAGAGCAGAAATAGACAGGGAAGTAATGCATGGCAGATAATGGCAATGTGAAAGAAAGCAAACTCCAAATCCATTTTCACTTCGTAGAACATTCAGGTTCAATAAAAAACTTGATTTTTCTACATTTTTCTCAGGTCACAAAATTTACATACAACATAACTACATAATTATTTCACCCTTTTAGGCACTTTTTTAGTGGACTGGTTGGGTTTTTCTTTAACTAAAGAAAGGTAGACCTCACTAGCACTGGGAACATACCTGCAGAAGGAAACTGAAAGACATGCTGTAAAACACATTGTAAGGATGCAAGGAAGCAAGTCTGATATTTAATGGGATACTGCAGGTAAGTCCCACAATTTCATGAATCTGTGGGCAATCCTGAGTCAGTGGATTCTGTCACTGGTGGTGACCCCTCACTGATTTCAGCCAGAACAACTCCTGCTCTGAAGCCAGGCAGAGGCTTGAGCACGAACTGGGTGAGCTAATGTACTAAAAAATACCTAGATGTGCACTCAGAGCGTACACAAAAATCAGGGTTTTTTGTCTGAAGTTCAATCATCCAATAGATTTCAACTTCCAAAATGTTGTGCAGCCTTGCTTCAGTCTAGAATGGCTGAAATGAAACATGACACATGAAACATGCACTGAATCTGATACACAGGAATCATTTCCCTGAGCTGCAGGCATCCAAACCTTGAGCATTCGTATCCTCCACACCACAACTCTGAATGTGTGTGATGTTAAAGTACTGCATAAGAGACACTAAATGCTACTGAGTGATTCCATTCAAAAATCCATGTAAAATCAGCCTTTTCTAGGCAGGAATGAGATGAGAAGCCAAGGAACTCACTGAGTCATCTGTGGCAGAAGAAGGCCAACCCTCCCACAGCTGGTGACGGACAGGGATACTGGTCAGGTCATACACATTCCGCTTCACCTGGAAAAAAATAAAAATAAATCAGAATTTGCTCTAAAAAAGGCAGCCAAAGGGCTTTGTTTTCATCATAGCACCAAGCTTTTTATTTTTCCTGGTTATTGTAAAACTGATTCTTCCAACACTCTTAGATTCAAATATGGTCAGCAGGTTTACACAGCCAAAAGCAACCGAAGGAACTGAGTTGAATCAAAAAAAATTAAGATCTAAGAATTACCATTCAAAATGTTCCATTATTACTTCAGCATCTTAAAAGTGCAAAAAAAAAAAATCATAACACAAAATTTCCAAGCAAAAAGTATTACAAAGTAATGGAAAAAGTTAAGGGAAGCAGAAGGTAATAACAAATATTCAGCTGTCTGTTTTGCTAGTTAATTTTCACCTGAAAATACTAGGTGAAGAGCTTATCAAATGAGAAATATAATGAGTTTTGCATAAGTTTCTTAAATGGGTTCCAAAAATAAAAATTAGTATATTAAACCTGAAAAAATTAATAAGCACATTTTCAATTAAGACAACACATTTCAAATATTTTTAAACAAAATGCTAAGTAGTACATCTTTACATCAACTCTTTCCTCATGCTATTAAATTAGAAGTTGCTACTCTTAATTATTTCACATGATGGTTAACAGAAAGAAGGGAGGGAGGGAAAAAAGAAGAAAGAGTTGAAAATTTTTAATAAAGAAAGAATACTACAAAATACAAGAATTATAAAACTCTTTCCATGAAAACACTACCACAGATATAAAAGCAGGCAAGTTTTATCAGAGAATTTGTAATAAATAATTATTTAAATCACAGAAAGAAGTATTTTGGTACTTAGGACAGAGAGTGGTATCTTAAATTCTGAATAATGTCTTACACCTGAACACAATGACTGCACAAACATTGTAAATATTGCCCAGCAGGACCACAGCTGTGAACAATAAAATATGCCAGTGAGCCATGGTGGCTTTCACAGGAATCCCAGAATGATCTGGGGTGGAACTTTAAAGATCCTCTCATTCACCCCCTGCTCTGGGCAGAGACACCTTCCACTACACCAGCTTGCTCAGAGCCCCATCCAAGCTGGTTTATTTTTGGTTTACATTTCATAAAATCCCTACATGAGAATAAAAGGTCCTCCCACATTTTCAAAGGTCTAGACAGATCCCAACAACCTATATTGCATCCAGAAAAACATTCTCAAAGAGATAAAAATAAGGTTTGATACTTTTAAATAATATTCTCTAGGCAAAATATCTGAGCAAGTCTCAATTCTGCACCTTGGTCTCAGCTCCAAGAAGGCTGCACAGTCCAACACTAACAAACACAAGAACCCATTAAACCAAAAGATATTAAGGCAGATGGATAATATTTGACTTAAAGCAAATGACAAGGCTACTCCAAAAGCTGTCCTTTGATGCCTTTAGATTTTCACTTGTTCACTTGTCAACAGGAAACAAACAGCAATTAATTGTGTTCTAACTTCTGCTATGAGAATTACTAAAATTTCCGTGAACTGAAAGGAATTAAATTTATTATATTATAGCTGTCAGCAGGAAAAGATCTTTGAGCTAGCACCCTGCCTGCAGTCTGCTGCACTTACCCTGAGTTAACAATTTTTCTGAACAGAAAAATAGTTTGCAACAGTCGGAAAGAAAGCTGAAATTTTCCAAAATTATAAATGCTAACATAATCCATTTAGCTAAAGGTTTCATATTCCAGTAATGAATGAAAGAAAGATGATTCTACAGTACCATTCTCAGGAAGATAATACAGTAAGAGAGGTTTTTTATATCATTTGATCCTACCTATTAATCAGTACTTGACATATCTTCAGCACTGAAGCACAGTTGAGGTTTGACTCCAAGATAAAGTAATATAAACATATGGAAAGTTCATATGTTCCCTCTAAAATTTGTCATTTATTTTTAGTACATGATGTATATGAAACATCTGGCAATAGATTTTCATCTAAAAATATTTTTGCATAATGAAATAACATCAAAACTCTTTCCCTGGATCATCTTTAGACACAAATGCTCCATGGATTCTTTCTTTTAAATTCTGCACAACAATAAATGGATGAAGAATTCGTGTGCAGACATTAAACAGTGAAACAATTGTTCTAATCACTATAAAGATCCTAAGAAGGGTGAGGAAAAGGCAGGGATTTCCACACATAGTCTTCCTCACAAATGTTGATTTGGGCCACATTCTTCAAAAAATTCTTAACGGTACAGTCACGAGTTTGTCAAAAAATACCCACAACTGCAAACAATTCAAGGCATATTGAGATCCAACACAAACTACAGGTGCTATTACTGTATTTTCAGATCTTCCCTTCAATTATTGTTGTTTTTTTCTCATTATTTTTAGTACTAGCAGTTATTTCATGCTAATAAAGTGCCCCTTAGGAAAAACTGTGAAGCTTTGTCTAATTTCTGGACAGATTTCATACATAGGCTATGCAGATAAAAATTTCAATACCATCAGTTTAAAGCTTTCTGAATATAAATATTCTGCACAGGTCAGTGTTTTAAAATCATTAAGATATCTCTCATTTTTTTTCTAAAACTGGTAAATTACATGTACACATGATAACTTTATGTTAATATTAGTTTTGTTCAGGAGGTTTTGCAGGGAGACTGACCTGGGAACTATGCTTCAATTAAAAAAAAAAAACTACAACTATATTTTAACTAAAAAAATTGAAAAAAGAACTTTGAGTCTTTAAGACACAGAATACTGAAGTATCTATTAGCAATTCAAGTGGACTTCATTTTAGTGCTTCCTCAGAGTTTCCTTGGTGGCTTTGTAAAGAAATGTTGCTTCATACTGCCCCACAACAACCCAAAATGTAACAGTCCTGACCTGTGTGATCACAAGGACACAGTTCTTGCTGGTTTCATTTTCTGGCATTAAAAACCAGGACAAACTGTCCCTGTGAAATATTTATTTTCCAGCTACACACCAGAAATAGTATCATTTTCACAATATAAAACTCTAAAGTGCACTATTTTTAAATAACAAGTGAAACTTATTTACAGAAACATGGGGTCAATAGGACTACATAATATTGTTTTCAAAAAGCCTTCAGATGTAAAAATAAATAACTCGGAAGTCACATTCCTCAAATTCCTTTTTAATTCCAAAGCACAACAGAAAGGCATTATGAAAAAAACAGTATTTCCCTTCTTTCATTAACTCATCTGTAACTGCACTGAATTCAATAACATTCCTCTGCTATTCTAAGCTTGAAAGGCATGCTTGGGGTAAAGTGTTATGTTGGTATAAAGCACAATGCCAGACTGATGTGCTGGACAAAAGTGATCAAAGTTGAAGTAATTTTAGCCAAGGCACAAGTATTCTGCTGCATTATTCTAGCAGAATGACATCTGTTGAGCAACTCGTCGCAGAATAAACCAGTTGTGTTAGGCAGGCCTGGCTGGGTAGGGGACCATGTAAGACTGATTAGAGTAATGTTTGATTAAACAAACTGCTTGAGTTAAGATCATAACTGGATTTGGAATTCATGCCAAAGTAGTCCTCTTTCAAACAACAAGCCACAATCAATTATTTAAGATAAAATAAGCTTGCTTTTAAATAATGATTTGATTTTTGGTTTCTTTGATAATTAGAACACTGTTACGAAAGCAGGCTGTAAAATGTTTTAGAGATTAGAATATTTACCAATTGAGTGTAGAAAACCCCTTTTCTTCATTAAATTACCTAATTTATGAAAGCAGACTGTAAAATGTTTAAGAGATTATAATATTTACCAACTGACCTAATTTCAGTTTAAAGTGAAAAACTCCATGAGGAGGAAAAAGTTCTAAAGATTTCTATAAAGCAGAACTGTGAACTGCTCCTACACTGGGCCAATAAAAATCTACAGCCACACTCTTCACGCAACTGAAAAAAGTTAGCCCAGTAAATGGACAAAGTCTGTGCTAAGGATTTTACTGATAAATTCACTTGGTATTGACAGGAGGACCAAAATCTTTACTGTGTAAAGCAACTCTAAATTGCAGTGCCATCCACTGAGCTACATTTATTGGCAAACTTTTTGGTCCTGCACTTTTGATCAGACTGAAATACAAATTGGTGGCATTGTCTTTGTGCAGCCCAGAATGTCTTTTCATAATGCTCAGATGCCATGGTGACTGGCACATTACTATGGCAGCCACCCTTCAGATTATCATCTCCAGAATATAAGAGATCATTTAAAAACAAATTAAAGGCACATCTATTTGGTTTCACTACTCAGCTGTAAACAGTATCAATACAACCGTTTAACAAAAAAAAAAAACAAAAAAACAAACAAAAAAAAAAACAAAAAAAAAAAAAAAAAAAAACAAACAAAAAAAAAAACAAAAAAAAAAAAAAAAAAAAAAAGAAAAAAGAAAAAAAAAATAGCCCATATATTTCAGATGCAGTCTTACTTGGAAAATGATGTATATTTCCTGCATAATGCCCTGCCTTGCAGTTATACATTGATGCTGGGAAACCATGTGAAGTTTTACCTTCAGCTCATTTCCTCTAGTTTTAGGAGGGAGTTAAAATATTAAATGACTTCTAATATTTTAAGAAAACATGTATGTCAAAGTAGCCAACATACTCAGAAAACTTCCCAGACAGAGGAAGAGTGTTACCTTCCCATCTTTCACTGGTTTCTTTAAACAGATGAACATGTTGCTTTGCAAGTAAGGTTAAACACAAAAGATACACTTTGTTTGCAGATATGAAGCTAATCCAACATTCAAAGTCCTGCCACATTCATATTAGTAAGGATAAAGTGAAGCAAAATGTACCACAGGGCAAAAAGTCTGTACCAGGTACTGTGATGACAAGGACCTTCTGGTGATTGCACTCAGCAGGAATAAGTAGCTACTTTCTCATCTCTGAATTAGAAAAAATCTGATACCTACTCTCAAAAAACAAAGACCTAACAGTTACTGAATGATTAAAAAAATTAAATTTATGCTGAATCATCAAAGAACTGTCATGCCTGAATCTGTATCTTTGAATCACAACAAATCACAACAAAGTTTAACAGTAGTTTCCCTCAGGCTGTTTTCAGCTTATGCAGGTACAAAGTTAAGTGAAATAATGTACATAATGAACTTTTGTTAGTCTTATTATTAAATATAATTTATGCAAAGCTGTAAATTGGCTGAGATGCTAAAGACTGTTCCAGGCACATAGGCAGCATGAAAGACAGTGCAAAAATGAGTGCATGAAAGGCAGACAAAAGGAGCAATAAAGTCAGAGGACTGTGAGGAATGTGGAATGTGAGTTGGGGGATGCAGAGAAATGAGATCAGATGCAGACAGTCCAAGGTTGCATGGGGCAGTGATGGTACAGCAGAAATCTTGACTTTGATGTTGTAACAGAGAAGAAGTCCAGAAAAGTAACCAAAATTTTTAGGGGACAGCAATGATATGGATGGGGCAGTGCCAGGAAGAACTTCAAAGTGAGCAGAAGCATTCTGGTGAAGAAAGATGGAAAGAAAGGAGGCAAACTCAGCTGAAGTGGTAGGCTTAAAGATTATAAATTAAAGCCTTTAACATCTCTGCCAGGCAAAATTCCAACAGATAGAAAAGAGCACTGGGAATCTGGCAGGAATAGATGGGAAGCAGGGGCAGAATCAACCAAGTTTCTAAGCATGGAGAAGCATCAAAGGTGATATTATGGTGAATTTGAAAAGACAGTGATGTTATCAACAGATATGAGCAAAAATTGGTTAGAAAAAAAGGTTATTTCAGTTAATTGTGGACTAGTGAGAATTATTGAAAATACAGAGATGCAAAACTAGAGAGAAGGAATTTCTGAATCAGCACCTCTGCCACAACGGACTGCAATAGATTTGGTCCACAGTAACAGAAAAGCCCAAGACACAAAGTGGAGAAGTGAGGAGGGAAAATGACCAACCAAAACAAGTAATCCATATTTCAAATGTTCTCGTGGCAGAGAAAAAGGATTTTACATTTTATCAGGAAGAGGATATCACAAGCCAAAGGAGAAACTGAATTTCTTAACTTTAAAAGCAATTTTTAGCTAGCTCCCCACAGGTGGGATATATTCACATATACTAAAGCAGTGCACTGTGTGAGCCACCACTAACACCCAAACCAGAACTCCCCGGTTACTCTACCCAAGACTCATTTAAGGGAAAGATTCTAAGTCAGCTCCACTCACAATTTTGCTTGTATTCTTATCTTTCCAACACATAATATAACAAACTATACTACAACATAAAAAAAGGCTATTTAAATTATCAAATTTTAATTTTAGTGTAAGTTTTACTTTAGAAATAATACCGCAATTCTAAAGACATCAAATTATAACCTGCCTCTCCTTCTAGCAGCTGACTGAAGTTTAAATTACAGAATGCTTCCAATTAATGAATTAAGATGTCAGGGTTGGGGTATTTTTAAATAACAGCATCTGCTTCTCACGAATTTTATACCACTGAAAGTCTCAAAGGAAGACTCACTATGCTATTTACATTTACACATATTCAATTCACTCTGTTGTAATCTAAAGGAAAAAAATACACTTCCAATGTAAATATTTTAAATCTATACTGAATGCAAAGAAACCCATCACCTGCCCAAGCCTATCAGCCAAAAGTCAGTCATGATTCAGCACTTTTATAAAATCCACAGGAACTCCACTGTGTGTTTTACTAAAATACATTTCCTAATTAATTTTTTATTCCATATCTCTTCCTTTAAATTACTATTTTTACTTTTAATATCTCTGAAAATATTGAGATCTGCATTTATTAAGTTTTCCCACTTACTAGGCTAAAGCCTAGAAACCTTGTTTCTTGTTTAATGCAGAATAGAAATGCATTCTATTCTAACATAATTGATTTTAATTCAATGTCCAAATTACATTACTTGCTTATTCTGACAAGTAAAACAGAAACAAATAAAAGCACCAAAATATACACAGCTCATGAAAGCAGGGTTCTCCTCCCTCTCAGGACTATTTAATTTTCAAATTAAAAGCCATATGCAATTTCAGGCCTTAAGAGAACCTGAATGTCCATTGTACACCAGCCACATACAAAGGAGAATTCATCAGTGGGTAAAACACACACACACACACACACACACACACACACACACACAACCAGTAGGAAATTTTATACCAAGTTTTTGTGTACCATTAAAATTAAACATATTTCATGCACAGAAATGCCACTAATGCATCCAACTTTAAAGTGTATGGAACAGTGCTTGAATCCAAATAAATACAGTTTAAACTACATCAAAAATGGGTTGCATTGTACTGTAGCACTCAGTAAATACTGGGCCAGTATCTTCATTAAAAAGCTTGGTGAAATTGTTCCAATTAACTCAGATCTGGCAAACTTTAAATGTCCTAAATTCAGAAAATAAACTTTTTTTTCCTTAGTGCTCTGTCCTCTTGCCCTACAGCTGGGACACACCTTCCATGACACCACCTACTCACTTCACAGCCTCACTGAGCAACTGTATTTCTGAGCTGTAACACTTATTCAGAAATTTTTTGAAATTTTTGTCAATCAGGAGTTATCAGAAGTTCATCCAGTTTGGGAATGACCAAGGTATTTAAAAATTCATTAAGTGTAATAAGCTTCATTACACTTTATAGGTTTTTGCAAAGAAATGTTTGGCAGCTTCCTTTCAGCAATAGAAATAATATTGTGAATAAATTATTTTCATAGATTTCACCATTATTCATACTTCATTATCTCCTGTTTCATTAATTTGAGCTCATACTTTAATCCTACTTTAAACCAACCCATCTTGGATGTAATATGACCTTTTCTAATGGATCTGTGCCAAGTGTGTATCTCACCATTACAACCTACAATAAAATGGCTCATTAGGCAATACTAGTATAATTTTGGTTAAAACATGCAAATTTTGAAACAAAATAAAAGCAAGACTACAGCTAAACTTTACTGAATTTTCTGATTTGTGAACTTCTGATTGCCTCATGCAATACATATATATGTGTGTGTGTATACATCTGTGTGTGTATATATATATATAAATGTGTGTATATATATACATACTTAAACATAATCTGAACACATGGGTGCCCCAAGCATGAGATGTTCCCTCAAATACTTAGCAAGATATTTTTCCAATCTCAGCTTCCTGTCCAGATAATTTTGAGAATTAATCTGAGCTCTCTTCAAGTTATCAGATGCTACTTTTTGCCACTGCTTTGGATCAGCCTTTCCATGGGCTGATGTTAAGGTGGCAAATGTTACGTACATACACAAAGTTATATTATACACTATATTAAAATTCTATATACAGCTGTCTGGCTGTCTTTAAAATGTGGGTTTCGTTCTCAATGCCTCAGTTTTCTGACAGCATATATGCATGTTTTAATTCTGTAAAATAAAGAAACCCCTTTGCAGATCTCCACCTTTAAATCCCTAAAATCAGTTATCCTTCTAGGGCAGCATTATTGCTAAATGCAAGGTACAATCTGCTAAACTTGATGCTGAAGTTCCAGGGTGCTGCTATATGGCCTGCACTGTGCAAAGGTTCAGCTCACATAATTATTATTATTCATTGCTTGTAGTGCCTAGGAGACCTAATTGTGATAATCCCCTCTGAACTTTAAACTGCATGACCCTTTGATTTTTTTAATAGAAGGTTAAAAGAAGAAACAAATTCCTATAGAAGGAGAAGGGAAAACACATTCTTAAGAAATTGGGGCAAGAGACATGAGTATTTTAAAAAAATCATTTTAGCAGCACACAAGCATGAGTTTGAAATGGGGTATGAAAGAATTAAGAGTGTGAGCTAGCTGTGACATTAGAGATTGAAAGGAAGATGTGATTAGGGTTAAAAGAGATCAAACAACAAAGACTTACTGCCAAAACAATTTTACAAATTTATTTGAAAATGCCTTAAACACTTCTACTAACAAAATAAAAATGCTGATAATACCTGAAGTTTGTTTGCTTGTTTGATTGTTTGGCATGCAGTGACACAGAAAAGACACATTTTGAAGTCCAAACTTGTTTTTCATTCAGTAGGAATGGTCATTTGAGCCACTTATTAGCTACCTAAATGAGCCAACTTGTACCTGACCTCTATGCACATGATGAAAGACAACAGGCACCTGCTCCTCAGGCATCCATCACCACATCACCATCAACAGGCAAAACATTCAGTTGCAACAAGAAGGGTAAATACAGTTTCTAATATTTTTACTCCCAAGGTCCCGATTCCAGTTGATTTTATGTCCTGAAATGTCCAGAGATTGCCAAATACCTTGACACTTCCTGATCATGAAGTTAAATATGTGCCAAGAGCATTAACTTTGATCCAAGCTATTCAAAATTGATATGAAAACACAATTTCAACTATTAAATACACATTCTGTCCATCCTGACATCTCTCAGACTTACCAGAAAATACTGACTCCACTGGGTGATGGTAAAATATGAACTAAAGCTGGGAAGTAAGGCAAAATCTCCATGCCTGGTGGGGCCTGGTCCCACCCTGTCCACATCACCTGTGCATATATTCAGTTACAGCACAGTCACTCTTGTGGATACAGTCAGGCTCCCACTCAAAAGGACATTAAAGATTATTTCTAGGGTCTGAATCATCACTGGAAATAAAAGAGAGAGTCAATGTGACTCTTGCAGAGGAAAGAAGATCTGTTAAATTTTCACAGCTGTCATGTTCAGAACAAAAGAAAAATTTAGGCAGATATATTTCTAGTCAAACATCCTCATCTTCATTTAAAAAGTAACTGGTCTGCAACAGCCCAGGTGTAATAAATCCATAAATTGGTCTTTGGTCACTTCTCTACTTGGGAATATTCAGGGGTTTCAAAAGTAATCATTCAAACCCATGAATGGTAGAACAAATGGTCATTTTAGGAACTAGTAAGGAGAAGAAGGAAGTTAAAGGTCCAATTCTCACTGTTTAATCATAGTCAAGAGCACCATTTGGATACATATTGGGGGAAAGAGGGAAAAAACCAAATCCCAACTAAAAAACTCCCATTTAAAAGTTTCTTCTCACGTTGGTTCAATGAGAGAAGGAATCCCATCACCTCTCCCAAATCTCAGATTATGACTCCAAGAAATACATTTCCTGAACACATTTCACTGATTAACAGTATCTTCCACTCCTACCCAACTACATTTCAAAATAGAAACTGATTCAGTTTCAGTCTTAAAAAATGCATAAACCACATTTGCTTCAGAGCAATCTTTAAGTGATAAGCCTACCCATTTTGGTGTAAGAAAGAGAACATCACAAAATCAGTATTTTCTCATGTTTTTTCTTGTTCTCTAGACAATCAATAAAATAAACTTTTGGGAGAGGCCATATTTTCTTTCTCCTAGAGACAACACAAAATCTATTCCAAAATTTTTAAATTGGTCAATAATTATAAAGTATGTCCAAATTTACACACTATATGAAAAATAGTTCAATCTATCCACTTTGAGAAGCAAAGTACACAGTCATGCAGAGAGTTGGGAAGCACTTTCACATACAGAAATTCTCCAATACCTCTAACTCCAGCGTTTTACTTCTCTCTTCCCTCCACTTTTACACTTAAAGGTCACAGCAAACCTGCTGCTTAGTAAGGAGAGATGGGCAGACTCACCCTGCAGCCCTTTTATTCCTATTTTGTTGCTAGGGCCAGCACACACAAGGTGCACATAAAAAGGAAGATGAGCCACGGATATAAAATGTCTTGTGCATTACATTAATTTCCCAAAGTAAAAATTCAATGCAACGTGCATTTTCTCTGAAGACTCTCTGATATTTCCACCATAAAAAGAGAAGGTGGGCCCTCCAGAAACTCATCAATAACTCAGGTGCTGACTTGCTTGGTTCACTTCAGTTGTTGGTATCAGGTATTTGACAGTGAAAGCTCTGTAGGAAGTCAGCTCTAAAGTAAACTGTGTCATCTTTCCTCACTCACTGTAACTATGAATTTAATAAATTCTTTGATGTGGTAGTATTTGAATAGGTATTCTATTCATGTTATTCTGAATTCAAGTTAAACTATAAAACAACGTTCACTGAGCTCTCAGTCAAATTTCTACTAACAAAAACATTTCTGGGTATTTCTTCCATTTTATCATTGCATCCACCAAATCAAAACTTCTTTAGGGGTTTTTATGTCATATGACAATATTCAGAAGTAATTTGAAATTGATTTCTACTTTGACAGTGGAAAAGAATTGCAGACAAACCTTCCCAGTGGGTTTGAAGAATATTAACATACACACATCAATTACAAATACAGTTATTAATATTGCTACACTTAAGGTATATGCATTTAAGTGCAGATTATACTATTAACAAGCAGCTCTCCTATACACATATACATTTTTAGAAAGAGAATTCAGTCTATTTAGCAATTCACTAACAAAGCTATTCCTTAGCTCATCCCTGCCATAACCTGCTCTATTCAGAAACATATGGGAAAAGACATTAAATAACCAGTGAAAACCATGGACTTCTGGTATTAGTGCTACACATTGCATACCCCTATTCATTATTCCACCTCCCTTGTTTAATCTATCATTAAGACTCAGTGACCCTACACTAAATTTAAAGCAGATCCTTCCTTCCTCCCATGCCTAAATTCACATACTTTTCTAGCTGGGGATGCCCTCAAGTATTAGCCACTCTACAGGGTTTCTCTAATCTCAGCTCTGAACTATGTTGTGCTATAGAACCAAGAAATTGCTGGTTTACATCTTTAACTATGGAATCTTCCACCCAAAAAATCCCCTCCTTTACTTAATAAGATAGAGGAAAATCTTTCATGTAGAACATATTTAACATGTTTAAAAATGATATATTTTCCTCTATATGATGTAGAAGAAAAGTTATAAGTACATTATTTTAAAGCACTGCTTCCCTGAACTTGTGTCCCAAATATAATTTCATTGGAAACAATTTTAAAGCTTTGAAAAGTTTATTGTTACATTGTAGAAAAGCTAGATCTTTATTTGTATCCAAAGTCAACATGAAACAGGTTTTTAATTAACAAAATTTTAAAAAATAAAGCAAGAGGATGACCGAATACCAGATATTAGACTTGCTTCCGTTTTTTAACATAGGAACTAAAAACATACAAAAATATTAAAACCTCTACCTCTTTCTTTTAACTGACAGGGTTCAGTGTAACAGTAATGGCAGTACAGGTGAAAACATACCATGAGTTTTCTGAATGAGGGACAAGAATCTTTATTGTTGCCATCTATAATATTTGTCTACTGTAGCCCTGCCTTCCTCTTCAACAATAAGGTGAACATTGATCTGCACCACAATTTTAAAAATCAAAGACACTAAGACTGTGAGTGAAGCAGAGATGAAATTCCATTGAGTTAACACAATGAGTCAGGCAAAGGTACAATCCAAATATAGATTTTTATGTCTACCAAAAGAAACCATACAAATTTGTTTTGGTTTCCTGAGTAATACTACTTTTTACTGTATTTAAAAATGTTTAACCACACTTCCTCAAAAAACAGAATTAAGTTGAAAAAAGCAGCTGCAACCTGGTCTAATAGCCCAATCTGCATTCTCTCTGGCTCTTCTTTCTTTCCTTTAAGTCCTTTCCCCAAACATGTCAGTACTTGAACAATTATATATGACTCATATGTACTTGTAGAATACAAAAAGTTGATGGGAAAAGCAAATTAGTAAGGTTCAAATTGTCATCTTATCAGATAACAGAAAAATATTAGGAACAGTTAAAATAAACACACTAAGCCAAGAGCAACACCAGAAAACCTGAAGTCTAAGTTCTACAAAGGTGCAGACATGGGAAGATGAAGGGAAAGTGTTACTGGAGAGTGAAAACAAACAGTAACTGTGAACTCTATAGATCAAACTGAAGACAAAAAAATATCTGGAAGCCTCTCAAGTGAGGAACTTTTCTTTACAAACAGCAAGACTTTCATGAAGAAAAGCAGTGCTGGTAAGGCCCCAGTCCTGCAACCTCTGGTTCAGGCATTTTTCCTGAACTAGACTGGCTTCCAGATCTGGACTGCCTAAAATAAAAATATAAGTAGCTTACAATATTGAAGTCTACAATACTGAAATCACATTTTCCTTTAGAATTCCAAAATATTAAAAGAAAACTACATTATCTTGCTCCCCTAAGAGGAATGCACACCTGATTCTCTCTCAATGCAATGAGTTTATTTGCTGTGTCTTCAACAGCAGCCACCTTCATGAATAGTCTGGTCTGAGTGACCCAGAAACACAAAAAGCTCTTCCATGATGGAAGAGTCACTATTTCTTGAATATACAGCTTCCATTAGTGTTTGACCAAACTACAGGAGTTACCTCTTCTGCAGATTCCAGTCACAAAGCTCACCATTCATTTGCTGCAGAACAACACAAAACTTAATGATCACTTCAGAAAATGGGCTAATATAAAGCTATTCTGACCATTTTCACTATTCCATTGTGCAAACTTGTCATCTCACTGAAATGGAAAGACTTGAATAAAGGTTAATTAATTAAACATATGTATTATTTTCTCCACACTTTTCTGTCTTACCTTGACATGCAATTCTATATATATTAAATAAGCAGTAAACACTATTCCATTTAATGAAAAAAATGTTAAATTACAGATTTGTGAATCTCAGCAACTCATTTTCCCCAAAACACCTCCAATACTGCACAGAATTAACATACTCTTCATCAGAATTCCTTTATCTAAAATAAAACTAGAAACTATGTATTACAAAACAAGATTCACAGACAACAAATATTAAGATCTGAAAAGATCTATTCAGCTCAAATTAACACATTCCTATAAATCAAAGCAAAATTCATCCTCACGTTCATTCCTGTTACAGAATTGTCACCTCAATAGCCAATAAAAGGAAAGAACTAATGAGGTATTTCAGTATCTCCCAAAGAAATATTTTCAGCTCTGTTTTTCTTTTAAGTGCTTGAAAGGAAAAGAGTAATGAATTGCTCCCACACAGTCTTTTTATTATTCTGTTATAGCAACAAGAGAGTTACACCAAGTCTTTATCTTTCACATAGTCCCAGATATTTTTTGTCTCACTGCAACAATGACAAAGGAAGCAGACCAGGAAGAACAGTTATTTATCAGCACCAGGGAGCTGCTGCTTGAAGCAGCAAATGTCCTTGTTTCTACTCATGGCTAACAGGGTGAGATGACAGATTTATTGGGTAACTAAGTGATATCTGAGAGCTCTGCAGTAATATCCAGACAACAATCCAATATACCTTGGAAATAAGTTTCCACAACAGACAAGGATCTTCTTCTACCAAAAACCAGGTCATTCAGCTGTATCCTGTGGAGTTTCCAGGACTACTTCTCTCTTTTAGAATGAACATCCCCTGCTGGAGACAAGCTAGCATCCTCTAGCCCTACAATCATCCACATTCATCAATGGGACCATGGATTTGAGATAGGGAAGACAAATCTGTTCAAGTCCAGCAATAACAAGCTGGAAACTTGAAGGAAGGACAGATTTCACTGGTCACTCATCTGCACAGAGAGTATGCCTGGACCTAAAGTGTTTCAACAGGACAGTGAAATCATAATCGCTTCTCTCATTACCTACATGAGAATACTTAGAAGAAAATTAATAAGAGGCACATCCAACAGATCAATCTATATAACAGGCAGGCTAAAGAGACTTAAGGACTTGAATAGATTTATTAGCACTTTTTTTTTTTGTTGTATGTGGAAATAGACCAGCCTTGAGTAACCACAACCTGGACAGTTTTAAAGATATCCTCCCAGGTTGCTCCTTAGAAATTTTCCAAATCAATGGGACACACAACCCTTAGGCACTCACACAGATGCATAAGAATGTCATAATTTCCTGACAGGCCAGATGCTTTCTAAGAGAGAAGTTGGGAGTCTGATCACTTATTAAAGTGTGATCACCACCATGACACTGGGGTATGAGAGGCTTAAGCACACAAACTATCAATACCAGCTGAAAAAAATTTCACTAAGAGCTTGTGATCCTGCCAGTGAGCTGGCATTTACTCACCAACCATCAGAAAAGGGTCAGAAAGTTATGTATGTATCCAGCCACATGGAAGACTGATGACAATAAATTTGGTGAATTTATATTGCGGACTTGTATTTTTTAAGTAACACACGCAAGAACAGCAGTCTCGACTCAATAAGAACCAAAAAAGTTGAGTTACAATGTACACAGACAGGAATCTGGCACAGAATGACCTCCTCCAGCAGCAAAACCAGCTCAGGAACATTAAAACTCTCCACTTCAATGCAAAAATAAAGGCTTTTAGACACTCTGTTTTAGAGGTAAGTATCATAATCTTGTATTGATTTTGGATATTTCAGATAGTTTCTGTAAAATTCTCTTCCCTTGAAATAAGAGGCGATTATTAAAGGCCAATGGATCAGAAGTCCCAGGAAAGGTTTGCCTGCAGATGTGTCATGAAAACGAATTCCTGACAAGCAGCAGGAAAACACACAGCAGAGATGGCAGAAAGCCAACAAGAAGCTGAGAGCTGCTGGTCATGGTGTCACAATGACAGGCATTTTGAATCGCAATTCCAGAGCAGGAGAAAGGGCTGTAATCTGTCACCAAAGCTATGGAGAAATGAGACTGGAAGGCCATTAAGTCACCCCTTTCCAAAATTTTCAAAACTGTTTGAAAGTATGGACTGAGAGATCAGCTATTAAATGGAAGTTCAACTATGGTGGCTTTGGCAGTGATGATAACACAAGGACTCTAGCATGGTTTTGTGGAAGCAGGAATTCATTCAAAGACATCTGCACAGTTAGTTCTGCCACACATCCCTGACCTTGCAGTAGACTCTGCAAGCATGGAATCAACCTATGTCTGAAGAAAAACCCTCAGTTATTCACTGAAATTCAAAAGTTCAGTTATGTAAGCAATGAAAAAGAAATCCTGTTTCTAGATTTTGGTATACAGGCAATGTCAGAAAAACAGGAAGCTTCTGGTTTTATCACCACCTCTTTGAGACCGATATTCCAGATCTGATCCTTGGAAATAGGTCATTAAAAGACTAGAATCTGGGATGGAGATTTTGAGGATAAGCTAATGTCACATTATCTTAAAAATGCTCACAATTGCATGAAAGACATTAGCCTTGGGAAAGATGTAAAATTAATCTGTAAGAAAGCTGCAATGCCATCCAAATGAACAAGATGAGCAGTAGAAATTACAAACTTATGCTTCTGTTTTTCAATATCTGCCTCTGATTCAGAAGATCTTAAGGCATTTTTACCAAGCAGGGAGAGAGAAGGATATAAATGCACATTTCAGAATAAAAACTGTGTAGAAATACTTGCAAATTAACTGCCTCTTTTCACTTTCATCAGAGCTTTCCTTTCAAAAAAGAATCAATAAAGCTTCAGAAGAGTAAATCATGTGCAGTTTGTTCTTCCTGCATCAGCATCAATGCCAATTAAATTCTGAACCTTAAATCTTTATTGTTTCCTATTAGCTGCTAACTAGAAGGAACACTGTGATTTTCTGAGATCCCAGGCTGAGACTTGCCATAGCAGCAGTTAGAAAAAAAAAATGATCTTGTTTTGACTTGTCTGCTGGGTAAACTTGACATTGAAGCTACATGGTGGAAAATAAATACATAATACCAAGATATTAATTTTACAGCAACACTTAACTCTTGTGACCACAATTAACACTCAGGGAGGGGAAAAAAAAAAAAAAGCCATTGACAGGTCTGCCTGGCTCCTGTTCTGCACTGCTTCCCAGGCTCCCTCTCAGCAGTGGCTCAGCTCCTGCACAAGCCAGGCTGGCACTGACCCCAGGGGCTGCCTTCAAAGCAGCACGAGGGGAGGAAGAGGGGAGCAGGATGACAGGGAGGTAAAAGCAGCTGAAAAATGACATTGACTCCCAGCTAGGATCCAAAACAGAAGAGCAAAGGGCTGCTGAGAACAGTTCATCCTCTCCTCCTCCCTCTGCCACCCCCAAGCTCTGGGAACATCTCTATGAGGAGGGCAGGACATGAGTACCAGAGAACAGTTTTGTGGGAACTACCTCCTATTTCTGAGGCAGGATTGGCCTTGGAATTATGATGCTACAAGGTCTTAATTTGTTATAAAATGACCAAAATGGTGCATTTTGGGAATAAAGCTACATTTGATTGGCATCAAGACTGCTCCAAATTCCTCACTCCACTCCCTGAGAGCACAGAATCACTGTTGCAACACTGAACTTCTCCAAAATACCATAACCTCATGATATAGTAATTATATTTTTTCTAGATCAGTGTCATTTATCATTACACTGGAAAAAGAACTAAAAAGAAAACCCCAGGAAGTCATAATTTTAACAGTGGAAGAACATGAATAGCATGGGTAGAGAAATTAATAGTGTGAGCATGTTTCTATTTATGATATCAATACTAAACTTTCTAGTAATTTCTAATGTATCAAGGTATTACTTTCTAGCAATTCCTAATACTACACTTAAATTGCCAAGCAGTCAAAGAAGAAAGTGCAAAATAGACTTTTTTTCATCCTATTCCAACTACAGTAAGCTAGCAATGATTCACAAATGGAAGAACAAAAGTATGCAAGGAATTGAGAAAGAGCTTTTAAAAGCCTGAGAAGCTTTTTTTTTTTTGTCTGTGGAACCATCCAAAGTCAAAGGATGGATCCAAAGTCCTCCTGGTTGAAGAAGGAAGTCATCATGGAAAGAAATACCTGAGGGGACACTAAAACCTTGAGGAACAAGCCAGCTTTTTTTACTTACTCATAACGTAATAAAGATAACAATTTGCTACATGAAATCAATAAAGACTTTGAAATCAAAATTGCAACCTCAAGAAAGGCCAACTAACTACTGACCAAACCCATCCAGATTCAAGGACATAAATGCCTATCAAACCTTAATAATTAAGTAATAAATTCCTTTAAATCAATATATTTGGAAGACTAATTCAAAATCATTAAAGAAACAGATAACACTCAGAATTAAAATACAGAGCACATAATATGTAAACACCAAGCACAAAAGTTTATTAATTGTTATATACTTCTCATGTATTTGCACTACACTCATATTTCAAATGCAAATATTAATTTGGAGAGAAATACCTACTGTATATGCACACACTGAAACAGTTTGCACAGCTATACTGCATCAATGGTTATTTGACAAGTTATAGCATCACAAGCTGCTCATTTACATATTCAGCTATTCTCTCTGGTTTTTCCTTGAGAATAAATTAATAAAACAGATCCATACTAACAGCTTCTCCTCTGAACCAAAAGGATACTCTTAGTTATGCAAATTCAGTGTATAAAATTTATACCAACAAAATTAGATCAAAAATGTAAAAATAATTCCTGTCTAAATCCTAAGAATGTGTAATATTTTAAACTATGACAATTAATACCACCAATAAAAATTGAGTTGATAGAAAGAATTTCCATTACATATTCACATAATAATTATTAGTGAATATTCAGTCTCTGAAATATTAACGTGCACTATACTGACACACAAGAACAGCTTCCAAGTATAATTCAACACATAAGCATTCTGCAAAAAAGCATAAAAAGAACAATACTTCAAAAGTTTCTGACTTACAGTATTTTTTTTCTGTATTGCATTGTAAGGAGAAAATAGTACTTAGAAAAGTTAGGCCAGTTATTGATATTTCATTTAAAAAGTGGAAATTAAGAAATTCATAAAAGCTGTTTTAAAACCTGCAAAATTCAATAAAACAGAGGATGAAAGGCAGAAATGAAGAAGCAGTACAAAGTAAAACATGTAAGTGGGCAACCAAAAAAAAGAAAAAGAAACAGAAGAAAAAATATTTTAAAAATATTAAAAAAAAAAAAGAGAAAAAATATATTATTTACTAAACAAGCAAAAGTACCTACAGAGTTAAAAACTCAGCTGGGTGACTGTCTGATTTTGTAAGTCATATCTAAGTGATCCTAGATCTCACCTAAAAACTGACACAAGACAAAAGACACAAAACGAGAACTGAAATTGATTTTCAGTTCTCATCTGATACCAATGTCGTGAGACAACAGATGCTTATTTCAGACTGTGCTAAAATTATCCTCTACTTCAAACAGCTTGCACTTAGTCTGCAGAACAAACATTTCACCTCCAAGTTTTATTGTTCCTCACTTCAAACTGATCTTAAGAAAGAAAATTAACAAAACACAATGCTAATGTAGTTCTCTAAGGGGAAAACTGTTTCTTTTTGGGTACTTAAAAAGCTTGTCTTACTGCTCATGGTGATTCTTTGCATGGCTACTCTGCAGCGAGTTGAAAACACCCACATGCACTTTCCATTCAATCTTTCATTTATTTGTTCCTGTTGAAGAAGGATTCTACCACCTCTGTCTACAAAATTATTTTTGAAATGACACTGTTTCTGCTACAGTGGAGGTTTCCCAATGCTGCAGGATTTGAAAATACTGATTTGCACTAAGGGACTGATGTAGATCCAGCCCTTGTAAAATGGAATTGCACTGGTGTTTCACTTCAAACACACACTCCTAATCTTAAACCTCCCAACATACTGCACACTTCAGCTTGGAGGATGAAACAGTGTGAGCAGGCAAACCAATTAGTATTAAGAGTAAAGTAAAAGAGAACATGCACGATTTTGAGATTTCATTTAATAAGAAACATTCAATCCACAGGACCAGCTAGAAATGGACACTGTTAAAATGCCAAAATAGATAACTATCAGAAATCTTTCCCATAAACAGGTTTTCTCTGCAGACCTCTCACTGCACTGTCCTCTGTGCTAATGCAGCCACAGCTGTGAACTGCAACTTGCTCTGTGGGAAGATCTAAGGAGGAGTTTCATCTCAGTCTATTGCTCTTAGCTCACCAAAAAAGAAACTTTCAGCTCACCCCAAATCTCAAAGAATGATCTAGAGAATTTATGTATTTTCCACTGGCCTCACAAGAGCCATCCTTGAAAAATTAACATGGACCTGCCTGACTTGGCAGTTTACCTGCTGCGTCAGGGTGAGAAGTTTCACTGTGTTGCTTTGTACTACCAAAAAAAGTGTCCTCTTCCACTCTTCTGTTGTTGCTTTTTGTGAATATCAGAGCTTCTCCATTTTGTTTGCCTTAGTCCTGGCCTAGGCTGCCCCATGGTCAGAGCTCTCAGCTGCAGTCTGGTCTTTTCTCTGCCAGCCCAAGGTCAATGCAAAGAATAAAAAAGAGCCAAGACCTTTTAAGCAGAGTTGGTGAAAGAGACTGTTAGTTATAGGTGAAATTGTCAACACACAAAACCCTCTGCAGATTAATCCAAGCACTTCTTACACTCCCCACTTTTGAATTATTCAGGAATAAGTCCTTCTTGCCCCAAAAGAGGAACTTTGTGAGTAAGTGCAAACAGAAGTTAATGCAAGACAGAGAGGGGAGATGTTGAACTGAAATTCAGCTTACAGTCACAGAGAAATTAATAACAGGACACAAACACAGCCCACAATGTTTCTTAAATAAGAGTCACTGTGTTACAGTTGCTGAGTTCAGTAAAAGGTAGCTTGTCACAAAAAATGAGTGAAATAAGACCAATCTAAAACATTTCTGTTTCTCCTAAAAGAAATTGTAGAGATATTTGGGGTACCCTGATGCTGTGAAAATAACTGAAATAAGTCAGTCCTTGGGTTGTTCGTGTTGGAGTAAGGTATGCACAGCTCTGCCATATGGTACCAGACAGACTTACTGCTATTTTATTAGTACGTAGTTGTAAGAAAATCTCTCTTTCTTATATAGAAATTGTAGAAAAATAGCAAAACCGCCTTGTTCTTTCTACTCCTCTTTCCCTTTTTTTTTTTTCTTTAATTGATTATTTGTTTCCAATATTGTGAAGATCCTCAGCTAGTTTGTACTTCCAAATTACATCATAATTTCCAAGAGACCTACTGGGTATTAGACATACCAGATAACAGCTATTAGATAGAATCACCTTCCTGGGGATGAAGGAGTGGTGAGAGTTAAGGTCTTGCTACACCAAATCTCTGTTGTTTACACCTCCCTCTCCACCTTTCTGCACTCCCTATTAATCAGAGTTTGACCAAAAAAATTCTGCCTTCTAACCAAACCTAAGCTTTTTTCTTTTTAACCTGACACAGTTAGAAGTGATTCATGAACTTTCATGAACATGATTAATGAACGTTCCTGATTATTCACAAAGTTCTAGTTCCCTAAATATGATAAGAACAAACAGCATAATAAAGCAATGATAGTCTTGGGTCGTAGTTCAACCCTCTTTCCAGGCAGCATCCACCCCAAAGATCTTTTCCTCATCTTTTCACAGGGCCACATAACCAGGCCCTGCTCTGGATGGCGTTTTCTTGACACTGCTGGTTGTCCTACTTTACTACCTGTTTCTTTGGATTTTAAATAATTTTATCAGTCAAACAATACTTTATATAACATTAGCAACAGGAATCTCAGTGTGATTTTGTTTGGGACAGTCATACACATGTGGTTTTGGGGTGAGAAACCAGCTGGTTTGGGTCACTCGTGGTCTGAGGAGAAGCACATCAAGCCAGAAACCACTGAAGGCAATGGTTTCATCCACACAAAAATGGCAACACTGGACATACATGCTGGGTCTTGTGGGGTTTTTTGTTTGGTTGATTGTTTTCCTAGGGTGGACATCAAAACATTGAAACTACTTAAACCCATCCTACTAAGCTCAAAAGAAGCACAAAAATTATCAATCCTTTTTTTTTTTTTTAATACAAGTTCTGTTGATCTTGAGAAACAGAAGAGGCCACTGAACACAGAGTGAACACAGAGCTCCTCTCCTTCTTCCTGTATACAGTAGCAAGTTCTGCAGAACTGGGAATTAGTCTTTGGTCAGAAGATTGATGATCTGATCAAAAATGGGCAAATTTCATACAGGAAGCCACTTATGGCATGCTCATGTCCTGTGAATACTGTCCTCAGAGGGTCCTTGTAGTGTTCCACTCTGCTGATCTGACACTCAGGTAACCCCAAACTTCACTCAAGCTGACAGATCTTGTGGCAGCTGCTCCTCTTCTGGAAGATCTGGTCTTCCTTTCCATTCTTTTTAAGCCTAGTTTGTCCTTATGTCTTTGTCTAGCTGTGTTTTAATTAGTTTGCCTCCACCATACTCGGAGGAGGTTGAACCCGAGGAACATCTGCACCCTATTTTTATTTATTTCTATGTACCCAGAACAGTGGATGCAGTCTCAAACAATTTCTTGTGCCATGCCGACTGTGATGCTCCTCTAGTTGGAAACTGGGCAGTTTGATTTGTCTATACATTGAATATGGATATTTACAGTACAAGTTTGTATCATTTCCCCTGTCCACCATCATCCCCATGTAACTTCCAGCATCACTGCTTTCACAACAAGGTAAGAGTAAGTTCACCTTGGTCTGCTAATCTAGGCAGGAAAAAATAAAAGTAGATTTGAGGTTTGGTACAAACCCAAAAATTGTGATCAAACTATATAGTTAGTAAATTGTTTGTC
Source organism: Pyrgilauda ruficollis (assembly GCF_017590135.1). Classification (NCBI taxonomy): domain Eukaryota; kingdom Metazoa; phylum Chordata; class Aves; order Passeriformes; family Passeridae; genus Pyrgilauda; species Pyrgilauda ruficollis. Next base: position 13,348,597 of record NW_024527710.1, read on the forward strand.
TAAATCTTTCATGTGTGATGAAAGATTATTATCATAATTCATTAGCAAATTACAGACTTTGTAATGCAGGCAGTCACAAATTTGGCTTTGTATCAATCAGTTGAGACCAGCTGGGTAGAAATTAACACAACTCTGGGATACATAAAATGAAGTGCTCTTTAATTTTCAATTCACTGGAAACTTTGAAGGAAAGAAATGGAAGCCCTTTCAAAAATGTCAGTTTTCCATGCTTTTTGTAAATAATTCCATTCCACTGTAGAGACACAGAGATACAAATAAACATACATGGGATGTATGTAACTGAATACCACAAAAACTGCTCAATCAAAATAAATGTAAAGTATATGAAAAGCAGTGCAGTTTAAAAAAATCCTTTCATTATTTCTGAGACAGTCATACGCATTAGTGACCACCAGAATTATTAAACAAACACAAAAGCTAATAACCAAGCTACTCACAAGATACAATATTGTCAAAATTCCTGCTCTGAGCTTTCCCAGTCTGCCAAATGACCTTGTACAAAAATGCTTGTTTTGATTATGTCTCCTTTGCCTAAGCTACAAAGCTGTGTATAGTGACAGCTGCATTTGGGAGCCACTTAAAACAAATTTTATCTTAGTGGCACCTAATCCAGAGACTGGTACAAGCAGCATGGAAAAGTCAGTGTCAAAATTAAACAATGAAGGCTTTTCTAGGAACAGATGCTTTTTCCCTGCAGCTGTAAAAACCTTAAAACAATCCTATGCCCCACTGTCTGGTCACGCAACTACCACAAAGCAAGGCATAAATTTTGCCACTTATTGCAAATATTTGCTGAGAGCTGCTATAACCCTTTTTAAAAACAGTAACAGGGATTTCTTGTGGGTGATTATGAGGCCATTTTATCCTTTAAATGAGTGCAAGGCTCTCCAATTTATGCCCACGATTCCTGGTACAAAACCAAAAGGATAACTTTTCAAATTCATGTTTTATGCAGATATAGGAACATAACTGAAAAACCCTAAGGAACAGGTTTACTACAGAGATGGTGCCTGTGTCACTAAGATGTTATGGATGGGACAAACATCATTAATTCACAGTTGGAACAGCAACTGAGTGTTTTCTTTGCATAGTAATTACAAAGCAATGTAGTGCAGCACCATCATTACACTGCAATCAAGATACTTTTGACAATTTTGGCGTTGTAACTCCACAACCACTACTTTAAATATCCTTATCACCACAACTATCCAAAAAATACCTCTTTCTATTCAGTGAATGCAGTGATAAACTTCAAGCTGAAATAGCAGCTCTTAGGAAACAACTTCTGTAACTTAATGAATATAAGTAAATCCTCAGTTCCCAATTAAGTGAGCAATTTACAATGTCAAGCATGTAGTTACGCTCCATATGAACTGATGGGGATTTTAGATTAGCTTCTGTTGTGTATTTAAAAGTGATAGCACCAACATGATTTACATAAGTAAAATATTTTCAAATATTTTCTCACCAAGCAAGCACTATAAAATTGTGAAGTGTTTCCTTTCTTACTCAAGTTAAAAAAAAAAAATCAACTTTTCCTGAACAACAGTTCATTAGCACCTCACTATTTATAAGTATAATTGGGTTGTTTGATGAGAAAACATGAGAGAACACTGTGCCTACTATAATTTGCACAAATACAAATTTCATTGTTTGAAAACAAATCAGCAATTCAACGAATGTGTTTTTTTTAATATAAGTGTATATCATGCAATAATAGAAGTGATCATATTATAGTTAACACAGGATAGAAAGGTTAAACCATGTTCTAAACCACTTTAATTTACAAGCTGTAAATTAATTTTTTTTAATTGCAAAAAAAAAAAGCTAACTTGAATTTTTCATTTGTTATTCAACTAAATATAATTCACAGAGATAACAGCACTGTGCTATTTAGCTACAGAGTGCTGCTTTCCCACTCTAAATAGCACAAGAGCTGGGGACAGAGCTGTTTAATATGTTCATAAAGCTGCTTAGGTTTTCTTGTCATTTCATGCTAACACCTTTTTAATAGCTAGCATTATGATAGAAGCCTTGCATAAAAATTCACCAACCCGAAAATAAAACACAGCAAATATTCAAAATCAGAATAGCAAGCGAAGGTTTTAATTGCAGTTTTTAAAAAATTCAAGGTTTTAAATTAGGTCTTGATCCCCAAAATCCTTAGCATCCTTAAATTACATGAGCAAAGCCATTCAATTCAACATGATTACTTCTAAAATAAGGACAACTCACATGACTGAGCATTTACAGAGCCAAACGCATAACCAAAATTATAACAATGACTCCTCATTATTTTCAAATTCAAACAAATTGATCCTTATCCTTTGAGAGTTTCTCTCCAACCCAACTTACACTTAGGGATGGAGGGGAATAGAGACAGAGAAGGAGAGAAAGGAAGAAGAGATATAAACACACACACACACCAAACTGAGTGCTGACAAACTGAACGTTAACAGATGTGTGACTTCTAATTAGTTATAATAATCTGTGCTACTCGAACCTGCCTCGCCTTCCCTTGCAAACCAAACAGCCTCTTTTGGAGTTTAAAACTCTCTGGGTGCTTCTAAATTTATGCAAGGAAAAAACCTCGCTTTCAGCAAATTTTAGATAAACTACAGTGATAACTTTATGAAAGGAAAATATTAAATTATAATTATCCTAAACAGACACAGTCTTGTGAAACTAACCCTACATTCATATGAAAATACAAAGCATTGACTATAATGAATTTGATTCATCCTTGGACACAAAGCTTTACCACAGTAAACTCAGTCAACTGTTGCTCTTGCTTTTATATTCATAGTACTTAAATAGCGCACTTTAAAACAAAAAAAACTCCAATTGGCTTTTCATACATCCACCCTCCCCAAAAATAACGCACTTGAAAAACCCAAATGATATGAAAAGGCTTCAAGGCCTCTTTTCTCCTTTTCACAGCACTTTTTTTTTATTTCTGTTTGCAGTAATCTGCCTTTCACTTTCTCATTGCTACAGAACAAACGAGGAGGCTCAGCACTTTGAAAAGGGGGCTCAATGTGTAATGGGTCCACTAGAATTAATTTAGTTGCACCAAATCCATTGAGCAGTGAGGTTTTTTTCTCTTCTCAAATCATTTTGAGTCGGATGCAGCCCCCAGCCTTTGTAATTCTAGTAAAGCACTTAAAGTGCACAGTAGGTGTTCATCAGGACCATCTGGTCAAAAGCAAAACAAGCTGCTGATTTTGCCTTTGAATAGAATGAAGCAAGTGTGAATTAGTCTCTTCAATTAGCACTATTACAACCTGTCAAGTGCATATTGTAAAACAGGATTATTACAGTATTGGTCACCAGTGCAATTATTTACTCTCTGCCTTTTCTTGCATATAAAAATGTCCATGTTTACTAGTTTTTAATAACTGAAGATCGTTTCTTTAATGATATGCACGTCCAAACCCACCAAAATCAAATTACAGGTTATGAAACATATTCTGTCAGGAATATATTAGGTTTCATAATTAAGTGAGAAGTAGCGCCCTTTCTTTATCTCTTATTGCTGTTTCTGTTGCAGAAAAAGAAAAGTAGTTATATATATTTTTCAATGGGATATCTTTGAAACAGATCTCTTCAGTCAGGTATTAAGATATTTTAAGTGCCTAATAAAGCTATCACTGTTGAACAGGTACCTAAAAGGTATTTCCTCTTTATTTCCCAAGGAACTTCATCTAATTCCCAACACATGACCACTTACAAAAAGTTTATCAGTATTTCTTTCAGGTTCCAAAATACATTTTACCCTCGGAATGTGCTGGTTTTCTACAATAAAACGCAAAAAACAAATCGAGAAGTTGATTTAGCTTTTTAAAAATAGATTTTTCTCTCCTTGCTGAAAAAGTCAAAGCCTGGCTTGCAGGCACGTCCTCATTTACCACTGCAGAACACTGAGGCTATCACAATGATGTTTAAATTATGTATAATGCTGTCACAACTTGCTATAAATTGAGTATAATTTTAAGATGACAGATTTCTTTAAAAAGCAAACTAAATGTTCACATTTCACAAAAACATACAGCTCTCTAGTACAATGAGTATAGCAATGTATTTTAATAGCTTCTCTGATACTAGGAGTATTTGAACAATAGAACATTTGTGCACTTCCTATTAAATCCAAAAAGTGTTAGTTACTGATTTTTACTACAACAGTAGTTTTCAACAATTTTAAAGGAAGTACAAAATGTCAAAACACAAAACAACTGTTTCTGAAATTATTAATATATTTACCATACTTGAGTATGTCTATTTCTGGTAAATGTGTTTTATTGTAATTATTTAACTACAGCATTAAAAAGAGTAACATTATTTATACATGCATTTCATGTCTCCATGCCAGTGTCTGACATTCACTTTGAATGATCTCACTCAGCAACAACTGTCTTGAAAATATTTTGTTCAGACACCAAAAAACAGATCTGAAAAAGCTACAAGACCTTCAGCCAGATTATTTTTCTGCCTGCTGCAGGTAATTTCTTAGCTTACCTATATTTATATATTACATTTATTTAGGCCTTTTAAATGAGGCTTCTGCCTGCATGTTCATCATGGTGATTTTGCATCTTGTTTAACATTCATCCACTCAAGAAAAAAGTTTAAAGAAATTCATTACAAAGGATTTGATTAGGGTCTGTCAACACAGAATTTACAGTTTATCTCAGCCCAGGCAGTTGTGTGCACAAATAGTTCCTCCTCCTGCCTGGAGGGCTATTGGATACATTGCTTTCCATATTCCACCTTAGCCAGTGAGTCTGTGGGGAACAGAGAACAAATATATTACCTAGCACAGGTGACAGGGATGCTGAGCAGGCAGCCCCTGCTTAAGTCATTGGCTAAAGGAACAGAATAAAAAGCAGAGGCAGCTATGCAGAGGCAGCCAGTATTTAAAAACCCATCTTCTCTGCATTGTTTGCACAGATTTTATGTTTCACCAAGAATTCTAGTGCCCAGTACTTGCTCTACATAGTATTCTCAACTGGAATTTCCAGCAGTTACAAAATAAGATCACCAATCTGTGAGGGGACTGAGGGTTCTGCATATTTATTATAACAATGACTCCTCATTATTTTCTCCACCCTTTAGCAGACAGGGGGACTGAGGGTTCTGCATATTTAACTCCTCCACCCTTTAGCAGACACAGCTTGTGTACACGGGATATTTTTGCAATCCTGCAGGCAGGAATCACAAAAAGGCTTCAAAATCCATATCAAGAGTAAAATAGACAAATGTAAAGTCCTTGTTTTTAATGGAGTAATCAAGTTTGTTAAAAATGTTTGATTTTTTTTCTGTGTCACTAATTAAAACAAAAAGTGTAGAGCACATTATTGTGACAAGAACTCAAGCCCATTAAGTTTTTCACAAATTAGTTTGTCTGCTCCAGGATCAGAACACAAACTTGCTTTTAACACACTTTTAAATATTCCCCTTTCTGAAGAAGGCTTTCCTTCATTTCTGTAAAATAATAAAACTGTAAGATGCAAAAATGAAAAATAGTAGAAATGATCATTTCTAAATGAGAACAAGTAGGTAAGTATAATTAGAAAAGAAGTTATCTTTAATGTGGCAATGCCTTGTAATAATTTACCACAGAGCTTCTCAAACCTGAAGTTTAAAAAATCTTTCCAATTTCAAGCAGCCTCTATAAATTATTATAGCAGAATAAAGAACAAGTCTTCAGACAGAAAAGTCCTTTTAGTCTTGTATTAGGAGTTCAATTTGTCAAATTGTCTTTATATAACCATGTAATACACTGGAAATGTATTCATTAACAGTCTCCTAAGTGGCACAAAACCTACCAATTTCCAATTTAAAATGCAGATGATGGAAAAAAGTAACCATGATATTTCCCAGAACAGTACCTGCCCAGAATTAATTTAATACTGCAATTTTACAAGAACAAACGGATGTCAGAAACCTGTGACACAGATTAACTCCCAATTTAGACCATCATGTTATTATTAACTTTCCAAGTTAACTACTCCCCTGCCCAACTCAAAAAAAAATTAAATCGAATATACAGAATTTTTTATAAGTTCCATTTATTTTTTATTTAATTTCCAAAGATTCTATGGAAGTTCATGATCACAAAACAATATAACTCAATGTAACTTATACTTTTAAGATGAGAAAACAAATCTTAATACATAAAGAGTTAGCTGTTTTGATAAAGAATGTTAAAAAATAAAACAAAGGCGTTTTCAAGTACTCTCTAAAATCCAACCATTAAAGTAATATGCAATCAATTTTGGAAGCAGACATGAGCACTACGGCATCAGGCTTCTCTCAGATAATGTTTTGTCATATGGTTTCCCCATTAAACACCATGATTTCTTGGAGAAAACAATTCATCTAAATATCATTTACTATTGGAGTGTACCCAACAATTTACTATTAAACATGCACTATCCTAAGCAATAAAAAAAGAGAACTGCAGCAATAGTAGTTTAGGAAAGCACAGTTGGGAGCTCACTGGATTTTGCATTTTATGCACTGCAAAACATTTCTGCCTTCTGAAAGGGTGGTGGGGTTGAGTTTTTGGTGTGAGTTTGGGGGGGTTTTGAGACCCTTGGAAAAAATATCTATTCCTTAAAATTCACAGTACTAATAACAACAACACACTGCATCAGTAGCCCTTGAGAGATAGTTGCACCCAACTGTGGCAAGAAGTAGAACATTTCTAGAATCTTAAATATTTCTTTTAATAATTGATGTAGTCATTTTGAATCTTTCTGCATAGGATATGGCGTGTGAGTAGATTGCATTAACACTGCTTAAACATTTCAACTTGTCAGTATGGCCAAGTCGATTTCTGAAATATTTGCTGTATTTTCCCATCGAAACAGTAATAAAGGTAGAATAAATATATGCCACTGCTTTATAATCACTGAACATTAATGAATATTTTATGTCTTTTTAAATCTCCCTGTTTAATTTAAAAGGGTGAAATTAAGTCTCCTCCCTGCAATATGCCAATTATCTGTAAATCAAACAATAACTTGGCCATTATAGTCCTTTTTGTTAATATACCAGAAGCTAATTTGAAAACACTGAGCGGCATTTTTAGGTAATAATTGAATAGTCCTTCCTGCCCTCTTGTGGTTGGCAACTGCATCACTGAGCTTCTCCACCGTTACAAAAATACACCAGGAGGAAAGTAAACTATTAATTTGTTAAAGTGTGAACAAGAGAATGAAGAGAAAAAAAAATCTAACAGTCCCTGGAGAGGACAGAGACAAAGGAGACAAAGAATGATACCACTGATTCCTCCAAACCACAATGACTGCCTAGATTTGTTACAATGATTACTCTAAAAGAAAAAAAAATTAAATTAAGAAGCCATTAGGGAGTTAACATTCAAAACAGTGCTTGTTTTCTATAATTAGACAAATGTTCAGCAACCCCTTTTACCTCAGCGAAATCCCCGGGGATTTCAGGAGCCTTTGCACAGACAGACACGTTCACCTGTTCAGCATCAGCTGCACAACGAGGGCCAGAGAGCTCCTTTCATTTTAGCCCCTTCACAATTTTATACACTCTATTGGGTGTGACACTCAGATACAAGAAAGGCAAAGAAAGGATTTCTGCTCATGCTGGTTACGTGGTGATAGCGTTTTTATTTTGGTTGTTTAAAGGGAAAATCATAATGAACTTTTAAATCATATTGATTTCATAATGATGACCGTGACAACAACCTGCCATTGCCAGCAAACAAGAAAACTTCAGTGCATGGAAAGGCAGCCTAGATCCCCCTGGCAGAGCCTTCTGGTTCCTTTAAGCCAGGTAAGACCCACCAGCAAAGAAGAAAATGATACAGTATTGATAAAAACCAGACAATATATATGTATGTGTTTTCTTTTAGAATCTCACCATTTTAGAATTAAAACCACCTATTTGGATGATTTATTTCCATAAATGTTCAAATTCTTTATAAGTCTAGAAAGGCAAAGCTCAGCCCCTCAAAAGTCAAACTGATTCAAGTATGTTTATTTGTATTACCACAAAAAGCAAAACTGAACTTACTATAGTAGATCTAAACACAAGAAATAGAAAACAGGCTTTCACATGAAGGAAAGATCAGAATTTAGATCTTAAGAATAACAGGATTCAAAATGAAAACAGTGATAATTTTTTATTGTTGTATGAGATACTACTCCCATAGCTAATATTACAGAACTTAAATTAATTCTGTCTACCATGTCAGCATGCGACATGAAAAACTTCAATAAAATCTGTTCAACCCTAAAAGACTGAGAGAAGTGTCAAACCAATAATAGCAAACATACATTTAATTTGAAAAGCAAACATTTAATCTTAATATTTTGTAATGTGAATTCCGAAGATTCACATTTCTACGTTGTTTGTCAAGTTTCCAGAAGGTAGTGGGTTATATGGAAAATAACATCCACAACATCTAGCATTAGATATACCATGGAGCACTAGACAACAACCTTTGGACTTGGAAAGGAGTTTTAAAAATATGCAAGGGACTGCTTACTCTGAATTCAGAGAGTCCAGAGTCACATCAGAGATATTTGTTCCTTTAGGACTTAATTCTGCTGAAGTTCTCTCCAATATCACCCCTTGCTGGCCGTTCCACAGAACGGCAGCAACGTCCATTACACACAAAACCATTTGGCTACCAGGCCAGTAAGAATTACAGCACCCTAACAGCAAGCAGCACAGTGGCTGAGGTGCCTACAAAATGGAGATGGAGCTGGTTAAAAGAAGGGAAGAAAGAGAGAGCTTCAAGGGGTTTCAAGTAAAATGAAATTTGAATAACTCAATGGAAGTGTTTGTGTATTTTGCTACTACAATACAAAAAGAAACATACTTCGGTATCATTTAATAGAACACAATTTTCTAACTGAATTCTTTAATCAAATCTTGATGATCCAGTTGATTAAAATAAAAAAGACTAATAAAATACAGGAATATCCATCAAGCCTACGTAAACCCCCTTTAAGAGAGCTGGCATTAGCTATAATGAGCTACATTTATTCTTCAGCTGTGAAACAGCACTCACCTCCTGAATGGTACTGCTTCCTGAGAAGTTGAGGTTGTACTCCCGCTGGACTTCTCGATGGGTGACAATCAGCATGAAGTTCTGATTTAATGACTCCTGCAGGGCCCTGAAATGGTTGAAAGAAAAACAGGAAAATCAGGGATAAGCATGTTATAGCTTGTTTTACAGTTAGATGCAGAAACCCCAGGGTACCCTAAACTCTGCATGGACAAGTCCAGGCACAACATTATCATCTCTCTTTTCACTCTTAAATGCAAGGAAGCATGCTGAGAATGACCAAAGGCCATTCCTGAACTCCTTCCTTAATAAGGTGACTGCAGCCTTTAAAGCTCATCTGATGTTAAGTATTTTCAAAATGGAGAGAGTCCCATTATCTTCACAAACCTCGGGTGTATTTAGCACTCCTAATGCCATTAATAATAGGCTTGTCTGCATATTGATGGCCAGACCAAATATCAAGCTATGATGCACATTAAGAACTGATGGTAAATAGAACAAGGCAAAGCATGCTCTTGCTTCTCAAGGGTTACCTGAAGCAGAAACCAAATGGAAATTCTTCTGCTTAGATTCATTTAAAGCACACAAACCCAGCTAATTAGAACTGGAAAAGTAACCACAGCAAAATCTCTCATGTGGGTATTGAACATTTAGAAAATTTCATTCTGCTCACATTGTTTTAAATGGACACTCAGAAGTTTTTATTTAAAAAATTCAGAGAGGGTTTTAATAAAAATAAAAACATAAATAAAAATGAAATTAACAAAAATCTTAAGATACAGTTTAAACAGGCCAACCATACCTTTATGTTGTTACAAACTTGGGTTTTTTTTCTGATTTTTCTGGTAGTAAGATATCTGGATATTAAAAAGGTATCCTGATTGCTTAATTAGGTACAAAATTATGCAGCTCTCCACTTTTCAAAGCAGAAGGCAGGACTACTGCTAGAGACATTACAATTATGGCTGTGTGCAATCTCACACATGCTACGAAACTGCAGCAACACTGTACCACACCTTGGGTTTCTAAACAATATTTATGCAGACTTGACTTGTTCAGTAGCATATGAAATTTAATGAGGCCTATTCAATTCTTTTTTTTTCTTATCACACACACTTAAAAGAATGACAGACTGTTTTTCCTTCACATCTTCACTATTCTGTGACACTTCAACAAGCCATTCCTCTTAGCACTAAAGGACAAATTCTGCACGCAGATCAGCACAGCTGTATCCTATGATACAAGAAGACAAGAAAGACTCCTCCATCATTTGAGACCTGATTTGTTAGTTGTAACTCCTGGAATTACTGATCTGCCGTTTTGCTGCTCAGGTGGGAAGGAACTCATACAATACTCAGTGGATGGTTTAGCAAGAGATACAAAGTTTGCTTGAATATCTTAGGGAAATTTACCTCACAGAAATATCTTCACTGGGAAACCTTACTTGGCTCCATCCACATCTCAATAATCACATACTACAAAACAAAATCATGAAGTGCTATTTCTTGTCTTTTACGGGTTTCCAATATGGAAAATAAATATAACTCATTGCCAATGCTGAGTATGATCATGTGCATGAGAGACACTACAAATATAACTGGAGTCATTGATGTGGAACATGTAGTTTTCTGTACTTTCACGAGATTTTCAACAAAAGGCCTAACAATTCTTTAAATACCTAACAGTCCCTCTAAAGAGGGGAAAAAAATAAAAAGAGGAGTCCTGAAAAGTTCTATGCCTATTTTCAAAGGTAATTCTAATTTGATTGTTAGTAAGTTTTGCATCCTCATAACCATATTTTCAGTAGCAACTAAAATATCCTGCTGTGCTTTTTCAGATTCTGATTTTTTATTTCTTTTCAGCAAATACTGGAGGCAAATGACATATTTAATTGCTCTGAAAACATTAATTACCTCATATGTGAATGGCTCTGGATTCCATACAGATTCACACAAGGTTCTGTTAAAGCTAATTTTGACTCTATCTGAAAATCTGTAGATGCTAACTGATAACATGACTCATGTTTTCATTCAGTAATTGATGTAAACATAGAATAAACGGGCCAATCTGATCAAACCCTCAGTCTCTCCAGTTATGCATGATCCACACACTTCAGTACAACTCAAAATACAGCTTGCTAATAAAAAGCATCCACTCATAGGAAAAGTTTTCCACTTGTGAGAGCAGGAAGTATTTTGGAAAGGAAAAAATACTCTTCAAACAAATTTAAATGAAGTGCCTAAAAATTAAAAGCTTTAATTTTTGAACTAACAATTTTGACACCTCTACTTTTGGGATTTCTAAGCAACACAAGCTGAATGCTGCTAACAAGCAAATTCTCAGTACATATTCATTGACAAACAGAGTGAAAAAAGAGGCTGAAAATTAAGCTGGCTAAAAAAAAAAAAAAAAAAGAAAAAAAGAGGAAAAACTGGGTTTGAAAGTGTTAGCAAACACAGTGCATGGTTAATTGTTCACTTTTTCTTTAGAAAAATAACAAACTGAGGAACATTACTTCTGCTTACACAGAAATGCACCGGTCAACTGCTCCAGTCCTTGCAGCTCCTACATCAAAATCTCACATGGTCTGACAGCTGTAAAGCTTGGACAGTGTCCACGAGAAAGTCACAGGGAGGAGGAATTGCTGACACACCTGATGGGTCACTGATGCCAGCACTGGCGCCCACCCTCCTGTGTGGGATGGGGCTGATGTGAACACACAGCCAGAGATGTCTGTCCCTCCCATAATCATTTCCTCCAGCAAAGGGGGATGCAGATTAACCCAAATTACTTGGACCAAAATACATCTTGCCCAAAAATTGTATTACAGCCATTAAGGTAATGATAAATTTTACAAGGTGAAAGTATTTAAAGGAAACTTCTCACTGGCAGCAAGACGAAGCTTATTCCTATCTCTCTTCAGGTCCACATAAGTGTATCGAGAAGATTGACTTTGAATGCAAAGCACATCTCTAAAATTTTGGCCTCAGCGTTTACAGCTGTTTAATTTTCCTACAAATGTTATAGTTCACTACAATTTTCCATATAAAATAGCTATATTAAAAGGGGAAAAAAAATCAGGGTCAAAATGTAGGTCCCATTAAAGACAATACAGATTTTTTTCCCTTCTTTTTCTTTGTTGCCAGAAGTGCTAAGAGAATACAATTAATCTGAGAATTAATTAGTGGGAAAAGAAAACTAAATTCTGGAAAGAGACTAAAGTAGGCCACTCTTACTAGAACATTTTTCCCCTACTGCAAACCCCAGCTTTCAAAAGCATTTGCTGATAGGTGATATACACCATTACAACCTTTTCACCTCAGCTGAATGATTCTGCACTCGCTGTGCAGCACAAGAGGCAAGGGAATCTGTATTTTTGGGTACCAATCCTCCAGCTGAGGTACCCTACCGACACCCAAAAAAGAAGTTCAAGAACAAACAAAAGAAAACAGATCAGAGCACAGTCATTGCTCCGACCATGGCATTAATGCTCTGATTTTTTTTATATGATACTTTGCAATTCGACAGCATTTTTCTTTGAAATTTTAGTAATATTTTCGAATTTGACACCAAAAGTAAATCCTTAAAAAATTATATGTAAATGCTCCTTTCATTCCAGTTTTTATGAAATACACTCAGTATTTCCTACTAGGCAATATCTTTCTCAGTCACACAGATTTCCCCAAAACCTCTGATTTTTATACAAACAGGTATGACACAAGGTAATTAACATTTCCATTTTAAACTTACAGATTTATATAAGCTCGTGTCAACAGAAGTCCAAATTTACTGTAATTACAGATTATTTACATTAAAACAAAATAAGAAATCAGTATGTAAATGTAATGTTTGTTGTAGCTAATGCAGCAGGAGGTGGTAGATTAGGTTCAAACAGCAATCAGTTAGCAAATCTGGCTAACATGTAAATGAGCAGAAGCCCTTTTGTTTACATTCTATTGCATTTTAAACTTCAGGATTTTTAAACTGTCTCATGAACAGATGGGAAAATAAAACATTAATCTTACCATTCTTATGGAAGCTTTCAAAGTAACTAAAGCAAGGCACTGCTCCTGTCCAGCTAAACAGACAGGACTAATAATTGGAGTTGCAGGTTACATCGTTCTTAATTAACACTCTGCTACAGTTGATAACATACAGCAAGACACCACATCACCACCACTGCTCTGCAATCATCTAAAGCAGAGGCATTCAGCAATATATGCACCTATTGCTTGAAAAAAGGGATCTGTGGGTTTTTTCTTTTCCACACAGATGATTACACTTGTTAAACAAGTTACAATCACTTAGTAAAATTGCATTATTTCCAATCATCCCCATGGTATGCACCTGGGGTTTTAATGCTTTTCAACTTTCCAGTGATTCATCAAGTATAATAAAGTATGTTTGCTAAATAGCTGAAAGTCAAAGAAAGTATAAAAGACATTATATCCATCATAACGACAACAGCAACAAAAAACATCTCCCAGAACACACAGGATAGAAAGGAGAGACGATCTGGATGACCCAGCTCCATGGCCAGACTCCCATGCTCATACTCTTCATGCTTCCCTCTTGCATTCTCCTAAACCTATTTCCTCAACTGAGTATTGTCAGCCTTCAAGAAGCATCCAAGGCAACAAAGGGAAGGAATTGCTGAGGAAGGGATTAATCTAATCTGACAAAGCTGGTGCAAGGGATCTATCCCATGGGCGTTGAATGGTGGACATTCTTTGGCATCTTTCCTTTCAGGATTGCTTTCCGAGGGAAATCATGCTCTTCTCCACCCACCTGGTAACTTTTGAGCGTAGTCACTGGTTTTAAGGAGGTCTCATAGTGTTAGAAAGGTCTCAAATACCAGGTGTAAATCAACAGCCAGGAGGAGGAAGGGGACCCAAATTACCACCCACCTCAGTAAAAGGCTGCATTAAAAGTGCAGTATTTTATACTCATCCAGGTGATCCCTGGCCAGTGATCTCAAAACTACCCACAGGACATGACTTCTCCTTTCCTTTGATACCTGACTGTGAGCTGGAGAACAGATGCAGGGCAGACTGATACTCTGTGCAGGGGGAACAATATTACACAGGTGCTACAAAATACACAACTGGAGGCAGTATCAGAGGTAGGTGAGATGATGGGAAGCATGGAAGGGGAAGGCTGATTTACTGCAGCTGCTGGGATGAGGCAGGAATTCATTAGAAATCGGACTTCAGTATGTCCACAGCTCACAGAACACATGGTTATTGTTCTGGATATCGTGCATGGAATGTATGGCTTTACCAGCTGAAATTGTGGTAGCAGGGTGGAACAATACAGGTGATATTTGACATTTAAATTTAATCTTTCCACCTCAATTTACTAGCATGCAGTAGTAATTCACTGGGTTTCTATTACCTATAAAAGCTTTAGGTAGGCCACTGATGAACAAAGATACCCCAGGAGATTGTTGTTTATTTAAAAGGCAGGATCACTTTGCCATTACATTTACATGCCGGTTTTCAGTCAGTTCTGGGTTAAGCCCACTCAGTCTGTCACAATAAACTTCAATGCCTTCATACCAATATGTTGGAATAGGATGTTTCAGACAGTGTTCTGCCTCACTATAAAGAACAGACAAAAACTGGAGCTTACAGAGCTGAGGCCAGACTGTTCCTTTTAAGAAGGGCATATAGATAAAATATCACATACTGGAATCTCAGGCTTTTCAAATATCACTTTCTGGAGATATTCAAATCACGACTATTTATCTCTAGTTCAAAACAGAAGGCATTTGAAGAAAACAACAGATGAACTCCCAGAGCAAGAGGCAAAGTTCCTCAACATCCATTAATAATAGACGTGAGCACGACGCTTTTAAAAATTGTGGGTAACAAACTAATCTGAATAATAACTGACCTAACAGTAGGCAGTAAACAGTGTAACTGGGTTTGGTACATTGCTTCAATTAGATGTGTTTTGATCTGCATTGATGCTTTAATTGGAGGCAAGCCTCCCCTTTCATCTAGAATTTATGACTTCAGGAAGATGATCTAGCCTTCAAATTATCCGTGTTTAAATAGCCACTAATTAGGCACCATTTGCTGTCCCAATGCTACCAACTTTTATCTTAAAAATATCCAGAACTAATCTCCACTATGAAACAAATATAAACTATAAAAGGTAACAACTACTTTGATTTTACTATCAAGTGAAGTTCTTTAAAACCATTAATCCTATAAAAAAGGCTAAGAACTGTTTTTAAACAGTTTGTTGTTATATACTTTACTGCAGTTGCAATAAACAACTCTCTTCAGAGTCCAGTTTTCTCTCCAGATTTATAACATTCAAACTACAATATACAGCAATACCTAGCCAGAAAGTTTTGAAATTGGAAATGAAACAATTAGCAGCTGTAGTGTCTTTTCACTGTTCTTCAAACAGCTGCTAAGGTACAATGCTTATTGTCCTCACACACAAATACAGCTCCTGTTCGCACATACAGTTCTTGTACACCACTCTCTGTTCCAGTGCCACTCTTCCCTCTCTTAATGCTCCTTTTCTTATCATTATTATTTTTATAACTCATATCAGCATTCTTAATTCTTCCACAGACTACAAGTTAATGTGCACAAGTACCTTTTAGCAATATACAAAGTCCTTTCAGTCCTTAGGAAGGCAGCTACAAATTTCTATTGACTCCCCAAGAATTCCTCTCACCAGTAATAGAACTGCACTTGCAGAATGTTCTCCTATCACCTACAAGGTCAGAAAGCCAACTCCCTCTTCGGACAAGGTGAAATCCATGCATTTTGCCCAATTCCAAAGGCATCCCTGAGCTGCATCCCGGTCCGGAGCAGCTCCTTTGGCAGCTCAATTCCCGCGCACCCTCTAGCGGCTACCGAGGAAAATTCCCATTTTCCTGGGAAACAGCACATAAAATGCAACCTTTGGGAAAGGGAAGGACACGGAAAAAAACCAAACCAAACGAATTGCTAACGACTTTAAAAGAGTATTTTCCATATAACGTCGCTTCATTTTCAACCCTTCGCAATATTCCCTGCCAGCAGAAAGAGACCTGGGGTGCTGCTGGGCAGGGACCGAACACGAGCCCGGCATGGCCAGGGGGCCAGCAAGGCCAGTGGCACCTGGATTTGAGCAGGAACATGCAGGACCAGGGCAGTGACTGTCCCCCTGTGCTGCCGAGGCCACAGCTCGGGTGCTGTGTCCAGCTCTGGGCCCCTCAGCTCTGGAAGGACTTGGAGGGGCTGGAGCAGGGCCGGAGATGGGAACGGAGCTGGGGAAGCGCCTGGAGGGAAGGCCCTGAGGTGACCGAGGGAGCCCGGGCTGCTCCTGGAGAAACCCTTCAGCTCAGGGGGAACCTTCTCACTCTCCAAACGCCCCAAAATGAGGAGTCTGTCTCCACTGCCATGTCTCAAGTGGAAGGATGAGAGGAAATGGCATTAAATTGCACCACAGCAAGTTCAGATTAGGTATTAGAAAAACATCTTTCCCTGAAAGAGTGGTTAAGCACTGGATTAAGTTGCCCAGGGATGTGGTGGAGTCAGGAAGTTTTCAAGAGATGTCTGGATGCGGCACCTGGGATTTGTTTCAGGGGTGATTATGGTGGGTTGAACTAAATAATCTTGAAGGTCTCATCCAGCTTTGATGATTCTGTGATTCTGTGACATACGAACGCTCACTGCTTACTTCTTGAGTGTACAAATCAGTAATAAAATATATCCTTCTCAACTCAAGGAAATAAATTATAATTCATTATTAATGAATAATTAATTTATTTATATTAATTAATTATTCAGTCCACCTACATACATTTAAAAAGTACAAGATAAAATAATTCTGAACAGACAGGAATGATTTATACAGATTTATATGATACATTAAATGGACCAACATAAAGCAGCAACTTATGCAAGGCCAGCTCTCATTTCCACAGGGACCAGATTTCTGTTAAATTAAAGTCATCACATCTGTGAGATGCAAAATTCTGTATGTACCTAAGAGGCTCATGTACCCCACCAGAGTTTTAAAAACCCCAACAAGCTTCCTTTCATCCCAACAGTCACTAGTGCAGTGAAAACACTTCTTATTTACTGACTGCAGATTCCTAAAAATACACATGTGGCTTCATAAAAAAACCCCAAAAAAACCAAACAAATAAAAAAAAACCAAACAAACAAAAAAAATCCCCCAAAACAAAAACCATACAAATAGAATTTACGGCCAAAAGACTTACCCAGAATGACTTGAAGAAGGCGGAGGCAGGTCAGGTGTTAGAACATAAAGACTATTATTTTTTGGCAAGTGTAGACTTTTTAAAACAGTCTGAAGGGAGAAAAATCATTATAAATATAAAACATTCACCAATTATGATTTTTTTTTTTTGATCATAGGCATGTATTTATAATATCAGCAAATATTTTGTTTCAAGATACAATTTCTGTTACTTCAGAACATCATTTTTGTAGGTGGGCCACATTATATACAAACCAAACACAAACTGATTTGTCCTGATTTTATTTTGCAATGTTTTAGATTAAGAGTTCTTTGTGTGCCACCCAAGACATCTGACACTGTTTGAAACTAACAATTCTTGCATTGTAATCCCCACCCACAGATGCTCAGTTTGAAACTGAGTTCAGTTAACTGAAAACACAGTTGAAAACTTACACTATCATCTACATCTCCAGTCTTCCACCCTTTTAACAGCATTTTAGATGCAGGAATCTGAAGTTCATTTTCTAGAATATGTTTGATATCTCCTAGAGAGAAAAACAAAGAATATATATAAAATATACACATCTACTGCTTTATTTCAAACAGCAGTGAGTTGTACTTAATAAACAAGAGCAAGGAAAAATTTACAAGAGATGGATTTTCAGTCTAGTTACCCTTGTAACATACCCTTCAAACAGTAAAGGACAAATGAAGCTTAAAAAAACAATCACAAAGCATGAATGATTGGAGAATCACACAAGGATTTGATGATTTGTACATATATATTGGTAATTCTGTATTCCGTATTTATTAGACACAGATAGCTGTGTGCTATCTGGAACACCAGACTTAAAGAGGGTGCATATTTCTGATAGCAAATTTGATTAGCATTAGTCCAGACATAAGGAACTGGAATGTTCATACAACCGACTGCTCTGACAGCTTTTTCAATGTTTTATACGTTTTGATTCTCTTCTGCCCCTGTAGTTATTACAGTCATAAAGTAACTCAGGCTGGAAGGTACCTCTGGAGTTCATGTGACCCAAGCCTAACTCAAAAGTCTAATTAAACCAGTTTAGTCAATGACTTGTCCAGCTGGCTCTTGAACATGTCAGGATGGAAGTCTGACAACGTTTCTGCCCAACCAGTTTCAGTACTTCACCACCCTCACAACAAAAGAAAAAATCTTTTCTTTAATGTGAATTTTTGATGTGTCTATTGCCTCCCATTCTCATGCACCTCCAAGACAAGTCTGGCTCCATCTTCTCCACATCCTCCAGCAGGCAGCTGCAGACAGAGGTCAGGTCTGCACCTTCCCCTTTCCTCCCCAGGCTGGAAAAATCCTCTTCTCTGTGTCTCTCCTCCTGTTAGCCCAGAGCTCCAGAACCCTGACCAGACTTACTGAAGGATGCCATCATCTTTCTTCTAGTGAGCACCTCAAAACCCCACACAGTGCCTCAGATGCAGTCTGGCTAGTGCTGAATAGAGGGAAATAATGATTTCCTGGGATCCACCAGCTACAGTCTCACCAGCAAAGCCGGAGAAATGGCAAGTCTTCTTCACTGCAAGAGCTCATTGCTGAAGCACCCAAGATCCCTTTTACTAAATTGTTTTCTAGCCCATCAGCCTTCAGCCAGGTAGCAGGTGGGGATAACATGGAGTTATCCTATGCCAGACACAGGACTTCAACTTTATTTTCTTGGAACTTCAGGAGGCTTCTATCAGCCTATTTCTCCAGGCTGTCCAGGACCCACTAAACAGCAGCCTTGCCCTCCAGAGTATCAGCCACTTCTCTGAGCAGATTAACATTTATTTTGATCAGTTTTTTATCCAGTTTTCATCTTAACATTGTAACTAGAAAAATACAACAGCAGAGTACATCAAAGGCCTTACTAAAGCCACAGTGACATTCTCTCCCCTTGTCAACTGAGCCGGTCATCAAATTGTAAAAGGCAAATAATGCTGACTGATCAGGTACAATTTGCCTTTAGTAAATCCATGCTGGGTGTTCCAAATCCCATTCTTTTCTCTCCCATGGTCAAAAAGTGCTTCCAGAAAGATTTACTCCATAATCTTCCCACAGACCAAGCTCAGCAATCACCACTGAACACACATTCACATTTGCCTTAGCCTCTGTCCTCCTTCTGATGTACTTACAGAAACCCTTCTAACCCCCCAGTGGTTTCACCTTCAGCTGAGCTTTGGCCTTCCTAGCTCCAAACCTGCACCCCTCTGTGCTCCTGCTGGGCAGCCCACCACTACTTTCCAGCTCTGGCTACTTTGTTTTTGAATTTAGCTCAGCCAGAAATGTTTTCTTCTTCTGTGCTGGCCCTCTGCCATGCTTGCTCCTCTTGCACATTGGAAGGAACTCTTCCTGTGCTTTGAAGAGATTGTCTTGAAGATCAACCAGCTCTTGGGTCCCTGTGCCTTCCTGGGCAGCCTCTCATGGGCAAGCAGATGCCCATAAAAGCAAAATCTATTCTTTCCTCAATTCCACAGCTGAAGTTCTAAAATTTGCCTTGCTCACTTCTCCCAGGACTTCAAACACAAGGCTGCCTTCCATCTTTATATCCCAAAATATAGAAATTCTACACGAACTGCCTTCTGCCCTACAGCTTTCAGGTAAAAACCAATAAGAAAAGAAAAATCAAAGCAGCACAGCTGAAAAAATCTGATCTGGTCAGTTTTTGATGCCTCATTTCCATGGATGCAACTCAGCACAAAGGAAAACAGAAAACACCCATGGATAATTCAAACCGAGCACCGCTAGGTGGCGCCACCCAACACCAAATCCATTGCCGAAAGGACAAGCGAGGATCAAAAGTTTCAATTTCCAAATTTCACCCCACACAAAAGGCTGCAGCACGGAAAATTGCTTTCATCAACTATTCCTTCACGTAGCTCCTTATTTGGATCTGTATAAGCTCTTCACTAAAAGTAAAAAAATTAAAATACTTTTCTTCCTTAGCAGAAGTAAATTAACTCCCAGTTTGGTGAAGGTGAAAAATAACATGCTCTGAAACACTAGCATAATTCTAACATACTGCTTCAAATTGCATAATTTTTAGGGTAAAGACAATAAAACTGATAGAATTAATCTTAATTTGAATGAAAGAGTCAAATAAAAATTGAACTAAGAAGAATGCAATGATGTTCCTCACATCAGGAAGAATTCCTCTAATCTTGTCACTAATCCTGTGCAGAAAGAGATGCCATACAGATTCAAAGAGGAAATGCCAAGATCATCCACTTATTAATAGCTTGCATCTACACTAATCCTATCCCAAATTACATTTTCATGCCTCAACTTAATCATTAATCTTCATTTTGTTTCTGAAGCAAGTTCATAAGGAAACTAGATTTCAAAATAAATATTTGATAGATCACTAACCTTTACAATGGATTAGTGAAATTTTGCTTTTTTAAAGCTGCAAAGAGATTTGAAAACGGTTAGTAGCTGTGGAGGCTGCATTTTTGGGGGGATCTTTTTTTTCTTTTTGAGAGGTTTTGCTCTGCTTTGCTTTAGGACTTGGATTTTTGGGGTTGAATCTTTTTAGTTTGTCCTTTTAACAGTTTCACAACAGCAGCTTTCATTTCATTTTTACAAATCCTTACCAACTGTAGAGCTGTCTTCAAGTACTACATCCACATTTCTGTCTCTGTACTCAACCCTGAAGTCAAGCATTCGAGGTTGTCTTTCCACTATTTGTCTAGATGGCACTACATGGCGAAATGCTGAGGAGGAGGAAGGAGCTGAGGAAGCTGCAGCAGAGTGACTGCTGGGGCCATACGCTGGTCCGTGCAAAGTCTCTACACCGTACTCACTGAAAGACAGCAAACAAGATGATTTCACCAGAACAGCTTGGCATGTCTAGCCAGAAGTTAGGAAAGCAAAATGACAGTATTATTCACTTACTACAGTCCAGCACACACCTCTCGAATTATTGCTGCTGTATCTGAAAAAAATACTTATTAAAAATGAAAAAATAACTTCTGTATTAGCAATTTTAACCTTTCAGGGCTCAGGAGCACTATAGGAGATCAGCATTGATCTGATAAACAAAACATTTAAAATCCACTGTGTAATTAATACCAGAAGTATCTTGAGGAGAAGGATTGTTTCCTGTTCCAGGAGTATTGTGGCCATATAAAAATTGGCACCATGGCAACGACCAGCTTTCTACATCATTGGGCTAGTATCCAGTGGAAAAGAGAATAAGAAATACAGCTCAAAATTCTGCACCCAGATAGGTATTTTCTCACACCAAATTAGTGAAAAACCAGACAGATATGAAAGTAGATACATGTTTAAGGTTAATAAATTAAGATAATGAAGCATGTGTTTAAGAAGAAAACACCTGTAATGCAACGCTGAATTCTGGCTTGCCTTCAAGTTCAAAACCCTGCAAGGCTCCCGGAGATTCATATAAGGATATCTCCATAGCTGACTCTAAGGATACCCACAGCAGAACAGGTCAGAATAAACTGGAATACTCTCACTACCCAGAAGCACTTCATCTTCCTCAGTGAGCCTCTCCACAGGAAACATGTAACTGGGACTGGAAACTAGTGCAACAAAACATGGCATTTCAGGAATATCACTCCAGGCAAAAAAAAAAAAAAACAACAACAACAACAAAAAAAAAAAAAAAAAAAAAAAAAAAAAAAAAAAAAAAAAAAAAAAAAACCCACCAACCCTATGATGTACAGAAATCAAATTTGGAAGGTTGGAAGGCGAGAAACTTCATCAGGTAAGCCTGGGGTGTTGCCTTTTAGATGTTCTTACCAGGCAGATGCTGGGCAGTTACAGAATCTCATGGTGGATTTCAGAAATGCTGCAACATAACTTGTCTCATTTTCATTCCTTATCAAAACTTATTTCAAAAATTCCTTCTGTTCTCAAAGATACCATGAGATTCTCAGTGGAAATGCTTCACAGAGCAAGTCAAATCTGTCATCTAGAGGAGGTCTGAACTTTAAAAAATGCAAATGTGTATGGCATGCATGTCACAAAAGTGCAACAGTACTCAGCTACTCCCATCATTGTGCCTCTCACATTTGAAACAGAAAAACATGTTATGCTTGTAAAACAAGGGGCTCCTTCACTTCTCACATCAGCATGCTCAGAAGGATGAATGCCCAGCCACAAAGACCTGCACTCTCAGACCTATGGCTCAAAAGTCAAAGGCCCACGACAGAGCTCTAAGGAGTACAGGAAACAGTCTAAGTTCAGTATTTTAAAAACTATACATACCAAGTGATACATTATTTGCTTCAACATGGTGGGCAAGTATGAATTAAGTACAATTGTAAAAGTAACAATTCTGTTAGTAGACCCAAGAAGCAATGGATATCCCAGTTCTCAGGACTGGATTACAAAAAGCAACTAAACTACACAACAGTGTACTTTTTTCTCTTCAATAAATTAACTTGCTTCAAGTCCAGTTGCATTAATTCTATTTGATTCCACCACAAAAGGCATCCTACATGTCTGACTAGCAACCTCTAATAGAACATAAAAGGCCCCACATCAGTAAAATAAGCCCTTTCTGAAAACCACTGGAAACCAGGTTTCTAAATCTTCTGAGCCTCCCTTTAAACCACTTCCACTGGAAGAAAACAAAACAAGACAAAAACAAAGTAACAAAAATACCCATTTGAAACACATTTGATGATCTAATAATTTCTAAAAATTAATCAAATGAGTGAAAAAAAAAAAGTGGGCACTGGATCACCTTGTGATTGAAGACAGGCATTAACTACTCTAACTATTCCCCAGTTTCTTTTACCCAACCAAACATTCTGGGATTTTGGATAGAAATGCTTTGAGGTCACAACTTATATGCAGAAAGAGTGCTCCACACAACCAAGACTTCATCTCACATGGACTAAACAGGCCTTACAGCAAATATATATTTAGTAACTTTACTGGGCAAATAGTTTTATCCTCAATCAAAAACTGACTCTGTTGAATTAGTAAGTATTGACAGAGATGCCAAACGCCGCTTTACCTGTATTATGTATCTTATTTCATCCTTGACATTTTTTAAACAGTACATTAAGTATTTTTCTGAACAAACATTTAAACACTGTTTTACTGTCTCTCTCAGGTAGCTTAATCCCTGTTCTGCTGTTTTCAATTGCCTCATCAGCACTTAGAAGATCAAATTTCAGTGAGTTCAAGATATGCAAGCATCAGTATGCAAGCCAAAATTTAATTCAGAAGCTGAAAGAAAATCAGTAAAACTACTTTTAGAAGGGAACAACCTTACTTTATCTATCACAGTTTCTGCTGCTTGTAATTCAATTTTAAAAACAAAAAGAGAAAAAAAAACCAAGTATAAATGGTTTTGGCCCGAAATAGCAAAGCATGGAATATCAATACCTTTATAAATGCATAAGGAACAAGAAACATTTATCCAGAAGCATACCACCCAGTCTTTGTAAAGAGACAACCCTGCAAAGAATGACCTAACCACCAGTGAAAATAAAATAAAAGTTAACTATTTTGAACAGATGTTTGAGCTAGTCCTCTATCAGTATGGGAAAAACCGAATGTTAAATCAGCTTTGCCAGGAATAGAATTTGTGGCTCCAGAAACAGCTTTAAAAGGAGAATTATGTCATCTTTTTAGGATTCAGGAAGGAAAAAAAAGCAACTGTTACCCAGCATCATTCTCTTCATGTACTACTCCAGTCCCCTGTGCTTACCTTTGTAGAATGCCATTTTCTTGCGGTATAACACCATTTATAGCTGCCTGAAAAGAGAAAACAAATTTTGAGTCAAGCATGCAGAACGAAAATACATCAGAACTTTTATAATATGTTTTGAAGAGTGATTAGCCTGTTTCAAAACATGCCCTAAAATGCTCTCTATTTAGTGAATATTCTTGGTGAACGATATTATCATTATGGGATCTACATAAAATAAAAACCATACCCAAGTGAAAAACAAACATGAGCTGAAGCTCAGACTCCTGTTTGGTTATCCTGTGATGGATTTCCCAGGTGGAATGCCTGGGAATAAACTTTGGTACTCACAAAGGAGACACATCACTCCAAACACACACAGAAAACTGTGAACAGCCCAGGCAGCCTCAGAGCACATCCACAGAAAATCTGATGTTCCCCAGGAGCACCAGCCATGGCCCAGCCCATAACCCTGCCCAGCTGCACACACCCTGCGTGCTGCCAGCCCCATGTGCTCCCGAGCAGCTCCATCACACCTACACCTCTCACACAGACACCACCCAGCCTCCTCAGGCTGCCAGGGACCATCCCAAAAATTTAAACTATCCTCAGGGAGAAAAGGAAGTATTTATTAAGCAGGGTCTATGCAGTTAAAATACCATTCCACAGTGTCCAAATCACCAGAAGGTTTAACAGTAAGATTAAAGAGAGCTTGTAGCATCCCACTACTCTCAGTTTTCTCCTGTGCCAGCAGCAACTCATCCATTTTCGACCTTCACCACTTCTAAAATCCATCCTCATATGTCAGATACACCTGACCTGTTGGCCACAATACCTGGTGAATGAGTGCCTGGTCCCCAGTGAAGAAGGGAACACTGATCTCTAGCAGTTCATAGATTCCCTGGTACTCCAGGAGGACAAAGTCATACCCTGTAACTGAACTACTGACAGCAATCATCTATCAACATCTTTTGTACAAACTGACATTAAAAAAATGTAGCTTAAGTAAGTGCTTAATAAACACAAAAATAGATGCAATCAAGATTTAAATGCTATGGTTTCTTTTTCTCTGAATAGATAAACATGACTTTTTTACAATTTCCATTAATAGTTAAGGCTACATGAAGTCAGAACATTTTATTGCTGAACTCAGCTAAATTACTGTGATACTGCAATAAGATTTATCCTGCATTTAGAAACAAATATTGCATTAATAATTTTTTAAAAAGCAGAGAAGGAAAAGGTCAGAGGTACCCATAAGCTATAGCAACAACCCATGAGGCTGTATCAAATTACAGTGAAAACAAAGTTCCCTACCAGATCAGGTTTTAAATCAGTTTATTCACTGTGCATGGTAATAATCAGTGGTTTCTTTCTAACAACGTGTCTCATTTATCATCATTGTGGTTTTTGCAGTTATACACAGCTCTTGATGGTGTTCATCTAATAAACCTCCAGGAAAGAGTAGGAGGTTTTGGTTTATTTGGG
Source organism: Pyrgilauda ruficollis (assembly GCF_017590135.1). NCBI lineage: Eukaryota > Metazoa > Chordata > Aves > Passeriformes > Passeridae > Pyrgilauda > Pyrgilauda ruficollis. The sequence goes on from NW_024527710.1 coordinate 13,374,058, forward strand.
TTTTTCTGGATTGGCTTCTCGCTCCCATACTCTTCGACAACATACATTTAATTTATGTCAATCAACAGATAAAGTTGGCTGAGAGCAAAATTATCCTTTATTTTGCATCTGTTAAGATACAGAGAGCAAACACAGGTTTTGTACCACAGAACCTACACTAATAATGATCTGCTGGTGCAACAAAATTCTCGTTACTTGGGGAAAAGAAGGTGCTTCAGCTGTGAAGAAATACATCAATGTGGTATTTTCACACTTCTGTCAAAACTCTGTCTCAGAGGATTAAATCAGCTCAAACTTCTTCTGAGCCTAGTTTGAGGGGTTAAGTACAGTAGAGGCTTCAAGCTATTTTCTTTTAAACTGAATAACTCACTTGTTCATATATCCCCAGTTTTGTAAACTTGATGACATTTAAGGGGCACAGGAGTAAGAAAAAACAGCAGAAGCATTATGTGCTTTTTTGATGAAAAGACCTCTATTAACCACACTGTAAAACTGAAGAGTCCAGACACTGTTTGTTAAGCAAGATGGAAGACTAAAATAACGTAGACAGCAAATGGTAGCAGTGCACATGTACATACTGCATAAATATTAAATATCCATGTTCTAACAAGACAGCTATAAGTAGACCCTGCAAAGAAAAAAAGAAAAAGGAACAACCATCTGCTTTAGAATTTCATTGGGAGAAGGTTGTGACTATAAAAAAAATAAAAATTAAAACAAGAACACGTTACTAAGGCAAGATCTGCTCCAGGCTGTTCCTCCCCAGTGTCAGCCCCCTTTGAGAGGCTCACATCTCTATGGTTATGCAAACGTTTCAAGATATTACTTTTTTTTTTTTTTGTCTCTCCAAACAGGGATCTTTGATCACCAAAAGCACCCTGTGTGGCTAATTTATAGTCATTAAAAATGTGTGCTACTCTCAAAACAATGTTAATAACCAGTGCATTAAATCTATTTATGGGTTATTAATATAAAGAAACCATGTCTGGATCAGAAAGCTCTTTCAGCTCCCCATAACCTGCTGCTGAGAGTGATGCCAGGGAAGCAGCACCCTGTGCTTCTGCTGCTCTCAACTGCATATCCACGAGTGCCTCTGCTGGATCCAGGGTACCACAGCTTGCTAATGCTATCACTATTTAAACAGTGAAGTTCACCTTAAATGGAGAATTACAGGGGTAATTCAGAAGATTTTTCCCAAAGCCAAGAATCCTAGATGAATCCATAAACAAATTCTGCCATAACTCTGTCCCATCCTGAAACAGAATAATTCCTGTTTTGATGACAACCTTCAAACAACTACCAGGCCCCCCATTTATTTCATTACATTATCAACTGAATATAGCTCTTCTTGATTTATACATTTTGTTTAGGGGGATATCAATCATATAGCCAAGAATTGGAACAGCTTATTTAAAAATTCATTAAGTACTGCATAACCTGACCTAATTGGACCTGCTTTGGGCCAGAGAGACATCCAGAAACAACTTCCAGTCTCAAGCACCTGTGACTTCACCATCCAACAGTACAGGTTATCTTGATAAACATACTGTGAATCCTGGGGGTTTCTTAAATGAAAAGGACATCAAGAATGTGACATAACACTAGACTGACAAGTGCCCATTACAAAGGTTCAAAGTGACAATATTTTTGGTGTGTTTTTTTCAGCAGTACGCTTCCAGGTTACAGTATTGAAATATATTCAATCCAACTTTTCTGTTTCCCAAAAACATAGGGAAAAAGAAAGCAATAGGGTTAATGAATTGTTACCAAATTCATTAAAAGTTTGGGCATCATAAAAAATTTGTGGCATTCTGAAATTATTTAGGTACCTGAAGAACACTGAGAAGCAGACTGAAATTTAGAACTTTTCTTCAAGGGAATATTAAAATTAAAATTTGGGCATCATAAAAATTTTGTGGCATTCTGAAATTATTAGGTACCTGAAGAACTGAGAAGCAGACTGAAATTTAGAACTTTTCTTCAAGGGAATATTAACTTAACTAGACTAGTCAGTTCTGACTAATTGTGACTATCTTCTATGAGTACAAAACAGTGCTAGAAAGAAAACCAAGAATCACCATTCCTTAATTACCTATTGAAACAACATCAATGACTTCCTTCAAAATACACCATTCTAGTGCTAACCATGGACAAGCAATGAAGCACATCTTAGAGTGACTCTCATCCCAGGGTCAGTGTGGGGTTTTAGACAGCACAAATATTCAACTCATAAGTTATAAATACTCTGTGGTTTTCACAAAGTTTGAAGATGGACTGGATTTACCAATCATATTATTTAAAAGCAGAAGTCTACATACACTGATTGAATATTCAAATGAGGCAAGGGGTTCCTTCCTCTTCACAAACTACAGATGGAAGGTAGTTTTTAAATTTCCAGAATTTGCAGAATTTAAAAGGGATATTTAGATGAATTAAGAGTTAAAGGCAGTCCCAGGCAAAAGAGCAGCTAAAGGCTTTTACAATAGGTGAGGAGGGAGCTCTTCCTCAGTGGCCACCTCGTGTTCCTCCCCTCTCCTTCCCAACCTCCACAGCACACCATGGTTTTGGCTGACAGATACAGACCCCTGTATCTGTCCTTTGGAAGATCTCCTTTGGAAGCTCCACCCCAGTGAAGAGCAAGAGGTTTTACAAAGGACAAAGCAAGATCAGCTCTTCAAAACAGGGAACCAGAAAAGACATCCATAAGCAAAAGGAGAAAGCAAGCTGGAGCAGCACAGTGCTGGAAGAACAATCCTTTCAGAGGAGGAGGCTGGAGAGATGTAAATAACCTGCACACCTGAGAGATGCACGAGTTTCACTGGGATAAATAACCACACCAGCTTAACACAACCAGCACAAGCTGCTCCCAGAGAATTCCAAAAGCCTTATTTAGGTTTGACTGCATTCAGCAGGTGAGACCACTTGAGTCTCCTTAGCAAAGCCCTCGCAGAGCTTTACATTTGTTTAGCTAAAAACTGAGGAGGTTTACACTGAACAAACGCAGTACACAAATGAGACCTCGAGACAGGGCAACAGGAACTGCCACGGCAGATGATCCAAAACCCAAAGATGTCCAACCAAATGGCATCAAGTGTTTCAGAAAGTCACAGGGAATCACAATGGAGTAACTTGCTCATGGGGCATTTTCTTCCAAGCCCGATTTTCTGACAGTCAGATTTACATCATTATTAATTTTTTTGTGTATTCAACTTACAGCAATAGCCTCATAAACCACCTATTTAATTATTTCTATGAAACTCAGTAAAAGCTTTTTTGATGAGAGGATCCATTTATTATAGCTCTCAAAAACCTATATTCTCCCCTAGATGCTACAAACTCAGATTTTATTTTCAGTTTAACACATCTGACAAGCAAAAAAAACCAAAGTTCTGCATTTTGTCTCTTTACTATTCATTTTGCCTCTCCTTCCTATTAACACACTTAATATCTTCTCGATATAAAAACAATTTCTCTCACATCACAAATGCAGAAAGTTTACCCCATGCTGTTTTCTACATTAACAGAAGCAAAGACAGGAAGAGGTGTTAGCCACTTGTAGGACAGCATTTAAAATTATAACCAAAAAAACGGGCATTTTGTTGTTTCACACTCAGAAAAAAGAAAAACTTGTTTTAATCTTTGACTCTTTCAGTATTTAATCTTAGATTTATTTTCTGATTCTTTGAGTGAATACAATATCAAAACTTACATACAAAACCTCAGTACAGAGGGTGAGATGACACACAAGACAAACATACTGCGGTTTTGAGTTCTGCAGAATAAAAAAATTCTAGCTGTTATATTTTGGAAATATCAGCCTGTATTCATCTGTGCTTGAGGATCACTCAAGATTTACTGAGTTTAAAGAAGTGTAACAAAATGCACTAAAAAGCCCTCATTAAGAATTCATAATAAAATTTTAATTTTTTTTGTCTTTTATATTTTATTATATATTTCCACAGCAAAAAAGGGGTCATTAATAACACTCTGTTTACAACTGTCAGTCCATTGCAAATTATTCTACTCCTAATTTGGGCTAAATGTGATATTCTCCCTGATATACAATACTCCTACTCTAATTTTCTGCTTTCACATGATAAACTTCTTATCCTAAAGATTTAAAATTTCATGTTCAAACAAAATAAATGAACAATACAACTCCAAATGCTTTCTTGAGAGAAGGGTTTTTTTTAAACAAGAGAAGGGGTTTTTTTAAAAGAAAGGAAACAAAACCCAAAACTGAAAAAATATTATCCAAAATGAGGAAAAACAACAAACTAAATGATAAACAAAAGCATTAGTGAGACAAAGCACCCATGAAAGGACTGAAAAAGCAAGAGTGAATTTCAAACTGCTTCCAAACCACAAATCTAAGTGACAAAGGAACATATTTTCCCATGCAACAGTAAAGCAAAACAGAAGTGCACAGGTTTATTAGTTCCTTTTGAGCACAGAAGTATTTCTTAAAATGAAACTAACTCCCAGGGCTCTGCCCTGGAATATGCAAATATTCCAGTAATAACAGTAACTGGTTTGAAATAATGCTCTTCTAATAATTTTCTTTTTTGCAAATAGTGATTTTGGCTAATTTTCAACAGAACTGGTAATAATGGGAACTGGCAGGTACAGACACATCAAAACATTTGTTCTGACCTTCATACTGTGATTTTGGGAAACTGGATAAAAAGCAAGACCACGCACAGACTTCTCTTGCAATCAGTTTACAACAATAACAAAGTTGAAATTTCCAGAATGAACAGCAGAAGTTTTAGTAACTGGTGCTGACAAAAACATCCTGTAAGTATTAGTCAAATACAGCAGTCAATGTGGATTAATACAACAAGGGTTTCCTGAAACCAGCTGTGTTAATTACCAACGTTTCTTTCTGCCCCAAGACATCCAGATCGGACCCTGAGATTCCCAAGAAGAGGAATGTGGCTTCTGAACAGCTTTATCCGACTACCAAATCTCATCTGTTCTAAGCAAGTCTGAGATGTGTACTCTAAACAAGAAATTCCACAAAACCTTCTGCAGAAATACCAATCGCTTTAACCAGAAAGAGACTTTTTACAAACAAGATCACCTTACTACACACACAGCTACTTTGAAACCATTACTTTCAGAGGTTACAAAAAATTGACTGCTAAGAGTTTAAGTAATAAAAAAATATTATTCCATTTAGGTTTTTTAATTAATTCAGTAATATTTAAATAACAAAATTGCTAATTGTGCCTCAGTAGTAAGAGAAGCAATCGCTACCTGTGTTATTTTTGGCAGGCTTTTCAAGGCAAAGGAATGAGTCAGCTTTTTCCTGTAGCTTATGTTATACTTGCTGGCATCTCCCCAGCTTTGCAAGTCTCAAAAGCATTTCCAAGTGCTAGACGTGAAGTTACACCCACAAAGTTTATACAGAATGACAACATTTGTCCCCATCGTGGTTAAAATTTAACCAAAAACCGTAATTGAACTACAATGAAATGTCTTCTATGCATTCTGCTTTATTTCAGCTTGCTTTCTTTACAACAAATATACTTCATGAAAAGCTGCAAAACAATAGAATTGCTAATAAAGCAAAAAATTAACATTTCATCAAAAAATGCCACATGAATACATTCATACAGATGATTCACTTCATCAGCAAGAGAGCACGCGTTGAAATAGTTTACAATTAGCACTCTAGATGTGGTTTCCCATTTCTCCCTACATCTTTGGTGGCTTCAGCAAATTTTTTCCTGTCACTCCTACAACATGCCTAAATGCACTAGGAAGCCTTTCAGCAGTTAGATATCCTTCTAAAATTCTGAGAAAAAAAAAAAAAAACCCACTACATTTTGCAGACTTCCTTAATTCTATGTTGTCACTGCCTAATTCCCCCGACAAAGTGCAACGGAAATAAAAAATTCATAACTGAATGTGTTTTCCTGGCATAGTAAAAGTAAAGAACACGTACAGATTTCTAAGAAGCTTAAGGATCAGCACGTACCTGAGCTGACTCTAGCTCAGCAGGAATAAAGGAAAATAATCTACTCTCAACAACCCACTCAAAACTCATTCACATAGAAAGGGAAAGTAGCCCATGAGGTGTCTCTGCTTTGACACACATACAGGTACCTCGGCCTTAGTCATGAATGTCACAACTTTGACATTAATGCTACTTCACCTTCTGAAAGAAAGGAATGCTCAGTACCAAAACATATTTTATTACTCCTTAAAACATCAATAGATAGAAAGCAGTAGAGTCAGATAAATCAAAAGCTATGCCTTGATATGAATATTGGAAAATGTTCTGAACTCCCATATTTTTACCCCTCTCCTAATAATTTTATGTAAATTTGAATGGCAATGCTAAAATGCGAAGTTTAGGAATAAGCCACCTCATGACAATATATTTTTTGTTCAGTTATATTAAAAAAAAAAGTGGGGTTTTTTTAGTCATTCATTGCAATATACTAGCTCTTAGAAAGTACTACCAGGACACAAGAACTCAGGACACAAGAAGTCATAGAAGTACTGCCAAAAGCCTAAGGCCCCTTCACTGAAAAGCCATAATAACATGAAATATCAACAGTGTTCCAATGACCCCAGCTGTAGTCAGCCAACTGCCTAATCACTAATCCGTAATAAAAAAAAATAATTATGCAAGATTTAGCTTAAAAGTTTGGAAAGCAGAAAATCCCAAGATGAAGTATGTAACCTTCAAGTTGTCTCAGTATTTCTCCAACAGCCAGTGCTGTACTGCTGGAGGGACAGCAACCCAGGACAGGCTAAGGAGAGTTTATTGAAATAAAACTAGAAACTGCTCAGATATCCAACAGCATTGTAAGTATATAAATTTTTAAGACACTCTGCTTTGAAAGTCTGATGGCTCTAGATTGCTCCTAGCTTTTGTGGTAAAAATTTTCACAAGTAACATTCACTTCCAAAATAGCCACAGCACTGGCACAGATGCTGTTTTTAAATAATTTACTTAGTTTTTCTCCTACTCACACAGTCCCAACATGACTCAATGACAGACTAAACACTTGTCAAACACGTGTTTATAAGATGTGTGCAATTTTTAGTTCAACTAAATAGGTCACAGTCACAGGGTAATAAACTACAGATACCTCATACCAGCCAATTCACTATGAGTATATTCTAGAAATTTGTTCTGAAATTTGAATGTCTCAGGACAAATGAATGCTAAGTAATCTTCACAGAAACTACCAATAGGAGGTAGCACCTCTAAAAAAAGTATTTGTAAAAACTGTGGTAGGTGGGTGATGCATCCATGGAGCTCCAGCAGTACTGTGGGGCAGTACTGGGATCTCAGGTGCTGCTTTTTGTTTATTCTCAGAACACAAAAGTCTCTGTTAAAAGAAACAAGAGTCTTTTACCATGAACAGAAATCTAAATATATTAGTTCCATTGCTTGTTTGATCACTGTACAAGAAAAACTTGAGGTTATTTCTTAAGTAACTAAAACTCTAAATTATTTAAGTAACTAAATTCCATCTGTTAATTGAAAAGGAGAGACAAAATTTACATTTTACTTTACCATATTGCCAGCAAAGCTTTACCTAAAAATCTTCTCCACTCTCTTTCTGGTCAGAAAGAGAACTAAAATTTCATATACATTGTCCCAGCAACAAAATGCAGCCACAAAATACATAATCACAACCCCTTTGTTACCCTCACATGAATAAAGCAGTTTTTTGGGGGTTGCTTTGAGGGTTTTTTTAAATGGATGAATGAGCATACAGCTATGTGGAAAGTCATACCACGATTACAAATGCCTACAGACCCACACATTTCATATAACCTTCCATGAAAGAAATACATTAAAAGGAAATGTGTTTTACCAAAGATTAAGGCATTTGAAAGAAAGTAAAACCAATGAATTTAATACTATTTTTAAGAATCAACAACTCATCTGTGCTACCACCCAGCTGCATAAAATACACAGCATCCATCTGAGCTTACTCCAAGACACACAAATGTCACTTTGAAAGCTGCAAAACGCTGGAAATATGGAGAATGAGAAATACAACAATTTTTGCAAGCAGGGATCCCTAATTTAACAGAAAATACATTAAAGACTTCCAAAGGGGATTTCTATAGTCCTTTGTAAAAGACAAGTTCATATACAATTGTGTCCTACAAGGAAAGATTAATGATGCAGTTGAACATACAAAAAAACCTGCAACTCCTGAATTTCCTGGAGAACAGGCACCATATGCCCATGGGATGCCTGCACCAGTGGGATGCCCAGCCACCAACCCTCCTTGGGATTATTTAACTCAGGGCTTCCTTCTTCCTTCCCTCTGCTGGCAGGAAGGTTTTGAATGCTGGACAGGCTCCTCACTGCAGTAACAGTGAGAATAAACCTGCTGAGCTGACAAGAACATGTTCCACAGGACACCCAGATCCACAAGAGAACACCTGTCTCAAACAAAACTCATTTTCCTGGAAAAAAAAAAATAAAAATATGCAAACCTCTGCTTCCAGTAGGCAGATGTGACTGTTCATCTGACCACAGGGAGAATGTTATTAATACACAGACAAGCCCGTGTTCCCAACAGTGAAAATCCCTCAGATTTAGTCCTAATGAGAGGAATATACCCTGAACATCTCACTTGCCCCATTTGAGTACTGTCAAATCTGTGCCATATTCAGTATGCAATTCTAAAGTAAAGAAAATAGCAGGTCAGCAATACAAAATCAAAGGGCCAGTGTGAAGAACACCATGACCATAAAGTGCAGTCCTGGTTCCCAGCCACTGAAATGCAGCCTTGCAATACAACAGGAGAGCTGCTGAACACAGGACATAAACATACACTGAACACTGCCCCACATTTAAGGAAAAGAAAGGGCTGTGTGCCAAACTCAGATTAATCACCTAGTTTCTGGAGGCAGACTAATTGAAATCAATCAAAATAACACACAGAGAGAGACCACATCAAAGCTGTAGCAGAGCGAGAGAGACAAAAGACAATCTAAGTGTATCAGTTTTACCTGCTCCTACTGAAATTTGCTACACCCTATAACAAAAGGATTGTTACTGGTTAGAGCACTGGAAGATACAAATAACAGATTGCTGATAACTGCCAAGAGCCCATTCTTTGCCATGCCCACCTAAATGGGCACCTCCAAGAGAAATAAAAAATTGCCAAGTCCTACCTGATTTTTCTCAGTTCAATTTTTTTGTCTGTTCGGTTACTTTTTTCCAAAAGACATTACATAGATGTAAACAGACATATACAAAATTGGTACTTTGAGAAAAAAAAAATCCTGTTTGACAAATATTATTTTCCAAGAAGTTTACAAGCAATATGCAAAAAAACCCTCCATCTGTCTAAGTTATCCATTTAAAGTTAAAAGTTCTAGTTGAGAGTTGAAGCTTTATAAAAACAGATGTTCAAAATATACAATTTTTCCTTCCAAGATAGAGAATCACTTCTTGTCAGGTGATCCTTGGAACCTGAGTATGACAGGACCTGCAAGTCATCCCATCTCCAGGAGCACTAAACTGCTGGTTTTACTGAAGTTATACTGTGCTTTGATCCTCTACCAGAATATAGAATAATCAAGCCAAGGAGAGCAGGAAGGCACAAAGGTCATTTTGAAAATAAAAAACGGGAGAGGGTTATATACATACAATCATTATACACACATTTACAAGTGAATTGAATATTGGAAAATAAACACCCCTCTCCCCCCATTATTTTGATGAAATTTATTTTCTTCTTAAAGCAATTCTAAAAAGTACCTATATTACAATGTTAAAAAAAAACAATTTTAAACCAGGGAACAGAAGTAAAAACAGAAATGGCCATCCTGGAAAAAGCAGAAAATGAAGTGTGGTGAATTCTGCTTTTCATTCAAAAATCCTGCTCTGATTACCAGTACAGAATATGAAGTCATGCTGCATATGAGGGACTTGAATTTTTCATTAAATCTGTGAAAGGCAGAGCAGAACACTTCACTTACTTTCATGCACAGATTCAAGCACTGGATCTCAAGAGAGCAAAGAGCTCTCACCTGTGTAATAACCTCACACATATAAAGGTCCACAGAGCATAAGGTCAAGTCACTAACGGGTGATTTTCCTTTAAATATGTACCATCATCAGAAGCATTTCAACAGACACACAGTTGGAATTTTTCACACTTTTATTTTATTGTTCATACATAAAGTTTAAGATGTATTTACCTGTCATTCTTACCTTCACATGCCAAAAGAGAAGGTCAGAGCCTAAATGGGAAAACCACCAGACTTTACAACACACAGAAATTCCTAACTTCTGCTTCCTCAGATGGTAAAAATTACTTTAAATTAATAGAGCTGAAAGAAATGACACTCAGGAAATAACATACCAGCAACCCTGGGAGGCTTAAGAGAGCTGCATCCATTTATAGCAGGATGCCTGAAGAGATCATTATATTATCTATGTTGATCTTCTGTATCTCACAGAACATCTGAAACATTTCGTCGCCCAGCCTATAATAAGCCTTGTAATTAGGCTACAGTGTTCTCACACAGAAAAACCCAAAGCTGCTCTATATGCAGCAGACCACCACAAAGGCCAAGTCATATGCACCAGAGGGGAACTAATTATTGGCAAAATTAGGCTTCATGATCCCACCAAGCAGTTTTTACTGCATATTAATTCCTCTGCAGCACTCTTGTGACCAATTTTATTTTGAGCACTTGAACAAAGCCAAGCAACCAAACATTTATGAAAGACAGCTTCCCATACTGCTTCAAGCAGCTACTGCAACATATACAACTGCTTTGAGCACTATAAAACATACACAACTCTGAGACATTTAAATCCAGTTTATTTAGTACCCAACTCAAGATAAATCAGAGGCAGTTTATATTGTCTTAGAGTATCCCATATAGAGGATTAGAGATGAAGACTTCTAACTGGGGGTAAGTAATCTTTTAAAGTTCAAAAACAGGAAGATAATGTTTCAGTTCTAAACTGAAAAGAAAAAGGAATTCTTTTTAATTCTTAACAAAAACCAAAAGTGACTATTAGAAAAACTAAACCCAGAAAGGAGAGCCTTACACTTAACCCAGGTTCAGCTTTGTTTAAAGGTAAAACCAAATGTCCAAAAGATACAGAACATAGTAACAATAATAGGACAGATACTGGTGACATTTTAACCCTTAATACTAAATTCTAGCAAGACCAGGGGGAAAAAATGCAGGGACAAAGTAATCAGCAGGAATACTTCTCCAGTGCAAACAAAGTAATCCTCAGAAAAGCTTACACAAACACACAGTACTTGTAGCACAATGTAAGGAACTTGTTTTGTGAACCTAATAACCTCTGTTGTCTCTGCGCATTCTGATGCACTTCTCTGTCAGCCCATGTCAGTACCTACTTCTCTGTTTCTGTTTGGGATCCTTCTGCTTTCCAGCTCACCAGGGCTCCTTCTTTTGTTTGTTTTGCCTGAAGTCCCAGAGAAACAACAACACCCTTGAGCTGAGTGTCAGAGAGTTCAAGAAGCAACAGGTGCCCAAGGGAATCTTCAACCTGGGTCTTCAGCACAGCCTCTGATAATGCACAACCTTTTTTCCCCAAACAGGAACATGGAATTGAGATACAGACAGGCTGAGTGAAAAGCAAGAGTAAACATCTCTTTGAGACAAGAACTTCCTCATGTTTTTGGTTTTTCCCCCTTTTGCTGCAGGAGTGCCCCTGAACTTTGGTTGATGACATCCAAATGGGATTTGCTTAGCTTTCTACTTAGCCTCACAGAAGATTTCCTCATCAAATCATCAAATACTGACTTCAGATTTTACTTCCAACATCATAGAAGTAAAGGAATCGACATCTAAAAGCCTCTGAATCAGATGCAGAAAATGAAGTGAAATTAGAGAAAAAAGAAATTGTGTTCTTCCCATTTACCTAACACTGGGGACCAAAGGATAGCAGAGGAGCCCTTAACAAAATCATCATATTACTTCACTACTGTCTTCAAGCTTGGTGGTTTTCCTCAGAAATCAAAAATAAGTTTTGCGCTGAGTTGAATGACATATTTAGTGCCAAACTAAAGGATTTCTTTAGTTTTTCATCTCAGCAAAAACAACTAAAACAAACCCTCCCCAATTCCTAGGCACTGAATCTGTACTTGACTATTGAATTTAAGGTATTAAAAAAACCCAACCAAAAAAAAAAAGGAAAAAGAAAACCAACCACCAAACCAAAAAACCCAACCAAAAAATAAAAAAAAAAACAAAAACAACAAAAACAAACAAACAAACAAAAAAAAAAAAAAACCACACGTGGATCATGCACTTTTAATTCCAAAATACAAAATGCTACATTTCTCTTAAGTCTTGAGCCTTTCCTCAAGTTCTTCTGAAATGCTAAAAACCCTTGCTTAACAGACATAGTTGATTCTCTCACACCCCAGGAACTCCTTTTCTTCACTCTTCTCTTCCTTCATTCTTTTGCTTCTACCTCCTTGTTAGATTAGCAGGATTTGACTTTCACTCCCACTCCCTTTTTTATTCAAAGGCTGCTTTGAATAAAAATGAGCCAGTGTCCTGTTAATGACAGCCCCTTAGGGCATCTCCTTCACTTACAGTCTCCTCAACAGTATTTTTTTTTCTTCTGCAACTTACCATTTCCTCTTCATAGACATACCTCTCATTCATCTTCTGCCTAGTTTCAAAAATTATGTACCTTTCTCAAGTACCTCTTGCATTCCTAATTTTTTATCCTTTCTTACTTTTTTTTTATGCCTTTTTTAAGCTTGCACATTTGGGTCATTACTTCTTTCCTCTCTACATTCTACTTCTAGATCATCTAGTAATCAATAATAAAATTAAGCATTTAAAGGTGTTCTCATAGCTTTAGAAACTTCACTCTGCTTTCTGCTCATTCTGGAGTCTCAGGAGACTTATTTGTTCTGACCATTTTTCATGGCACTTCTCTCATTCAACCCAACCTGTTGGCCATTTATTGTAATGCACACAATTTACAAATCCCCCAAACCACATCCAACAGATCTAATGGATTGTACTGGAAACTTCACAACCTGAACAGAATGCACAAGGCTGCTCCTTGCCTTCCAGCAAACACTTGAATTTTCAAAAGAGCTCATGCCATGTCACTACTATGACACAAGAGGTTTTAACTCCAACACTCAACACACATCTGGGTTTTTCTGTTTGAAGCCACTGATGACAGACACTCCCTTCTGCTCACTGGTGTCTCACTTCTGCTCATACCTTGACATGTTGCAAAATAAAGACTGCATTCATTTTAACACATTAGTTTCAAGTGTTGGGAGTTTGTACTTGTTTTCTACAATAGGTTACAGTTGAAAGTATATCCGTAGCCAATTTTGGAAATCAAATTTTTTTATAACTTTCTGATATTTTGGACTGGTCCAAAGGTCACTCGTTTGGAAAAGAGGAAAAAAAAAAAGGAGGAAATCAAATGTTTTACAGTTGAAAGGAAGACCACTCACTTTTTAATGACATTTGTGTAGTTTACACTTCTAAACTTTAAGAAATTGGATTAATAGCTTCTTTATTTACTAATCCTATGTAGAGTCTTAAAACACCTAAGACTACTTTTCTTGGTTTTATTGGTTTCCTCCTACTTGCCTGCACGTTGAACCTTGTTGAAAAATAGATTTTTCAGGATGACTGCTTGCTGGGTTTTTTGTTTGTACTTAATGGTGTCTGGAAAGCACAAAATCTAAATAAAGTTATGGCTTTAATCATAATTCTGACTCAATTCTGCACAACCACAAACAACAGAAGAACAACAATCCTAATTTTAAATTAAAAGCACATGAAAATTTGAAAAAGTTGTTTTATCTTCCATTTTGTCCACGGGAACGTAAATCCTCAAAAACCCACATGTGTACACACAGGTCTTCTAAAAACACAACCCTTCATAACACTTCTTACAAAATGAAGCCAAGAGGAAACTGAACACAATATGAAACATGGCTTTAGAGGACAAGAAAAGAAAAAAGCCTGAAGACAATCACAGCAGAGCAGGGTTTGTTAACTCAGGATCACATTTACTTGGAGATGAGGTTTTAACAGACCAGAAACAGTCTGCACATAACAGCCTGTTTGTCCCAGCCACCAGACACCCCCAAATTTGAAATAAAGCTACCAGCTGTCTTAGCAAGATGCCATGTCACTGTTTGTGGGGTTGATCTATGAAGTCATTTTCTTAGAATACTTACCACTAAATCCCAGTTATTTTGTTCAAGCAACGTTATAGCTTCATCAATATTTTCAATACCAGTACAGGCCTAAAAATAAAAAGAAACAGTAAACAGAATTAAAAGCATTGATCAAAATCAGGGTATTAATACTTATAATTCAATTAATTTCAGCAGGATGACAGGAAAAGTATAGGTTTTCCCTTTCTATTATAAAAGGGTAATCCAGAAATCAGACTTCAAGTTTTAACACCAAACATTTAGATGTAATTCCCTGTTCCACCAGAGGACTCTTGTGTAACCTTGAGCAAGCAACCCAGGGAAGCAAGACCAAGCAGTTATTTGTAAAAGTAGGACAACAGTGCTGTCCCATAAAGGTGTTTTACCTTCAAAACTATGAAGCACTCATACTACTTTAAAAGGGAGCACAAAAAACCTTGAAGTTCTAGCCCTGTACTCTGGCTTTACCTAGTTCAGGAAATCTAACACGATAGCATTTTTAAGGTAGTGTTAACCCTCATAAAACTGTATTTTGAACTGAGCTTAATTCCAAACACAAGAGCACCCCTACTCAGCAAAAACTGAGATGCAGCAACCTGCTGCCTTTTTTTGATACCCAGACCTTTTCCACTATTCAACTTTTCCACTATTCAATGAATCATTGCTGTATTCATTCTGCCATATATTTGCCACCATTCACATTGAAGCATATCAGGTACACTTTACCAAAAAAGAAAAGAGGAAACAGCTAAGTCTCTTTCTGGAATTTATCTTTCATCATAACTGTATTCAAACATACAAGAGGAGTTCAGACTTTTACAAGATCTGAAACATGATCATGTTCCTTCTGCTCCACCACACAGTTATATAAAACTGTGGTATACAAAACTGCATCCAAAAAATATAAAAACAAACCTTTTAACAGTAATTATACAGAGCTAGATAGCAGCAGCAAACAGATCAGTTTTCCTGATTCCCTTTATGTTGTAAGAGAAGAAGGAGGCTAAGCAGACACTTTTTTCCTTCCAAGACATAAAGAGCCATCATCAGGTCATGTATTTCCCATGGTTTTTTTCCCAATTTACAACCATGAAAACATAAAAAGAAGAAATCACAAAGAAATTCAAGGCTAATTCTCTCTTCCTAAATTCAACCCTGAAAAAACCCACACTTACAAAGCACAACATGCAGTATGTCAAAACAAAATGGACCAGTCTGAAGGACCACAAGATGAAATTATGGAGAATTTTGCCTGCAGAGGGGAGGCAACAGTTTCTACTGCTACACAGTGCTCTCATCACCACATCGATCCTCTCTGCAAAAAGACAAAATTTCTTCCACTTCAGAGCATGCTGTGTTAATGCTGAATTTCACCCACTTCACATTGGGGGTGCTAAAAAATACCACTTTGCTCCTCAGAAGCATCATTTTGCCTTCTTTTCCATTATTTCTTGCTCACTTCACATTGGGGGTGTGAAATACCACTTTGCTTCTCAGAAGCATCATTTTGCCTTCTTTTCCATTATTTCTTGCAGTTATTTCTGAAGTTAAAAATGGAACAAAACTTCAACACAATCCCCAGGAAATGCTTACACATTTATATACACTCATGCCAAGTAGGTTTGCAGAGTACAGGGCTCGAGCTTGTCATTTCTGAAATCACAGGATGGTTCATACTGCCATCAACCTGCCACTGGAACTGATGTCAACAGATCTGCTGCAAAAAATCCTGCTTTGAGGAAAATCTCTGCAGAAGTCTGAGATTCTGTTTACATCCCAGTGAAATACACTTAACCTGGTCATTACAGAAATAGTTAGTATTTCTCGTTTGTCAGCCCTGCAAAATCTGCATGACCTTTTTAAGAATACCCTGTGTTTCAACCTACAGTAAGAACTTGACCAGCAATGTGTTGTTTTCACCCCTGGGCTGTGCAGATGAAGTCGAGGAGATGGTACCTACAATAGAGGATTTAACACTGGTTTTAGTTGTTCCCTCTTTTTATCATTCCTGCAGCTCTGCTGACTTGCCACTGTCCTCTTTTAGCCCATACTAACTGCAAATCGATTCAGTTCACTTTGGCATATTCTCATTTTGAGATAAACTAAACAAAATTAGTTTATCCTTCTGCCAGAGCACACAGTGAAAGGAGTTAACTGATCCCAGTGAGGGCAGAGTAATTAAACAGCTAATTCACCTGGTGTCTGCATCCTTCCTGAATCATCTTTCTGCTGATTTACAATGTAAAATAGAAGCCTGCTCTTGGTCACTTAGTAATTCAGAGTCACTGGGTAAAAAGAACAGACAGGTGTAAACACCAGCTGAAAATAAAGATCATCAGAATTCTTAACAGCCAATACCAGCATTTTTGGTTAAAATCTTTGCACCATTTTTACAGTCCTAATATTTGACTTTGAGGAGTTCTTAAACAAAGATTTCACTTTCCAGACAGATCATTTTTTTCTAGTTGTCAATGAAACAGAAAACAAACATTTCAGAATTGCACCAGGAAAGAATGAGTGCTACTTATCAATGTAATCATAAAAGAGACATTCCCAGATCTTCAACACACTGTTAATGTCAGAGTTGCAGCAAATTAAGATTATTTAGAATCTTATTATACTTCAGTATTTCAGTGTTCAAATACTACATACTACAACATACAAATCTTTGTATCAAGTCAAAAGCCATCAGTGAGATAAAAAATCCCCAGCAACCAAAAACTAAAGCTGCTTCCTTGTCATGACCTGCATCATGCCATGCAAGCTAAACTAAAGAAAATCACCTGGTTTGCATGTCTTTGGTTTTCCCTAAGAAATTAAGCACACGAGACAGGCAGTCCCTCAATGGCAAGCGTGACATGACGTCAAAGGCTCTGTGGTGACAGATCAGTCCCAGAACAACCTGGCCTGCTCCTGCCTTTGTTTTCTTTAGGGAAAGGCACACAGGAAAGCAGCAGGTTCTGTGAGCAGCACAATTAACAAAGTCTGGTTCCTCATGGGTTTGCTTCTCATCCCTAATTGCAAGGGCTGATTTCAGCTTTTCCTATGGCTGGAATATTTATAAGAGCCTCTCCTAATGGACTACTTCCCATATTACCTGGCTGTATTTTCATTATATTTGAAATTGTTTCATTAGTACAAGTCCAAGGGACACCTGGAACCTTAGGCTTTATGCCTCACTTATCTAGAAAGGCACACTAGAATTCACAGGGTTTAATTATTTACAATACACAAAGATGTTTTCCTCATGTTTATTCCTTTTATTCTATCCAAGCAAGAAACAAACAGACAAAAAATTAATGGGAAAAAAAAAAAGTTAAATTTGTTCAGAAACAGTAGTGAAAAAACCCTTAAAAATATAGCACAGCAGATGAGCCCTAAAGACGCGAAAATGCATCTCTGAGCAAGTAAAGAGAGGGGCTGAGACTTTTATTGTTCACAGATTTTTATTCAGCTTTATTTTCATAAGAGACCTGCTTAACAGAAGGCATTAAATATTTTAAAAGAAAATTCCTACCTGAATACTACTAAATCTTGTTTCAGTGAACAACCAGCACATCCTCTAAGTCATCAAAAGATGAAAGAAACAAACCACCACAGAAAAGGTAAAACCTTGAAGGCTCACTGATTTGTAAACCTTTACACATCAGAAAGAAACCAAAGAACTTTTTTTGGAAGAAAAGGAGAAGAAAAGGTAGAACAAGTTCCTCCTCCTTTGTGCATTTCCTGTAAATCTAGGATATCATTTTCAGCCTTCACAGCAGCTCCAGGGACTCTAGAGTCACTTCTGTGCTTTTCCAGACCACACAAGAGGAAAACGAATTCGAAGATGAGAAAACTATTGTTGTGTGCTGAATACAAAATCAGATTCTGAAGATAAAGTTACTGAATATTAAAACAACTTTCTTAGCCTGCTTTTCCAGGGCAGATAAGTGTTTCCACCAGGCAGATTGAAATTTTCACATAATAAAATTTCAGTGTTCTCCAAATTTTTTTTCCAGGTAGCTTCATATCCCCACAGCGATGGAGACCTTACCCTTGGAATGCTTCACAGGTAACCATTAGGGTGCTATCCTTGCATATTAACATTAACCTTAATAAAAGAAGCAAAGTAGTTACTGAGGAAATAATTCAACAGGAAAGAAGTTGTGAGGGCAGACAGACTCCAAGGCATTTGAGGCAAACCTAGGAGCTGCTTCCAGAAAGCTGTAATGCAGGATGCCAGACTGGCTCTCCTAAATCCCTTGCAGGGTGGTCTGACCCCAGCAGCTGTAACAGCTGGATGTGTGTTTTGAGACCCTCTGAGACACCCCACCCCAAGAGCCCAGGCTCCAACCTACCTCCACAGCCAGGGAAGCAGCTGCCTTCCCCATCTGGCAGCAGCTGCTCCCCGGCACCTGCTGCAGGGATGCAGGCAGTTGTTCCACGGAGAGCTGGAAGGGCCAACTGCTGCTGCCAGCACAGAGCCAGGCTGTTCCTGCAGGGCTGATCCTGCAGGGTGATCCTGCAGCAGGGCTGGAGAGCAGCAGCAGCTGCTGACGCTCACACACACTCACACTGCTGCCCCTTGCAGCTGCTGCACAGGAGCTGGCAGCACATGGCATTTAGCAGCAAGGCAGGATCTCTCTCACCTGTGACACCATTCCCCTTCCGGCCAAGGCAAAATGCAGCAGGCAAAGTATCCAAAAGGCCACTGTTGGCACAACAGCAGTAGCTGCATATGGAGGACTAAGTCTCAACGTTCCTTTTGAACAATTCCATACTTTCTTTGGATACTAACAGTAGCTGTATTTTCTCCAAAAAAGGGACCATCTAACCCAAACTAGGCCTAGAACATTTTGTACAACAGGTTCAGGCCCATTAAAACCAGGCAGACAGACAGCTGGGAATTACACTGGGTACCACTTGCTTCTGTAACAGTCAGATGAAAAATAAAATAATCTGTAGCTCAGTCCATCATTTCAATGTTTAGACAAATGCTACAATGCCCAAAGAAACAACTGCATGAAGGCACCAAAAGATTCAACTGGATTGCCTAGGAAGAAAATCTTTCACCCTCTGGGATCTCCTACAAAAGGTCAGGAAGTCAGCATTAACACACCTGCAAGTGCACAGACAACACCCTAGGAAGTGCTTACTTTTGAAAGCACCAAATAAATTTTTATCACTAGATAGAGCACGGCAGCTAGAGTTAACTCTATTCCATAAAGATATATGAGGTTTTCAAGAGACATAAGAAATGCTGCCAAAGAACATATATTGTCAAAAATCAATTCACTATCCCTTGGGTAATTTACTCCTCAAAAACTGAGAGAGACTAAGAGCATGGAAAACTCTTTGAGTCCAGGGCACAAACCTGCTCAGAAGGACAGATGAATTACCCAGATCACCAGCTTAAAAACAACAAACCACTCAGAGCTGTTCTGACTAGCATTTGAGCTACAGCAAAGGATATCTCCTTGCATATTTCCTGTGTAAAAGAACCAAGATTTACCTTACTGTTTTATTTACCTCTTCAATTACAACCAGACAGTTCACAGACACACTTCAACTCCCTGCCAGGTTTTGCATATCTCCAAAGACAGGGAGTCTACAGCCTCTGTGGGCATTTTGTTCCAGTGCTTTACCACCTTCACTGAGAATTGTTTTTCTTTATATTTAATTATAATTTCCCAAGCTGTAACCTATATCCACTGCCTTTCACCCTCAGACTCCAACTCCAAAAGAAATTTGATTCTGTATTGTCTGTTATCACCCACTGTACAACTGAGACAGCAACCAGATCCTCCTGCAGCCTCCTCTCTCCCAGGCTACACAAAGCCAGCTCCCTTAACATCACCTTTCACATAAAAATGCTCCAGCCTCCTCCCTTCCTAGGTAACCCTTCACTGGACTTGCTCTGCTTTGTCAGTGGAGTGACTGATAGTGAACCCAGTACTCCTGGCAGCAGCGGTGTCACCTGTACAATGACAAAGAATGGCCTCCCTCAGGCTCCTGGAACACTTGTACAGCCCACTAAGTGGGTACTGCTTCTAGAAAAATCCTTAAGTTCCCTTTCCAAGCATTCCTAACAAAAATCAGATTTCTGAATGCAAGATTTTTAAACAATCCAATCCTGAGTTTCCTCTTTCTAGAATAGCTTCTTTTTCCCATCTATTATGAGGAGAATTGCTCAGTAATCAAGGATAATTATCAAGTCTATGAAGAACCAAGGCTAGCTCCAGATTGTATCAGCTAGAAATCCACTCAAACCTAGAAAGATTTAGGATACTAATTCATCCATGAGATGTTAATAAGTCAGAAAAGTTTCTTTAAATTCACACATATACTGCTGCAATGGTGATTACTTCAAAGCTACTGAAACAAAGTGTAACACTTCTTCCCCCGAAACAGGAAAAGTCAAGCCAATATGCCTAGCCAAGCAAGTAAAGGCTTTAGTACCATAATATCAAATTTATGATGCCTGTGGAACTCCCTTCTGGGCTATCAAGAGATGCAGCACATTCAGACACTCACAATTGAGATTTTTTGGTACCCCAGTTCTCCTCATCCCAGAGTCCCACCAGAATCAGGATCACTTCCACAGACTTCATCAGTTCCACCCCTCTGTGGCATCCCTGCTCATTCTAACCCTGCAACAACCCTACCAGTGTATCGAGACTGTTCTAAATATGAGTCATCCGTGGTTATGAAATTAACTTTTACTTCTGTTTCAGACAAACACTTAAAAAACAACATCCAGGCATATCGACCAAGACATAGACTGAAAGGTCACCTACTGCAAGCATCTAACTGAAGAGATAACAATGCTTCTCTGGTTTTTTTCATAACTCAGAAGACCATCTGGTAAAAATAAAGCAGATTCACCAGCTGTTTGTTTAGCAAAAACAAGCTAATTTACTTACCAGCATCAGAAATCAAGAAAGGGTTTTAGGCAAATATGCCAGAATAAAGTTTGCCCAATGCATTTCAACTCCCACACCCAACTATTTACAAGTTTCATCATTCTCCTATTTGAGCATCCCCTTAAGCAAAGCGAGGTGGGGAAGGAAGGGGGGAGAAGGAAAAATAATATTTATGAAGGTCACAGAAGACATTTCAACCTGTAGCTACCAAGCAGAGAGGAGTGAACTTTGCCCACACTCTCGAGATGACTGTGAGCCTTCCAAACAAAGCAAGCTGGGGACAAAGTCTAAACTGGTAGCATGAAGCTCTAACCACTTCTCAGCAGAACTAACTAACTCAGCACCACACTAACCACGTTCAAATGGATTCCAGCAGTCTGTAAACTCTCTCAAGACTCTGGAGCAAATTCTGATTCCAGAATACCATGAAGGCAGATCCCTAGGAAGCCCATGAGCTGAGCCAAGACATGAACTCAAGCCTCCCAAGCCCCATGCTAACACTCCAGTGTTTAAGCCACACACGTTACATACAAAGAGCAGTGGTCTAACTGAATTAAAAAACAAACCAAAATTCAGTACCCATTAATTAGTACCCTATGCTACCAAACCCATTTGTCTATCCTGAGGACTGAAGACAGCCTTTACCCAACAAACATGTTTTAGTTAGGATTTTCCTAAAGTTTCTGTGTTTGTTTAATATTTTTATTAAGTATGTCAGTGAAGGCAAACCCCCAAGGTTTCCTGAATAATTTTGCCCTTACAGTATCAGATAAGAAAAATTGATGGAAAGAAGAAAATAATTGTATGGGTCAAACAAACACTTGCTGCACATTTGCACTCATCTCCTTTCTCCTCATTGTCTCAAAAGCAGCAGAACTTTAAAAACAACTCAATAATAAATAAAAACCACTTTCTAGATAAGCACACAAAGGAAGAGTACTGATCTATACAAAAGAATATTTTAGTCAGCATTTCACAAACACTCTTTTTAATTTTTTTTGAAGAACAGGATAGCAAGGAACAAACATACTCTTCAAAACCTGGAAAAGGCACTGGCATGGTTTAACTCCAGTCAGCAGCCAAGCCCCATGGAACTGCTCACTCACTGCCCCAGCAGTGGGACCAGGTAGAGAATCAGAAGGGTAAAAGCTGGAAGACTCACAGTTTGAGATAAAGACAGTTTAATAGGGAAAGCAAAAGCCACCTACATAGGCAAAACAACACAAAGAAATAATTCCCTGCTTCCCATGGGCAGGCAGGTGTTCAGCCACCTCCAGGACAACGGGGTCCCACCACACGTAGCGGTTACTTGGGAAGACAAACACCAACACTCTGAAGATCCTCTCTTCCTCTTTCTTCCCCCCACTTCATACACCAAGCATGATGTCATATGGTCTGAAAAATCCCTTTGGTCAGTTTGG
This sequence comes from Pyrgilauda ruficollis, assembly GCF_017590135.1. Taxonomy (NCBI): domain Eukaryota; kingdom Metazoa; phylum Chordata; class Aves; order Passeriformes; family Passeridae; genus Pyrgilauda; species Pyrgilauda ruficollis. The sequence continues at coordinate 13,396,567 of NW_024527710.1, forward strand.
GTCCCGTCCCAGCTGTGTCTCCTCCCAACTTCCTGTGCACCCTCAGCCCCCTTCCCAGTGTAGCAGTACAAGAAGCAGAAAAGGCTCTGAGCAAACTCTGCTCAGGAACAACAAAAACATCTCCTTATTATCAACTCCATGTTCAGCACAAATCCAGAGCAGAGCCCCATAACAGCCACTGGGAAGAAAATTAACTCTACCCCAGCCAAAACCAACAGGCATCCAGAGCAGGGAAACAGAAGCACATTCAAACTCCAAGCATAGGTCATACCAATAGCACAGGCCAACAAGGGCTGAAAAGAAAAGAAAAAAAAAATCAGTTTTCTAAAGGCATTAATATTATATAAGCTTTTAAAAGCATCAGGTCAAGAAAGTCTGACGGTAAGTTAGTGGGGCCAAAGGAAGAAAACAGTAAAGAAGTATTCAAAGAAGGCAAGGACATATGAGAAAAGCTACATGAATTCTGTGCACTGATACCCACTACTGAGGAACTTCAAGACCATCCTGTAACACAGATGATCTGTACAGAAAACACTCTCATCCTAAAACATCAGCAGAGACACACACAGCAAACCATTAGATTTGTGAGAGTCCCCAGAACTCTAAAGGAACTTAAATACAAGTTTTTCACAGCAGACTCCTCTTTAAATCAGTCTTGATTAAAGGTGAAATCAACACCACATTCCCACAGTGTTGTGGTGTAAACCAGAAGGGGTTAATATTTCTACAGTTCAAATTTGACTTCTGTACTAACAAGAAACAGCACAAATTCCAATGAAGTACATAGAATAGGCTCAGTATGTACATGTATAGAACACACTGAGGAAAAGCGAACATAGCTTCTATAGAACAAACACATATCACAAAACTATTAAAATGTCCCTCAAGAACTCAGTCAGTTGAAGAACACAAGACTGACTCAAGCAGGCACAGTTTATTTCCAAAGTTTTACAACAAACCCCATCATCAAGCTTTCAAAATGCTGACTTCCAGAAACTAGGATGAGGCAAATCCATTCACATTCTGTCTCTTTCAGCTCTTTCCTAAGGACCAGCCACTGCTGTACAAGAGACATTAGGCCAGCTGGGTCTTCGATCTGAGCTGATATGGCACCTTTGGTATTTGCTCACACAAACAACCTGACCTTTAGTAAAAAAAAAAAAGTACAGAAATGACTCAGTTTCAGTGTTCTTGTCTTTACAAATTGTTTTCCGCAATAGATAAAATATGAAACTTATATAAAATAACCCAAGGGCTAACGTATTCTGTTCTAGTTTCAAAATATGTCTTAAGAACTTCAGCTTTAATGAATTATCTTTTGAAAGCATTAACTACTGCTGTGGAACAAAGACCTGCTCAACCAGTCAGACATAGAGGACCAGTAGATGACTATTTCAATAGACCAAACAACATGTCATGCATACATGAGGGCTTTGATTTCCTCTTTGAGCAGTTTTTTTTTTTTTTTTACAATTGCACATTAACTAGTCAACTCTAAAAAATGGGCTTAATTAGTAGGTATCAATCCAGCCAGTAAGAATGTCATTTCCTTACATCCAAATAATGAGGGACAAGTAAAATGTTAGGTACTTCCCCAGGCCTTTTATTCTAGTTCCTACAGTAGTTAAAGGAAAGGACTCATCTAATGCCTGCCCCACATATGCACAAATTTATTCACTGACTAGAAAAATATTAGATCCTAATCAGAGATAGGCCATGTAGTTCCTTTAAAAAGCTACCTTCTACTTGTAGTATGGAAGTGTGTGAAAACTAGGCTTGCAGTGGTAACTGAACCATAAGAACTGCCCAAATACAGAGGAAAACTCTACCCTTTCAGGTTTTCCAGCTCCAGTACAATATTCTCAAGATGGGAGAATCTCAAGGCCCCTTAAGACAGGTAGCAAATGGCTCAAATGCTCATCCTCTCCCACACCTCCTTCCACACAGAAATATGAACTCAGTAAGTGTAAAGTTTGCTGTAAATGATCCTTGCTTACCAAGGTATATTAGCCATGTGGTATTTTCAACATGACAAATCATTTTCACAGTATCTTTCAATGAAAGCCCATTCCTAGCCTTTGGGAGTACATATAATTAATAATTTCAATATTATAATTAGTACTGGTTGTCATGGCATTTGAAAAAGGATCCTACAGCTACCACCTCTCAATCTGTTTCAGTGACCTACTAACCCAAATACCTATATGAATGGGCTGATGGAAATGGTGACATGATTACTATGATGTGAAGAGTCTTTTCAAGGTAATTGAATGAAAAAACCAGAACAAACCTCTTTCTAAAGACAAATTGGTGCTCCAGTGGTAAATTATTCAGGTTCCTACAGCAGGGGTGTAATGCACACAAATCATAGTCAAAGTAGCCTCTTTCTTTTCTATAAATGTCAGTTAGGATTTCTAATTAACTATCTGCCCTTACATCAGAGAAATTAACTGGCTTTTCCATGAAGAGCTATCAATGGGAACATCCAAGTTATGTTTCTAAAAGGACACCACTCTTACTCCAACTTCTTATTTCTGGCTCTGGAACCCACCTCACCTCCAGTTTAAAGGCCAGTAAATCAAATTAGCCTTGTTCTGATGAACCTGAACTTTGGGATGACAACTGAGCCTAAACATATCTAAAGAAATGAAACTCCAAAACCCCACAAAGAATAAATTAATAGAAGTGATGGCAGAAGTGACTGGTGGCAGACAGTGAAAATGGCAATAACCAAGCTAGAACACACTAAGTATGCAGTATGTTTTTATCATGTCTCTTGGCCCTAGGGCCATTTACAGCAAACAAAACCAATTGTGTTCCAAACCAAGCGGTCCAGCTACCAGTTCCAAAGGTGTTACTGACTGGGAAATGCACAAAATTATAATGTGATAAAATCCAACAAGGATTAAAAGGAATTCTAATCAAAATGCAAATTAAGAGGCCTCACAAGTATGAGCTTCAACATCCTACAGTGTCCTAAAGGCCTCTTTTTTTATACTAAAAAGCAGTCCTGTTTTCTATTTTTAAATTTAACTAAAGATACAGTAACCTATATCCATTAAAACAGGTCAGGTGAAGCAGTGCAGAGCACCTGGGCACCTGACTATTAGAAACCCAGCAGAGCCCACTTTTAACTAAAGACACCCAGCAGGAGGTACGATTAAACAAACCTGTCTATCCCAAACCCTGATTTCCAACCTCTAAAGTACTGGATTTCCTTCCAGCTACTGTGGAGAGCTCAGTTCAGCACCCACTGCACTCTACATTCTACAGAGGCCACACTAAAGAGAGGTTTTGGTTTGAGTAAGACTGAGGTAAGACTGAGGTTTAAGCTCAGACAAATCTGAACAAATGTACACCAGCAGGTATATAGGGAGACCTGATGAAAATGTAGGCCTCCAAGAACTTTAAATCTTTGGAAAGTATCCTCCAGCTTATGTTTAAACTTTGACTGGAACTCTCTTCAGCAACTACCTTTTGTTCCAAATTCCCAAACACTCCACTGAATGCCTGCACAGAAAGCAAGAACAGCCCTTTCTGCCCCAGCACCTTAATGATAAAACATGTCTTTTTCTTTCAGAAATCAACATTAAGGACATCCACTTTGAGATTTGTCCAGAACCCACAGTGAGTGGTTTATCCTTACAGAAATGTTTGAAACACTTTCCAGCCCCCACCCTAAGTCACAGTCCAGGGCCAGAATCAAGGGTACTGACTTGAAGCTATTCCTGTATCTGCCCACCTTTTCCACCCATCAAATCCTTATACTGGCAATAAATTAAAATGACAGAAAACCTGAGCCACCATGCCAACAAGCACAGAGGAAAGCAAAGCTCACTCAGCACCCTTAAAAAAAATACAAATGTAAATTCTACACACAGACTGTTGGACAGTGAAAACTGTTCACAACTAAGATAATCTTCTAGAGGGCTGAAGCAGACAGGAACAAAAAAAACCAAACCAAACCAAAAACTTTATCTTGTCAGTTTTTTAACAGTACTGTGTTAACCTCCAGGTGAAAAGATTCTCCAGTTTCTGTAATTTCTGCCATTCCAGAAGGAAACCAGTAGACTGAATTACAATTAAATCTTCAAAAACAAACAAAACAATACGTTATAAACCGATGTATCACTGTCATGGTCAATTTTATAATTTAAAACACAGTCATTTAGCATGCTTTCTCACTTTGCTGCAACTGATGGCAATGAGGCTCTTCCTTCCCATTCCCCCTTGCTCTTCCCACAAACCTGTTTTTATGAAAGAGATTGACACAAAGTTGAAGCTTGGAAAAAAAAAAAAAAAGACATTTTTATACACAAGGGTGTGAATCACACAAAAGTAGTCTATTATCCAGTTTAAAAAAAATTTGGAAAAAGAAAAAAAAAAGCACATACCTTGGTTTTACAATGAACATAGACGAAAGAGGGAAGAAGAAAACTACTAGAAATCCATTGTCTCAATGAAAGCAAGGATTTTTGAGTTCTGTCATTCTGTCATGTCACTCTGAAATCCTCCCACCCTGACCAAATCCTGAGCTACTTATTTTTTGGTCAATGAAAAACATGAATTCTTCGAAAAATTTCCTCCTGAAGCTCCAGAGTGCCAGATATTCTTGTAATACATGGACACACAGGAGCTGGCAACCCCCACAACACTGCAACCCTTAGGCCCACTCCACATTTAGGATTGTTGTGAGGACAAGCACACAGCATGAATAAAGTGGTCCTATAGGTGGACATAACTTTACAAGGACAAAAAGATGTTCTTGCTAATTCCAATCCTAAGTGAAGCTGTAAAAACAAAAGCAAAAGTGCTAGCGTGCAGAAACATCAGTATCTGACACTTCTGCCAATACTCAAAGTTAAACTTTGGGAATGAAGACCAAACTATGTCAATCAAAGGAAGACCTGTGCAACTAAATTTTACAACTTAAAAAGAAAAAAATACCTGTTTTCTTTATAGTGAAAAGCAGACCTCAAACTGCAAGAGATCATGAGTATATTTGTACCATGTGAGCACCTGGGTATCCCACTGAAGATGGAAGCACACTTTGCAGTTAAACACAACAAACAGAACAGCTGTTAACAAACTGGTATAAATTATGCCCTTATTTCTCCCAGTATGTGAAGTGTGTTACAGCATCACTTACCAATTCACATGCAGCTACCTTTTTGAAGAATTTACACTACTAAAACAAGCTGTTGTGCTTTTTCCTATGGAGTTTTTCCTTTATGCCAATGACACTTTGTGGAGAAGTTCTGAATTGCATTTAGTAAAAAAGCTAAAACTTGTTTGTGCACTGAACTCCACATCAGCTACTTCCACTGGAAACAATCAGGCTACTCATGTACAAAGCAAAGCTCCTGCATAATCTTTCCTAAGTGTGGGCCTAAGAAGGAAAAGTTAGGCAGGTTGCTTACACAGCCCACACGCATGAATACGTATTTTGTGCTCCCTGGGTAGCACACAGTAGCCTCATTAAAAAGGAGGGGAAAAGAAAATAATTATAAACCACACAGAACAGGCTTAAATTGTTTTGAGACATTAGGCAAAAATATTTTGGTAGATCACTCACTGTGCCTTACTCTATACTTAAAATATTTCATAAAATTACATGAGTTTATGTGTGTGTGTATATGTATATATATACATACACATATACATTAAATATATAAATATATATATACACACATATGCAAAATACTTTTTAAAAATAAGTAATTCTCTTTAGTACCTCCAAATGCAGAAGTAGCCTGTTACTACAATCAGAGCTAAAAAGAAAAAAACAAATGCAATACAAGTTCCTGCTCTAGCTGAAACGCAAGGCAAAATCTCTAATAATTCTGGAAGATACTAAATAAATCCATGAAAGCTTCACAAAAGCATCAAGTATCAGTACAATTATGATTTTTTTTTTTTTTAATGGGGAGAAAAACCCTTTCAAGTTTCAGAAGTTTAAAGACCACTACTCTATCCCTCTTAAACACAATTTGGGAAAAGTGAGGGTGAAATGGTGATGGAAGTTTCCCTCCCAATTTAATTCACCAAAGATTAGCTGAACTAAACTACAAAGAATTGCTTTTGAAATTTCACTGTGTGCACAATTCTTCAACAAGACACCTCACATAAACATAGAAGATGGCAGCAGAACTCTGATAAATATATTTATTAATTAAAAGGTACAGAAAATATAGAAGGGAAAATAATGCAGAATTACTTTGCACATAATGTTTTATTCTCCATTTTAAATTCTTAGTGAATGAGTTGCAAATACCACCAAGTATTTAAAAGACCCAAAAACCTTTACTGTTTTGTAACAGTCTACAGATACAAGGCCTAATAATGACTGACATTGTCCTTTACTAATCTAAATCTTTAACAGCATGACAATTAACAGTTCAGTACTTCAAAATCAGGTAGACACTTGATATAATCTTAAAAAGAAATACAATGAAACAGGAAAACAAAGCTGTCTGCTGAAATACAAGAGGAAAATGTTTGGGTTCTTTTTAAGTAAGGATTGGTATATGATAAAATATTTCCTGTGTCCTAGGTTCAGACACATTATGTCATCCACCCTTGAGCTAAAACTGGCTTCTGTGACTCCACCACCCACCTGCAACTTTGTAATGATACTTACTTGTCTTCATGGTACCAAGCACTGCCGTTGCTCTTATACTTTTATTAATGGTTTCAAAATCCAAGCACAACAATAATGCAAAATAGCAAAAAACACCTGCAAAGTGTAAAGCTGTATTGAAAATTCTATTCAACAAATAATCTTACGCTCACCAGCCACTCATTTCATCTTCTGGGATTCCTGATTGTAAGTTCAGGTAATAATGTGGGATCCCATAAGAATCTGCTCCCACTGGTATGAATGCAGAATGGGGGTCCCAGTTTCCTTTCACACAGTGTGCTGCTCCTGGAAAAACTCCTTTGTGAAATCCCAGCCCTAAAATTGGGATGTCATCCCTTACATACACAAAAGCACCTCCAAGTACAACAAAGTAGTGTCAATATAGTAACATTTGGTGAGCATTTTAATGAATACAGGTGTAAGATATGGGGTACAGGAGGGGATGACAGCTCCCTGTTACCAGCTGGGAACTCCATGAGTTACATCAGTCAGATACCAGGTACCTTTTGCAACAGAGGAATTACTTAATTACATCATACACAGGAATTACTGTGCACACTACATCACCCTACCTGTAGCTCCAAAGAAACACACACACAGAGTGAATTGGAGGGATTACTTTTTTTTTCTTTTCAGCTGAACGAAATAGTTTCACTGCTAACAGTGTTTTAAGAAGCTGAACATAGAGATGGCAGTTTTACAAATCAATCCAAGGATATCCAGGTGCCTATCCATGTAAGAACAACCACTGCAAATGGACAGAGCTTAAAAAAACCCGATGGATTTAAAAGCAAATATTAAAAAAGTATATTCAAATATCATCTGATTCGCTTCCCAGATGTGTTTGGCTCCCCCCATTATTTCACATGCAGATATCCTCCACTTTTTTACTTGGTATTAGAAAAACAATATAAAACAAGCAATATACGCTCCTAAACACATCACTTTCACTTACAGGAAGACTTTATTCTGAGGATAAGATTTAGAAGTCTGAAGTTAAATTACAGCCCTTCTGTAGAGAGAAGGAAAGGTAACAAACAACTTTGAAGAGGATATTCCTCCCTTCTACACAAACACGCTGCTGTTTGGAATGGGGTGGGAAGAGTTTTACCGTCATCACAACAGTCATAGGCTGAGGCAACCATGGAGTTTAGTGTTGATGCTGGAATGGAAACACCTCTGTTCAGCACTAATCTGTAGTACCAGCAAGTGATTCACTACAAACACTGTGACAAATCATGTGGACTGGTGAGTTTTGTATCCTCCCTGGCATCTGCCTCTTCCAAGGGAGCTGCCTCACAGCTGTCCCAGGGCCTGGGTGGTTGCAGAGGGTAGGAACAAGCGAAGTGGATGAAAAAGCTTTATTTTATTAATTAAAAACTGAAACTCTCTAAGTTAAAGAAGACATTTTGTCCACACACCTCGAGAGAAGAGGGCACACGCTCCCCATTTCTGACAAACAAAAAAAGAAGGAAAGCGACAGCGGAGCTTCAGAGGGTGGGCTTCACACCCACCACCCCGGACCTCCCCACAAAGAACAAGCAGCACAGCAACGAGGAGAAAGAGAAAAGCAGCGAGAGGCCACGGCTGTGTGGCGGCGGCTTGAAATTTACCTGGAAATCAGCCAATATCATTTCTCGGTCCATGTTGGACGCCATTGCAGCCAGCTGCGTCCCGGCTCTGCTCGGACCCGCGCACCTGGAGCCGCTGCCGCGGGGAGGACGGGGCAGGGTGGGAGCTCAGGAGCTCATGGAGGCGCCGCGCTGCGCTCGGGCTCCCGCGGCGCCCCCGGGCCGCCCCTGCCGGGGCCGAGGAGGGGAGGAGGCAGGAGAGCGGCGGGCCGGGCGCGGGGCCGGGAGCGGGCAGCGCTGCCTCAGCCGCTGGCCCGGGAAGGAGGAGGAGGAGGAGGAGAAGAAGGAGGAGGAGGAGGAGGAGGCAGCGCCGCTCCCCGCCTGCCTCCACAGCGCCTGTGTCGCACATTTTGCCTGTCATTGAGGTCGCAAAGAGGCGCTTTGCGGCCGCCACGTGACTGCTCGCCTGTCAAGCGCTCCCGGAGCCGGGGGCGGGACCGCGCCGAGCCCGGGCCGGGACCGCCGACCCCGCGCCCGGCGGCACCGGAGCGGAGCGGGGAGCCCCGGCCCGCGCCCTGCCCGGCGCAGCGGGGCCGCGGGGCGGACACATCCTTACGTCCCGCGCCGGGGGTTGGCGGCTCCCCGGGCCCGGCCGCGGCGCGCGGTGTCCCGGCTGGGCTCCGCCGCCAGCTGCGGCCTAACGGGTCTGAGGGAACCTGGCTGCAGCCGGCCCCGGGCGGCGCGGGGAAACGCGGGCCGGTGCAGCTGCCGGGCGGAGCGCGGCCCTGCCTGTCTGTGTGGGAGCGGGGCATCCATCCATCCATCCATCCATTCTCCCTCCTCTCCGTGGCCGCGCTGGTTCCGGTGCTGCAGCGGCTCCCGGCCGGTCCCCTCCGCTCCCGGGGCCGCGGTGCCCGCCCGCTGCCCCGCACCGCCCGGCGCTCGGGGCAGCGGCGACATTTCCCCCGCGTTCCCCCGGCTCAAAAGATGGAAATGCATTTTCGCAGGTTTTTCTGAGCCAACACACCGGGATCTGCACAGCGGCCCTCGCTCAGGCTTAGCACTCCAGCACTGTAAGATGCAATTCTATTATATACCGCAAATAAACCTGCTTTAAGCAATGCAAATCTAAACTGATGCTTGCTGAGTCTGCCTTCTACAACCTGACGTTCGTGTACCCCCTTAGCACCGACACAAAATACACATTTGGATGCCAGCTTGCTAATTATCCCAACACGTTTTGCTCTGCTTCTTTGAGTGTCCTGTGAGTGTCGCAGCCGAGGTCACGGACGCACCGAGCCGCTTTCCTGTCACCTCGTAACGCTACATTACGATACCTTTGAATCAAGATACTCTGCCGGCTTTAGGAAGCAGCGTTCTTTATTGTTTCTCTCGCCCATCCGCGGGGTTTCAGGGGGGCTCAGCGAGCTCGCTGCCGCCGCTGGCCCCGGGGCGAGCTGCGGGGGGAGCCCGGCGCCACCGCGGACAAAAAAAAAAAGGAAAAGCTCAGCTGTACCTTCAGGAGGGTCCGTGATCCCAAGGAAAGCCCTGGGGATGGTCTGGAGCCTGCTGCGGGCGCCTGGGCTGGGTGTCTGGCGGCGCTCCGGGCGGGCTGAGGCCGCACGGAAACGCCACTGAGGATGCGAAGCCACGGAGTCAGAGAAGCTGGGTTTTACATTTTACCGTGTTCCTGCTCTAGTTTGTGTTGGCAGGGCTTGCCAAGAGGTTTTTATTGCCCGCTGACGTGAGCTTAACAGTGCGAGCTCCCCACCACCGACCGGAGGGATGATAAATTAATTGCCCTCACACCTGCGCCTTTTTTTTTCCCCCCCAGTTTGATGTTACAGACAGTTCTGTACTAAGTAGAAGATATGGTGCAGTGCCAGGGACAGCCTATGCTAAATTACAAACAAATCCACCCACACATTACTAGAGAGTAACTATAATAAAGGCTGAAAAGCGAGTTTTAGCAATTGGAATAAAGCCAATTAATTCCTGGCACAAATTGAAGCTATAGGTACCTTGTCAAGATTAGTTACACGGCGTTCATGTCTATTACAGTCATATTTTAAATAATGATATCTATATTAGATCAAAACAGGAAGGATTTGATCCAGAACATGAAGAAAAGGTGAAAAGCTGCACATGCCCCACATCTCAGAAAGTTCACGTTCAAGTCACAGCTAAAGTTTCTGTTTGCCTTCTCACAGCCTTTCTGAGCCTTTTGAGGTGGGTTTTATCCTCCAACGAGTGAGAGACAAATTAGGGAGCGGATTGTTTTACTCCTTATAATGCCCGGTGATAATATCTCCCTCCAGAAGTTGTTTGTTGCTGGTTTCTTGGGGCTTTTTTTCTGCTGATTCTGGAACCGATCGGGACAAATCTCTCTGTTTTAGGTGGAGCATCTTTATCACTCATGAGAGGAAATGATCAGGACTAACGAACTGCTTTCTGCAAAGACTTTTGACAGACATGCAGGGTAGAGGAAGTTTGATGGCATTTTCTGGCCAGGCAGCTTTACTTGCAGGAGGCCTGCAGCACTCCAGCTATACGTTACTTAATTATTTTGCTACGTGGCGTGATTAACAGAAGATGGAAGCTTTATTCATAAACCAACAAAAAAAATAGTGTGAGACTGTTGTAATATTTGCAGGTCTAATTTTGCACTAAGTTAGCAACAGGTAACACCACGAAAACCTATGGATTTTAGGCAGTAATTAGTCACAAAATAAGTAATTTATAAGCCATCTGACTGAATAATCCAAGTTTTACATATAAATTCCCTCTTTATGCAACTGTATTTCAATAAACAGATGCTACTTGCATATGTATATTTCTAGAGCTAACTTTGAGGGAAGTTATAATTTATATTTTCGCTTTTAAAAAATGGGGGAAAAGGAGGGGAAAAAAGCACTATTACTTCTGGACGAGAATTACCACAGTGAGGCCCTCAAAATTACATGTGTTTTTTCTCTCCTTTAGTGGGAATGGGAGTGGAGGGTCAGTTGATAAACTGAACAAAAAGTTGTTTTCCCTGCTTCGTGTGTAGGCAGCTCACACTTGTCACCTTTGTGATACTCGCAAACAAGCGCGGATGGGGGAATCAGCACAGGAAAATAAAACTGCAAAGCAAAAAAGCAACCGAAGCTGAGAGGAAAGCCAGGTTCAGAAGTCTGGCTCCGTTCAGCCGCAGATCCACTGCTGTAGAACCGGCTCGGTTTGACGGCGGCGGCCCCGACTCAGGCCCCGGCCAGCCCCGGCCCCTGCCCGGCGGCCAGCGGCAGGTTCCCCGCGCAGGGCAGCGCTGGAGGAGCTGCGGCCACCGCAGCCTCCCTCCCTAACGCACCTCCCCGAGCTGTCTCGCCTGTTTACATTCAAAAATCACTTTCCCGTGGCGTCCAGGCAGAAAACAGACGTGCAGATTGCCCCTGCGAGCGATGGGTTACGTGTGCTTATCAGGGAGCCATGACATCGCTGCTTACCTCTCGGAGGGTTCGCTTGGCAGAACGCAGTCCTCCGAGGGTCCCTGAAACCTAAAGCAATCCAGCCATTAAAGCACTTTAAAACACTAAATACTGTTAGGCAGAGTGGCGGTGACATCCCCGTCCTGCACCATCCTCACTTCTTCGCCCTGGGAAGGAAAAGCGAAGTCCTCGCGTCTTCTCGGTGCCCGGGCGCGGTTCCCCTTCAAAATGGCACTTTCGAATCAATCAAGGACACCAGAAACGCGGGAAGCAGGGAGCGCTGCCGTGGACGGTCGCCTTCCACCGTTAAGACAACTTGACATTGACCCTTCATCCTTGACCTTGTCCTGAGGATGGGAGAGGAGCCCGCGCCGCTGCCGGGGCGGCCCGAGCGCGGAGCCGCTGCCCGCGGGGCGCCGAGCGAGGGCGAAGGGGCCAGGCCCGGCAGCGGAGCCGGCTCCGCTGCCCCCGCGGGCAGGTGGAGACCGCCGGCGAGAAGCTCCGGGCAGCGCCGCGGCGGAGGCCGCCCTCCCGCCTGCCAAACTCCCCCGACCCCGCTCCTCCCGCCGGGGTGCGGCGGCTCCCGCTGCTACAGCCTCCTTTTCCTTTCATTTCCCCCCCTCCCCTAGGCCTCAGCAGCGCTGCTCCGAAACGCAGCCGGGCTGTGCTGGCTGTGGCGGAGCCGTGCCCGGGCTGCGCGGCGAGGGGACGGCACCGGGCGCCGCGGAGCTGCGGCGGCCGGAGCGCGGCGGGGCCGGGCGAGGGGCGGGCGGGAGCCGCTGCAGGCCTTCCTGCTCGAACTCCGCCGCGCCTCCTTAAATCTCTGCCGTTAAAATGTGGGCGGGTGTTTCAACTCAAAAAGCGCTCAAATTTTTTTTCTTTTCAAAAAAAGCTGATGAGGTTAAAAAAAAAAAAAAAAAAAAAAAAAAAAAAAAAAAAAGGAAAAAAAAAAAAAAAAAAGGAGAGAGAAACCGGCTTCGTGTCCTTAGGAAACAGAAGTAGCGATTGTTTGCGCTTAAAAAAAGGGGGAGCGCAAAGCCGCGGGCGGAGGCGGCGGCCGCGGACCGGCAAGTGCAGCTTTATTTCGCGAAGTTGGAAGAGGAGGCGAGCGGGGCTGTCAGTGCGGCTGCGAGCGCGGCCGGGCCGGGGCAGCGGCGGCACCAGCGCAGCCCCTGCCCCCGCCAGGAGCTCGCCCCGCGCCCCGCGGCCGCGGCGGGAGGAGCGGCTGTCCCGGGGAGCGCGGACAGCGGCGGCGGGACCCCGGCCGAGGGACCCCGACCGAGGGACGACGGCGGAGAGGGCTCCGCGCCGCGGCTCCTCCACGCCCTGAGCGCGGGCGGCGGTTCGCGGCAGCCCCCCCGCGCCGCCCGCCGCCCTCCTGGATGCTCCGGAGCCGCCGCCGCCGGGGGCGGCCGCCGGCCGGGATCGCGCCCGCCCGCTGCGCGGAGGCTGCGCGGGGCCGCGGGAGTGAAGCTGCTGCTGCTGCTGCTGCTGCGGGGAGCGAGAGCACCGAGGGAGCGAGCTGGGCGCCGGGACAGCCGCCACCGCCGCCGCGCCCGGCCCTCCGCGGGCTCGGCTCGTCCTTCCCTTCCCTGCTGGGCCCGGACTAAGCCGACGGAGAGGGATGGAGGGGGGATCCCGAGCGGGAGTTGGATGCACATTGCTACAGGAGACCTTTCCTCCGAGCTGCTGCTGCTGCTGCTGCTAAGTTTCAGAAACCGGCTGTGAACAGGGTGGGTTGTCTTCTTCTTCCAAGATCTCAGGTCTGAGTGAGTCTCCGGTGTACGTGTATATATGTTACCTATAACATATACAATATATTGCATAGCTGTTAATCTATTCCCCCCCTCCCCCCGCGAAAGTGGCCAAAGTCTTTAATAAGAGTTACTCTATATGTGGAAGCAAAGAAATCTTGCTTCAAGTGGAGCTGCAGTTTTGCTGAATAATCACGTGTGAGTTAGGGGCGGGCTCTTGGCAAGGAGGTTTTTTACGAGTATTTACTACAAGGTCTTACTCCAGAAGATTAACCATCCCAATCCTTCTGTCAGTCTCCGATGCCATGCCTGGTTAAAAAAAAAAAAAAAAATCTCATCTTTTTTCCGATCGTCAGTCACCCTAAAGAATGGCCGAGCCTTCTGGGAACGAGCTGGCGTCCGCGGCTGCCAAGGGGGACCTAGTGCAACTTACTAATTTGTTGCAAAAGAATGTAAACGTCAATGCACAAAATGGATTTGGGAGGACTGCGCTGCAGGTTGGTATCCAGAGAGGGAGAAAATATTTCATCACTGGTACCTACGTGACCCGGGTTTCCAAAAAAGACAACGTTTTAAGCAGGCTGGTGGATGAAATTCGAGTGGTTTTTCAAACTCGTTGGATGCCATATTTTATAAGTTTAGTGGCTCCAACTCCCTAAAATGACGTACTTGAAATAAAACTGGTCAAAACCATTCTTTCAGTCGGGGATCACCCTCAATGTCAAACGGGCGACGAGTTTGCTAATATTTTGTAACTTCGTGGGGAGGAGGCAAGGAATGAGAGAGCTGAGATGAAAAGAAATCAGCTTAGGTGAGCAAGATTTCATAGCAGGTCTGTAAACACAAATGTTCTGTTCTTGGAAGCTTAGGATTTTTAATTTTTTTTCTTCCCTTTTTTTTTTCTTTTTTTTTTTTTTTTTTTTTTTTTCCCTGCAATGTGCTTTTAAAGCGTGGCTCGTCTGGGTTCTGGGGTGTGCTGTGGATGGTACTTTTCCTTTATACTCTGCTTGTGGGAATGACCTTTCTCATGGGGAATCATGCTGCTCAGAAGCGAGGACCTCCGATGTACATTAAGAGCTAACCCTGCGAGCCAGGGTTCCAGCTGAATCACTTGCTTTTTCATTCATATTTAAGACTTTAAAATTTGCTTTTTTCAGATCGGTTAGCAGGGCACTGCTTCCAGTTATTTCCTTTCTGATCGTATAGGGTTCTGTGCCCTAATTTTTAACTCTGTAGTTGTGCAGGCAGGAGTTGGAACTCGTCCAACTGCTAACTATTGTAGCTGATGAAAGATTTTGCTTTTAATATTATCAGATAATGATGGCAAAAAGGCTAGAATACCTACCAAATAGTGAAAGATGTGATTTATAAATCCAGAGGGAAAATAAGTGGGGTTATTTGTACTTCAGTTGCAAGTAATGCAATGTGGAAGTGGAGCTATAGGTCTTTTTAATTTCACACATTAGTAAAATCGTTTTTTAACCCCTATTCCCCCTTCCCCCAAAACCATGGTAATAATTTCTGAAAGTGGATTTTTAGACAACATAGAACCTGTGAATGTAGTCGAGATATTTACAGCTTTTTGGCTTAACATCAAAATGTTAGAGCTGGAAAATAAGCACCTCTTGCTGATAATGCAGGAATGACCCTTTTTTGATAATTTTGCTGAAGCTGGAGATCTGTGAGCTCCTCGCTGTCCTCTTAACACCTAAATAGGGCATCGCATGGCAGTGCAGGCACTTGCAGCAACTTTAAAGAGAGTGAAAGGGTTTAAATTAAAAACTTAGACAAGCTAAATTCTTTAAGAAAGCAGAAAACATTTAGCTAGTTGATTTATCCTCGGGACAAGGGCTGAAAACTGACTTGTCCTACAGGAATGCTGGATATTTTTTCTTAAAGCAGCTAACTGTCCATATCCTGAATTAAGGTATACTTTACACAATTACATAGCATCCAGCTGCATTAAACATGCATCTGTTCCCTAACGATACTTCTTAGGGATTACAACAACTGAGCTAATGAACCATCACAAAAACCAAAACAGGAGAATCTGTCGACTTATTTTCAATATGTATCATCCTGAAATGTGCTGTGGGTGCCTGGCCACGCTCGAAAGACTTTTCTCTCAGTGCACTCTGCAAGAGTGAGATAATCTCTCTGTAATCTCTCTCTCAATTACAACGGAGAGAATGCTCCTATGTTAATGTAAATGAATTTATATTTTTCCTCTGCATTTATGTTTAATTAAACAACTACTCGGCTTGTCTTGCTCTGTCCTTTTTATTTCTGGTGAGGTGTACCTATGCAGGCCTCAAATACATCTCCTGCCCTCATGCTCTTTGTCAGATTTATTAAATTAACGCTTTCTACTTCTTCACCTCCCTCCCCCCTAACATTATTTTGCTAAATATAGGAGGCATTTGCTGTTCAGTTGTAGCCCACGGCCAAAAAGCATCACCTTTTTTAGGATTTTCTCCCCCTCGCATCTTTAACTGAAGCCTTCAGTCCCCTGGCCTGAACACTGAAAACTCCCACTTAACCCAAATATATGTTCTGAATTCACAAATAACACAGCCTGGGCTCTCAAAAAGAGATCAGAATGTCCGGTTTTTACTAAACAAAGAGAGATCACAATGATCTTGTTTTCTTTTACATCGCTTCCATCTCTGTCAGAAGTGAAAGAAGTGCCTGGAAGTCGGGAGCTGGAAGCCTTGGGGCACAGAGAGATCTCTTTCCCTGAATCCCAGCCTGTCTTATCTGCACTTTTGCTCCTGTCTGTGGTTATAATGTGTTGGGCTGCTTTACACTTCAAACGCTGTACATAAGTGTATTTATTATATCTTGTTTTTCTTAAAAAACTTGATATATATTTTTCATCAGGAGATATTTTCAGCAAACCTCTGTAGAAATTGTACCTTAAGCTAAATCTAACGCACTGTAATGCTCGTTTATGCTGATTTTTTTTAATTAATCAAGATTTTCAAATCAATGTGTGAATTTCTCTGTAAGGAAATAGAAAAGAGTTGGTATTTTTTCGAATTTTATACTTACAATGAGACTAGTTACAAGAACAGGAAAATACTGCCTATAGGGTAGAGATTACACAATATACATTACAGTGTTCATTTTTGGAAAGTGTGCAAACAAAAAATGAGGAATTACAAGGAAATCGGTGCAAGCAGTTAAGTTACAAATAAGAGAGATTTGTGTTCTAATTATGATAGTTTTATGGTGCAATTGAGAAAATTGAAAGAAGCTTTTTTTTTTTTTTTTTTTTTTTCCCTGAGAGAAACAGTCAGAAAATCCAATTATTGTTGTTGTTGTATTTTTTTTAAGGGATGTTTTAGCAACAGAACATAGCCACAGTTTACTTATAGAAAGGTTATGAAAGTATAATATAATATCTGATTTTAGAAGACAACTTCTGTCACTTTGAAACATCCCTTTTGACTTTTCCTTTTTGGGTGACCTAATGAAACACAAATATTGGGGAGAAGAATTTCTTTTAACATTTATGTTTCTCAACAGAGAGAGCTATGGTACAGTCCAAATATTTGTTTTATGATAATGCACAGACAATGTAAACACCTGAAAGCTTGTAAAAACACATTCTACATTTGCTGTTGCTTAGGTAAAATATCTGTTCCTCAGAGACCCTATATTTGCTGTTTAACAAGATTAAACAGTAATGCAGAGGTGTCTCAAAACTTAGGCAAATAAAACCGAACTATACTTAATTTTTATATGTTAAGAAACTGAGATGACCCTCGTTAGGGAAAAAAAAGAAGTTGTTATGTGCCATTCTGTGCTATTTCAGGCATTAATCTCTCCGAGGCAGAAAGCTATGACCACCGAAATGATAACATCTTTCACAATTTCACCGAGTTCAGTAACAAATGCATGAAAAACGAGTCGTTCTGGTGTGTCATTAGTTCTATAGCGAGCCTCCTCTGTCTGCTTTAAATGAGAACTGGACTCTGACAAAAGCCAGGGACGAGAAGCGAGGACGGGAGGCAGTGCTGCAGCAAACCCCCACCCGCGGTATCCAATTCTCCTCTCTCTTTCGCAGGTGATGAAACTCGGGAACCCCGAAATCGCCCGGCGGCTGCTCAGCAACGGGGCCAACCCCAACCTGAAAGACAGTACCGGCTTCGCTGTCATCCACGATGTAGCCAGGGAGGGCTTTCTGGACACTTTGCAGACTCTGCTGGAGTTCAAAGCCGATGTTAACATTGAGGACAACGACGGCAACCTGCCCCTGCACTTGGCGGCCCAGGAGGGCCATGTGCGGGTGGTGCAGCTGCTGCTGGCGCGCTCCGAGTGCAAGGTGGGCCACCAGAACAAGCGGGGGGCCACCGCCTACGACCTGGCCAAGCTCTACAGGAGGGCAGCCGTGGTGGAACTCCTGGAGGCCAGCAGCTCCTTCCCCCCCAGCATGGACTGAACCCCGCCAGGACGGGGTCTCCTTTGGACGTGAGGGTGTGCACAGTTCTTGGGGTGTTTTCCTCCTTTTTAACAACATTTGTTGCCACATTACTTTTTTTTTTTTCTTCTGAACAGCTGGTAGTGTAACTCTCAAGAAATTCCAGAGGTGGGTTTTTAGACAATGGATAAGTTTCGAATCCATGCTCCCAGCAGTTTCCTATACCTTTCACTTTACACAGTACTCCCAGGCTCATCCGTGTGTATGTTGGTTGCTCATATTAGTTTTCCAGTATCAACTTTTACAATTTATTTTAGGTCATTCATATCAAGTCATTAATACAAGAACTACTATTCACATGCTTAATATTGCTGGACTTTTAAGAAAAGGAAATAGTTTACTGTGATTTCTCCCACCTCTCAATGCACCCCTCCTTTCTCCTCACTCCCCCCACCCCTTTCGGTCAGGCTCAAGAGTCTGAGGTCCTGTTTTAGATAAAAACATCTTTTTAATAAGGGGTCATCTGCAGCCCTGCACAGGCAGAGCTGGATGTCAAAGGCTGCGTGGCATGAGGACAGTGGATGGCGCTTAGATGCTTTAGGCAGTAACTGTATTTTGTCACTAACAAGAGCTTGTAGAACTAGGTCACTTACTTTCTAAATGTAGATGACACTTTTCCTCTTTGTATATTTAAACTTTCACCGATCTGGTTTTGAATTTAGTTACCAGAAACAGTATAAGTGGTGTTTCTTCGATTGCCAGAGGTTTTAAACAGCTCAGTTTAGTAGTTCGTGTTTACTGTGCACTGCAGAGGACTTTTTTTTCTAGTTTCAAAACAAGCAGCAGAGAACCATTGTCAAAGAGGACACGAAAGCTGCAATACAACACTTCTGGTCGCTCCATCTGCTGATTGCAGTTTAGATGTTCTCTAAGTAATATTTGCTTTCCAACAACTATTCTGTTTTTTTTTCTGGAAATAAACTATTTTAATGACAGCATCTCACAAAACAAGAACATTTGAATACGGTGACATTTAGGAAGCAGCACTTTTCATATTTGTGAAGTTAAGTTATTGCTTGCAC
This sequence comes from Pyrgilauda ruficollis, assembly GCF_017590135.1. Classification (NCBI taxonomy): domain Eukaryota; kingdom Metazoa; phylum Chordata; class Aves; order Passeriformes; family Passeridae; genus Pyrgilauda; species Pyrgilauda ruficollis. Next base: position 13,415,501 of record NW_024527710.1, read on the forward strand.
CTAAAACACAATTTAACCATTGGAAATTTTCTATTGCAACAGAGAGTTGAGAGTATTCACCAGACTGAAACTCATTTGCCTCTCCAGCCTCAACAGGAGCTAACGATGCTCAGCACCGTGTCGGGAAGAGTCTATTATGAAACTTTTAACATTTGTACAGGATCTACTTATTGGGCAGATGGGCAGTTTAAAGTGCTTTATTTTGAATAGTCTAAATTTCAGTCGTGCAAAATAGAAGGTTTTAAATAAATGAAAAATGAATACTACTTTAAATAGCACTTAAAAGAGGAGAGGGAATAGTCTTAGTTTTTAACTTTTTTTTTTTTTTAATTAGCCCCCCAAAATCAGTTACTACATTTTCAAGTAAAAAGAAATTTGCTGAAACTGTCTGTCACATTTACTATAAGCTCTGTCACACTGCTGTGTTCTGATTAAAAACCTCTGTGAAATATGAAAAATTGTGCCATGATCATTAATCAGAGCAACACAGCACATAAGAAGCATTTTTAGAGAAATAACCCCAAAATTCCCAGTAGAAAGGGCACTAAACCACCTGAAATATTCAACCGAGCAACATAATCCACAGGTCCCCCAGATGAAGTGACCCAAATCGCTCTGTGCTACTCTCCATCTTCCTTTCCTCGTGTCCTGGAGGATGCTCCAAGCCTTTTCCTTCTCCATTCCTCTCACAAAGAGGAATTCCGTGCTACACCAGAAGGTAACATCCAGCTTTCTCACGTTTGTTATTCTTTTTTTTCACCCGTGCTACTAAAAAACCTCATTTCAAACCCGTTTGGAGCTTCATCAGCATTTAATTTACGCTAAGGCGAAGTTTAAGCAGTGGCTTAATAAGAACAACTTCGCTTCCGAGAAAAATGCCCCGCCTAGTCAGAAATAGCGGCTTTTATTGCGTGCCAGGAGTTCAGGGTTAAAGCCAGGACGGATCAGCCCCCGGCCATGCCCAAAGCCTCGGCGGCTGAGTCACGGCTGATAGTCTGGTTTAAAGGTGTGTTTTATCTGATTTCACTGCTGCGTTTTCTCTGTGAGCCCCTCAACAAGATGATCAATTGAAATTCCTAGTTAGGTACTTGGAAAGCAAAAAATTGCTCTCTATTATCCCAGGAAGTTAATAGTTACTGCAAAGAGCCTCTAGGAAACCAAAGAAATCAGTCAGCTGGTGTTACACGCACCTCACAGGGTTTGCCAGTGACAAAAGGTGCCCGGTTGAATGGCTTTCCAATCACTGAGCGAGGAGAAAATAATATAATGCGAGTCTCATTAATAGGGAATCTTGACACCTAAAAAGGATTGTAATATCCCATGTGGTTTCAGAAATTGCTTTGGCGCTTTCCCCCCACTATTCTGGCAACATCAAAAAGTCCAGTTTCAAAAACTCGCATATTCCTGAAAATGTCGACAAGCGTATTTATCCAGAGACGCAAAACTGCAGCGTGTGAGATTGAATTGAAGATTTTTGAGGGGTTTTATTGAGACACAAACCAACTGCCAAGTTAAGTCTGCAGGCAGGAGCAGAGATCGCCCTGCAGCAGCCCAGGAATCGGCAGCAAGCAGTGCAGTACCGAGATGAGAGGTATAAATAGAAACAAATACAGCAAGCACAGAAAAATGTGAAGAAATAGAGCATAAAACGTAGCTGTACCAGGATTCACAGTGACCAGGCTGTGTGAGGACACAACTGTGGGGCAACAGCCCTCTCCCCTATTTCAGTTACACGGATGAGCAAAGCTGTTGCACTTGACCTTTGTTTCTAAATTATCCTCGGAACAACGGCGGGGGCTGCTGAGCTCCTTTTGGAAAGGGGCAGATCCTAAAAGGATCCTGCAGGGAACGAAGAGAGTTTAATCTGTGGCAGCAGCACCGTGCGAGGGTGAAATACCCGATCTGTGGGTGCTGGGGACACAGGGGCAGAGGTGCAGGGCACTGTACTGCCCTTAGCCGGGGGAGAGTGAATGAGAAGGTATTTGAAGGTGAATTTTCCTCAGTCTCCAGTGCAATAAGCCACAGCACATTTAAGTACAGGAAAATACTTTCTTTCCAGCTTTCAGTGTGGGGAGAGGAATGGAATCAATGGTTTATTCCACGGTGGGGTAAGATATCAGCTCCCTAGGAAATGCCATTGCACCGTTCACATGAAGAAAGAGTTAACACAGGAGAAAGCTACCACTTTTCATCTTCTAAAAGAAAGAAAAGGTTTTCTTCCACAAATGTACCTGGGAATTCACTGGGCAGCCAGAAGCAGCCAGACATTATTATCTCCTGACTGAAGTGCTGAAATTCCCTCGAAAAAGCGAGGGGAGGAAGGCTTTTACATTTATCCGTTGGGACTGTTATCCTGTGCATGGAGGGGGAGGGGGGGGTGGGGAATAAAAAAAAAAAAAAAGAAAGAAAAGAAGGAGAGAGAGAGAAAGAAAGATTTCTCACCGGCTCTCAGCACAGCCTGCCCCACCACACAGGCACTCAAAATGTCGGTGCTCCCGGAGGGCTCTGCCGGGGTCCCCGGGGAGGAGGGAGGGTCGCGCCGGCCGGGCTGCGGGCAGGTCGGGCGGCCCCCGGGGAGCGCCGGGGCGCGGGGCCGCGGGGCGGGGGGGCCGCGCCCGGCTCCGAAACCGTTACTTTGGCTCCTGCGGCTCCGCTCCCCTTGCTCTTCCTGTCCAAATAATTTTAAATTTACGCGCCTTAAATAACAGTCTGATTTTATTTATTTAGTTTCCTCCGCGGGCTCCGCCGCCGCTTCGCTGCGCCCCGGTTCCCCCGACAGGCCCGGGGCGGCCGCCGGGCGGGCAGCGCTGCGGCCCCGGGGCTCGGACACCCCGGCCGCCCCCGCCGCCTCTCTCCCGCCGCCGCCGCAACTTCCACTGCGCCCCTTTTTTATTTTTTTTTTTCCTAGCTTCTCCTTCTTCCTTTTTTTTTTTTTTTTTTTTTTTTTTTCCCCTTTTCTCTTTCCCCCTCCCTTTCCTCCCTCTCCCCGCAGCCGGGACTGGAGTCTCCTCAGCGAAACTCCGGTGCTTTCGCAGCCGCAGTGAGTACAGAGAAGGGACCCGCGTCTTGCCGGGGGATGTTTCTAACGCATCTTTGCGGCCGCTGCCGGGCGGCGGGGCTCCCGCTGCTGCGCCGGGCTCTCCTCCCCCAGCCCCGCGCCCAGGGATGCAGAAGCATCTTCTCCCACCGCAGCTCACGTAGAAGGGAAAACCCGGCAGGTTTGTCTCCAGGTTTCCTTAAAAAAAATGGGTGGCAAGGTGTATCTCCCAGCCGGAGCTTTTCATGCATGACCTTGTGTTACATTTTAAAATCAGACAGGCGAGAGAGGGGGGAGGAAAAATCCACGCTTCTTGGCTTCTGTGTCGCGGAGGCGAGAAAATTATCTTCGGATGTAAAGTACATGGCACATTTTTGAGAGACAGATGTGCCAAGCCTGGCTCTGAAGCCCTGGTCTGCAGAGTCCCACTCGGAAAAAAATAATAATTCACTTCTGCCATGGCTCTGAGTGGTAAAATGGCTTCTGCGTTTTGAAGAAGCACTCAGTACAAATCACCAGGGACATTTTACAGTGCCAAAGGTTCCTGCTTGTCATTTTGTACTTTTTCCCTGTTTGAATTACCTTTCAGCACAGTATCAGTTATAATTGTGCGAAGTTCAGCTTAAGGATCTACGAGAAAGAGAACTCTCCTGTGCTGGATACTTCAGAATAACCTTGACCTTTGATTAGTGCTTATCCTACAAGATAAGTCATGCAGGGAAAGCATGGAATTGGGCAAGGCACCTGCAAAAGCACAAATGAAATGGCTCTATTTTTAAGCTAGTGTTAAAATGGCTTCTGAATCTGACAAACAAGGGGCACTCAGGGGCTAAAAGACAAAATCTAGAGCTCGGTGGCAAATTTCAGTTTGACACACAGAGGACCCCGAGCCAATTTCTTCATCCCCAGATACATTTTGTGCCGTCGGTGCAGCCAGACTCAAACTGCCAGAAAGGGTAAATTCCCTCTGAAAGAAAGTGAATCAGCCAAAAAGTATAATCAGCTTTTCAGGGAAGTACAAGACCACTGAACCATGTTTCCAGTCGCATTTCTTTGTTCCTCTGTAACTGTTTTCTGATATTTGTAGCAGTAATTATAAGGGCCACTAGCATTTATGAATCTTTCAAATTAAAGAAGCCTAATTCGGGGTAGGAAGATTGAAACATTTTCTTCACAGTGCAGCCACTAAAAGGTTAAAGTCGATTCACAGCTCCTCTGAAAGTTTTCCTTCAGCAGATAGTGCCTATCAAGATGGTCTTTCTTTCTCCTGTTACACCCTGAGAGCAGGAAACGGGGCAGCATTTCTACTGCAACACAGCCCTCTTCACTCCTCAATATTAAGATTATTACCAGCACAATGATATTTTAATGAACACTTTTACATACACGGAGCTAATGAACATTTAAAGGAAAAGAGACACAGCACAAACCACAATAAAATGCGATGCCTTGTAGGAACACTGAGTATTCAAAAGCTTTTCAGGGTTTGACCTTAATGAAACACAAGAGCAGTCCTGGGTACAGATCACATTTATATGCGGAGTATATTGCAGGCCCGAATGAGGGCTTCTGCTAAAGTTAATTGTAATTTTCTGGTGAGGGAGGATCCGTGTTCAGGCCTGGAGTTATTAACATCTATTCTGATGGAAATAGGGACATTGGGATACACTTTGCCAAATCAAAAAAAGAGTACTTTCTGCTTCAGATCTGTTACCCTAGAGGTGATGTACCACCATTTGAAAATCTGCACTTCCAAACCAGGCATGCCAGGATGGGACTGAACTGATCAGTCAGGAACTTTTGCTTGCATCTAGTAATGCTGGAGAACAGGCAGAGGAGATGTTCAGTCCACACTAGCTGGAATATACACAGGCCTGGAAACCAAGCTGTTAATTGTAAATGCTTCCCACAGAACGGACTTTTAAAATTTTTCTGAAAGAAGAAGTACACTCTGCTAGAAAAAGCAGTTTTTTTCTCTGTACATAACATAGTCCTTGAGGGTGTGACTGTAGGTACACAAACAAAGCTGTATTTAATCTCCCTAAGAGAATTTTATAGAGAACATCTGTTAAAGAGGAAAGTGTATTTGTTTCAGGAGAGCTGTAACATTTAGTAATATCACCTCCTTGCACCAACATATATGATTTAAAATAGTGTGCTGTCTGTGGATTTTTCAGTTGTAATTGGTTTTAGCTCCTGTAAAATAAGGGCTGCAGAGCTGTGCTACACTTTGATGCAGTCACAGTATTCACAATCCAGCACTGTGTGCACGTATTACAGAGAACAACAATTTCCTTCCTGTACCAGCATTTTAATTTATGGAAACATACTGTTTTGTGTAAAGAAGGTAGTAGATAATTAACAGTATTCATTTAATCTAATTATAGGCCTCTGAGGCAAAAAGCTGACACTTTTCATTGTGGTATATTCAGGGAAGTTAATTGAAACAACATTGCAGCCACAAGGCATAACATGCCCATCGTAGATTTGATACTAATTCTTTTTTCAAAAACGGGACGAATCCGATGCTCACTAGAGATAAGAATTGCTGTTACTCACTCGAGTAAGGAAAGTCTGGGGAACCTCATTATGCAATGCTGCATGCACTGCAATATCTCTGCAATTCCAGGGCTAACCACAGACAACTTAATTTGCCAAATTGTGAGATGATTTTGTAATGTACACAAGTATCTACTACAAATTAAGAAAAGATTGAACACGTTTTTAGCTGGGACGTAGGTCAGAATTTGAACAGAGATCTGCCTCAAGAAGCAAGAGGTCAATGTACCAACTTTTAGCTCTGTTTAATCTTTAGGAGGAACCAAGCAGTAACAGCAACCTTCTCCCTAGGAGTTGTTATTAGAAGTGTAGTTTGTGGATTTAAGCTATCAGTATGACAAACAGATAAACATACAGCAAATCAACACCTGCAGATCCCAAGTATGTATATAAAAAAAAGTCAGACCATGTGCAGAGTAATTTTTTCTATCACCTGATACACACCAACAACTCAATTTTCTGACAGCAGTGCTGCTTTCATTCTCAAAAGGAAAGTAAAGCTCAGTTCTGCAAAGCTTGCCTTCAGCTTGCAGAAAATGTGACAGACCAAACATGCTGTTTGTGGGGAAGCATTTGCCATTTATATTGAAAAAATTGGAATTTAACATAAATGGCAAATGCTTGCAAGCTGAATCACCACGGCAGGGGCAAATTTCAATGTTTCCCCGTTTTACTACTGGAGGAGTAGAACTGGTGTCTCTGCAGCTCCAGCAGTACCACGGGGCAGGACACCTCCCACTCCCCTCCCTGGCTGCTGCTCAGTGACCTCCAGCTCTGCTTTGCCCGTGGGCAGCACCCAGCCCTTTCCCACTCTGCTCCTGTATCTCCAGCCCTTGCCCACTCTGCTCCTGTATCTCCAGGCCTGTTCCTGGGGGTGGGAGGTACAATTGCCAAGGCAGGGCTGCTGACCCCTGTGATGAATTACACACAATGTAATGGGGATGGTGCAAGCCGTCTTAGAGGACAAACACCCACAGTGAAAGGCCATCAGGCTGAATGCAGGGCCTTGCTTTGCTCTGCCAGTGGGAGACACTGCTGGCAGCCCTACCTATCATTTCAAAATTACTTGTAGCATTTTCAAATGGATTTTGCAGAAATACTTTTGACTGTGATTTTTTAAAAAAGCCACATATTGCACTTCAGGCACTTGAATGTTTGTTAACAAAATCAGAGAGAGGAAGCCTGAAAAATAAACAGATAATGACACGCGGTCACCTTAACTCCAGGGCTCTGGCTCATGAGATCCAGAATGTGCGATAAAGATCTCTAACAAGAAAAGAAAATGTGGCTATAGATGTTAGTCATACCTGATTCCTGTTCCTATACCATTACAGATAAATCACTATTTGCATTTATGTCTGACTCAGAAGATCAGCCTAGTCTCAGAGTTCAATCTGTACTCACACCCCTTCTTTCCCTTGATGCTTGTCCTCCTGCCTGGCTCCTGCCTTCTCTTTCTCCTCTCTGATGTTTTAAGGTAACTCCCAGTTCTTTCTCTTCCACACTGTTTATCCATCTCTCCATCCCCTGGTTCCTGCCTTCTTATGCACTTCACACTCTATTTTCATATCCTTGCTTTAGTTGCACACCAAACCTCTTATTTTTTCTTAATTATTTCCTCTGGCATCTTATCTTTATCTCCATGAGGCTTATTAATCTCCTTACCCAATATATCATACCTTTTCCCATGGCATAGCAGGATCTCTTTATGTAAATATGTATAATCTTTTTTTTTCCCTAGTCATGCAGAACTGCTTCCACAATTGATTTCAGCCCATGAAGTCCCAGGAGAATTATCACTGGTCAGCAGTAGTTGTCTCCTTGGACTCTATTGTCCTCATCTCCTCCTTCCTCTCACTTTCTGCTCCCTGGTTGCAGGCCTCCTCCCAGACACTTTCATCTTTGTGACCCATCCTCCTTTGCTCAGCAGGAGAAAGGGAGGTGGTGCACACAGGAGAGGCACCCAGATGTCACAGGAAGGGAGGAGCACTCGTGGTCCCCCTGCCTTGGGCACGGATTGTACCCGGCTGCCCCGCAAAAGCCCCCGAACGTGGAGCGGGCTCTGTCAGCTCGGGCTGGCCTTTGGAAAACTCAGTAAAATGACAAAAGTAAATGATTCTTAACCAATCACATGAAATCTTAGATTTTCTCTTTTTTTGAGACTTTTAATTTTTTTTTTTACATTTGGATGCACATCTGTGAAACCACAGCAGAGATGCTGCCAAATTCCAAGTTGCTGCTTAAAAGGTGCATGGATGAAAGCAGACCAGTGATGGTGTTCCATTCCAAATTCCTTCTGTAATGGGGATACCAACACTTCTGAATGAAGCAACCAGATTATTATTTTTTAATATGAGCAAAATATTTTTTTAACCTTGTTCTTGAAAATTACTACAGCGGTTTAGCTGGCAACTGCCAAAAATTAAACCTGAGGCAGATGCTTGGCTTGGAAAATACCAGCCCAAACAGTGACAAACAGCTGAAAACAAGATGTAATTATGAGGCACTGGACAAGGTTAAGCAGAGCAGTGGAAGACTTTTAAGTGACCTGCAATGAGTTTCTTAATAAAAACTTTATTGAAGTAAGCAGAAATAAGTCAGATTTAATCTTTTAGGGTGAAGATATTTCCTCTGAAAATAAACATGAAAATAAAGGAAAATAATTCCAGAGTGTTTGGATGTGAATAGGGAGAGGGGAGTATGCTCAATTGAGACTGGGAGCAGTATAGTTGAGGACTGGACCATCCTCTTAGGCAATGAAACCAACATGAACGATCTACAAAAGTGCAGAAATAAATGATCCAAAAATATTCTGTGAAGACGAATACAGAGACAGCAGAGTGAAGGGGAAAAGGAATTGCTTCTGGTGGGATAATGCCAAAGCAACAGTTGAGGTTCCTAAATACCCTCATCAGTGCAGTTTACCAGCACAAGCCCCAGGGAAAGCATCATCTAACAGTCCCCCAAAGTGCTCTGCACCTCCCACAGCTGACTGTTTGCCTTCTGTGGAAACTGAGGCAGCTCAGGAGCTGCTCCCTACGCTGAAAGCTCTGATTCAGGGCACGGCGGTGGCTGTGGGAGCGGTGGCAGGGAGGGCAGCTGAGCTGTGACCTGTTCCAGCCCTGTGCTGACACGTTCCACTGCCTCCCTGCCAGAGACTTCCAGAGCAGGTTCACAGCAAGAGTTACAGCAATTACCACCCAGTGCTGTTTGGCACCAAAAATTGTCATCCCATTCCTCTGCTGGGGATGAAAGTAAGAGAGTCACAGAAGGCCTTTCCAATGTACAATGAACTGCCTGTTAATTTGCAAGTACAAATGTCTTTTGTCTATAAAATTAATACTTTTAGCAGATTTAGTGGGTTCTCTGTCACTTGAATCTACCATTGCCTAAAAGATATGCTCTTGCTGGAAAATAATTTAAGTCAGGAGGTCCTGTGGCCTCCGTTTTGCAGGAAGTCAGAGGAGGTGAAAATGTTGGTCCCTGTGGCCATCTCATCTCTGTCAGACTGTTTGTCCTGGATTTTTACAGCAAAACTACACTAATGCTGTAAACTTTCTCTGCAGTTAAAATATCCTGAAATAGCTTGCACAGCCTGTGTTTGAAATTTTTTCACTGCATTTAAGCAAAATGTTTCATGTTAATGGTCATGATTATCCAAATTATGGTCAAAATGGTGACATATGATAACACTGGAAATCAGAATGAAATTAAAACTACTCTAATTTAAAAAAAATCTGTTTCCATAAACAGAAAGTTGAAATTTTTTGCTAGGTGCTGTTGTTTGGCATACAAATTCTTTTGCCTTTCTTATTTATGCATGTGTTTGTTATGTTTAGATTTCTTTTGGGTTTAATGCTAGGCCTGGTCTGGCAGTGTTCAGTTCTGGGACCACTGCAACACTTACACAATGTACCTTACTCTCCAAGGTATCTTATTCTCAGCACATTCTTCCTTCTGATACAGTTTCCCTTTATTTTAAAAAAAAAAAAAAAAAAGAGGAAAAATTGAGGTTTAAGGATAGCAGAAAACTTGGCCTGACAATATGATCTAATGAACCACAAAGCAGCTTTCAAAGAGAAAAAGTAGCAGGAAGTTCTTTCATACCGGGTATTAAAAATAGACTGCACCAAGTCCCGGAATGCACACGGCAGTTATGTAATGATTTTTCAGTGACATGCACTAGGAAATATTCTCAGGACATGTTTTTCCTTCCTAGCACCCAGTTTACTTCTCTGAAGTTTGGAAATTCTTCACATGGATGCTTCTAAGAAGTCTAAAATTATAATGTTCATTTGAATAACCTATCAATTAGCCAGCCACATAATGACAACATCTAATGGTACAATTGAAGTATTTGAATTTAATATACCATTTTCATAATGGTACAAAATGAAACACATGATGGAATCCAATTTTTTTTCCCCCCACAAGTTAGGCTTAATTTATTCCTGGCAATGTAATGATTTTGCACTGGAGACACTAAAAGAGAGAAATCATTTTGGGTACATATCATAAATACTGAGAACATCAGCTCCCTTGGAGCACAGAGAAGTCTCCCAAACATTTCAAAAAGGTTTATATGTTTTTGGGTACTTTCTATAAATGGAAAGACTGAGGGGAGCCAGAACAGCTCTATCTAGTTTCTACCATGCTGAGGAAACTAAATGGTAAATTATTTTTAAGAAGTGCCTTCCTCAGACTTTTCCCTATAGATTTCCCACATTTCCCTATAGATTTTTCCTAGAAATCTTTTCCTAGATTTCTAGGCTCTGGATCTTTGAAGTATAATTTGAGAAGGTAATAAAGGAACTGGAAAAACAGTTGAAATCTAACTTTTGGGCTTTCAGAGTTGTTTTGTTTTCTTGAATTATTCAATGCTCAGAACAATCTGCAATATCCTCTGCCTATAGCAAGAGAATCACACAAGGAAGGCAGCATTACTTTCTTGTTTGCCAATAACCTTTTCTGCCTTTTCTGTTAAAAACCACAAGCCCTCCCACGGCCTCGAGCCTTCCATGGCCACCATTAACTTAATCACTAACATTTTTAGTTTCAATTTATACTTCAAACCCAGCAAAATTCCCTGATGGGAAAGCTCACACATCTCTCCCACCTGTGTCACACACACTGTCAGTATTTCCTAGATTGCTATGTATCAGGATGTACCCAGAAGCACAATTACAGACATTTTTCATCACCCTCTTATGTCAGTGATGGACAGTGATAGGAAGCATTATGGCAAGTGCAATTTTGTCCAATTTTGCCTCCTACTCATAAGTTTTTCCCAGTTCACGTAGTGGAGATTAAATACCAGGAGATCCTAAATGGTCATTTATGACCATGGTAAAACAGTGAGTTTTTTTTTAACATGAGTAGAACTCCAAGTGTTGGGCCTGGCTTTCCTGAGATGTCTTTAAAATATTTTCAGAGCTAAAAATGCTTTTTGTGGAGCAATTGAAGCTCCACGCTGTTCTTTTTGAGAACAGAGAAAAACCTGATCAAAGTACAATCAGATAAAACATCTGATTTATTTTCTCTCTTTACTGTTCTGGGGAATGACAGAATTAAAATATCCATGTTTGACATGTGAACAAACTGTACCACATCCAAAATACTTCATTTTGGAAAGACATAAAAAAAACCCTGAGAACAAGTCAGCATCTTGTAGGGAACCTGTTTGTTTGATAAAATATTAAGAAACATCTTAATTGGCAGTCTGAAATAAAATAAAAAGGGGCATATTGAATTGATATCAAGAATTCATTTTAGAAGAGGTAGGAAGTGAGCACCAGAGCTGAGATGACAAACATGATTTTATAAGATCAAAGTGTCTTTAAGGCCATAAAATGAAAGAAAACCTGGTTATTAACACATTAATTTGCTTCTAAATGCTGTTATACAAATATATTTCTGGGAATCCAGTGCCTAAAAAGTAATTTGTGAATAAGTCAATACTTATTTTTCTGCACTGATCCATAGGCAAAGCTCGAGCTGTTTATGAGGGGAGGAACAGGGTTTCATGCATAGTATTCAGCAGTGCTCCCACTTACAGGAAGACTCATCATCCAGCCTGATTAGTTTACAGGAACTGAAGCAAACAACAGTCTGTGCTTTCTTACATATTTTATGACTATTTTCATATAAGCAAAAATCAGACTTTGTCCTTGTTATGGAAATTTTAGAGCAAATAGAGAATTACAGCCTCTTGTTTAATCAAACTGCTCTGCAAGCTTTGCTTCACCCAGTCACTTGTGAATATTTCTGAGCTGTATTTGATATATTAAATTATTTTTCTATGAGATTTGTTGCCACTTAATGTGATATTCAAGGTCAACACTGCAAACGTATTTGTAAATGAAAGTTTCTGGCTTGGCTGAATTTAAAACCTCAAGTGTTTTCTGTCCCCAAACAAACATGGGAGGCCTCATTTGCATATTCCGAGAAAAAAAAAAACTCCCCCCAAATTTGTGTTACTTTGCTTGCAATTTTCCTTTTTCCCCCAAACTTTATTCCCTCAATTAAAGTTGCTGATGTGTCTAAATTAACAAGTCTTATTATTATATTCATAAATGGGACAAATTTGAGCTCACCTCTGAAACCCAAAGCAAAGCTCTGCCACACCACATTTTCATCTGCTTTCCAGAAAGGCAGGGATTATCCTGTAGCACTGAAGCTCTGCTTTCATGGTGGGAAGGAATTCTGGATTTTACACTGTTTGCTGGCTGTGCACAACAGAAGAATAGACAATACCATCTGAGCTTGGGACAATTAACAGGATGTCTTTAGAATATTTTTATTACGTTAATCTTTTCTTTTGCTTGAGCCAGCATTCCCCTCGAGAGGAAGAGAAATGATGCTGAGACAACTTACTATTGCAAATTAATTGTATGGTCCATTTCCCAAGCATTTAATTTGGCCACAGCAACCTGTTTAACTCAAATGAGTTGTCAAAAAGTGACACAAAAGAGAGGCAAAGTTCTTTAGAGGTGGCCAGTAATTTTAAAGGATGAAGGGAAATGGCTGGCATTATTGCTTTGGTCCAAGTAAAGCCTCTTCTAAACAGGGTGAGGGAAAATCAAGTGATTTGGCCTCACCAAAATTCATGCTACTTGAGACCTTTCAGAAACGTTGAACTCTGGACTGGAACAGAAAATAGCAAAACCATAGGAAACATAAAGAAAAAAAGTAGCATTTCTTACTTCTCATAACAGATAAGTCTGACAATTGGGATCTAAGTTTGGGACAGGAATTGGGACAGATGCACCTGCTCCAGTCTGAGCCACTTATGTGCAAGGCAGGTCTCTCTACCTGCATGAGAGAAGAGGTTGATCCATGAGATCTCTTCTGCTTCAAAGTCAGCAAGGTCTGGTCTGATCTTCTACAGCACGGCTCGTGCTTTCATTCTTTGCTCTGGCATTCTAGAAGTATTTCCATGTGTGTAGCCCCTGTCTGAGCCCACTCTTGGTATGTGGACCTCTGTGATTAAGCTATCCTGGCTTCCTTAACCCATTGCTTCCAGTTTTCCCAGCCTCCTGGGTGTCTCTCTCACAGCTGTATGGATTTTAGCTTTTCAAAGTACAGTTTGATTCATTCTCTCAACACAGGAACTTATCTTCAGCATAAATATTTTTGGAACCACAAAGGTATAATTTTATAGTTAAATAATCACATTTTCCTGGGAAAGCTTCGAGGTAGTGGGTAATGCAGATTAGGATTTGGCACTTTGTCAGACTCTCAAGGAATCTCTGTTTCACTGGCAATATTTATTGTTCAGGAAGCAACACTTAAAACTTTCTTTGCCATAGAAGAAGGTGATCTATCACGTCAAAGACGAATTCCACCAGCCTGATCACTCTCTATAATGATGTATCCCTCTTCCATGAAGCAGATATAACCAAATACTTCTGATAAGGAATTACTCTTTGAGACTAGGACATAGATGCTTCAGTTATAGGGAGTAGAAGACTAATAGACACGAATAAAATTTGGAATGGATGGAATACTTATAATGCTGCATTTTGAAGATAACCAGTTCCCTTTTTGTTTGCGTGTCCTAGAGATGACTTCTTTTCAGATAATTACTTTTCATAAATTTAGATTCCAGAGAAGTATGATTCACAGAAGTGCAGGGATTCCTTTTACTAAGCTGACCTTGAAGAACAGATCTGTTTCATTCTGTGCTTAGTCTCTTCTTTCCTGCCTCCTCTTATCACTTCGGAGCAGCCAGAACCATCAGTGATGTTCCCTCCGCAGGCTCTGTGCTCCAGCCAGCTCCACTGCCCTGCAGATGGTGGCCAGGAGCAAAGCTCTTTGCAGGGTCTGGGCACAAACTCCTTCTAAATGTTACTCAAAACCCCTAATCTGATTCTTGGTACCAGATATCCATTCATTTATTAAGAAAAAACACAGCAGACAACGAATGCTGCACTTTTTCTGTTATTCAAACCTGCTGCTAACAATGAGGAAGATGATGTCATTCCCTGGATGTGACAAAGGACTAATATTATATGCAGTAAAAACAATGAGTCAACAGTTTCTATTCCCTTGAGGTCAAACCATTCAGCAGTTTTGAAAGTAGACTGTTCTTTTTTGTGCACAGAGCTTGTTGTCTATTAACACAAAATGTGTAAAATCAAGATATAATTTGAAAAAAATTTTTGTCCTTTCAAGGGGAATTTTTCAAACCAAAAGGCAATTTGAAATATCTTACAACATAAACCAAAATATATTTTTTCCCCCACATATACTAATCGTAATATTGCAAAAGCCTTTTATTTTTTAGGTCAAAGATACATTATCCATGTTAAGTAATTATTTGTATCATCCTGAGAGGCACTTTGCAGTTCCCAGTAACAGGAGTATGAACTGTGAGTATTAATGCATAACTAAATAAAATGAAATTTTCTGGAGATATTTTGTAATGGTCTGAAGATAAGAAAGACCTTTAACATGAAAATGTGTTTTGACAGACAACTGAAAGCAGGGAGTAGAACAATGACAATTTCCCAGATTTTCTGGAAGAGATGAGGAATTTACCAAATCCTGGCCACCTCTAACCACAGCTGCACCTAGCTCAGGCTAGTGCAAGAAATGTTGTGTTCATACAGATCCTTCCTCCAGCAACTCTCAAACCTTTGTGGAGGATTATTACCCTGCTCATGCAGACTGTGAAACTGCAGCACAGAGAAGTGACAGCTCAAGGTCATTTAAAAGTCAGGAGAGTTTGGAAGAGAACTCAGATTTCTCAATCCCTGCCCAGCACTCTGCCCACTGGGCTCCACTGCCTGATAAAGCTCCTTTTCCAAACTGGACAGAATTTAACAATTTTGAGGAGTTTCAATTCATAATGTTGTTGCTTTTAATAATTTTATTTGGTGGGAAAATAGACTTGCCTAATTAGATGAGGTTCAAGTGCCAGGGAATCCTAGGCCAGCTGCAGTCTCCACTCCTGTTATCCTTTCAGACCAAATCTAGAGACAGGAGAGCAAACTGGACTATATCTAGATGGGCTCTTATGCAGGAAGAAATAACATTTTGCCTGCATTGACACCATCTGACCATGTTTTAGATTAAAATGAGCCTTAGAGTGGAATAAATAATATTCATCATTCTGACAATTAATTGAAATGAAATCTTAGACTCTGAATCCCAAGGAATTTCCTCTGGCATGCTGTCAAAGTGCTGGATAAAGTCTTTTAAGCTTATGCTGACCACTTTAGTATGTCACCTAAAATAACTGCAAATGGGTTCAGGCACAGCCTGTAGCCTGTCCAGTAGGTCCAAGTGATTACTTACCCAAAATGTGGAGGAATACATCTGGCAGCCCAGCTGGTCAGTGTCCTGACAGATTTACTGGAGAAGTAAATGCAGCAGGCATGGCTCAGTCTGATCTTTAAACTCTCTGTCTTCTGATGCTTAAGGAACTCTTACCTTTTCAAATATTTTATGGAATACTGAAACCAAATATCTAAGACCTAAAGACATCTCAGTTGTTTTGGGTGTCCTGTTACACTGCTCAAGTGAGACCAAAAAGCTTGTTAGAGCACTTCAATGGAAACACAGACATTTCCACTAACAATTGCTCTTATAAACTCAAACAAAAATCAGAGAGATTTCAGAAAAGGCAAAATAAAGAGACTAAAGCAACTTACAGAATTTCCTCTGGATGTCTTAAGTTAATTACAAATCCTGTGGCCTGGTATTTTCATTTCCGTAGTCACAATTAAAGGCAAAGTGATTTTGATGTCATGTAAAGAGGGATGAAACAAATTTCCCATATGAAATTAAGAGTCTCCTTTTCAAGTTGTGTCATATTTTTGCAGGCAACATGCCTTACTGCCTAATGAAAGCCAAAACCTGAATGTACTGCAGGAAGAGTCACACATACTGCAGCCACGTAGGTGTGCTGTTTGACTCCAATGACACACAAAAATATAAATATATTTAAGTTATTATTGTCTATTTAATAGACTTATGAACTACCAATAAAAATAGAGACTCATATCCTAGTGTGTTCCAAGAAAGGATCTTCACCTGATCTTTGTTTTCACAGCTCTCATCCCAACAATCAGCTGTGAAAACTTGCATAAGTCCTCTCAATATGACTGAAGCTGCTCCTTTGTTAAACAGTTAAACAAGTTAAAACTAGGGACAGAGATTCCTATTCAGGAAAATAGTGAAGAACTTAATTCAATTTAAACATATCTTAGCATTACTTTGTAAATCAAATCTTACTTAAGCAGGTGACACTTCCAAAAAAGACTGTCATGAGGCTACCCCAATGCAAAGGCATATTAATATCAGGAGGCATCAGCAGGATTATAATTTCAAAATTTTGTAGGTATGACATCTGGAAAAACTACTTCTGTTCAATGTTAGTTTGACTGTCTGCACAAAAATTTCAGACCGGTAGCATTTAAAATTTATAAAGAAAAATGTATTCTTAATGTTAAATAATAAAGACAGAATACAATAAAAAGTTTTTTTTTTTTTCATGAAACTGTGAAATAAATCATTAGGTTTTGGATTAGTTTATGTATGTGCTTGTCACATCTTATTAGATGTTTTTATTAGATCTGTTTTATTATTAGATCTGTTAGTAGGTCAGTCCTTTATTATATGTTGCAGTGTTTGTTTAGAACCTCACCCGTAGCTGTCATTGCAACAAATCAATGTATACAACATAGCATCAGTACAGCACTGTATTATCCATCTGCAACACTATCACAAATATGAATACAGATTTAGCTATGGTCCATGGCTCAATATTTTTGATGTATTGATTTGTTTCACAGTTCTACTGTTACTTTTCTCATCTATTAAGGCAGGCAAGAATGTTTCATAATATTGAAAAAAACCCATTTAGCTGGAAGACTTTTCTAGAGAACAAAACCTCTGTCTTATTTTCTCTTCACTGGTAATTTTCTATTATTGGAAGAACAAGAAGGAAACTTAATACCAATTTTAATCTATTTTCCCTGGCAACACAAAGTAAGAAATAGGCAAAGCATGAACAATATGTTACCTGTGTTCTGTCAATTTGTGCTGTCTGTGGAAAATAGGCTGGCACACAAAATTTGAAATGGTTATTGCATTCCTCTTCTGAACAGATTCCTATCCCACTCCAGGAGGGAACTTGGGTGAGCCCTGGCTGGGCACTAATTTTCCTGGGTGCCCAGAAAGGTCTGAAGCCTACACTTTTCAAGAGAAAGGGGGAGAGAGGCTCTGAGAGGGGCCTCGACACACACTGTCTGCAGCTGCAGAGCTGAGGGTCAACCCACATCCCACATCCTGGGAGCAGCAGCAGGAACAGATTCCTCATTCCACACCAAGGTTGGAGGCAATGTGTTCCTGAACAAGGCTGGTTTGGGCATGTAGGATGGAGAACAGACCTGTTCCTGAATCCTAGTTGGACAAGCATGCATACAGCAGCTAAGTGGGTATGGTGGGTATGGCTTTCTTATTGAGCTGAAGAAATAGGGCAAGATTTTGCCTGGGATTATTTATTTTCTTGCAGAACACATAATCTGCCCTATCAGATGGAATTATTACCCACTCACAGCAACCTTTACAGCTAGAATGGTATTACTCATTCTCCTTAACAGAAACCTAGCACTGTGGTTTTGGTGACACACTGAAAACTTATTTTGATCTTCGTTGTGTTTCAGATGGCAATGCATTGTCTCCTTCCTGATCTTGGATTACAGTCCATACTGAAAAAAAAAATTAAAATTATTAAAAGTTTAAGTGGATTTATTTGTAAATGCTGGTTGTGACCTTCCCATAATGAGTCAGCTTTTTCCCTACAAGTCATGCTAAGTACTAGTTAGCAAATTATCTATTTTCCTTTGCAAACACTGCATTATGGATGAGAATAAAATATTGCTTTTTAAACAGGAGTGGATGTTATCACTTCAAACGTGCTTATATGTACTTCCTGTGCTGAGATCCAGCCCAGCAATAACAATACCACAATTACCAGAATGTATAATCTATAATGTGTCCCCGTGTAAATCAAGCCCCCGCTGAGCAGTCGCACACATCCTGCAGGATACCACTGCCATCCTCAATTGCTTCCGGTGAGCGCCTGCATCTGCAGGAGGAGTTCTGAGCCAGCCTCACACTGGCTCCTAACTCACAACACTGCAAGTCACCTCCTCCCAGGATGATTCAGGCACAGAGCTGAAGCAGGTTTTGTTCATGATTGCTTAAATGGGAATCCAGAAAATCAGGCTTAGGGGAAAAACCGTTTTGATCTTTTAAAAATACTTATGATTTCCGATAAAAGCAGAAAATTATTGCAAATACTGCAAGGGAGAGTGTTCAGGATTTCAACTCTGTTGTTAAATTGCTGAAATAACGCATACCTGGGACTTCCACACCGTGGAGACTTAGATGCATGATCTTAGATACTCTGTCATTCATTCCCTTCAGAATAGAGCATCATTTTTTCTCTGTGCAAAATATCTGAAAAGTAAACATTTTTGAAAGAATTTTCCAAAGTCAAAGAAAAAGCAAAGTCCAAACTAAACCAGAAATATATCAATTTAATTGCAAGACACATTGCAGCCATACACTCAGAACAATCTTACAGGAATACTCTGACAATGTCAGTGTCATGATTCAGTTAGTTCAAGCTAACTCAACAGACTGACTCAGAAATTAATTCTACTTGACCTGTTCATGACTTTATATTTTTAGTTAGTTCTCAGGTTAGATACTGACTTTTTCAAACAGATGTTGAAACCAATACAAAGTTTCAAAATACTTGTGAACCCTGTAAACTATGTAAATCACTTTTACATATAATTTATAGATTAGATCCTTAAAAACAAAATAGGTGACCATTGTGTGATTTGACAACTTTTAGAATTGGACTCAATAAGCTTCTAACTCTCATTCTACTTTGTAACTGGGGGACAAACCATCTTTCCTAGGTATACATAATTTCCACTGAGTCTCTTACTAGCCAGAAGAATTTTAGTATGTTTTAAAATAATAATGTAGCAGTTTAGAGGAAACATTATGCAAACCCTGTTATTTTTCTCTTTCTGATACAGGCCTTCCAAAGAGAGATTCTAGCTGGAGGCAAGTCAATGCACTGCTTGTCTGAATGGTATTTTAAGGTATCCCTTTTTCTTGCTGCTTTTGGTACAAAAATACGTAATGAACAAATGATTCAAACTTCATTTGTCCACTGCAGAAGCTGACAGGGAGTATTTCTTGTGCTAGCACAAATACCTGGATTGCAGAGGCCACTGAGGGGAGCAGGGCAGGGGTGCAAGAAGCACCACGTGTCCAAGGGTAGCTGAAGAACTGACACACACCTTCTCAGGGGCACGGCCAAGTCCTGCTGCACTTCAGCTCTTCTGCGACATACAGAAGTCATCCAGACCCCTACAAACAACTTTTTATGGAAGTTTTATTGTCTTTTGTGTACTGGACACGTGACTTCTTCCATTCCCTGTTACTGCCTTGTACCTTCTCTAGTCTGATCTTTTCTTGAAAGATGCTCGGAAACTTGAGCATCAGTGCAGGTCCCTCTGTAAGCACTTCACACCCTTTGGAATTAACAGTCAGCTGTAAATTAGTATAGGACAGGCAGCCTGGTTATCCCTGGCTCTAGGAAAAACTCAGGAGATTTGGGTCTGATGTGCCATAGCCACTCTAGGGTAAGTAGAAGCTGTCTTGGCTGAAGTTGTGGATGAACTTTTCTGCTTGTCAGGATCCAGGTTGATTCCTGCTGAAATGATCAGATAAAAACATAAGACACATGCCAGTGTTGACACAGGTAATCCTGCTAGGAAATACACAGCCCTTCATCAGCCTGTCTGCTAAACCCTGAGCTGCCTCTTCATTTTTGTACAGGATTTGGGATAGTCACAGGCTTGTGGATGCTGCTCTTGCTCAGCAGACAGGCCCACCTTTGCTCACACAAGTGGTTTAAAAAAAGAGCTTGCAAACCTGTGATATTTGGCTTATGAAATAATTAATTCTTTAATGATGCAGCTACTTTAGTCAGTTACAAAAAGCAGACAGAATTATCAAATTACTTTTGTCTTATTTGTTGCAAACTTCTTAGCTGTGGCACCACCTTGTGGACATTGCTATGTGGAGTGAGAACTCGACTGGTGGCAACAAAAGCAAGAAAACCAGGCATTTTGGAAAAACAGCTGTGGCCACACATGGTTTGCTAAAGGAGAGTAAAATAACTACATTTTAGAAATTAGTCCTCAAAATCCACCTAAGAAATAAAATGTGGAATAAATACCATCATTATACTCAGTTGTCTTTGCAGCTTTTACCAACTCTTCTGCCTGCCAGCCAAGAGGAGAGGCAGCCTTCAGGATTACTTTTGTTCCTTCTCAACTGACTAAGTAGCAGCATCCACACCCCAGTTCTGTTCTTGCTGTACATGCAGACATGACCTTTACACCTATCCCAAGCAACAAGTCTTGCAAAGTCAAAATCATAACACTGGAAAACCTTGGGTCCCACTCCATAAATGTAAACTCAACAGTGAGATTGGTGTCCATCCTAAGCCAAAAGGAAAACAATCTCTGACAAAGATAAACTGGGGGATCTTTTAAATGCTTGCTGAAACACAAGACAAACAAAAATAAATTTAAATTCTACTCTCTTGGCTGTTAGTTTCTCAGAACCTTTTGCAGCTGAGGTAACAGGGGGTTCCTGTTATGAACTCTCTTATCAGCTACAGGCAAAGCAGGAAAGCACAGGGGAGCCAGGATTTCTAACACAAGATCTCCAAGTTGAGTGCAGCACACATTCTCTCTGGGTGTGTCTGAGTAAACTTGGGGAGCATAAAATAAAACACTGAATTGCATTTTCTACTTCTCTCTCTTCAATAACATACAACCTGTCCTTGCAGTAGCATAAAGTGCAGGAGGAGATGAAGACTTGAGCAATGTCAGACTTGCTGAAATGAAATACTGAGCCCTGCAGCCAGGGAAGCCAACTCATGCCCAGTGGAGCTCATCCCTCACTCTAGAACAGACACTACTCTTGTTGCAGCTGGTGTCCTTCCTCTGCAAACAGAAGCACTGCACCTGTTTTAGAAAAGAACAGAGAGTAAAATGTCATCTTTTTTTATTACAAAATTAAAATACCTTTTAAAATATGGCAATGACAGCACTACTTTTACAATTCAGATATTTTTAAAAAATGTTTTTTAGAAATGCATTTCTATTTTCTCTGTTCTTCATCTCAAAAAGATTAAAGAGTTTATGCTGCTAATTTTTTTTCCTTTGGCATATTCACACAGTAAGCATTAAAGTTATTTTATTTTTTGTGCTTGAAAATTCTTAGTATAAGTGCAGGGTTTTGAAAAAAATATAGGACTTTCAAACTCTTAGTGATTATTCTCAGAGATCAACTATTGTTTTCAATTCAACTTAAATATTTGTTTTGGAAAAAATCAGGCATTGGCTACCCCTTACTCACACTGAGTGCAGAGATTCTCTTTCTCCTTAGGCACCATTAATGTAATTTTGTTCCCCATTGCAATTAGTTGCATAATGCATCCTCATTAATGGCTCTGGATGTATCTACATGGAAGTTTTCATCCACAGAATTGCAGGAGCAGTTACTGTAAACATGGGGTGAGTGACACAGAAAAGACTGAACCAAGTTTATTCTTATACAGAACTCAGTTAAAAAAAAAAATCTTATTTCTTATTTTTTTGAGCATGTGAAAATGTCGTATTTGTGTCCATCACATTCAGCTTATTTGCTTTCAGAGAAGAAGCTAATAAACTTTGAGGCACAAATAACCTTAAATCTCCAAAATGGTACTTTTTACACAGACTTGGAACTCCCTTGAATATTTTAATTATCTCTTTCCTAAAAGCCAACAAAGTAGCATGGCACTAGATTAAAACAATTTTCTTTGCATTTCTGCTAGAACTGATTTCTTGCTGAATTAGCATATCAACTCCAAAACCAATTTCCACAGCATCAGTGACCTTATGCCACTTTATGTATTACAGCAGCAAGAGAGAAATGATTTCAGAGGGCTGTAACAGTTTAAAATTATTCAGTATAAATCCACTTATTGAACTGGCACATGCAGGAGACAAAGCCCTGAAATTATGTTGCTAACCTGTACGGCCTAAAGTCAGATTTCTGCATTTTTAAAGGCTGCACCACCTGACACAGAGCTGTGGTGGGTATTATCAGAAAATGGGATGGAACAGGCAGAAATCTGCTCAGGCTGGAAAATCCCAGGGGAGAGAGAATGAATGAGAAAGCAGCAGCACCCCCAGGATGAGATCATGGGGGACACAGCCCTCTGTGGGAACAAAGGGAGGAGTGGAGAAAGGGACCAAACCCTACATATGAACATTTCAGGGGGTCCTTTAATAAGAGGAGAATTTTCCAGGTGAAATTCAGTAAGTCTGCAAAAAAGGATGGATAAACCCAGACTCTTCAAGCCCCAATGCAGAGCCAGTTTGGTCTACATAAAAACTAAGTGCACAGCTCTCTAGCAATCAAAAGACAAGGTAATATTATTATGTTATTTAATACTTTTTACAGGGAATGAAGGTTGCATAAGCCTCTACGCTTATTAGACATTAGATTTAATTTCCTGTATTACTGAGAAATGGGTGGCTTGGAGCTCAGCCAGGCTTGGATAGATATAATAGGTTACACATTTATAAAGGGAAAGCAGTACAAGTAGGAACTGCTGCTAGAGGTGTCAATTTAAAGTAATACTCTCCCCCCAAAAACCCCATCCCACACAGGATAGAGGAGACTGAATCAGAGATGTGCTGTAAAAACATTAAGTCAGGGGAAAGTGGTGCAGAGAAATTGGTTGCTGAACCAATGACTAAGTACATTTGACCTTCATGTGCTATTTTCTTCTGAAGTCTTAATTTTGTGGTTTCACAATGGGCTCATCCCCAGGAAAATCTGATGTCCTCTAACATCTAATTATCACAGGTGTCATTTATACATTTATGCCTTGGTCTGTCAGACCTAATGTGACTCCATATATTGATAATAAAGAAACAGGTTATTTACTTATTGTTTCACTTGCTGAAGTGCAAAACCAAAATGAAATAAAATGTTTTATAATCTGTTTATTATCTAACTACTTGTGCAATGTTGCTCAATTTCTTGTTTTCCAGTGTGCTTTCCTTTTTCCTTAAGAGGCAATATAAAAGACAAAGACTTTTCCAAAGAAGAAGGACCTGGAAATTCTCAATACTGCAAGTTAGCTCCTTTTCATAAAGAAAAACCACAGGTGAATTTTCCTACCACTATTCAGATGATTTAAAAAAAAATTATCTTTGCCTTTCAACATAAAACTTGCTTCAACATAAATAGTTTTCAACTATGAAAGCCCTTTTTGAATTTCATCTTCCTTCTTATTTTGAAGGTACTGTAAGAATAGCTACAAACTAAGTGCCATAGAATATGCAATGTAATTATATATTTTGATTTTACCTTGCTCAAATTAGGATATTTTCAACTCCTTCAGATATGGTATGTGCTTATTACTGAAGTAATATGTCAAAGTAGATTGTAATTTGTTAATATCAGTACTACAAAGGAAAGAAAGTGTGGAACAAACAAGCAAATAAATTCTGCACTGTAAAGCACCAAGTATTAATTTCTAGAGTAAAATATATGTTAAAATTGTACAGAGCAAGATTAAACTAAAATAAACATGTTCAGATAGAGAGAGGTTACCATCTGCAGTCCAGCTGAAGTGAGAGAACATTATGGGTATTCAGTGTCATTAAGACCCAAGTAATTTCTATTTTGTATTTTCAAGTGAAATATCACTCTGATGAGACATTCCGAGTACTTAGCAGCTCCCATTATGCCTTTTCTGGGCCTCAGCCATCTGGATGAATTTCTGGGGTCACAGCCTTTGCTCTCCTTAGGATTCCTCCACAGTTGAGTTGCAGCTAAAACACTGACAAGACACAAGCAAACTGCCTCAAATATTCCCAGTCTGGAAGCATCTCCAGAGATCACTCAGCCCAAGCCCAGCTCAGAGCTGGATCACCCAGGGCAGGGTGCTCGGGACCTTGCTTAGCTGAGTTTGGAGTTTCTTCAATGATGTCAACTTCAAAACCTCCCTGGGCAGCCACAGGACAGATGTTCCTCTTGTCCACCCTCATGGTCCTTTCCTGCCCTCCCTCCAGCATGTCCATGTCCTTCCTGCTGTGGGGAGCCCTGAACTGGCACAGCACTCCCACTGAAGCCTCACCAGTGCTGGGCAAAGGGCAGTGATCACCTCCTTTGACTTCCTAAAAATGCTCTTCCTAATGCAGCCCAGGATGCTGCTGGGTCTCTCTGCCAAGATAGATGTTTACAGATATAACAGAATTTTAAGGACATGATGAGTTATGTATTTCCAGGGTCTGCTCTATATCAAGGAAATACAAACTATATCATTTTGCTAATACATGTTTTATGTCAGTATCAGGGATTGTATTTATGTTCTCATTACATGATTTCCTAAATAACTGGCCCATTAAAACCATTGTTTGGGATGATTACACAGTGCTTTGCAAAAACATCTGTGCACAGATTTCTAAAGGTAACTGAAAATCTCTAAATGCACACCAGGGTATGTTCACAGGAATAAAGGCACCTTGGAAACTGCAATTCTAGAAGACAGGATTTCTCAATTTCATTGTGTTGTTAATGTTAACATCTAAAGATAGCAGATTAATTAGTATTATATTTTACTCACAGATAACCTTTTGTAGCAGTAACATCCAGCTTATAAACTTCCACAGTTTCCAAAAGCACTCCACACTGTTTCAGAAGCCAAAAATCCAGTTCTCCCTAATGTATTCCTGAGAACCTTCCACTTCCTCTGCAGCTGCCACAGTGTAACTGTGGACAATACACTTATGTATTGACAATACACAAATTTTCTGTGGAAAAAGGTCCATAGACTTTCCAGTGGGTCCTCAGGCAGCCTAAAGCAATGAGATGGTCTATCAGATTTGTTTGTCTTGGCAAGGAAGACAGCAACCTTGTTCTTGAAAAATCTACATTTAGTTCCCCATCTATAAACAATTTTCATCAGTTCTTCCATCTGCAGTATAAGTCTTTGTTTGGCAAACAATTTGCAATGTTTCTTGTTATACATGTCAAATTGTTTCTGTTCTGCATGAGCTATAATGACTTAAAGGACCAAAGTTCCATGTGGTGGAAGGAGTTTATTCCCTCTGAATCCAGGGGTACCTTTACTGCCCTGGTTGGCCCATGATTTCTTTGCATTTCTTACAGTCTGTGACTGCAGAAAACAGGAATAAAACTCCTTCTCATTAGTGACATAGCAGTACATGAGCCAACACAGTCTAGCTAATGTCCTTTTACCTTCTGGAATAGTTTAAAGCAGGATGCAAAATATTCTTGCAAAAATATACAAAGTCCTTTCCATCCACTTTCCTGTAAAGCTATGCCAAAAGCCCTGGGAAAGCCTTTTGACTCCAGCCTACGTGCTCAAAAGAAATCTGGGAGACTGGCAAAAACCCACAATATAATTAGGACAATGCTGGGACTCAGATTAACATTATGGAAAGCAAACACCTTTCATACCACTCCCAGCTCTCACATATCCATGCTCAAGGGAGATGAAAATTCAGATGCTCATGAGCAGAGTAGCTCTTCCCAAAACAACACTAGATTGGCCCAGGTGGTCACAACCTGCACAATTTTTCATGGACTGACTTTCAAACTGCCTCATGGCTGCCTCAGTCTCAGAGATGTTGAATATCTTTCTCAGCTTTTTCCAATGCAGACCAGATGTTCTATTGTGATAATTCTCTCATGGGCCTTTTCCATTTTGACTCTCCATCAGCTAGGGATCCAAAGAGACGTTACTTGAAAAACAGGAACCATAAAAGAGCCAGGAACTTATAAATTAAAACATAAACATTAATTTGTTTTCCAAAATACAGATGTCTTTTGTCAGTTCAAGCCTTGATCTCTCCACCAGTTAAAGGCAGCAGTTGTTCTGTGGAGGCATGCACTGGAAATTAGCCAACGGGCATTAACTTTTGGTTCTGATTGAACTGAGGAAAATTTGAAACAGAAACACAGAATTAAAAGTTGTGATAGCAGTTATTGTCTGATAACATTTTAAAATGCTCATGACAATACCAGAAGAAGTGTCCTGCCATAAAGAACTGTAAATTACAGAACCTTTTTGGATGAGGCTCAGGAGAGATTTGGTGTGTCCTTGGTGACAGCAGGGTCTGTCCTTCTCCTCTCCTGGCTGATACAGCACAGGGACCAGGATCCATCCCTGGGGAAGTGGATCCTCTGGTGGTGACTGGTGCAATGGGGTCACAGCATTGGGGCACCAGCACAGCTCTGGACAAAGGGACTGGGCTGGAGAGGAAGGGACACAAGACAGAGACAGCTTTAAAAGAACAATTTTATACATTACAAACACAAGTGCTCAAGGTTCAACTGCATAGATTTGGATTAACACAACACATCAAGCCTTGTTTTCAAATGGCCATTGAAAATCTCTTTTCTAATGCTAAATCACTTGATATATCAGTATTATTACAACTGTTAACATTTTTATCTCAATAAAATTTTGAGAATATTTAAAATAGAAGAAAGGCTAGAGGCAACCAAAAAAATCTATAAAAATGTGCATAA
Source organism: Pyrgilauda ruficollis (assembly GCF_017590135.1). Lineage (NCBI taxonomy): Eukaryota > Metazoa > Chordata > Aves > Passeriformes > Passeridae > Pyrgilauda > Pyrgilauda ruficollis. Next base: position 13,442,259 of record NW_024527710.1, read on the forward strand.
TAAAGAGATAAGGACAAAAAATTACTTTCTTTTTTTAACATGACCTACATGTGAACTAATTTTTTATCTTTAAAAAGTAGCAATTCACAAGTCACACCTCTTCATTCCCTTTGAAATCAATTTTATACACCTACACAATTCTTCTGACAGTGGATTACTGCAGGTTTACACTCAAACTTTGAGTTTCCAGTTCTGCTGTATTTTCTTGAAAAAAATCTATGAGAAATAAATACTACTCTGCAACTTTTAGCAAGGAACCCTCTGCAACTGAACACTTTATTGTACCTAAGCAGGGAAGGTACAACAAAGTGCTCTTGATGTAATTTTTTAATTTATGTTTTAATTTCCTTCTTTCTCATACGGGCATCAACAAACACCTGTAATTTATAATACAATCCAATCCAAGAAGTATCACTGAATTATACCCTTTTCTTCTACTCCTTCAGAGACTTAGCTTTTACCAAGAACTACTTTTTCTAGAGCCTTCTGCTGAGAATAAGGCAATAGTCTGTCCTTTACACCAAGACCTGTCCTTCCTCTGTACTACAATGCACTCACCTGGTGGAGCAGCCCTTATTCCCTCCCTTAACCCTGCTGGAATAAATCCTTGCTTTCCAACACCCTTTCATGACAAGCTTTACATCTTCATTTTCTTTTCCTAGGCTGTAGCTCCTCTAGACTTCACACCATACTAATATCTGTCTGTACTCCTCTTGCTGAACTGTTCATGCTTTATTATTTAAGTGCAGGGAATTCTAAGTAGCTGTTCCCACTTCATCTGCTCTTCCCTTGAGGGGTCAATCAGCATCTGCTGTTCCCTGTCTCCTGAGGAAGAAACAACTTCCACAGAAAGGAGCTGCAAAGATCCTTTCATGGCTTCACTTCACACTAAGAAAGATTTTGATTGCACATGCTGGTTCCAGCAGAATTTGCTCTCAGGGAAATATTGTAGTCCTGTATATTGCTGAAGTTTTAATATTCTCTTCCTTAAGGAGAAGACCGAGGTAACAATTTGGAATATACATTTTTCTCAAAGATTTTGCACTGGTCAGATAATTCATCAAAGATGCCCTCCATCAAAAATGTAGAATTCTGTTCCAAAAGAATATGAGAAGCAAAAGGAGTCAGATATTTCTGTGAATTTATTAGTAATATACAGATAATGTGCATTTATAGTTGTACCTGTTAGCTGATTAAGAAAGGTGATTTTTCAGATCTATATATGTTACAAATGAGCTGTTTATGAATTTTCCAGACTACAGAATGATGCAAATCTCATTATTTCAACTCAATATGAAAGAAACAGTTATTTTAAACTTAGACTGTGAAGTGGCAGATGTACACTCACTTCTAAGGATAATTTTAAAATGTATTGCAACTGGTATGTCTTAAAAGTGAAGATTCATCCAGACTACTACTGGTAAGGACTAAGAAATTATTTCCTGGCTTTGCAATGACCAAATTCTGAACTTCTGCCCCTGTTAATCCCCTTGCTCAGTCAGACATTCACATGTAGGAAAAGCAACCCCTGTCCTGCTCCCATCAAAGAGGCTGCAGTGGCACCCTGTTCCCATGCCAGAATCTTCTTTACTCTCGGCATCCCTTCCAAATAAGCCACTCCAACCAAACATTCCCTGCACCTTCACAAAAAAAGAAGTGGCCACAGTTTCAGTGGGAGTTGTTTCAGTTGCAGGCACTTCTGCCAACCTTTCCCTAGATGTCGCCACATTTTCTGGCACCTTCAGTACAGCCTTAATTACTACACGGAAAACTATCATGAAGGATCCTACTTTCTTCATGGAAGAAACAGAAAACTATCATAGAGCAACCCTATTTCTTCAGAGCAACAAAAAGACATTCTAATTATATGCACATATCATTCGCTTTAATAGAATATATCTAATATATCCTACTAAGGTCACACTGAAACCTGAAAATAGCTTTTATCACAGCCTTGTTTTCACACTCTTTTTACTTCCTACTAAGTGTGTTGACTCACTGAGTCTGGAGCTGCTGACCTCATCCACTACTTTGTGCTGAAACAAACAATCTCCTTAAGGATTTTTCCAAAGTCTCCAGATTCAGTTTTTATGCATACTTTGCCATTCTTTCTCTCTTAACAATTTTTTTCAAAGGATGTCCTTCTGCCCTTATATGATTTTGCCACTTAAAGACTCATTTGTACTATCCAAGTGCTACAGGACACTATTTTGGGAATTCAAGCCAGGATTCAGGCTTGTGTTTTAGCTGATTTGGACTTAAAACAGGGTTCTGAGGGCACCATCCTTGGTTCCACCCCAGTGTTAATACCTCTCTGCAATTCACACCTGTGGAAATAGTCTTTGGAAAGCACATGCTGATTTCTACACATGAATGAAGTCTCCATATTTTCCAGAAATACAAAGACTCTCCAGTTTGTTGCAAAACCTACCAAAATATCTCCAGATTTTCTAAGTATTTCAGATTTCAGTTGTGCTGAAGTAGTCATTGATTGGTTGTCCACAAGATGGGGCTTCTACAACAGAGATCTTTATATGCAAATTTAAGATTCTGATGTAAAACCTATGAATGGCACCACAGTTGACAGAAACATACTTGGAAATTTTGGCACAGGAATGGTCTTTACTGCATTCCTCATTTCTCACGTGAAGAAAACAACTCCTCAGGAAATCAAAACAGCAGCAAGTGATTTTATCTTGTCCTTAACCCTTGCACTGTGCTGGTGTACAGCTTGTAAGCCAGAGGCAAAATGCCTCCACTGCAATCACCCTGTGTCTTGCAGAGATTCTGTGCAGTCCCCCATGTCTAAAGGAGTGCTTGTGGAACAGCACACAGACCAAAACACCAAATGGTGTGCCTGTGGTTTTTGAGACATTTTCTAAGTCAATACGCAGCCTTCAGAATTTCTGAAGCAGCCTGCAAGTCCACTGCTAAGATGATAATGCCTCCAAATAAAAGTTTAAGTAGATCCACAGACTGTGCAATTTTTGTAAACTTAACTGAAAGAGGGAACAGTTTGCTGTCATAAAAACTAACTGTAGGCATGCACTTCACAAAAATGAAAATTGTGAAAAGAAATGAAAATGTGAAATGAAAAGAAAAATAATTTATTCTTAGACACAAAATTTTCTAAACACTACAAACAATAAAAAAGAATAGACTTACAGTGCCTTTAGCTGTCTTGTTTCACTGTGGTGTTTGTTCAAACAGTATGTTCTGCTAAAAAAAAAAGGCCTTTCTCCTCTTTTGTCATGTAAGTAAACAAGCAAGATTTTCATGTCTTATAGGAATCTCCACACAACCAAAATCAGAACAGACTAAGGAATTGTAAAATTACCTTCTTGTATTCCTTTTCATATTGTTAGAGGCTTAATTTATGAGAACTTCTGTTTTCTGCATGATATAGCTGTTTTCTAGAATTTTTTTTTTCAGGAAACACAGTAGTGTTTGAGCATGCAAAAGCAAATACTGGTACAAATTTCCAGCCTGTCCCTCCAAGAGGAGGCTGTACAAACACAGACTAATCAAAAAGCAAAACTAAATGTTAAGAAGAAACATTTCTGGCCAGAGGATAAAGTGAATTTCCCAAGGGCAGTCATTCACAACCACCTGATACTTTTAGTACAAAATCTTCAATGGTTCCTTCTCACATTCCTTCTGTTCAGTCTCCAGTAACTTGTCTGCTGCAATTCAGTCAGCTAAGCTGTCACAGACCAGAGCTTCAACAGGAAGTGCAAAATAGTACTCTTCAGAATAATCATCTGGAGAAGCATAAAATAAGAAAATCTGAGTAGGCAGGAATTGCATGGAGATGGATAGGGAGTGACAGGAGCTACACGCTGCAGGCAACAGTGTGTTAGGAAAAGGAAGGACACTACATTTGGTCAATGGCATTTTTGTACACACTAAATAATATTCCTTTATTGAACACTGAGGTTATAACTGGATCACTCAGTGCAGCTTGGGGTGCCATGCTTACTGGAAAAGTGGACCAAAGAAGGAGGTTGCAGGACAGTGAATCATCTCAGAGATTTACAAATCCTGATCCATAAGGAAAAACTGAAACAAAGCATTGTAACAGTTTTCAGATATATAAAATTGCTTTAGCAATGCAAACAGAACACATAATAAAGAGTTTGACTTACAGCAATCTCAGGACATTTTTTGAAGCAGTAAGGGATTAGAACACAGTACCTGTAGCCATCATTCAGTACCCAGAAAGTTTCAACAGTTTTCTGCCAAGGAATGACAAAGACATAGGTGATTGTACCTGTAGCCATCATTCACTATCCAGAAAGAGTTTCAACAGTTTTCTGCCAAGGAATGACAAAGACATAGGTGATCTTGGACTTGGGCAGAGCTGTCTTTGTCAACCAGAATTGACAGGTCACACTCCCTAGGTTCTCATGAAGTTCTATTCATGTGTCATTTTATCACTATTTTATTGCAGAAGACCTACAATTACCTACAGGAAGAAAATAGAGATTTTAGGCTACAGGAAGAATGGTGAAAATGAGAAAAACAGGAAGAGTATGGAGAAGGTGAACAAGAGGTGTTTTAAATTTTGCAGCAGAATGCATATTTAACTAGAACAATTATTTCCCCAACTCTGTTTCAAAGAATTACAAGCACTTTGGGTACCAGTTTACAAGCACTTTGGATACCAACACCTTACTGTTGCAGAGAACTGGAGGAACAAGAAGTTTAACAAACTGGCTTCTGGTGGACTGTGGATACAGTTCACTCCTTGCAAATTCAGGAAATACTCAATCACAGCAAAAAGTGACGCTCCAATTAAAATTTAAAACATAGATTTCTGTGTATTGACTAACCACCACTTGTTGAAAGCCAGCCCAATACTTGTGTCCCAAAGGATGTCAGGACAGGCTGAATGTCACACACGCTGAATGTGATATGTCAGCATGTCACACTCTGCTCAAGCACACCAGCTTTCCTGCAGGAGCTGTGATTCCTTAGTACTCTGCCATTGGAAACATCCCCACCCATCCTACTTACTCAATTTTTAAACTACTGACATCTATGCTTACTGGCACTTTCTGAGAGCATAAGGAAGAATGAGAATCAAAATAACACAGCAGTAAAGCATCTGCTGTAAATCACCTGAGAGAAACAAAACATCATAAACCAGCCAGGAACCTTTTGGGGTTATCTCCATATAATCTACTGCAACTAAAACCATTCCTGAAACATGTGACCTAATCTGCCTTTCAAAGCCTTCAGCAAATGAGATTCCCAGATAATAATTTTCACTGCCAAACTACATTTTCAGTTTGAAATAATTTCCCAATATCTACTTTAAATCTCCAAGTCCATCACCTCTTGCCCTAGACCGACTGAACATAAAGAAAAACTGATTCCTTCTCTCTGCAGAGAAACATTTTATATTTTTGAAAGATCATTACCATTTTTCCCAACACCTTCCTTTTCTTCAGACTAAACAACCCCAATTCTTTCAATCTTCCCATTTAGATCATGTTTTATAGGTCTCTGATCATTCTTGAAGTTGAGACTACAGCAACATGTGGTACAAGGAGAAAAAAAAAAATATTCCTACACAAAATTCCCCAGGAAGATGGGTGACAGAGGGTTTGTTTGAAGACATCACCTTTGTGTGATGACTGTCTGTTTTGTTGCTTGGGTGTTTTAGTCCCAAAATACATGTTCTTTCTGTTCTTTGTGGCTTACAGTGCAGGTGCCCCAGTGCACAGAATAGGCAGGCATTACACTCCTGGCTGAAAAAAACATTTTGGATCTGGGGAAAATCGTTATTAAGGAAAACAAGTTATTCTTGCCAGTCACGGAATACTTCCCCTTACCAAGATGGTATCTTTGGGATAAATTGATATAAGTGGCATATTTGTGATACCAGGATAATTTAGGCAGAAGTTTAAGTAATTTTTAGAAACATGAGTAAAATCCTGCATCACAAAGTACATTTCAGGGAAATATATTAGTTCCATAATTGCTTTCTAGTGCTGCATTCACTCTGTCTCAGAAAGCAATATGCAGTTGTAACATACACTGAGAAACATCTACAGTTCAGCTAAAATCAACAAAACTAAAAATAATCATGTGCATTTTAGAAGATGCCATGTTCTTTATAACCAGATAAATTAATTCCACCATCCTCATAATCAGATTCACATACATAATGGAAGAATGTAATTTACTTCCATTCTCCAGAGGTAGACAAAGTCCTTTTTTTTTTTTCCTCCAGAAAAAGGTTTTAAAATTGCATTGTGTTCTATTCGCCAACATTACCCGAGCAAACAGAGTTATCTCTGAACCTCTGGGTACCACGGCATGGAAAGACTGCACTCAGAAATCAACTGGGCTTCTGTGTATGAATTGGGAAAACAATCCTATCCAGAAGAAAGATAAGACCTAATGAGAGATGATAAGTGCTGGGAAAATAAGCTTGATGGAAGAAAAGGAAGTGAAAAAACTTTTCCATGCTCAGGACAGAAAAGGTCTTTCAAAAACTTTTGTTAAGCATGACATATTAAATATATCCAAAATGTCGTCCAACAATAACATGAACATGGATCACATAAAATAGTGTTATCAAAGGGTCTTTCATTTAAAAATTAGGCAACTTATGATGTCAATTTTGTAGAGGAACTCCTAACAAGAAGGACTTTTTATGTCCTCAGAGGATTTTAGATTCGTAACTCAAAAGGAAATGGATTTTTCAGTAAAACAGTTCTTCATCTCTATCTTGTATGAGCCTCAAGAATACATCAATATGTCACTTGCCTCCTCTCATATCAAAAGCCTATAAAATTAAACATAAACTTTGTCTGCATAGTTTAAAGCTCTTTTTCTTGAATTTCCATTCTGTTTTGAAAGATGGATTTCACTGAGAAGATGGTAGCTGCCAGAAGGGGGTGAGGACAGACCCCCGTGTGACATTGTTGTATTGAAGTGTACCAGAACATGAATTCTGCACACTGGCAAACTTCAGAACATAAACATTTCCACTCTGACAACAGATTACAGTCAACTGTTTAAATGTCTAGAGGTGAGAAAAAGTTTCATTGACTTGTGTTACCAGTTCTGTATTGATATTAGTCTGACACAAATTTTTGTATTTGCATGATCTTTTCCGTCTGTAATATTTGTGCAGCCCTAAGCCACAACACGAATCTTTCTTCCTCTATAGAAGCATTTTAAGGCCCTAGAAAATCCATTCTGACTATTACTTCTTCCCCAAACTAAGTAGAGGAAGTAAAAACCAAAGAGAACTGAAGTTAAACTGCCCTATGGTTCTGCTAAAACACAGAAACCATACCATAAATCCCATCCTTTGAGGACCCATTCCTCTGCTTCCTTGTCCCCAGCCTGCAAAAAGCAAAAGGAGCAGGCTCACAGCTACACCTCAGCATATACAGGGATATTAAAAGACATTTGCGAACACTAAAATTTTTTGATTTTCCATCTGCTGGACCTTTTTACAGCTTTTGAGCCAGTGGTGCAAAGCCACTATTAATGACCTATTTGACAAAACAGGAGTGAATGGCTGGCAAAAGCAGTGCCTTCAACCACCCTTACTTCAAAGAATCCAGGCATGACTGGTAGTAGCTCTTCCCCTTCAGAGCTCTCACAGGTGCAGTCTGTCTTGTTGCAAGGCCAAACATGAACCTCTGCTTCCTCTTTAGTCTCTGTGAGTCCACCATGAAAAGCAGGTCTCTTCTGGCACTTGACAAGTCTGCATTTTTTCAAACATGCCCAGATTCGGAGCATCCTGTACCCACTAAGGGAAAAGTTGTAAGTGGGATTAACAGCTATTCCTTCTGGTGATGGGCCTCAAGGTAAATAAATGCAACATCTCTACCATGAGATGCAGAGGAAATCCCGCCTATGTCCTGACTGCATATCAGGATGAGACCAGTTTGCACTCTGGTTTCCAGAGAAACGCTATTTTGGCACGTCAGCCAGCAGGGAGGCACCACAGTTTTCCATAGGACCTCCTCGCTGTGGAGGATCAAACTGTGATCACAGCCTCACACCACGGCACAGTGTGACCTGTGGTTTTCACTGAACTACATCAACGATACAGGCCCCAGCCTCACAGAGAAAACAAAATATGAGAACAGCTAACTCAGTCTTTTAGCTGCCCATAATCTCATTCCCAGTGGTGCCACTGCCCAACTGAAAATACCAGTGACAACGCTGGAGTTTCATCACCAGGTTCTCACAGCAGACAGCTCTGACATTGCCTTAACCTTGAAATCACGACTGGGTGAGACAGTGGTTTGCTGGATCTCCTCCAACAATTGCTTGCCTAATTCTATTAAACCAAGCCAACAGACTCATAGGATAAACACCCAAATGAGCAAGCCACATACAACACTCACTATTTACAATGCACCATTGCAAAGCCTCACCATCTTGAGCAACAATCCTGCCCCATTTTCAGTTTCAGTTTCCTTGAAAAGCCCGAGACTGTGTTAGAACACCATAAATGGCAGCAATCACAGGCTTTACACCAGGGTTGTTTAACTTACCCATTGATAAGCAGCAAAACAAACCACCCTAAACGGAGCAATAAAATGAAATCTACATATGAACTCATAAGGAGAATCAGCAAAAATTCTGATCCCAGACTGAGGTCCACCAGGAAAGGTTGTGGAGCCAAATACGTCACTGTGGACAACAGGTCTGGAGATACTCTGACCCAAGAGGGTGCAAAGCAGGCCCGAGCTGTATCAGCAGAGAACTTGGTGATAAGCAGCAGCCACGCTGTACTGCCTACAGACTGGACTTTGCAGCTGCTCTCATCTGCACCACATTTGCTTCACTTTAAAAAATACTTCACTTTGAAAATTGGATTTTAAAGTATTTTCCATGGTGTGAATCTGAAGGCCAAGGATGAATTTTCAGGAACCAAAGAACATTAACAGGACCATCATATATTCCACTCTGTGTGGGTCAGTGCTGGCACACTAACACAGTGACACAGGAACATTCGCTGTCCTCAAATTTGCATTTATCAGTACTTACCTACGCTTATATCCAAGTATGGACATATTTTTATGGAGAAAAAAAAAAGGCGCTAAATATACAGCTTATTGGAGTACCTGCTCATAGCATAAAAAACCTTTAGAAACGCAGAAGCCAAGTCCCTGCTGCTGATTTTTCTCCACTCTGGGCTTCAATGCCCTGTGCCTACGCTAACAGTGCTCCTTGGGTCACGCCAGCGACCAGCACGGGGAACCCCCTCCCTGCCTGGGGACCCGCCCGCGGGGGAACCCTTGGGAAGGTCGCTGGGCCCCGCACAAACCCCTCGGCCGGGCGGCCGGGCGGTGCGGGGGTCCCGCTGCCATCCCGCCCTGTCCCGCCCCGCCGGGCCCGAGCGGCCGCCGGCTCCGCCATGCCCGGAACACAAACAAACACGGCGCTCGGGGGCGGAGCGAAGCGGCTCCCACCATTTTGGGGCCGGGGGAGCCCAGCAGGCGGCTGGGTCCCCCAGCCTGTCCCGTCCCGCCTCGTTCCGTCGGGGGCGGGCAGGGCTGTCCCCGCGGCGGAGCCGGGGGGCGCGGAGCCCGGCGAGGCCCCGCGGCTGCTCCCCGGGCCCGGCGGGGAGGGGTGAGAGGAGGAGCCAGGGCGGCCCGTGCGACAAAGCCCAGTGCGCAGGGAGCTGGTGACCGGGAAGCAGAACCGCGCCGGGCAGCCGCGGGGCGGGCGGACCCACCGGAGCCCGCTGCCCCACGGGGGGTGGGAGGCCCGTCCTGCCGCCCCCCCCGGCTCGGGGGTCGGGGCGGCTGCGGAGCGGAGCGGGAGGCTGCCGGGCTGCAGCTGCTAAGCCGCTTAGGGCCGGGGCTGGCATGAGCCTCCCCGGCGGGGCGGCTGCGGGCTGCGCGCTGCGGCGGGGAGGCTGAGGGCGCGGATCCGGAGCGGGAGGAGGCGGAGGGGGGGCCGCGCTCCCCCCGGGAAGATGGGGAACTGCCTCAAGTCCCCCACCTCGGATGACATCTCGCTGCTCCACGAGTCCCAGTCGGACAGAGCTAGCTACGGAGACGGGGCTGAGCCGGATCAGGAGCCGCCGCCGCCATATCAGGTAGGGGAGGGGGCGGCATCGGGCCGGGGGCAGCGGGGCCCCGCCGCGGCTGCCGGGGGTCGCGGGGCCGCTCGCCCGGGGCTCGGCCCGCACCGCCCCGGGGGCCGCCGCCTCCCCGCCGCCGCCGCTCCGGCGCTGGGCGTCCCGAACCTCTCCCTTTCCGCCCGCACGTAGCGCGGGGGAAGCCGCTTTGTCTCGGCCGGTGCCGGCGCTCCGGGCGGGCGGGCGGGAGGCGCGGTGCCGCCGGCGGGGCGGAGGGCAGGGGCCGCCCGGCCGGTGCCGCGTCCTTTGTTGCCGCCGGCGGTGACATCACCGTCTGGCGCGGGGACGCTCCGGGACGGGGACCGCGGGCCCTGCCCGGGCTTTGCCCGGACCCGCTCGCACCGCTCCCGTATTTTTAGCAGCATTTGATCCCCACTGAGTAACTCCCCCAGCGCAGGGGATCCTGTTTCCCTCTGTCCTGTGGGGCACCGGCGGGGAAGTGTTTCCCATTGTTCGATGGGGTTTTTGGGTTTTTTTTTCTGTCTGTGAGAGAATCTGCTAATTTACATCTTGATGACGAATCAAGGGGGAAAGAAGAAAAAGGCCGCGTGTGGTGGCTTTGCTGACAGCGGAGGATAACGCCGATGTGGAGGGGGGATGGTTGGTGTGAAAGCCTGCGCTTGGCTGCCTCTGGGAGGGATGGACACAGAAAGGGAACCTGAACTTGGGGTTGCACTTGTCTGCTCCCGGAGATCTCCACTCCAACCTACAGAAATGTGTATTGACCTAAACAAGCGGTCTACAGCACTGAAAAATGAAAAGGAAAACCATCCAGCGGTAGAACTGCACATTCTATTCAAGTTTTGAAAGTATTTTCCTGTCTGGGATAATAGCATACATACCAGAGGCATCTACAGAAACGGCAGTAGACACAAACACTCTGGGGGGTGACTTGAGAGCTGTGTGTTGTCTAGGATGGGAGTCATTCCCTAATTGCAGACCCTGATGTATAATTAACAAAATTGCAGGAAGTGTTTAACCGGACAGGCGTGTAATCTGCAAATGCTTTAGCGAGTTCAAGAATTCCACCCTGGTAGGAGCCCCGAGAGTGTTGAAGAGGAGCCCTACACGTAGCAGCTCTTTGCTGGTGCCCTGAAGCTGCGCGGATGTTTCTTGGCAGTGTGTGCCTGATTGTTTTGTTTGGGTGCGAAAGCGGAGTGCCACAATAAATTCCATGAGGAATTTTTGTGTTCTGATTTCTGAACTGTGTCTGCTGAAGTCCGGTAAATAGAAAGTGCTTGGTGGCAGATCAAATTTTTTAAAGGTTGTGTTGTTATAAATTGAGCCTGAATGGTCCATGAGGTTTAGAAGTGCGTTGTATTTTTGTCACATCAGCATAAAAAGTTTGACTGTTTGTGCAATGTATTGCATGTATATCTGATTCTAGGAAGTTTTGTGGAGGTTCTTTTTTCTTGTTCTTCCCTTTGAAAGCAACCTGTTAGCTCTTGTAAGAGTCACCAATCAGGTATATGCCTTATGCAGGCCTTCTAGTGTGGATGTTGGTGTAGATAAGGACTCTTCCTCTGTCATCAGAGGTTTTTAAATTTTTTCTTGATTTGTCTGCAAGTGTGGATGGTTGACTGAGAACCTGACAGACAGTAAAATAAATGAACCAATGAACCCACAGTTGTCTATTATAATCGAGTAAGTGTATTCATAGCAAACCTTCCCTCAGCTGAAGAAGCTGTGCAGCATCAGGTGATGTGCCCACAGGCACTTGGCTGTGTCAAACATCACTGTCTGTCCTGAAAACTCCTCCACTGATCCTGGCAGTTCCTAAAGCTTCACCTTAGGGTAGCCTTTAGTGTCTCATAGTCAAAATCAAAGCTACTCTTTCCACAGATTTTGAACCACATTGGATTGTGACTTTAAAAAAAAGATAGGCCTTAGCTACAATATTACACAGCATTTTGTGCGCTTTAGAGGTTGAGGGGATTTATAATTTTAAAGTAGTTAATGTTTACAAGATACACAAAACTCTTAAGTATGAACAATTGCTGATGCTCCAGTATTACTTTTGTGCTAGAAGTCAGTCACCCATTTTAACTTTCAAGTGGCTGCTCAGAGTCAGTGTTACAGATGGGAAAGTTGTGCCCTTGTTCCTTGTAATTACTTCTTTCTATGTCTTAACCAGAGTTAGTGTATAATGTGTAGACATTACGAATGAAAGGAAGGAAGGGGATAAAACAAGTTTGAAAACTTGTGGCAACTAGCCTTGAGAAACTGGAAGGTAACAGTTTTGAAGCCAGCTGCTGAAATGTCAGCTGCATATTTTAGAAGAGAGTAAAATCTGATGTGTCCGTTGCTCTTGGGTTTGCAGCAACAGTGTGTCAGCTTCCTGAACAGCTCTTGCAAGGTATGCAAACTAAGGGAAGGAGGTTTGCTGGGGAAGATAAATACTTGTAGAGGATGACTTCTGTATTACTTTGACATTTAAAGTACTTTTTTGTGTTCTGACAGGATTGTGCCAGGGGTGTTCATGTGGGAATCTTGTTGTGACTTAATAGTTATTTACCTATTGAGTTCCAACTGCAAAATGTACCCCCAGTAAAAATTGCAGTATAACATGTCAAATTCCTTTGATCACTGAGTGCTATTAAACTGGCTGTGCAAAATTCCTACTTTCAAAAGTCGGGTTGAGAATTGGATTGACAGTATGGACACCTAGAATCATGGGGAATAACTTCCATTGAGAGGCTCTGCAAATACCTGTGTCTTGGTTCCAGTGGCAGTACCTCTTACCAGCTGCTGCAGAAAGGCCTCAGAGAGGTAGCATCTTTTTAAACAGGCATCTGAATTAATAAGAAAGTGCCCCATTGAAGCCTCAGGTATTTTCCAGTGCATTGAGCTTAACCACTAACATGAGAAAAAATGAAAACACACCAAAAAAAGAGTGTGTTTTCATAGTGGGGAGGAAGGAAGTGATTTCAAGAGTGGACCAACATTTTCATAGACAGATGCTAATTTTGAATGCCTCCATTTTAGAACCCAGAAATTACAACTGCTTTCCTAAGTGTTAAGAACATGCAGCTCCATTTTTAACCAGGGAATCTGTGATGAGGGAGGAGTTAGCTTTGGTTTTGTTTTTTTTTCTCAAGTCTTCAAAATTGAGTATGCTTTCAAATTTGTTTTCCTTTTTGATGTATGACTTCTTCACCATCTGTTGGCAATATGCCTTCTGCTGTTTTTCCATACAGGTTCACTGGGGTTTTTTTTGGTTTCTCTTATTCTACTAGTTCTCCTCAAAGACTTTTTTTTTTTTTTTTCAGAACAGATGTGTCCCTTTTCTTAATCCATGTCTCATATTTCTTTTCTTAAATAGTTCCTTAATAGCTGTAGGAAATAATTTGCCATTTTATTCAATTTTGGATTTTTTACCCAGTAAAGTACAAAATGCTTTGCGCCTTTTCCCCCAAAGTTTCTATCAAGTATTACTGTGGACAAAATACACTGCAGTCTTCTGAAAAAGATGTATGACACTTGCTAAATTACTTAGCTAAAACTATGAGAAATAAGCACAAGATCTTGGTGTTGATGAAACCTCATACAAGCTCGTTTGATATGGTGATGTGGTAGATAGACTGATAAAATATTTTACCTGCAGAGCTCCAGAGCATCCTCTGGTACTTCGTACCACCGTGTGTTGTCTTACAGGCCAAGATAAAATGTTTCAGTGGATATAGTGGATTTTTTTCTGTTTTTTTATTTGGAGGGATTAATTTAAAACCTTTTGGCCTGGATACTCATTTGATTTGGCTGTAGGCACAAAATGAGACGAGAGATCACAAACAGGAGCTTAACCCAATGCTGTGCTCCCATAATCCTCCAAAAGCTGTTGGGGACAGCAGGTATTGAAAGTGTAATTTAGGATGTCTCATGGCTTCTCTTGAAGCTGAGGTTGCTGCAGTAGCCTCCTTGGGCCTCCTCTGAGCTGAGTGTCTCCTGTACACAGTGTGCACGTGCTCATCCCTCTGGCTCGTCGTGCTTCATTCCAGCTGTTCCCAGTTCAGGGAGGTGGCACATCAGCCTGTCCTGGCAGTGCCACAGGCCAGTGCGGAGCACAGCACACTAGGTGCAGCCCTGGAGATGCTGAAGAAGTGCCCAGTTTGAACAGTCAGAGAATCTTCTTGAAAGAGCCCACTGCATTTCTGTCTGAAGCTTGCCCTGTGGATGAGAGTGTTGGATATTTTTTGCTCAAGAGAGAAACCAAGCCTTTGTTACTCTCTCCTCGTGGCTTAAGGTGTATGCTACATTGGTGTTCTGATGCTGTCTTTTCAAAGGCATGGTAATTAATATAATTAAAAATTGCCAGCCAAATGAATTCTGATCTAGGAGTTGCACCTATTTATAGAAAGAGCTGAACAAAAATTCCCTTCGGCCCCGATGGAAATGATTTAGCATCTGTGACTGCTTGTATTGTACAAGAAGGAAGACTCTGGTAGTGTAACAGGTTATAATCTACCATGGAGTGGTTGTGCAAAGCTGGAACTCTTGGTCTATGTTGGAACAGCATAAAAGGGGGAAAGATGCAATGGGAAAATGTTACGTACAGAAAACTATCCGTGAAAAAAAGCAAACCAGCTGGTAGGGTTACTTTCATATAAGAGACAGCAGTGTATTTAAAAGTTGCCTATGCATGTCTTGCCCTTTTTTCTGCTTGTCCTCCACATCTTGGTGATGATGTGTATGAATTACAATTGCTCTTGTGGATGTGAACTGAAATATCACTCCAGTCCACAATTCCTTAGTCTGCTGGAAACTTCAAAGGGTTTCAAACCCTTTGTTTTTGTTGCTGTGTTGCTGGTTGGTGCCTTCTGGCAGCAGTGCCCAAGGTGAAAATAAGCTACTATGAGGAGGGAAAGTGATGCAGGAGCTGAAACTGAGAGTTTGCTGCATGGATAAGAAGTGGTAGAGTAGCCAGTGATGTTTGGTGCTTCTCAAGGATGAGATTGCTTGAGTGACCGTATGTAATTCATTCTCAGAAATGAAGAAATGTTTTAGTAGTTTTCTGGAATAACATTTTATCTGTGAAAGACCAAGCATTAAGTGATAAAGGCACTCCTGAAAAATAGTTACGATGTAATTTAGACCTGCATTCAGAAAAGCTGTAAGTGCTCCATGTTTTATGCTGCGGTTCAGGTAAATTATTTGTATATGTAATGCAATAAACCATCTTTTTAATATCAGTATAGGGCTATATAGTTCATTTTCCATACAGTAATGAAATATATATATTATGAATGTCATTATTGTAGCATTCAAGATTACTTGGTTAGTGAACAATATGCCATGACACTTGTTATTCTTCCACAGCTGAAGAATTTAGCAAGTTGTCTTGAGAATTCTATTGCTGATAATCAGTTCTAGGTGAAAAGTTTCTTGAGGGTGCTAAGTCTAATCTTCCTTTCTAGACAACAGTTAGAAAAAACCTGCACCTGTATTTCCTGTCTCAATGCATATTGGTTTCAGCATAGCCTGCCACACTGGCTGAGGGGGGCTGTCTTTCATTTTGCTGGTGAAAAAAGCTGGTGGGGCAGAGGGAGAAGAGAAGAAGGAAGAAAGACCTGAAAGTAGAGGATACCAGATGGTATCACGGAGTTAGGTAACTTCAGTCTTGAAAATGCCCATTCATAATCAGTTTAAATGAATATGTTAATTAATATTGGTTGACTATTGTAATGCTTTATCTGCTTAAAATAGATTTTAAACTACAGTTGGTTAAAAATGTGTTAGGCATGGCTGGAGGAGGTGGGAAGAGTATGCTAATATTTGAGTTATCTGTGTTACCACCTTTCTTATAAAACTAGAGCTGGTTTCTAGATTCACTGTTGAGTTGGCAGTTGGTAAGGATCTGTTCCTAACCGCTCTGTCCAGGAGATCTTCCAAGGGGTATTATGAAAAGAAGATAATATGTTTATAATCCCAGTATTGCATTCTGCTTCACGTGGATTTCTGCAAGAAGTGTCTTAAGTTGGCCCAAGATGCTCTACAGCGTCTGTCCCTCTTCATCATTTCAACAAAGGAAGGAAGCTCAGCTTGATGAGCCCTTCTGCAGACCCTGTTAATGGCTGTAGTCAAACTGGTTGCAGAATGTAAGGCGAAGAAACTAAAAATAACACCTCTTGCTTGTGGCAGACTTGTGTCTTCCAGTCCTTGTGCTTGTCCTTGTTTCTGCCTCCCCATATGCACAGAGAAACATATTTGTATTTTGGAGACTTAATAGTCTGTGGAGTAGACTAAAGCAAATCAGCCATGACTTTTCTGTGAGCTAATGAAGCAGTTCCTCAGAGACCAAAGAATTACAAAATGAGCAGATATTTAGGGATGTCATGGTTGAGTAAGAATGAAACCTTTTTGGGGGAAAAAGCTGAAGAGTCACTGTTCTCTTGACTCTGAAAGGTAAAGCAAGCTTTGATCTCGACTTAGACCACAAGAAAAATTGTCCCTGACATTATGAAGGTCTCAGAAGCAAAGATGTGTCTTGCTCCCCCCCGAAGGTAGGATGTGTTTTTGTAGAAGATGCTGTCATGTTCTGCCTGCCTCTTGGGGGGATAGCCATAGCAGTGACCTGTCCCAGCAGAGCTAGAGTTGTGTAACTTCTTGCTGGGTAAAACTGCACTTCAATGAAAAAAACTCCCAGCCCCAAGACTAAACAAAACAAAATCCACCAAAAAACCCCAGTCTAGCAGCCCTAGGGTTAGCCATCATCATCCTTATTTAATCTCTTCTGTTCTGTTTGTAACTTTAGCAAACCACTTAACTGCTCTGTGCTTTAGTTTCTTCACTGTAAAATGAGGAGAGGAGGAGTAATAAAGTTTATCTTTAGTGCAGGCATGCTTAGTAATTTAATTCAAGTTTGTAAAGTGTTCAATGGTAATTTGATTTTAATAAAATAATGTTCCTCTATTACAAAAGGAACCTCCGCAGAAATTTATGACAAACCTGATGCCGGAGAGAGGGAGCTTTATCAGAAGATCTGTTTAAGGCAGTAGATAAGTCTCCTAAAATCTGTTTTGGAATCTGATAGTTCAGCATTTATTTGGCAGCCTGCATTCCAGATGCTTGATTAATAGGATGAAGAGTCTGTGGAGATGGTAATAAGAAATCTTGCCTAATCAGGGTGATGAATCTTTGCTATGCTGGAAGATCATGCATTCTTTTGGACAAGCCAACCCAAACATGCAATACCACCCTCCCTAAAACCTAGGACCACCATGAGTTTAGGAAGCTCTTCCCGTATGTTTCCTGTATGTACCTTGGGTTGAGTGCTGTGATCAGCTGTTGCTGGCTGTACATCTGGAGTCAGTTTGTGACCCACAGAAAATAAACCACTTTTATGTTCTAAAGAGATAATGATCTGTGGAATGGACTAAAGCAAATCAACTGTGACTTTCCTATGAACTAATGAAACAATCTCCAAGAGACCAAACAGTTACAGAGAGCGATTATTTTATTTACCAGCCCCTCCATAGGAATCTGCCAACCACTCTGTTTTTCATCAGTGAAGAAGAAGGTCAGAATGCCGGTGGCATAAAAGCTGCTGGGCCAGGATCCACACACGGTGACACGGACAAAGAGCAGATGCGTGCAGCGACTGGAGGAGGAGATAAAAGAGCCATCCTTTAACCGCGGTTGCGTCAGCCAAATCACAACCAGCTGGGTTATTGTGCTGGGCATTTCTGCTGACCCACCGCAACGCTCACGCGTGCTCTGTGCACGTTTGCACACACACGTACCCTCTGTCAAAGGCCAGGCTGATTTTTGAGCCTTCTCCTCCTCTCTCTGTTTTTAGCCATTGGTTTAGTTGAGGGATGATGGAGACCTGGGGTGCCCGGGGGAGGACTGAAACTGTTGGAAGGATGAGAGAAACTGTGACTCAGGAAATTCAGTTCCTCCCTTAGTCCCAGCATGCAGGGATGAATGTGCAGACTATTATCCTTGCAATACTGAAACCTGTTTCCCTTGGTTGTATTTTTGGACGCTGGAGTGGCCTCCATGTCCTCTCATCTGCTCTTTGCTCAGAGGGAGCAATTTGTATTTCTAGAGGCAAGGTTCAGAAGTGCTTGCATGTAGTACCCTGCACTCCAAGGCTAAAAGCTCATGCAGGGACAACTTCATCCTCAGTTAAAGACAAGTCTCAGCTGGCTGACAGGGCTGAGTTTCCCAGAGCTTGGGACTGTAGCTAGCCCACATGCCAGTGGAGTTTGGACTGCTAAGAGAGGTCCTAGAAGCATCAAGGAAACGCCTGGTTTTGACTAATGAAGTTTAATGAAGCTGCTTGACTATCCAGTTGTAAGCAAAAAATGAGTCAGTCTGTGCTGGTTTGGACAAAAGCAAGGAATTGACCATCCTGCAACCATGATTAAAACCATTACATCTACCACATGCCGCCAGTTTCTAATCTGTGTCATGGCAAAACTGCATTAGAAGAGAAAATCAGACTAGAATATATCTCACAAATATATTATAACATAACTACTGTCCAAGTATAAATAGCTCTGTGGAGACTGTAAAGTGTCCCTGTAGTCCTCACCACTTTCACTCTGTGTGGCTCTCCAGATGATTTGTGTAGAAGCTCTAGCCAGAAGGAAATGGAGCAATATTTCTGTGTATTTATTCCCATAAGATGTATCTTGGTAGTGGGGATACAAATCTCTTATGACTCAGTGTGCGAACACTGCAGAATTGGATGAGGTTGGGTGCTCTTGCCCTTTCTGTTTCAGAGCTGTGGGAGGCTTATCTAAGAGATCAAAGTGCATCAGATTCCATTATTTCGGTATCTATGGGACAGTATAATGCATGAATACTCTCGGCCAATGCCTGTGTCTGACTTTTATTCATCACTGTAATTAAAGCCAGATTCAGAGCTTGTTCTGTGCACTGAACGTTAATCACAGTGCTTTATTAACACAGTTGTCGAAATCTTTAATTCAGACATCGTGTAATTTTGCAATATAGATTAAGACTAGTATTTATTTTGCCTGAATTAATTTTATTTAAAGTTCAGAAAGAGAAGAGATTGCTCTCAGGTTTTGCACACAAATGAGTGCAAGCATTGCTTGACTGCAGACATACCAAACTGCTAAACTGGTTTGGTCTGCACTGTTGCTTAACAAAAAGCAGTGAACTGCTGTATTCAGTGGAAAATACATAAAAGGCTCAGCAAACAAATACTCTAAATTCAGATTTAGTTAAGACACTGAAATTAATATTTTAACATCTGTGGACTTTATTTTGTGCACTGTTGTAGTACTTGCTTAATTGCCATTGCCAGTTTCTGATGTTTTGGGATTTCCCTTGGTTGTTTTCTGTTTAAATATTATGATTTGTATTGCAGTTGCATCCATTTATCTTCAGTTTAGCTTATGAAATATGACTAAGACATTGCTTTAGTTTCTGCTTCACAGAGTTCTTTAATGTTGCATCTGTATATTTGGAGACCTTGAGGCAGTTGGGTTGTCCTGTGGAGAATGGTGTCCTTGAAAGTATATTGCTCTTCCTGGAAGGGAAGAGAATCAGTTTTAAAATTCAAGCACAAATACTTAACTTTAAATTAACTGTTAATTCTTCTCTTGGTTAGTGCTTTTTCACCTCTCAGTTCCTGGCTTTCCGAGTCTCTGTGGGCTCTTTTGATTGTGCTCACAAGAACTAATGAAATCCCCCCTGTAGTCACTAACTGAAATACAGGCCCCCACCTCTACTTGACAATTTTTAGGGATTTGCTGATTGGAAGCAGGCGAGGAGCACTGCATAGGTAGTGTTGCACGGAGGTCTGTCCCGAGCTGAGGAAACTTCCTGCCCTGGTCTCCCACCTCTTCAGCTGTGGCACCTTCATGTTCCTGCAGTGGCTGAGCTGGCCAGGTACCCAGAGGCTGGGCTGGGTTAGGTGGTGGCCCTTGGCCAACCTGAGTGAGATGCTTGGTTATTCACCCACCTGCTCTCGATTGGAAGTGGGACCATGGTGTTTAATCCATTGGAGTGGATTCATATGAAAGCTCACGTGGAGCTGGCTGGGTTGTGTGTAATCATTCCAGCCTCCTGTAAGAATCACAGATGAGGTGCAGGGAGGGATTTTGCATTATGTCTGAATATAGACAAACTCCCTGAAATTTCTGAGACCTGAATTTGTATTTACTTTACTGTGTGGCTAAAATACTGAAAATAAGTTTACTAAAGAATGCCCATTCTTTCTGTAAATATAGTGAGTTTCTCAGTTTAAAGTGGATGGAGTCAGGTATTCAAACAGACAGTGTTTCATGGTGAGTTTTGTTTTTAAAAGTCCTTTAGGAAACAAAAAATTACTATCCACACAAGATTTCATGCTCCAAGTAATCTTTTATTTCCTTTAGAAACTGTATTCTTGTTCAATGAGTAACCTGTTTTTTTTCTGCCTCCCAGAAGAAGCAAGATGACCTAGATCTAGAGGTTCCTGGGGAAAAGTTCACTTCACCCTATATATAGCAGCTCCTGAAGTGTCTTTATGTATTTGTCATTTACTCTGAGCTGATGAACTGAAAGAGAAAAGAGCTAAGTTTTAGGCTAAGGTAGGAAAGGAAGGTGTTTTATCCCTGCTTTTTATGGGGGTCTCTTACGCACATATCACTGACTGGATTACAGCCAGGTGAAGGCTGGACTGCCCATCTTCTGGCTGTAACGCTGAATTTCAGCTCTGTGTCTCCCCTCAATGTGCTGCAGCTGAAAAATGACCAACTGCCTCTGTTAAAGGAGTGAATTGGATCCTGTCTTTGTGCCAGCAGGAGTTTCTGCACAGGACTCAGAATGTGATATCCTGGGGTCACTGTGTTCTTCGCTCCGGTCAGATCACGCAGATGGAGACTCCTGCAAGCAGCGCTGCTGGCACGGTGGTGTTTTTATTGGAAAGCAAAAACTGGGAAAATGGTAGTAACAGCTACATAACAGATGCTACCAAACAGGCTGTTGGTGTTGAGGGATCAGGCAAGTGTTTCCACCTCAGGGTGATGAGTCAAACGGTGAAGTGTACTGCAGGCTGAGGGAAACCTGCCTGTCCTTTTGTCAGCATAAGGCTTTTTGGTCTAGGAGAGTTTATCTGAGTGCATCAGTAACTTGAGCAGTTTGGGCTTCTGCAGCCTTTCTGGGGAGAGAAGGGTACTTTCCAAGTCCCTACAGAAAGTGCCACTGCCTAAGGACACCACACACTCCCCTCCTGGGGCCTTCCCACACCAGGGCCAGTGCTGGTGGAACCCGTCGGTGCTCCTGTGGTGGGTTGTGTGCACCTCTGGCATGTGGAGAAAGCAGCATCTGTGTTTGTTTAACTTGATGGCAAGATCCTGCTCCAGCACTTAAAAATAATGACTTCAGCAGGCCCAGCTCAGGAATGAGCACAGCCAAAGCCCGAGGAGGAGCTTGGAGGCTGTCTTGGTGTTCAGCAGACCATTGGCTGAAACCAGGCTGAAATGAGGTGTGCCTTGTGCTCAGTGTTGTGTGTGTAGATGTTTCTGGGACAAGGAGGTCTGATCTAATCATCCACTGCTGCCAAAAAGGGATTGTTTAGCTTTTCCCTCCTGTTTTCCACATGGAGCCATGTTCTCTGCAGTCAGTCCATGGTGGCTCTGGTGCTTGGTGGGTCAGCTCATACCATTCAAGTGTCTGAAATGGGTTGTCTTTTTCTTCTTCTGGTCAGATTAGTGAAATGAACTGACTTCCTGGTGGACATTTGATTTATCAGCACTCTTTGCCACCTATAGATTGCATTTTATTTAGTGACATCTGTGGAAAGATCTAGAGGTGTCAGGTATTAGAAGTGTGCTATTGCTACCAAGTATTAGAGAAATTTTGACTTTTCCATGTTGAAATTAAGGCAATACTTGGACTCAGCTGTGTGCCAGGGCATGCACAGGATAAGTATCTGATACTGGTTTGGGCAGTGAGTGCATTTGGGAATGGTCTGTGCATGAAATGCAGTCTGCAGTTGCCATTTTTAACTTCAGCAGGGTGGTGATTTCAGTTGAAGGGATTTTACTGCTTCAGGACAAATGTCTGATGTGGACAAAGCCTTAATTCTTTATTTCTTAAATGTGATCTTTCTGGTTAAAAAAAACCTCCAAAACCATAAAAAATAAAAGAGAGAATATAAGTTTGTCTACCACAACCACCTTTAAAGATTATTGAGTTTTCTTTACTATTTTTCTTGTTAAAGAAGTTTCATTAGTGTTACCTAACAGTTCATGAGTAGACTTGGTAAGTGCAGGAGTGTCTGAAGACTTGGGCAGCCTGTTCATATTGTGCAGCAGGCTGTGCTGTCCCTTGGGACACAACTGACCACAGTAACATCATTGATCTGCGTCGTGGCTTCTGCTCTGCCTCTTTCCTCACACAAGCCTTCCAGTTACGATTCTGTGGATGGTTTCCAAAGTCTGAATGTTGCTTGGCAAGCTTTGTCACTGCTGTTAGGAGTTTGATTACCTTTGTGCATATGTATGTGAGGACTGCCAGTGTTCGTGGTTTTAATAAAACAACCTCCTGTAGTCTAAAATGTTTAGAATTAAGAAATTATGTAATTGTGCAAGAGCAGGAGCGAGGCTGGCAGCCTCAATTTGACTGTTCTGTTTTATATGTTGTGTCTCCTTATTCTAGTTTGGCATCACTCAGAGGAGGCCACTGGCTTCCTGTTGAAGCCAGTCTTACTTAAGGCAAATAAAGGGACAAAACCCTGTTTCAGAAAATAAATTTGAGAAACAAATCTTGCTGATTCTTCGTTCATCCACTCATGCAGCATTACCAGCTCTCCTTGTTGGAGTAAGGCTATTCTCTTCTGTAGCTCAATCCCCCTTGCCAGAACCTTTCTATTCAGCTTTCTGAATTCAGAACCAGGAACACTGAGCACAAGCAGTAAGTACCATCTTTACAGCTTTTTTGCATGTCATTAACTGTGTTGGGTCAGGCTTAATTTTTGACTTGGAGACCTACCAAAAAAATCCTCAAAGCCACAGGAGATGGGGCTGCTGGGGCAGAGAGGACACCCTTCCTTGTCAGTCATATTCCACATAACCAGGGCTGTGGGGCACTGCAAAGCTGCAGAAATTGTTTTCTGAATAAGACCACTAAGGTTCCTTGGATTATTTCGCAGAATATGCCGGCCAGGTTTCAGTTTGAATACAGTTATGCATTTCAGCTGGACCAAATATAACTATTTAAATTAGAGCAGTAGCTTGTGCCCTTTCTGCCTTTAAAAGTCTTAAGTAATACAGCAAACTAAAGTAAGACAAATACTATTTTAAATCCTAATTGCAGAGTGGTTACCAGCAGTAAAGTGCCTGTAGATTGACACAGACTGCAGTAATGCCATGCACACTTGTTCACTGATGGCCTTACATTTTACTTGCCATGGGCCAAATCCTCACTAGTGGTGCAGCTGCCTGGTGCTACTCGAGCAACACAAGTGGAACTTCCAGCTAGCATATGTTCAGCAGAAAAAATTTTATAAATGTCTTTTGTTCAGCCCTGCCTTCATTCCTGATTCTGCCTGTAGATTGTGCTGCAGGAGAAAGGGCTTGGCTAAGAACATTTGTGCTCCACTGTAGGGTGTCTTTCACCAGTGGGCTATGAAAACCTTCCCTGAGATCAAACCAGAACTCCTAATGGAAAATTATTTTGCCCAAAAATTTATTTTCTCACATTTAAAGCTTTTGTTTTGTTAGTGTCTTAAACTTCCAAGTGAGCATGACAGTGTTTGCTGACTTGGCCTCAACAAAATGAGGCTTGGATTTAATGAGCGTTATCTTTTGTATTTTATTTAAATTAGCTTTGAGTTAAACATGACAAGCATTATTGCTAGTTTTTACACTGCATCAGAGATTATATTAATTTGGATAACAACTGTTTTCAGTACAGTCTTGAAAATTGCATATTAACAAGGCTGTAAATTGGACTGGTGTCTGGACAAGGAGATATATGGATAATTTTGCATATACTCAGTGAAGTTACTTTCTGCAGACCATGGATGATTTTGAAAGACACTGGTCAAGCTTTGCCCTGTTGCCCCTACAGGGAGCCTCTTTTGATCAACCAAGAGCTGAGGCTCAAGAAGCTTATTTCACAATTCTAGATTATTAATGTAACCTTGCACCTGTTATTCTTCTACCAGATAGGTCTTTAGTTGTTTCTCTGATGTTTACACTCCTGATTTATTTAGAGATCCTATATCCCTTTCAGCCTTTGTTTTTCTGGGCTAACGCTTCTATTTTTATTTTATTTATTAGCGGATATGATATTCAAACAACTTGGTTTTCCTGAAAAACCAAATGTCTCATCTATAGTCAGTGAAACCAAACAAAAACAACAGTGAAAAAAAGAAAATATTAAAATAGGGCATGTGTTAAGTGATGGAGGGAGCACTGCCTGACCACTCAGCGTCTTGCAGTGAATTTGTCATGGGGACTCATGATAGAAGTTAGAGACAATGCTGAACTCCAGATCTGCAGAATGTGCAGCTCCAAGGGGTGAGCACCTTTTCATGTGCTGCTGGATGTTACCTTCTCTCACTGGGGTAAAACATTCCCTAACATGAATGAAGACCTCACCAGGAGTGCAGCACTACATGGAATTATACAAAAGAATTACAACAAGAACTGTAAGTTATTTCAAGACTAATTTCAGTATAAAGCTTGAACAGAGCAAAGAAATTTTCTTTAACCTGATTTCTAGTCTGAAATTCTGCAGGGTACTTGCTTATGGTGTTCAGCAGACTTCATTTAATGAACACTGGACTCGTTTTTGCCAAAGTTCATGGAGAAGGCCGTGCCAATTGTTTTCTACCCCCAAGGAAGAACACAGGGCTGCCCATCTCGCAGAAGGATCAGTTTATTTCTGTTTCTACTGTGTGATTAAAAACAAGTGACAGAACAAAAAATTGTTTGCTGCAGTAATTTCTACTCATGTCTTTACTGCACTGGAGATTCACCCATAAGAAAGGTGGTATCCCATTTAAAGACAGGAATTCAGGTTCATCTTGTTACTTTTCCTGTTTGGTTCAGCAAATCTTCTGGTGTTCCCAGGAAAGCACATTCCCTGACTTCACTTAACTGCAGCCAACCGTGAGGAGACAAAGTGAGTTTGGTCCTGTGGCCTTGCAGGAGTGGCACTAAAGGCCATGTGCTTCCCAGGTTACTCTGCTGCACCCTCTGCCTCTTGGAGAGGTCTCCATTCAGTCAGGGATCAAAGGGTGAGCTAGAAAGTCTAGAAAGATAACTAAAATGTTTCATAGTCATTGAGTCATGTTATTTCTGCTTATGAAGTTTGAGCAGTAAGCTGCTTTTTCTCTTGGAGCTTATCTAGGTATTACAGTTACCTCTGTAGTTACACCCTAATAACTACCAAGGTAACGAGACTGGATGTCCAGACTAAATGTCGTAAATTAAACGTAAAGAATTCATAGGCTTTCTTGATAGCTGTTTTGCTGGGGCTGTGTGTATTTTTCTTTTTTACCTTCCAAAAAAGCTCAGTGTTACTCCATTCTGGCGTTTTGTTGTGACTGCAGTTTGTCTGTGTGAGTATAAACTGACAAAACTTATTTTAGTGAGCGTGTAGGTTGCAGCAGGACATGGTTATTCCACCCTAAACATTAATGCAGCAGATAGAGTGAGTACAAGTTTCTTTATATTTTCATAAAACCTGAGAGTGTTGGTAGCATAATGTTAATGACATTGGGCTCTCATTTCTGACTCAGGGGAGCAACGACAGTAGCATGAACCTCACCCAGAGTGGTGGAGCTACCCTTCAAGTATAGGACCTGAGCTGTATCTTTGTGTGTGTGTGTGTAAATGTTCTTGGTAAATTAGAGCTTTTAAATTTGCACAGACAAATTCTGTATTTCCATGAGACTTTCTCAACTCCAGTTGTAAAACTGCCCCCTGTGTATCACTGTGTTTAGTGTTCAGGGTTTCTGGTGTTCCTCACACAACCTGAACGATGGGTTGTTGTGCATGGATGAGCTGAGGCTGGAAATCTCCAGGCTTTGCAGCTGCCCTCCTGTGGGTGTGTCAGGGTGAAATGGGGCTTTGTGTTCCAACCAGTCAGTCCATATTCGGAAAAATGACCTCTCTGTTCTCATGTCCCTCCTCTCAAACAGTTTTCTGTTCTTCTGAGATTTTGTGGCAGCCTGAGCCATAATTCAGGCAAGTACTTAAGTAGGTGCTCAAGTGCCATGTCCCTGGTAGTATTTGAAATCCTTACTAAGTGTGCTACTGGGGCTGTAGTGGGGACATTGGTAGATTTTATTGATTCATGCAGACAGCAGGATGAATCCATTGTGGAAACTCCCAAGTTTTCCTTCAGAAAGGCAGTTGCATGTAAACAAAGCCCAGTCCTCTGTGACAGTGGGTATAAGCAGGGGAATGGTCTGACAAAATAAAGGTTTTTCTTCATCCCACTGCAGCTGGACAAGATGAAGTGGGAACTGCAGAGACTCAGTTGGGCTCTGTGCTCCCCATCTCCCCCCCTCACCTTTGCAAAACCTTGGACCTGCTTCAGTTCCTCCTTCAAACCACCTATTCTGAAAGCACCTGTGCTGAAACGGACATGGGTATTTTTGGTGTGAAACCAGCCCAGGCAAGATCCAAAGATGAGGGTAAAAAGCCCCACTATGCCATAGATTGAAAAGGCTGATTAGCCAGGTGTTTGCATGTGCAGTTAGTGGTGGAGGTTGTACCTTATTTATCTGTGAAGCTGAACGTTTGCAATCTGTCCTGCTTGTACAAGTGACTGGCTGTTTCATACATAGCAGTGAAATGAATCCGTGTTGTCTGGTGACACATAAAGGGATGACCAGGTGCCCATTGAACTGTCTCTGTGCATTTAAAACTTCAGAATAGTAGGAAAAATGTGTTCTGGAAATATTTCACTTGTATAACCAACTCCCGAGAGAGCTATTTATGATTTCTCTACCTGTTCTTGGCACAGGCTTTTTTTCTGTTAGAAGAGGTTTGACAGTTGCATGAGATCACACTTGGATTTGTGCCCTGCGAGCTGAAAACGCAGAGTCATTGCTTGCGAGGACAAGACTTAGCTGGAAAAAATAGAAACATTGCCCTTGTGTTCACTGCTAATACTGCATCGAGAAGTGGAGCTCTGTCAAGCTTTAGTGTGCCTTGATATTCGTGCAGTCATTATTTGCTTATAAATAGAGAACTGCTTTAAAACAAAACCCAATAAACCAAGAGATTTAGAAATATTCATTTAATGCCTGGGACATTCCTTTAAGATTAATAAATGACTGGATGAGATGAGCCGATAGGCTGACTCGGTGCCTCCTGGCTGTTTACAGCTGCTGCTTATTAACTCAGAGATGAAATAATTAATGTTATTGTCAAATGATGCTAAACAAATAGATCACATTTTTTGTGTGTGCTCATTCTCCCTGAAGTGGGAGATGGCAGCGAGTGGGCTCCTGGGGGAAGTGTCAATGTCCCTGGAGCGCCCTGAGCTGTGCACAGCCCAGCAGTTCAGGGTGCTGCTGGCACCAATTCAGACCCCAGTTCCAGGCTCAAGATGTGGCTGAAATCCCAGAAAACTCCAGTCAGTTTCCCAGGATCTGGTGGAAGAGAGGAGCTGTTGGCTGGAGGGATGGTAGGGACAACTTCTCCAAGCCCCCTCACCGGCAGCGGCGCACTGAGACTCGGGCTGTGTTTGAGGTACCCCAGTGCGTGGCAGGTGTATGTGAGGCTTTCCAGCAGGCTGATGCAGAAACATGCTAAAAAAAAAACCCCAAAAAGCTGTGGTTATGCTGTTGCAAAATGCAGCGTTGTTGATGTATCCTTTAATTGGCCTCAGGAGGCCTCCTGGCTGCCTGTGCACAGTCCCCTGCTGCACTGAGGCTTCTCACACACCTTGATCTCAGGGGTATCCCCTGTCCATTAGAAATTCAGATGCCAGTAAGAAAATAAAAAGGCCTGTGGAGCTGAGTGTACCATCAAACTGCCAAGGTGTGGCAGCTTTCTGCTTGAGCAAGCATTCATAATTGAGGATGGCTGTGTTAAAAAGACAATTAAAATATTTCAAATTGAGTACAAAGTTACGATGCAGTGAAGTATAGCACACATTCCTGGGTTTTGGAGCAAACCCTGCTGTCATGGGCTGCCTCACTGACACAGTCTCACAGCAGGTCTCTCTGCTGCAGGTTTTCCTGCTCTGTGGTTACACAGACCCAGCTCATCACCAGCCCCATCTGCTTTTTGAAGCTCTTCTGCAGTAGCGTGTGGACTGCTGCCCCTTTTCTCCCTCAAGTTGTTTATCCTTAGTAGAGCAATCTGTTTTCTCTCCTTTCCTTATGCTGTGCCAGAGCTTTTTACTGCATGAGATTCCCACTCTCCTGAGTCCCTGTTTGCTGTGAGGCCTGATGGAAAATTCTTCTGTCAGGTGTGGCAGAGGTTTGCAGTGTGTGAGAGTCCTGTGCTGCAGAGTCCTTGTTTGCTGCCTGTCCTGATGGAAAAATGTTCATCGGGTTTCTGCTTGGCTTCCCTTGCTGGGGCAGCCATTGCTGTCCCACCTTGCCAGGCTCTGGCACAGCTTGGCCTCATCTGCTGGGCCCCAGTGAGGGGAAGGTCCCTGTCAAGGTTTGCAGCAGCCCTCTCCTTGCCTCTTCTGTGTATTTTGGTGAGGTAACAGACTATAAAAAGAACAGCTGTGTCCTCTTTCAGACCTCTCTTGGGTGCTTGCTTCCAGCTGGGTGGCTACAAAAAGGCAGTTTGTGTCATGGCCTAGGACAGTGCATGAATGAGGGGCAGATGATCTGAGGGAGCTGCTGCTGTGCCTGTTTGTTTTTGTTACCTCCTAGCTGAAGCTGAATTGACACCTCACAGGGACCTTACCTAAGGGTCATGTTCTCAGTCTTGCTGGGACTGTTGTGTCTAAGTCCTGTTTTAGGAACCAGATGCAGGAGGACCTAAGCGCCTTGATAGGATGCCTTTGGATGTCTGTGGAGAGGAGCTTTAGGCAAGGCTGTTAAACTGCATTCTGGAGAGTCCTCTTTGCCCAAGGAGGGTGCTTGTCATGTGTTGAACAATAACACTCAGCCTAGAGATGAGATCACTTGTCACTTGATTTCTCTGATCTTTTGATATTCTACTCAATCTTTTTCTAAAATCCTTTCCTAGTTCTGCGTAATATTTCTCTGCTATGTGCTATAATGTTCTAATTAATTCAGACTAGCACTCTTAAATACACACATATATATGTCTATTTACAGACTGAAATACAGCCTGTATTTATGTCTCCCCTGATGGATTGACTGCTCCTGCATTCAGCTTATGTGCATTTTCATGTTTACTCCCTGGCTTGGCCCCTTGTCCCCAGTCTGTCCTCTTGGCTAATTAAAGCTGGTTTCCATAATTTTGCTATCTTGTTCCTGAAGTCCTCAGAAGGGCTGTTTTGTTCTTAGAATTGCCATCAAGCTGACCTAATTCTTGCCAGAAGATATATTTTAACACTCTTGCTATTTTTTAAGTGTTTGGAGTCAGGTTCTCACAATTGGCTGGAGTCCCAACAGGGGCACTCCTCCCATTTTCCTCTTGCGTGCCTGTTCCCAACTTTCCCAGCAGCTGCAGGGATCGCACTGTCAGTGGCAATGGCTTGTTTGCTTTCCGTGAGGGGAAGTCAGTCAGAGCAGTGTCCTTGGAGCCATTGCAAGGGACGTGGCAGGACCCACAGTCCTGAGGCAGTGCTGTTTTAGACCAGCTGCAGTCAGCTGTGCCCTAATCCCCAAATTCCCTGAAATGGCACCATAAGCCGGGGCTGCGTGTGCTTACTCAGCTGCACTGAGTTGTTGGTTCAGTAGCAGTTCAGGGCACAGTGTGCACTGCTGTTCACTCTTGGTGCCTTACGTTCCCCACCTGAAGTCCCTTGTATCCCTGTACTCCTCCCTGGGAATGCCTGTCCAGTGATCCATACCCAGCCCTTCAAACAGAAGACTTGCACACACTTGTCAGAGTGATGCAATGCTTGGGGAGCTTTGGGCCAGGCCCATGGCTCTGGTGGCAGAAGCACGTGTGAGCTTTTTGTAGCCGGGGGTGAGTCAGAGCCTCGGGTGGTTTGGGGTGTGCACAGGGACAGTGTCTGGGACAGATCCCACGTGTCCCACATCAGGGAGCAGGGCAGGGTGTGAGCAAAGCCTGTTTGCGGCTGCACCCAGGGCCTGGCTCAGTGAGAGTCACGGTTGCCTGCAGACTCTGTGTGCTCCCAGGATGATCAATACTACCATTTTTTAGCTGTTACCCCTTCGATTTATACTGTAAACAAGTTGCACTGACTGATATTTACCCTTTGCAGAAAGCAAACGTGTCTAAAGGAAGTGTCAACTATTCCCCAATGTCTGTGTGGACTGCTCATGTTCTGTCAGCTTTTCCATCATAGCTTCCCCTGTCTCTTGTGCTTGAATGCAGCCTCCAAAAAACGTGTTAGCTCCATTCCTTTGTTTTGTGTGTTCTTTTTATTTTTTGCTTCCTGCTACCCAGCAGTTCTACAGCAGTAAGTGGGTGGCACATGGTAGGTTCACTTTACCTTTCAGCAGAGGAGACAGTCTGAGCTATTTGTTTTCAGACTTTTCCACCTCAGAACTGTTTTCTTTCCCCGAAAACTTCAGGTTTTTATTTTCTACTAATTCTTTCAGTTTTCCAGCAGTCATCTCACGTGAACCGTAAGTGCTATGTTTAATGCAGCCATAGCACTGTAGTAACTTTCTGCTCTTGTCAGGCCTAGGGAGTGGTTTCTGCAAAGAACCACTTGGCATAAGTGGGAGAGAACACGTACCAGTAACACAGATGTGGGGTTGCTTATGGGGTAGGATGATCCACATTCACGTGCTGTTTTCCACCACCAGCTGCAGAATTGATTGCGGTTCTGCTAGATTTTCTCCCTACCCAGCTGCTTTGTGTTGTAGTCCCTGGGGTTTACCAGTCTCAGGAGGCTGCATTTTGTGCCTGAGTGTCCTTAATTTAATGTTTAGGTGCAACTGTTCTTTCCTGGCTTTTCTCACTGCAGCAGCCTGACAGAAAAAGCATGAATTTTTATAAATTGTTTATGACTCTTTTCCTTCTCAATATAAAAAGAAGCCTATTAAAATAAACATGCTGGGAGCTGCAACAAGAGGGCTTTGTTATCTCTCAGAAGTTGTGGCCTGATGCTGTAAGTTGAGCTGTCAGTGAGGCTGTCTGGAGGGAAAGAATCAGTTCTCTGCTGAGCAATTTACTGGTCTGGGACATATTGGTGTATGTTACTGACTTTCCTGAAAAAATTCACACTCTGATGGGATCTCTGGAGAGTGAGCAATTTACTGGTCTGGGACATGTTGGTGTATAAGTTACTGACTTTCCTGAAAAAATTCACACTCTGATGGGATCTCTGGAGAAAGGAACAAGGATACCTAAAACTGACACAAAGCTGGTGAACAAGAAATCAGCAAGTGGAATCATCAGTACCCAGTGTTGACGCCCTTGAGTTAGAGAAACCTGCTGTGCAGCCTGGAAATGTAAAAACTGGCTGTGTCAGGAGATTGTGCTTCCAGGGAGTAGTTACTGCTTTTTAATTACTGCTTTTTCCCTACAACTCTTTCTTGCTAGTCTTTTGTATTTAGGTTTGCCTTGATGGTTAATCAAATTTCAGAGCAGGTGACTCTGCAGAGCTGCAGGTGATTTCCATCTGCCAGGTGAGGCTGGGTTTGCTCTGGCCAAGCTGCATGGGCACTGCCAACTGTTTGTCTTGGCAGTAGATTGATAGCCTTTTTGGGTTTGTGTGACAGCACAGGGATGAAACTTGAAAGTCCTTTTCTCACAGCCCTTGTCACTGTCTAGGAAAGCAGCAGGCAGGATACATCTACTTTGTACACCTCTCTCTGTCCCAGCCCTATTTTTGGTAGCAAAGCTGAGCTCAGGGGACAGGTGATATTTTAAGAGTCAGCAGTCAGGAGTCACTTTCGTTCATGGTTGCTGCTCTTCCAACTCTTCAGATATATTTATTTCTCAGTAATTTCAGTGGAATAATTGTGAAGAATCCACAAGACAGTTCTACAGTTTTGGTTATAGTGTGAATGAGGCTGTGCCATCTCTGCAGAACCACCGTGGCTTTCACCAAAAAACACCTCTCTGAAGTGTGATCCATGACTCAAAGCAGGTGTTGCTTCTCAACTGGAGTCAGCAGCTGGAGAAACACAGCACAGATCCTGCAGCTTCCTCTCCTGTGTGCAAAGTGGTTCCTCAGTCTGTTGTTATATTAATTACCAACCATAATTGCAGTGCCCGTTTCCTACAATGCCAGAATTCTTAGTAATCTTTCCTTAGGACCACCATGGTGGGAAGTGTGTGTGCACTTGTGTCTGATCTGTCTGTCCCAAATGTCCCCTCCAAAAGGGAGAGGGGAGACGAGGGGATTTTTCTTTCAGAATAACTGTTCAGTGTTAAGTTGCAGTTACTCATACTGAGTGACTACTTGTAAGCAGAAACATAAAAAAATTGGGTAACAATTTCATTACATGATGTTTTATGGCAATTGCTATTCACCTTTATAAATTAACTGCTCTCTTCTGTATGGCAGAGAAAGGCTTTTATACTTGGCAGGCTGTTCATAATATTCTAAGGATTATTAAAGTAAGCTATAGTTGTCATATAGTGCACATTATAATGGAGCATGGTTTTACATTAATGTGTCTTGGGGGAGGATATTATTTCAGAATGTGTATTCACATATGGATGGAGTTTGAGTTTTTTCACCCTGATCAGAATGACATTCACAGAAAAGGTCCCTGGACCATCATCCCAGCAAGTTCTTTGTGAGTAATAAAGTGGTGAGAAGAGAAAATTTCATCAAATTCAGCAGGAATTTTTGAAACAGACCTCGAAGAGCACAACTTTTTTTTTTTTTCTCACCTCCTGACTTTACATTTATAAGCTGAGGTTGTTCATATTTAGGTGAGTTCTTTGGGCTCCCTGCTCTCCTCAGAGGTGACAAAGCTGGGGAGCAGCCAGGCTGAGCTGTGTGTCGGGGTGATGAGTGCTGCAGTGGGGCTGCAGTGTGCTGGGGGCTGATGTGTGTGAGCCAGGGCAGCTGCCTTCAGACACCCTGGTCCAGGCAGGACATTTGCAAGTCGAAGGGATTTCAGAACAGAGCTGTGGGAACAGCTGGGGAAATGCAAATGGAACTGTTATATTTGCATTAATTAATTAGGCAGCGACCGCAAGGAGCGTAAGTGCTACAGCTACTGGTTTAAAAAGTGTGAAAAAGATGTAGGATAACATAGCTAGGGAGGTGTTTGTCTCCTCTGTCGGACTGAATTAACAGAGACACCATTGATCTGGTGATAAAATGCAAATTAATATCCCAGGGTGGGACACACAGCACTGGATTAGGAGAGGAAGAAAATCTAGAGATGGAAACAGGGCAAAGCAATCAGTAGAGGAAAGCAGAGGCTGTGGACAGGGTCTCAGGGACAGCAGTGAGGCTTTAACCTTGAACTGTTTGGTGTTAGGAATTATCCATCTCACCTTTGACCATCCTGGAAGGATAATTTGGGCATGTTGGTGCAATTATAAAAACAACAAACAAAAGCCCTGATAACATACTGCTGATATGTGGCATAGAGGGATCTTAAAATAATCTTTATCCAGGGATTAAGAGTTTCTGATCTACCACTGACCTGTTTTCAGAGTATTACAAATTCATGGTACTTGCAGAAACAAGACAAAAGGCTGTAAAACAAGAGAAAAGCAGATTTACAACAGCATAATTTACTAAAGTAAGTTGCATTAATGAGGAAGCTTCAAACTAAAAACCATTCTTGGTGAAACCTTCTTTTTCTAGCCAAGAATCCAAAGTGTGACTGGAAATCTGTGTGTACAAAGTTTTTGGACCTTTTAGGCCATGTGTGAAAATGGTTTTTTTCATTAAGAGTGAGAAATGCAGACCTCCAGATGCCCTCTTGATTTTCCCCCCCCAAAGGAGGAGGAGCTGGGGTGAGATGGAGACACAAATGCTGCTGCAGTCCTTGAGTCTGAATTAATGTTACTGTTTTTAAGGGCTGAATAAACATTGGGAGTGAATGATTTCTGTGCACAGAAAGCCAGGGAAACTTGTGCTGATACCACTGACTTTGTGAGCAAAGAGAAAGTTGTGTATCTCCAGGATTATGGGCATCTGAGGTGTTTCATCATTACTAAATTCTTATGGGGAAAAATAATTGACTAAAGCAAATTAAGTGCCAGAAAGTGATTTTTATTTCATTGCCTGACAGTAATATGTGAATTTGATTATTTGTTTTGGCCTTTTCTAGGGGTTTTTGCACGAAGTAATAGAGTTAGCATGAAATTTCATCTTAGTTTGAAGTGCCTTACATCTTTATCAAATGATAAATAACACAGACTTTGGCTAGAAGTTCAGTATTTTGTAATTTTGTCTGCACAAACATTTTCTATGGTCGATAAGAGAAATGTGAGACACCAGAGCAATAAATTCATGCTCGTCTTTGGAGTAAAATAACAATTACTTGGGTAATACAATCTTTTTTATATACACCCATGTCAGGGGGCCCCTGGCTACAGATGTGAGCTGAGTGAAGTCTCGAGTCGCTCCCCTTGAGCACCCACCCTGGAGGAGCAGGACCTTGGTCAGTGAAAGCAGCTTTTATAAACTGTGAGGGATTTGCAAAGGGGTGATAAACCCACACAGGACCAGCAGCTTGGAGTTATTGTTGGGTGTTTTAACTCCCAAAATCGCTGCAGAGGTTGGCTGGTGGAGAAATGCAGGGCTGCAGCTGCCAAGGGGCTGGGCCAGCTGGGCGAGTGCCCAGGGGCTGCCGGGGGGCAGGAGCCCAGCTCCACTCTGGGGTGCTGGTCGGGGTCTCCTGGGGGAGCTGGGGATGGCACTTTGCAGTCAGAGAAACCCGGGCTCTCAGATTCTCATGAATAAATAGTTCCAAATAGTTTTAGAATCATACAGGTATGAACACACCTTTTCTTTTTAGCTGTTGGAGGGATAGGGCTGCTTTGAAAGGGTCAATGTTGATGTACCCTCTAATGTGACACTGCAACGTGTGTGGCTGTGTTCTTCATTTCCCTGGTGCATTCATGTGCAGGGCTCAGCTTGGGCAGGCTTTTAGCAGCAGTCGCGCTGGGAGATCAAAGTGCCACCAGGCAGGGTGTTCAGTGCCTGCGTATCGAGTGGTCTCTGTGGTTTATTTACAGTAATTTGTTCTGCATTTTCCACAACAGCCACACCAACCCCAGCTCTCTGCGTTCACAAGCGTGAGGAGATCGTGGTGAAAGACACCACCATTTTCACCCAGTTACTCCTCTGACAAGAGGTTCTTGTCTAGAATGTGAAATCGTAGAAGCCCCCAGCTGGCGACTATAAATTCCTGCCTTAATGGGCTGTGTCAGACACGTCGGGTGGCTGTGCCGGGAGGGAACCCGAGACTGGATGCCAAAGGGAGGGGTTCCCATCCAGCCATTTGTGTGCTTGGCACGCCAAGGGGCCGGGGTGCTGCAGCCCCTCTGCAGGGAAGGTGACACCCGGGGCAGAGGGGCGCTGCAGTAATGCACAAGTGGCTTCCCCAGCTGCAGGGTCTCTCAGTGGTCAGTCACAAATGCCTGTAGAAGACTAGAACAAGAGAATGAGGTTTTGTTCTTGTCTGGCCTGTCGCAGGTTTAAAAGTTGTGTTGATTTCCTGTCCAAAACTTAACCAAAGCAGTTGTTGACTGGGCAGTGTGTGACTGTCGCTCACTTCAGAGTTGTCCAGATGTGACTGTTCTAACTCACAGCAGATTCTGACTTAAACTCTAGTTTCCTTTTGTTGTATCATTTTTGCTGAGATCATCAGTTTGCTGTTTTTCTGCTACAGACATTCACTGTCAGTTTTCATTGCTACTTTAAGACATTTTGAGGATTTCTTGGATCTTTTGGCCTCCTGTTTTTGCCTTTCATTGAATTTCTGCATTATCACTTGCAGCCATGGCTTCAGCCAGGGGAGCTCTAATAAGTACAATTCCCTCTTCTCCTCCTGCCCACGCTGGCACCAGCCTGTGCTGTGCCTGTGGTTTGTTGTATTGCTCCTCTCTTTTTCCTAGATGGGAAGGAGGGTACATCCCTCTCCAGTGTTGATTATTCTCCACATTTGTGTAACAAGTGAAGGAGGTAGCAGTAATATCCTGCTATTGCTTTAATAACTTGTTCAAAGAAGTACAGCAAAGCCCTGGGAAAAAAAGTTCCTGATAGTTTGTGGTGTTAAGTTCTTGAAAGATAAAACCAGGACCAGGCTCTGCTTCAAGATGAAGTATTCAGTGTAGAGGGTCTGCAGCATTGTCAGGGGAAAATACTTTATTTTGCTGGCACCAAAGGTTTCAGTCACTTTCTGAATACTGTTATATCTGACAGGCCAGCCCTAGGTTCAGCTGGTACTTTTCTCTGTCCAAATGATGATTAGAGAGTACTTTGGATAATTTAAAACACTAAAAGGCAGCTGATCCAAAAGAATTCTGTGATCCTGTGAAATATGGTTTAGAGTAGTCAGGAAATTAATCACTTGGAGAACCCCTGGCATTCTGTCTTTTGAATCTTCTCATAATTCCTCTGAGTTCTGCCAGGAAATGAGAAGGGGAAATCCTAGGCTAGCTAAATGAAGAGATGACTGTGAATTTTACCCCACAGCTGAATTGCCAGTGGCAGGCACTGTGTTCAGTGAAGAATTGCCAGGCAGACTTGTATCTGTAATTAGCATTTCTCACGAGCAAGAGCTTCTACTGCTGGGTGGCACCAGCGAGAGGCTGCTCTCTCCTGGCTTTCTCCTGGCCTTCCAGGAGTCCTGGCTGACTGTCCACGTGCTGTGATTCCTGGCAGTGAAAGGAGAAAAGCTTTATTGGGTTTGACAAATGCAGGGTTACATGTTGGAGGTGACCTGTGCTGCCTCAGCTGCACACACCTGCCCTGGCCTCAGCTTTCACCAGTGTCCTCTAAAACAGCAAATTTGGCATTTGCCAAACAGATGATTCGGTGCATTGTGTGTCTGATGCAGCAGGTTTATTTTCAGACACATCTATAAGTTGAGTTTTTTTTCTGCTGTTTAAGAAGGACCATTAAAATGGGTCTCTTGCAAGAAATTGCCTCCCTTTTAATAGCAGATTTATGGCTACTGGCCAATACTGTCCTAATAGTGTATCCTGTTCAAAATTGGTATTTATGTACCAAAAATGCTTTAAAAGCAAGTAAATTAAATACCATGTTAATATAAATGTTAGTGGCAATATCTGATCTAAAGTTGATTAATATTCAAAAGAAGCTTCTCAGAATGTGGTCAAGGAAGGACTAAATAATAGCTATATGTTTCCTGTATTTCTTTTGAAAATACATACCTCAAAGATATCCATAGTTGAATCCAGCTTGGGAGAACTTGTAGTGTCATATTAGTGCACGAGAAGAAATGCAAAACTTGGGTTACTTACTGAAGCTGCTGTTTGTGCTGTCCAGGTAACATTCTTTTAACATGTGAAGATTAAATCTACAGTTCTAGATTTAAGCTTGTGTGGCCCAAAGCAGTTCACATACATTTTAGTTATTGCAGAGGAAGTAAAACCCTCCTCTCTAAAACTTTTGAGAGTAAGCAGTATCCTCATCTTTCCAAAGAATTCTTCCTAAATGTAAAAAGAAGATAAAAATCATAGAATCTGCTTTTGGATTTGCAGGTACTGGGGGCTCTCCCTAAGCCCTTACAGTGCTCAGTTCTGTACCTTAGCACTTCACCAGGTGCCTGTAAGGTTTATTTGACTGCTGGTTTGTGGAGTTTCTTGTCCATGTGTCTCCTGTTTGAACAATTCCTGGAGATCAAAAGCTTTTGCAGAGAACAACCACGAGCAGCTCCTTGCTCAAACACTGCCCTCAATCCTCTATCCTGTTCTCATTACAATTATAGCCCCAAAACTGCAAAGTAGGAGTGGGAGTTCGTACAAATATTTGTAGGATGGTGAATTGCACTGTGCTGTGGAAGGCTGGGAAAGCTCTGGGGTGGATTTTCATGGAACCATTTTGCTTCCAGGAGCAGGTGCCCGTTCCTGTGTATCACCCCACGCCGAGCCAGACGCGCCTGGCCACGCAGCTGACGGAGGAGGAGCAGATCCGGATAGCGCAGCGCATCGGCCTCATCCAGCACCTTCCCAAGGGAGTCTACGACCCCGGCAGGGACGGCTCCGAGAAGAAGATCCGAGAGTAAGTCCTGGGACACAGTGGAAGGGATGTGGCTGTTGCCTTGGTTTGGGATGATACTCTGGGAAACCTGACCTTGTCATCCGGGGTTTGCCTTATTTCAGGGACTGGGATTTATTGTAGCTTTTTAAAAAAATAAATAAAGTCCTGCAGAAGGTTTGATGTGGTGATTAGCATCCCTGCTGAGGGCAGGGGGTTGGGCTCCAAGATCCCTTTAACCCAAACCACTCCATGCATCTGAGACTCTTTCCTCTATCTTACACAAGGCTACTCCTCACAGTATCTACAAATACTAAAAATATCCAGGAATAGATATTACACTGTGTTTAATTTCCAGGCTGGTGACAGCAAGCTTAATATTTTATTTTTCCCCCTTCCAGATGTGTCATTTGTATGATGGACTTTGTTTATGGGGACCCTATCCGATTTCTGCCGTGCATGCACATTTACCACCTGGACTGTATAGATGACTGGTTGATGAGATCCTTTACCTGTCCATCCTGCATGGAGCCAGTGGATGCAGCACTGCTTTCATCATATGAGACTAACTGAGCCAGGGTTTCTCTACTGAACCTTCGAGGAGACCATCCACTTCAATGGGTTTGATCCTTTTGTCATTCAGCCCAAAGAGCCAGGAATTAGGAATTAAGATCATGCACAAAGTATACATTTCCTAATAAATAAATAAAAAAATATTCCTGAATGGCTGCAAATATTGGAAAACATAGTATTTTAGAGACTATAGAAAAGTAGGTTGTTATTTTTAATGTAAAGCCTTGACCCACCATTGTCTTTTAATGTTTGTTCTTACACCCATATATAGGAATTGTGTAAAGTGTTACAGCAACTGTAAATGTTTAAACTGCGTGTATCCAATTTTATTAGCAGCAAGATAAGAGTATTTTTTTCCTAAATAAAGTAACCAGTTTTGTTCTGATTCTTTTCACAAGTCCTGGCATTTGGGTCAAGGCTTTATTGAAATCTACATTTTATAACACTGGCACAAAGAAATAGTTTTAAGCTTGTTTGCACAGTTCTTTTTCTTTTTCTTTTTTTCTTTTTTTTTT
Organism: Pyrgilauda ruficollis; assembly: GCF_017590135.1. Lineage (NCBI taxonomy): Eukaryota > Metazoa > Chordata > Aves > Passeriformes > Passeridae > Pyrgilauda > Pyrgilauda ruficollis. Next base: position 13,481,661 of record NW_024527710.1, read on the forward strand.
TCCATTGGAGATGGAATTCATTGCCTTAGGTCTTTTTAATAGTGTATTGTTATTGTTGGGCTGGCTCTATGCTTGAAAACCAGTTTATTTATAACCTGTTAAAAGTGCTATATTTTGTTTGCAGTTAGGAATATGCAGACTTCAAAGTGATCTCCTAGCTTATAAGCAAACTGAGATGCATTATCCCTTTTCTACAAGTGATGCAGATTATGAAGATATGACACAAGTCCTGCAGTGAAACTCTGGTTTCATGGGGTTTTTTTTATAACTTCCTTTGGTTTTGGTGAAATAACAGTCCTTAAACTTTAATATGTGACCTTTAACTTGATCAGATTAAAAGTGGGCCAGATGAACAATAAATAGTTAAGCTGCCATAACTGAAAAAAAAAATATTTGGAACTAATGTAGTGTTAGGATTGATCACTTATTCTATTTTTTTTCCCTAAAATGGTTGTCTTGGATAATAGCAAATGGATACTGCATCTCTCGTTCTTGTAGTTCTTAGGTTATCAGAAGTTAAGAATAAACATACTGTATCTCAGTCTCCTGTATTAAATGTATCTGTTGAGCCCTGCTGGCTGGCACATCAGTCCACCAAACAGGAATGAATGCAGAGAGGAGAAAAATAGACTTTGTTCTGCACATAAATGCAAAGTTTATATGAACACAGAGTGTCAGGGTAGCAGTGGAGGGGCAAACAGTCCTGCTACAGCCAGAATGACACAATTCCCTGATTTCTGTAGCAAACAGTACATGCTTGTTAAGAGAGGCTCCAGCAAAGATCGTAGCTCTAAAGACCTTTTTCCACTCAGCATGATTTTCTCCTTTTTTCTTCTCCCCCACTCCCTTGATGTACCTACTGTGACTTCTGTGCATTCAGTGCCACCCTGACACAGTGAGAAGCCCTGGTCTCATGAAATGAAACACAATCGCAAGTTAACCACAGCAAAGTGGGGGATATTCTTGGATTGTGTTTCAGATGTGGTTTGAGTTCTTGATACAAGAAGTTGTGTCTAAAGACCCAGGTCTTTTGAGGACTTACTGCATTTGCAGTAGAGGAGAATTGTAATTCTGTGGGTTATGGATAACTGGTCAGCACAATGGAGAGTCAACATTTGTTGTTGTTGTTCCTGCAGCTGACAGCACCCTGCTCCCTTGGAGAAGAGCTCCAAGGAGCAGTCAGAAGGAACTGAAAACACTCTGCAGTTCTAGTTTCACTCAAATGGCCACACATTTATCTGGACACAACGTTTTGCTGAATTCATGCATACCTAATTACATGGATCCATATCTGGGAAGAGAGACCTGAAGTTGTGCAATATCATTGTTCCTTTTCATCATTCCATATGTGTTCCTTTGTGTCCTCCTTTTTGTCTGTTTCAGGGGTTGGGTTTTTTCTTTTTTTTTTTTTTTTTTTTTGGTAAAACAATGTCCACATTAAGTATTCATTTCTTTATCTTGTTAAAACTGGCAAATGAACAATTTGAAAAAAAACAGTGTTGTCATGGTGGTATTAATCTTTCTTTATTTATTACAAGACTTGATTAAGAAAGATTTAAAAGAAGTAGGAAGTGATGGGTTACTGAGCTGAATGCTTTCCTAGGCAGCTGACACCTGAGCAGCTGAACTTTTAACACTGATACTGATGGGGCTAAGGGAAGAAATTACATTTATTAAAATACTTGTTAAATAACAAAAAGGTATGAAGGGCTAAAACTGGAGCTGATGACACAAGACTATTCCAAAAAAAGTTCAAATTTTAGCTTAAAGACAAATGTGTAAATATAAACAAATAAATCAAATTATTTTTCAAGTTTTTAGATACAATACTGTTCTGGGTGATTTTGAATTCCAAGAAGAATTGATCTAAATTTAATGCAAAATAATGTAAAATAATGTATAACCTGAATTCTAGCTAATTGTGGAACCAGATCTGTGTTTTATTTCTACCATCTATAAGATGAAGATCTATTTACCTCCTGTCCTAGAGGTGTCTAACAAATTACTTGCACTTCAGACACATTAAGACAGTCCAGCACAGCACAGCTGTTCCCAGCTGGAGCATCCTGCAGCTGAGTGAGGGGAAGGAGTTGGCTCTGCCTCAACTGGACCTGTTCACCCAAAGTCCTTCTTATGCCAGGGTGGGCAGGTCTGTAGAAAAATGTCTGCAAAGCAGTTTGAAGGAAAAAAAAAACAAACAAAAAAGCCTCTTAGAGCCAGTGTGTGCAGGTACCTGAGCGTGGAGGTGCTCGACAGCCCTCAAGAGCTGCTGCTTTGAAGCATTTTCACAGGGCTGTGCAGTGTGATGGAAGCACAGAGTGCAGTGATGGCATTTGTAATTCAGAGCTGGCAGTGGCACAGCAGCCCTGGCACAGACCCAGGCTCCATTTCAGCAGCACAAGGGACAGGGGCTGTGAAAGCCACACACCCCAGGTCAGGGCACCACGTCACTGCTGCCCCTGCACAGAAACTGCAGGGAGGGAGCACCTGCACCCAGAGGCACAGAAAGGATGTGCTTGGGTTCCACTTGCAGATTAGAGTAGGAAATAGATTTGTCTCCTGCATGAGAGGGAAACTCCCACAAACCTGAAGCCAGAGATGTAACGACAAGTAAGGAATACTCAGTTTTGTACAGACCTTCATGCTTAAAAATTCTTGCATGCTACAGGAATTACCACTTTAATCATTTTACATCTAAGGATGGTAATCCTTATTACTTGTTGCCAGTTCATTATGTAATTCTGGGGGAGAATCATAGATAAACAAACAAACCCAGCCCAGAGCATTTCTTTCTAAGGAACATGAGCCACATAAGGGTTTAAAAAGCTCTTACAGTCTTGCAGCTTCCCAGGCTGAAAGCAGTTCCGTGTTTGGAAGGCTGACAGTCTCCCTTTCCAGTGGCAGAAGGGTACATTTCTGGGCTGAGGGATTATGAAATACCTGAACTTACTTCAGTTGCCACAGTTTCAGGACTTTGACATTTCCTGTCCTTGTGCAATTGTGGTAAAGATGAAAATTCTTTTGAGTCAGACTGCCAGTGAAATAAATAACAAGATGGCTGAAACTAAACATACAGGGTCTCAGCAGTTAAATCCTGGATTAAAAGGACTCAGGAAAAAATGTGGATGGTGGCTGATTACAAACACAGTTTGTTACAGATACCACATTTTTATTAAAAACATACATTCTAGTTGACAGCCTATAAAACACATGAATAAAATCTGTTCAGAAGAACCCTTCTTGACTTCATACCCAGAATAAAAATTAGCTTCAAGGATTAACTTTTCCTTTTATATAGCATTTAACTTTGAAGAATATAATTTATGATAACCATCCTTTGCAGATTATCTTGCATTTAAACCTGTTCTGGGATAAGAGTTCGGGGCTTTGGAATTCTTGGTATGAAATGCAAAGTTAATGCTTTGTGATAAAGAGAACGGTCTAAATGCACTCTGCTAAAGCATCTTTTTGATTTAAGCATAAGAAATAACTGTATTTTCACGCTAGCAACTGATTCATTACAACATCCACTGTGCTCTTTGTTAAGTAAAAGCTGCAGAGAAGAGTTTATAATGAAGCAATCCTTTGTGCAGAGCCCTTTCTGTGCTCCCACAGCACCGAGATATTTGCTTACTCAGCAAGAGGGGCCCAGCCACACGGAGCGTGCACAGAGAGCCCCCAGCCCTCCTCTGTCCTCCCTGAAACGTAATAAAGCTGCTCTTTGCAGCACCAACACCTACAAAACATTTCTCTTTCTTTCCAGGAAGGCATTTCAAGAGCTCTGCACGCAGCAGTAAATGCTGGATTCACCACACGGGCCCTGGCTGCCCACAATGAGCCCTTTCCCAGCCTCACTCTGCTCTCTGGCTGCACTTCTGCCAGGGTTCTCACTGCACCATGACAGACAAACTTCACCTTTTCAGCCTCTTCTGCCCACAGTTCTGCCACGTTAGCAGGAGCTGCCTGTGTAACCCAGGATTCACGCTAGGGAAGCAGATTGAGGGAGGCAGACAAGGCAAGAATTCAAAGGGGGAAAGGGTGAATCACTCCAAATCTCTTTTCTGAGCAGGACAGAGCCATCCCAGGCACTGTCCCACTCAGGCAGAGCTCTGCTAGTCCAGAGTGAAAACTGATGCCTTCAAATCTAGAGCATAAAACTGCATTTTTGTGAGGTTACCCCACTGAAGGGCTCTTGCTAGATTGCATGTTTGCCTTGGGATTTCATCTTCTAGAAGGCTGCAAACTGCACAGTCCTGCAGTGTGACCCTCCTGCAAACCATTAGTACAGGCCTTTAACCTCTGCATTTTCCTCAGCCATCACCAAAGCTTTCTTTTCTTTTTAAAGTATCTTGCCTTTTTTAAGTCCTGAATGTAATAAATAGTTCAAGCAGTTAACTTTTTTGAAAACCTTTGGCTCCAGAACCTGTAACCACCATGTGTGAGTATACATACATACATAAGTGTTTTATGTATATTTATATAGCTTTTCTTTATGTATGTGTGTGTGTGACAGATCAAACAACAGAGCTGTAGCAAAGACACTGTGCATGGAATTCCTGCTGTTCCTTAGAAAAAACAACATTTATTTGCATCAGTGATGAGCCCAGCCAGCCTCACAAAATGGAAACCTGACTCAGGTATCCACAAGCCATAAGAATGAAAGGTAAACCAAAACTTCACAAAATTGCATCAGACATTGGAATAATCTCTCCAAGCAATGTTAGCTCTCCCAGCACTGGATATTTCTAAGATTCAGCTAGATAGGGTGCAGGGTCACCTTGCCTAGCCTTTACTTTTGGCAAGAAAGGCTGGGCTAGATGATGCTTGAGGTTCCTTCCAACCTGGTATTGTATCTATGACTGAGATATCAAAACTGTAACTGGCCCTGATGTTTGCATCCAAAAACCTCTGCAGCTTAGTGCTGGTGAGAGCAGTGCTGGGTACTGTACCCAGATGAAGATGACACTGAACATAAGCCATATAATTCTAGGATCCTCTGGAGTTAACAGCCTTGCTTCATTCCCCAGAATGATTTACAGAACTCCACTGACATACAGTTCCTGTTCCACATCTGCAGGCATCTCACACCAGCACCTTCCCCAGAGCATCAGGGAAAGCACCACTTTCACAAAGCACCAGCTCCTCCTGAGACTGCCCTTGTGACACAGCTGACACCAAGCATGGCCCCAGGGCTGCAGCACTGCAGACAAACATCCCACACAGCTCCAGCACCAAGGATGTTGTTCTTACCTTCACACCTGTGCACTGCAGGATGAAAGGAATAAAGAGGAAAACTGTCCAGAGTATTGCAGCTTCTGCCTATCTTCTCTTTCCACCACATCACTACATTACTTCTAGGCCACAGGCCTGAAAGTGCACTTTGCTAGCACAAGATAAACTTTTCTTTGCCTTTTTTAAAATTGAATCAGCCCATAAAAAGCGCATGCAGGGGGTTATAACTGCTCTGTTTTGTATTCTTCCTGTAAAATAGCCAAGGAAAGAGAAAGCAAGTAGATTTCCCTGCAATGGATAATTCTAAATAAACATTTTGCCTATGCTTAGCCAGCAATAAAAATAAGTAGGTCCTGAGGTTTAAAAAAAATACAGAAGATAATGGAGCACAGCCCAGTTCTACAGAATCATGACTGAATTTGAGCAGACACTATGCAGAACTTTACCACAGTGCATGCAGGTATTTATTAGCCCTGTTGCTATTCATAAATTTTGGAGACAGGGATTGACTTGGCATGCCCTTAAAAGAAAGAGCTTTGATTTTTTTTTTTTTTTTTAACACCTGAAGCAAACCTAGATAGCATCTTTTACAAATATTCTATGATGACAAATCATTCAATTAAAACACTTGCTGGTACACGCTTTGCACATCACCTGCCACCAAAATGTATTTGCAGAGCATAATGAGAAAAGAAGCAAGTTCTTTTCTAGTCTGTTCAGGTTGCCCAGTCTCATTCATCAGTGATGTTGCCAACCATTACCCATTTTCCTGTAGAGCAGTAAACAACATGACTCACCTCTTTATCTTCTCCTCTTCCTCCCAGAGGGGAACAGTGTTGAACGCATTGTTTTGGTCATTTCATATACATTTGCTTTGCTGCTGTGTTTTTATGCTTGAGAAGGCAAAGAAATGCATCTTGCAGGTGGAACTGGAGGCTGAGTGTTGTATTTGAACTCCTGGGAGTGCTTTTTGCATTCTGGCACTGACCTGTAGGAAAGTTTTGTCTCATACGGAGAAACATTACTTGATGCCTTTGTTGGGCCAGAGGCACACAAGCTGTCAGCCTGTGAGCTTTTAGTGAGCTTTTAGTCTTGGACCCAGACCACAGATAACTAAAAATACTAAAGCACTCAATACAGAATTTAATGCCAAAACCAGTGTGAAATGGGAGGAAATGTTTGATATTATCCTGTTCTACGCTGCTGTATTTCATAAAATGCTGTTTCCTAAGCCAAGCTTTGAGATGTAAACAGCCTGAGGCCAGGCACAGTCAGAAGGGGACAGTCCCTGAACCCATCCCTGATGGCACGTGTGAGCTGTGCATGGCAATTGAACTGCATGTCAGCAAGCAAAGCAGGCTCCTATGACACAGGTGGAGTTGAGCAATAAATGTGTGTTTCCAGATCACAGTATCATGGTTGTGACTTCACCAAACTCTCTTCTAACCATCCAGGAAAGCTGTGTCCAGGTCCAGCTCCAGCCCAACATCCTTCACCCAACAGTTTGTATCTCATCTCATGTTACTCACGGGAGCAGGAGCTGCTGGCTCTTCAGCCCCTCTCCTCCCTCAGTTCACCTTGCACACAGGGATTCCACATCACAGAGCTCATGACAAAGGGATGCCCCTTTTAGTGCCTCGCCCTTCCTGCCAGCACCACTTTCAGGTGACAGCATTGTCCCATGTGCCACCACGGCTGCTGCTACAGACATCCAGGAAACTGAGTAGGAATTTCTACCCCTCCCTGGTTACTGGCAGAAAAACACTTCCTAGTTAAAAAAAAAAAAAAAAAAAGACAGAAGAAGAAATAAAGCTTGTGGGTTTTATGATAAAAGTCCTACCAAATGCAGAAAACTTTTCTGCTGAGTAATTTTTGTCTTTGGGTAACATCTCTGGCTTTGCTGAGGATGGGGAAAAGCTGATTGCAGCAGTTGTTGGCTGAAGCTGGTGCACAGAGTGGGTTTCTTAAGCACTGCTTAGACAGTTCAGTGTTTGAATGCAGAAGAAACTGCTCCTTCTGGAGCTGAGGTGTGGACTATATCCATCTGCAGTCACACTTCCATTTCCTGAATCTTGGGCCATGCTTCAGTCTCTGCTGTGCAATTCAATGACAATATCTGCTATTTTCTGCTGAGTACCCCGAGGGGAGAACTCACACCTCTGTGCTTCCCCTGATTCACTGCATTTGGGACTCCAGACTGATGAAGCAATTTACTGTCCTGCAGAGCTGCTCCAGGCACCACAGAGCAGCTGCTGGAGAGGCAATGGAAAAACCAGCCCAGCACTGAGCTTCCAGCCCAGAGTGACCCCACGGAGTTTGGATCCCTGCCATGGAGGAACACCAAAATGAAGGGACTGCTGAGCACAGTGATGTTGGGCAATTGCAGATGTAACACATAAAAAAACTTACACAGTGACAATGTACCAGAACTTCCACTCATCTTCTCCTCAAGCGAATCCATATTATTACAGTCCATAAATCCTCATTGCATAAGGAAGGTGATTATTTGCTATGGCTTGGGAGCAAATTGGGAGCCAAGGAGTCAAACATCACAGTGAACTACAAAGCACTCAGCTCAAGCTGGAGATCAGGTCCACAGTGTGACTGGTGCTGGTGTTTGGAAATGACTCCGAAAATCTTAGGAGGGTTATGAAAACCATAGGAAAATCTTGGGATTTTCATTGCTGCAAAGCATCAGGGAAGCTGGCTGAGTATCACACAGTACATCCTTTTGTGATCTAGATAAGATCAGGCAAAACCGAGTTGTGGGTGAAATTTCAAAGATGAGAAATGAATCTAAACTCAGAAGGATTGTTCACTTTCTGCAAAGTACAATTTATGCTAATTTTCACGTGGCATTACTTGCTTAAAAGATGCTAAGGCTGCCAAAATATTTGAAAAGGACACAACTGGAAGAAGAGGCATTATATGCATGAAGTAGAACAAGAAACTTTTTTTATTCTATACAAAGACTGACTGAATTTTTACACTGAAGTTTTGATGTGCAGCATGTAAAAAGCGTAACTGTTTATACTGAATTTTATCTGAATCGAGAAATTTATCAGAACTGAATTTATCTGAGAAAGTCACTTTAAAAAATGCATTCTTCATCTATGATTTTTAACTTGCAAAGACTTTTCTAAAGGGCATCTATTTTTAAGACAATGCAAGTTCTCCATGTTGAGGAACTGATGGTTCTGTCTCCTTGCATATTAATCTACAGTTATAAAACAATTTAATTTCCTTTGAGGAGGCAAAAGCAGAGCTATAAACTGTCAATTTTCTCTTCTGCTGGGAACAATCACTCTAGAAAGTATATGCACTGTGAGGTACACAGATATGAATCTTCCTGACAAACGTCTCCATTGGAGAAAAAGGGCTGTCAGAAGACCTCCCATCTCCACCCATCAGAATGGGCAATGGGGAAGAAGCTCTTTCAAAAGGGAGGTAGAAGTGTGCCCCAAAACCCCAGAGGCATACAGACATGGAGCTAGCCTGGAGCACAGCAAACACAAGGCAAAGCTGTGGCACCACTGACTTCACCAGTCTTCCAGCAAAGCAGGAATTCCATGGCAGCATTGGAAAGCAGACCCAGCTCGCCGCTCTATTCTCAAAGCCCCTGAGACAGAAAATCTCCCAAAAGATCAATAAAGAGCAGAAAGATAAAGGGCTGTCCTTTGTGCTGAGGGAGCCTGCTCCAGCCCCAGCTTCCTCCCACAGGGAACATCAGCTTTGTGCAGCAGGGACATCTCAGCTTGGGAATCCCAAGAGCAGCCACTGCAGGAAGGGCTGCACTGTCACAGTAACTCCTGTATTGCTCCAGCCACTGCAGTGTTGCCATTTCCTAAATGACCTTCAAGGACTTGTGCTTTCAATTTGACATAAGCTTCAGATCATGTTCATTCTGACAAAATACATTTCCTAAGAACCTCCCACTGTCAAAGAAGAAGTGATGCAGTTTTATGCCATCACCACCTTTCCCCTTGCTATCCTCAGTAAATTAATTCAGCTGCTACAAGCAGCAGACTTGACAGGAAAACCAAACTAAAGAAAAAGTCAAGGTACTTGCATAAGGGAGACAATTCTTTTCACCAGCAGGGCTCTTACAGAAGCAAAAATGTGAAGACAATAGCTTCTCTTCTGGTAAAGAGAAGTTTTCTGTGCACAACTAGACATGCCCAGGATCCAGAGCTCCACCCTGCTGTGAGATTTTTCTCCCACCATTCCAACTAAGCAGGTACTGGGAAAAAGCAATGCTTCCTTCTCAGCTGCTAGCAGTATGGATGCAAACAAACATTTAGAACTAACAGATTAAATCTGGAAATCTTAAAGTTTTGCTGTTTGCTTTTTTTTTCAAATGTTCCCCTTTCACTAAACAAGCTACAACATAATGTTGCAAATGCAAGAAAAAGGCACACAAGTGAAAAATGAGTTACACAGATGTAGGTGTGTGTGTGTCAAAAAGCCACTGTTGGAAAAACAATATTTTTCAGGGTTATGGTTGGTTTGAGAGATTTTTTGCCATATTATTACACTAGATTAATGTTTTATGCATCACCTTTGAAATTTTAAGTTATTTGGTTTTTCACTGACTTGAAAGAAAAGGAAAAATAATTCTAAAGTGTCAGTAATTTTCTGCACCAAAGTTTGCAACAAACAGAACATCAAAGAAGAAAAAGTTACGACACTGCCGAGGCTCCACAGTGCATTCCATTTTCTGGGGCGGATTTGGCTTGGTGCAGGGCAGCTTGAATTCTGAAATGTGTCCTTGTTTCCATGGAATAATTCTTGTAGTTTTGTCTGAAACAAAAGAAGATCCACTCCAATTAATATATATTTTTTTAACATTTCTAAGTTATCTCTGTATTACTGTTTTAAGCAAAACAGCAGTAGACAGCAAAAAATTCTTTCTTCACAAGCTCTTTTGTTGCCCACTCTAAAATACAAGGCATGTGTTCCTGGCCAAACAATGCAGCTCTTTGTTCTTTATTTGTAGTTCCACTGTCTGGAAATTACCAGAAAAATATAGCTTAGTAAGAAATTGAATCTGGTCCACTCAATCAAAATATTGAGTCCATATTAATTATCTGTAACATCCAGTTAGTTTACATTCAGAAATTAGAACATTTTTTCCCCCTCTCAAAGTATAACTGACAGATTTGAAAACAAATATTTTCAGCATTTAAAAAATTAATTTTAATAAGACAGACTCATTTCAAGAAAGTAAAGACAAGGGGAGAAAAAAAAAGAAAAAGAAGAGAGGGAGAGAGAAGGGAAACTGTCCTGAACCAGAGGAGGGAAACACCCCATCTCCATCCTGTGGTTGGCAACAATGTGAATTCTGGGTGTAGGAAATGAAGGCAGACAATTTGCTGCCCCAGAGCTTGGAAAGAGAAAGTGGGCACACACCAGATTCCATAGCAGCTTTTGAGGAGCAATTCACCATCCCAGGGAAAGACTGGCAGGATTTCCACCACACACATCTAGTACCTAGCTCTGCACTGTCATCTGCCTATAGCTTCCTGTAGTTCTGTCATACTCTAAGGAGTTACTGGAAGATTCAAAGAACCTGTATTTTCATGGAAAAGCTTATATTTAAAAAAAGAAAATTTGCCCCAGGACCACATAGAAATTGCAGATCCTACTTAGTAGGAATTAACATGTCAGCTCCTACAGTATGGATACAGAATCCAGATACAAAAGAGGATTAGACCATGCTAATTTTCTTGTAGAAAATATTTGTCATCTTTACAGAAACATAACATTAAGTATTAAACTCTGTGTATCTTAACAGCATTTCAGTTCTGAATTCATAATTCAAAGCAAGCATGGCAGCGTGGTATCTGTCTGTGGCAGTGCCAGTCTCTTGGTGAAAACCAGGAATTCCATGCCCATCCTACACCAGCTTATAATTTTATGTATGCAACACCCAAGAGGTTGACTGAGAAAAGGAGGTGGCCAGGTTCTGCTGTGTGCTGATCTGAAAAGCCCTTGGAGTTTTTCCTTCAAATGAAATCAATTTTGTCATGCCAAGCCTGTATTTCTCATGAGTACGCTGATATTCTTGTTTGTAGTTTCCAGTCATACAAATAGAAATATTTCCATGCATGACCAAGCCAAAACAGTTTATCATCTCGTCCCACTCTTTCTCCCAGAGCTGAGGATCCAAGCCAGCAGCAGGACGTGGATTTAGGTCAGGCAAATCAGACGTCAGGCACCAGCCAAGCGCTCGCCTGCGCTCCTGCCAACTGAATTCTGCAGCCCCAGCCCCACCAACGCTTTGCTCTCCCTCTCGTGGCTCCTGAGACATTCAGTGTTGGTAGCTGAAAGTTCATAAACCCAGAGCATTTTAATGCCACAGGTGGAAATGTAAGAGCTGCACCCTTTTTGTGACTGACTGAAACAAGGGGGTTTGTTATGAGGGCAGGTTTGGGTTTTTTGAGGGTTTTTTGGTCGTTTGTTTGGGGTTTTTTGTTTGTGCTTTTGGTTTTTTTTCCCCAGTCATTACAGTTTTCAAGAGTTCTTTGAGCACAGCAAGTCTGAGTAGCAGCTTTCATACACTGGGCACAGCACATTTTTTAGAGCTGCTGTCTGTTAAGACAAACACCTTCTCCTCAGAGCTGCCAGGGAAAGATGCAATGGCCAAGCAGCAATGACAAACTTCTGATTGACTTGGAATCAGCACCTCCAAATCATTCATTTCTAGTTCTCTTGTTAAGAGAAATTTGAACAAAGGAAATGAGGACAGGTGTGTTTTGAGGAACATGAAGCCAATTGAAGCACTTTCCACTGCACTTTGCTAATGCGATTTTTGCTGCTCTTGATATCTTCCAAGAGTCTACAGAGAACCAGGCTCAGAAGCACAGGAGACTAAAGATTGCAATATTTTAATTTTTGTGCTGACAGGCTTTTGGCATAATTTTTGGTAGACTTGATTTGCTACTGTGACTTGCAGAGTTGCCTGAGTTGGACAAAAAGCAACATAAAAACTCCATCTGACCTCTCTGACCCAAGGGCAGGCATCAGTTTTGTAGCTGCTCACACCTGTGGCAGTGACTCTGCACATCTGGCCTCCTTCAGGACCCGGGCAGAGGTGAACTACCCTGCTGCTGCTGGATGCTTGAAGAGGGGGAGAGTTGTTTGGGTTGGATTTCCTCCCTCCCCATCACTGCCAAAATTTTGGCTCAGCAGAGAAATAAAGGCTCAAACAGAGGCAAAACTCATGTTTTGTTAATTTTATAATAAAGAATACAAATGATCAAGTTCAACTTCCCATAAACCTACTTTGCTAGAAAAATCAATCACACAAAACAGTAAAAGCAGGTGTTTTAGTTGCCTTGATGCAGATGAAACAATACAAAGATACCAAGTGTAACCTGAAGCGCTATCTTAAATGTATTTCATCAAGGAAAGAAACAAGGCATTGCTGGCCATCAATTTAAGTAATGCTATTTTAGCCATAACCCAGAGCTTTGATTAAATTTAATACATCTTTTATATGAATAAGCAAATAGAATACAAAGATTATTACATTTTGTTAACATGGATTATTTCTTATGGAGCCTTTGACATTCTAAGATACTTAATTTTTTTGGCTCTTTTTTCAACTCCAAGACTGAACAAATGCAACACCTACCACTGGAAAGGTCCAAACCAAAACTAAGAAACGCATGCTCCATTGGAAAAATGAAATGAATTTCCACGATATTAATGAAATTATTCTGCTTCCTGCTAACCAGTGAAACACCAAACTGATTCATCAGACACCAACACAGGCTTTTCACTTACTTTGCTTTTTCCAGAAGTTTTATTGCTTCTTCTCTTCTATCCTGGTCCAGATACAGTATTGCCAGCTCCAGCAAGGCATTTGGAATTAGATAATGGTCATATTTTATCTTCTTCTCACTGCATTGGAAAAGAAATAGCCTAGAGACCTTGAAATGATATATTGTTTCCCTCATTTAACAGCTCCACACACAAATAAATAGGAGATTAGCTAAGATCAGAAGGAGCAATCAATCTCTATTACAACACTTGTCATGTTCTCTATCCAAAGCTCCCTCCTGGGTTATTAAATGTGTATTTTGCATAAGCATCCTACACGGTATGTATAATCTCAGGATCAGAAAATAATGCCTTATTATCAGGGAAAAGTTAGAAAAAGATGACAATATCATGAGCTCTATCCACGTGAGCTGACAAAAAGAGGTGCCATTCACCACATGATGTGCAGAAGGTCCCAGTGTAATCATGCTCCCACCTGTCTCTGCAGAGTGCATTTGGTTTTTTGGGTACAGCTTCTTCATGACTGGGAAGAGGAAGGGGGCAATAAAAGCTAAGTGGCATCTGAAAAATTGTGTGCACCTACAGTCCCCCAAAAAGAAGAAAATACCTCAATTAAAAATATTTTAAAATAAAATTTAAAAATTGAAGATTTGAAATACTTCCACACATGGCTAATAACAGTGGAAATTAAAATGGAAATACCATGGAGCAGACACTAAAGATACTGCAAACCTCTCCCTTCTATTCATATCATGGTTGCATCTCCTCTTACTTGAAACTCAAGAGCTCTCCTACATGCCAGGTATGAAAACTTACTTTAAATAGATGTAATTAAAGTGGTCTTCTGCTTCTGAGATCTTGCCCAAATGCTTGAAGCATAATCCCTTTAACAGCTTTATCACACACCGGTCATCTGCCAGTAGTTCAGTAGCTGCAGGAGGAAGGAAATGGCACATTTTAGAAAACTCTACAACAGAGAAGACTTTCCTGCCTGTAGGGAAACTTTTCAAAGGTATGTGTGAGTACAGTCCATTTTAAGAAACAGAGTAAAGAACTAGTTGGTGAATTTAATTTAATGCAGAGACAAACTCACATCAACTGTCTCATAAATTGAGCGAACTTTGTCCAAAAATTTGTTGGGCTGTTCTTTCCCTCCCTACTCCCACTGTGGAACAGCTGTTCCACAGTCTTACTGCTCTGACAGCTAAGAACTCATTTAAGGTGTCCTTTTTGTAAATACTAAAGTCCAATTTACAATCTCTCAACCCTTTGCCTTTATTGCCCTGTACAGCTCTTTTGCTTCCTGACTTGTAGTCACATGGCCTATTCATGGGCAAGGATTCTGTCAGTTCTCCACCTCCATTTGGTTAAATAAAAATATGTGAAACTTTGCTACCTGTACCTCACATCTTACCATACCCTTCTTTCGAGTTTATACTTCTGAGAGCCCAGAGTCTTTACAGCTCCACCTAGTTCAAAATCCTTACTATCAACACTCTTTCTCCATCAGAAAATTTCTGCATAATGCATATCAAAGAAAACTGCTGGGTTTTTCTAGCCAATCCATATGGGCAGCTTATTCTTAAAAGTTAACAGGCAAAATCTTCAGCTTGGTTGCTCATTTCCAATTCATTAAATACGCCTGAAAACAGCAAGTCAATATTTTGAACAGGCAACACTTTAAACTGGTGACATGTTTAAAATATATCCCACTTTTCAATTACATGTCCTCATAGTGTTCTACAAACATGAATCTGCTACAAATCCCTGCAAAATGCAGCCTTAGCCACAATTTGCCAACTAAGAAAAAAAAAGAGAACAGGGAAATACTTCACTTATTTAAAATGATGAAACAAAATGGGTGACAAAGAAGGTGAATAAGTCAAAGGCCTTTTTCTAAGATGTCACCTTCACTGAAAATATTTTCCCATACTCTTTTTCAATTAATTAAACATAGATAGTTTTAGCCAGTCTTTCAGGCAACCCTTTTAAATCTTGTGTAACACTGCACAGAAGTCCAAGGCCCTAGAAAAGACTGCAATGCAGTGTTTTAGCCTATATTCCTTTGTCAACAGGGGCTCGATCCTTTTGCAGGAAGGATAGTAGTAAGATCAAATATTGGTCAAGGAGAAACTGACAAATGCTATGCAGACTGCTTGACTCCCACAGGAACTGGGAAAGACTGACAAGAAGTAAACACCAATTCAATTTTCTCATGGATTGCTAATTAAGAGACTGACAGAAAACGTAGTAGCAGAGGCTGTTTCAGTTCAATCCCATATTGTGCTCATTGACAGAAAGGCCATCCCTGGTGTCCTGGATTTCTGCAGCACACTGGTGACACCAGAACATTCAACACAAAGGTCACATCACAAACTGACAGCACTTTTAAAACAAAAAAAACAAGTCCTCTCCTATTTATCCTTCAAAATTGAGGATAACAAAATCTGAGGGTAACAGAGCTTCAGGATCCTAGAAATTAAGTCAAAGAATATGCTCATGTTGATCTAACATAATAAACAGAACTTTATGTCATAAACCATTCCTGACACACACCTGTGGATGGAAAAATCACTTACTATTATTGTAAATAGTTGCTACCTTAAAAATAAAAAATATTCCTATCTGCATAAATAGTTTATAGTTTCATTATCTATGTTCTTCCTGTGACCCAATTAACTTCACTAATGAGTGTGTCTCTATTGTCAGATAATATCTCTAGCTATTACAGTGTAAAATAACTGCTTAAACCCTACCATTGGTTACCTGAACTTCTTGCCAATGCTTCTTCTGCTTCATTTAAAGTTTCTAACATGCCTTCTGTTAAGTTGGGACATTTTCCAATTACAGCATAGCCATTCCAGATATACATCATTTCCTGGGGTCAGGGAGAAATGACAGCACCATTAATTACAGCACTGGATAAATGTAGTTGTCAAATACTTCAGTTTATCTCTGCATGATGAAAAAGTTACACATTCCTTAAATAAAGTCAGTTTGTCAAAATGTATTTTCATTGCAACTGAAAACTTGTTACACTGTTTTTTCAGAACAAATTAGCCCTGGAAGACACCTCAAGAGCCACTTACTGCAAACAATGCAAAGGAAATTGCTTGACCAGAATGCAAACACATTCTCACTTATAGAAGAAGGCAAGTACCAACAAAACAGACTGAAAACATTCACAGCACATGGCTAATTGTCCCTTCATTGAGGTTTACTCTTGTTTTTCAGTTCTATCCTAGCAAAGGCAGTAATACCCATAAATAACTGCAATGCACTGCTTCCACAGAAAAATTATGAAATCTCAGGACAGCAAAATAAACCAAAAAGAAAACCAAACCCTCGAACCTTTAAGCCAAGTTTCAAACAAACAGACAGAATTTTAACTCTGAACTGTAAACTTCTTACATTCCTCAGGTTTGTTTGATGTTCCCAAAGAAAGCAACTTCTTTATTATTCAACTGTCCTTAGAGAAAGTTTTATTAAAAACTATAGGCTGAATTCCTATTTGCTGTTGGGGTTTTTAGAGTATATCACCAAATGTGCCCATTGCTACTACCAATCACAAAGTGAAAGATGAAAATATTATATAGACTTACAACTGACCTTCATGACATTATTTAATCATAAAATCACAGAACATCCTGAGCTGGAAGGGACCCACCAGGATTGCTGAGTCCAGCCCAATAGCACCCCAAGAACCCACCCTGTGCCTGAGAGTGTAGTCTAAAAACTTCTTGAGCTCTGTCAGGCTGATGCTGTGACCATTCCCTGGGGAGCCTGTTCAGTGCCCAACCACCCTCTGGGGTGGTTGAACCTTTACCTAATATCCAACCTAAACCTCCCCTGACACAACTTTGTGTCATTCCCTCAGGCCCTGTCACTGATCACCAGAGAGAAGAGATCAGTGTGTGATATACTTATTCTATTCATATTCTATTTAAGGTCTACATGACCTTATCTGTGTGTGCTGATTTAAAGCATTTGGATTAAATTTCTATGCAGAACAACTGAATTGTGGAACTGTGGCACAAAAAAGCTGTCAGGCTAGAATAGCTGAAACAGCATGTTAACCCCAGTCACTGTTGCTTTCACCATCTGGTCTCTGTTGACTGGAAAACCTGTGCTGAGCTTACTGGACCTACTGCAGATTCATGAATGTGGTTTTCAAACAGAAGCATTCAAACCACAGTTATTCGAGCTAAATCTCTGAGCTAAGACTTGCTTGAGGACTCACTCTTTCCAGCAAGTCTCCTGATAATGAAAAGAAAAATCCTGGAGATGCTGTCCCCAGCTCCAAATCCATGAAGTGTTTTTATCTGTTCAGC
Organism: Pyrgilauda ruficollis; assembly: GCF_017590135.1. Classification (NCBI taxonomy): domain Eukaryota; kingdom Metazoa; phylum Chordata; class Aves; order Passeriformes; family Passeridae; genus Pyrgilauda; species Pyrgilauda ruficollis. The sequence continues at coordinate 13,499,009 of NW_024527710.1, forward strand.
TGCGGCATCTGCTGCCTCGGAAACGCAACTGCACAGCAGCCAAGGACGGGTGCCCGGCCCGAGAGCTCCTGATACAGAAACCTGCTCTGCCAAATCCCAGCAGGATAGCCCAGCCAAAGCCCAGGTGTGTACACTCCTTCCTCTCTGAAACCTGAAAGGTACATCAAAGTAACCTAATTATTTCTCTCACTTCGGTCTTACTAGTAGAACGTGGCCCCTGGTGAATACCCATGCTCTGCTGTAACAACTATTTCAGTGTCACATACTCCTGGTGGGCTGGGGAGTGGTCTCCAAGAGGCTCCTCCTGTTCTGGCATTTTCTTAAAGAATATTTACTAATTATCCACCTCCTTCTTAAAAACAAACAGCTGAAAGCACTGCAAGTGTTAACACCACTGCACTTGGCAAATCCTGAGACTCAAAACCCTTTTATGTTCTTTTTCACATGTTCTTTGCAGACAGATTTTTGTAAGTGCCATGGGTGCCTCATGCGAGTGGCCACAGGGAACAGGCCAGCATAACAGGGGAAAAATAAAAAAATAAACAAAAGCCCTAGTGGTTGCAGTGGTTTTCTGGGGTGGCCAAAGGAGTCAGTTGTTTCATCCCAGCACCCATGAGCTGCTCTGGAGAGCACCAAACTGCAAACATTCAGGGGCATATTAAATAGCTCCTTACATGCAGTGCCCAAACCTTCCATTGTTTCCTTGACACCACCCCTCCTTGTACCTTATAGTGCTCTGTTAGCAAGTGACACCACAGAGGAGACCCAGGGCAAAGTTCCTCCAAAGGGGACCAAAATAAAGCTGCTGGGAGCACGCTACTCTATAGCTGGAATAATGAGTTACACATGCAACACATTTACGTGTCACAAACAGCTGGCCGAGTTCCCTGTGGCTGGTGCATGCCCCAGTTTTACAGCATTCCTCGCATTCATCTGGCTTTGCTCTGGGAACATTCCAGTCTCCTGCAGAGGTTTTACCTTAGAAACACGGAAAGATACTATTCCAATTATCTCGGGTTTATTTCTCTAAATTACGAAAATGTTGAAGAGGGAGTGTGTGTGGATATTTCTAACTTACCAAAGGTGGGACAGGCAAAGGAATGGGGTTTGAAGAAAGATACCGTCGTGCTTTCCGAATTGCAAACTTTTCTGTGGGCAGAGACTTGCCTGCAATTTTCAGTTTCAGGCTGGGAACAATCCTGAAAGTTTAAAGGAAAATGTAAGGCATTGTTTCCCTGTGAATCTCTGAGATGAAGACATTCAAAGTTAAAAACAAACAAACAAAAGAATCAAACCAAGGAGAACTTTAAAAAGCTGTTACACACTGGGCTATTGCTACCTCGGGGAAGCTGAGCAATACATACTCACAAAAGCTGTCTTTATGCAGGGCACGTTTATCTCTAGGCTTCCTCTTTAATCAAGCAGGAGGAGAGGGACTCTTCCCCACTGAAAGATTAAATTAGATGATGCACCTGACTTATAAAGGGCTCATCTCTCTTCACAGACTAAGAAAGAGGCAAACTAGCTTTTGTCTCCCCATTCTCCCAAAGACTAAAACTATTCACTTCATAATGGATTCCAAATTCAGTGAAATGGGTTTATAATGATTACAAAAGACAGAAAACCTGAAAAGAGTAATGTAGTCACATTTTAAAAAATTAGATTTCATATAAAAATTGTAAACTCTAAAGTAACCAAATTTTCTTTGCCCCAGCAAGCCTTTTTGAGCTTAAACATTACATTAACACTGTGAGGTTATCTCACTGTGTTTATAATGCATAGATTCACTGGCACATTTAATTATTTCTTACTTCTCTGAGACTCAGAACCCAAGAATCAAGTTGTGCTGATGCTCCCACTAAGGAAGAACACATCTTGCAGCAAAATCCATTGAAGGCTTTCACATCTTACATTCCATTTTGATTAAAGGAAGGAACTGAAAAAGAATGTATTACATGGAACAGCAGCAGCCACTGTATGGCCAGGAGAAATCTGCTGTCTAAACCCAGGGTCCACTTCAGTCTAAAGGATGTTTAAGTCTGCAATTTCTTACCAATCCAAAGTTATTTGCACAATAATTTTGCCTCTGTTCCCCCAACGCTGTGACATGAAAAGATAGTAAATTGTTGTAACTGTGAGTTTGCAAATTTTACCTAAATAATTCAACTTCGCTGTCTCCAAAAGGACTGCAGTCATCTGGTCCAAACATACTGAGATAAGCAGCTTTCATGTAAATGTAAGTAGCCTGCAAATGCAATGAAGAATATCTATACAGAAAAATGAATTTACAGCATCACCTTTATTCATATAAAGCACAAAATAGCAACATAAAGGGAAGAAGTTGCTGCTTTTGCTCACAGTCTTGCAAAAATTTAAGTAAGAGATAAGTATTTTAGAAACTGAGTATAGAATATCATTTTTAAATCATGTATGTGTTTGTTTAGTATGTATCAGCCAATAGTTTTTGTCCAAATTCCAAGAACAAATCTCATGACTGAATAAAGTAAGTTTTTATTACTCTTAGGAACACAGGCTAGAAAACCTAAGATAAGGTCATGCTCAGAGAAAAGACCTAATAATATACAGTCTCTGTGTCCCATCACAACTTGGTAACATATCCCAAATAGTAGGTTCTAGAAAACAGTCACTGCCTGTTGTTCAGGAGAGCAGACTTTGGCCTCTTCAGGAATCTGTGTGGTAGAGCACCACAAGAGAAAGCCCTGGAAGGAAGAGGGGCCCATGAAATCTGGTTAATACTCAATGATCACCTCCTCCAAGCTTAGGAGCAATGCATCCCAAAAAAAGAGGAAGTGGGGGAAAAGCTCCTGGAGGTCCACATGGGTGGAACAGGATCTCCTGGACAAACTCAAGACACAAAAAGGAAACCTACAGAGGGTGAAGGGACAGGTAGCCTGGGAGGAATACAGAGAAATTGTCTGAACAGCCAGGGATCAGGTTAGGAAAACTTAAGCCCTGATGTCTGGCCAGGGATGGAAAGAGCAACAAGAAGACTCTGTAGGTATGCTGGTGATACAAGGAAGACTAGAGAAAATGTGGGCTCTCTCTGGAAGAAAACAGCAGACAAGCTTACCCAGGATCTCGACAAGACTGAGGAACTCTTTTTTTTCCTCAATCCTCAGCATCAAGTGCCCCAGCCTCCCTGCCCAAGTCACAGAAAGCAAAGGCAGAGAATGTGAGATGAACTGCACAGGGCAGGAGAAGTTTGAGTTCAAGACCTTCTAACGAACCTGAAGGAGCACAACCTCATGGACCCCAAGGGAAGTGGTGAATGACGTTGCTAAGCCCCTGCCCAGCATATCTGTAAAGTCAAGCCAGTTCAGGAAAATTCCCTCTAACTGGAATAGGGGAAACATAACCCCCACTTTTAAAAAGGCAAAAAGGGAAGAGAAAGGCAGGAAAGCTACCAGGGATCTGGATTGAAGAGCTACTCCCTTCCAGATGCACAGGGATATAGGCGCCACTGCTAATTGCATTTATTACTCTAGAGGCACCACCGTGGCTAACCTCACTCAGCAGCAGAAGAGCTTTTATCCAGGGCATAATTAAAGAAATGGCAACTTGCACCATTAATTGCAACAGCTGATGACACAACCAGTCACTACACAGCATCTTTAACAAGTTGCTCTTCATCTACCAGTTGGGCCCAGAAGATTTCTGCTTGCCCACCATCTGTTCAGATTTGGATGTTTGCAATTCACATCATTCTGCAGCAGTCACAGTAGGCCAGGTTTTACTTTACAGTCTGCACCTTCAAAGCTACAAAAAATCAACTCAATTTGCTCAAAAGTTATAGATACTCTGAGGCCTCCTGCCCTCCTGTTCTGCTGAACCTACCTTTGACCAGGTGTTTTCCTTGCTCAGCAGGTCTGCATAGAAAAAAGCCATCTTCCACTGGCGTTTGTAGGTGAAGCACCACATCAGCTCCCAGTAGCACATGTGATGAAACTGCTTCCAGTACTGCTGAGCTTCACAGCATTCCTCGTACCTATTGACTGCCTGCACACAGAGATTTCCAAACACTGCCTTAGTCAGGTGTAAATGCACAGACAGAAGAGCTGTAACACACTGGGGCTCCAGGATCTGCCTGCATGGCTCTTGCAGCTTCCAAATTATTGCCAGCCCAGTGTTTCCCAAAATCACATCTCTTTGCTTCACCCAAGAGATTCTTTGCTACACAGTCATCCTGGTGCTAGCAAGTTTATCCTGTCACAGAGCTCCCCATTCCTTGAAGTTATGTTTCCAAGCATACTCAAAATGAATGTTTGTGTCTCAGGAAATTAGGAAACTGAAGGCAGAGAACAGATGCTCAGCTGACATTTATTGCTGCACTTCCATGGATTTCAAGGGAGCTACTGCCCTGCACACCAGCTGATACTCTGTCTCAGAGTATTTTGGGCATGCATTCTTCATCTTAATTTTTTCAAGTCTTTTATGACTCTGCTCACACTGAAGGCAAAGGATTACCACTGGGTCTCATTAAAGATACAATCTGCTGCAGGATGGGAAAGACAGTGATAGAACTGTGTCATTAATCCTGGTGGACTACATTATCACCAGAAACTGAGAGGGGTAGCAAAATCAGGTGAAGGAACAAGTCAAAATAGTGTACAAAATTGCTATTTGCAATTCAATAAACTAGAAATTGCATACAGGCCAAAGCCAGAGGAAGCATTAGCCAAAAAGGAAATAACATTCCTGGAGGAATTTTTCCAAAGCTTTTGAAATTTACTTTCTCAAGAGCAAAATGATTACTTACCGCATCAATATTACCCTTTAGTGTCTCTATCCTGCCTGCAAAAAACAGGAATATGGCTCCCTGTAATAAATAATAATAAAAACACAAGTATTCTATAACAGTTTTCAATCTGGCCATACAGTTTTTGGCACGAAAACATTAAATGACCACACCAAATAAATTATGATTCATTTTACCTTTGGATAGCGTGCCAAGTAAGGCTTAAGTAGTTTTTCTGCCTCCTCAACATTTCCTTTTCCTGTCCCTAGAATGTGTAAAAATGCAAGCGATAAAAATAGTTAGAAAACAAGCCAAAAAAAAAAAAAAAAAGAGAACAGGAATGCAAGGTACTGATTTTCCATCCTCAATTGGCCAACATGTTGATTCCTCTCTCCACTAAGTAAAGCATAAATACAGGTTGGTGCTGCACTAAGGCAGAAGCAGAAAGCCCTGAAAACATTGTGCTTCCTGACTTGAAAACTCAGGCACAGACAAACACATTTTGTGGAATGATTTAGCAGGAGTTAACACAGAAGTACACATTAGAGGGAAGCTGTCACCTCCCAAAGAAAATCCAATGTCAACAAAGCAATTATCACTTACAGCCATTATTTTAACCTCCCCAACAATGCACCTGGCTAAAACAGATTTCAGTTCCCACAACTTTCTTGGCCATCCCCAGTATCTCTCTTCTCACCTGTTAAAAAACCCTCTGTCTTGAAAATTAAAACACACTCTTCAGTTATGATTGCTGTAAAATGGCCCACAAATGACCTACATTTAATCTGGATACAAACAAACCAGTCACCAACAAATAGGTGATGGAATAATCTTTTTCCCCTTTGTGTCCCACAAGAACTAATCAAATCCAAGAGTTATTATAAACAATCTTACCTAACACAAAGGTCATGAAAGTATGATAGCAAAGCAACAGCATGGTACACAGCACCGACCTAAAGCTGTATGATGATGCTCCCTCTTGAAGCTGCAGCAGACCATGTTCCTGTGCAAACACAGGGAGGGAGACAAGGTGTTGGGAAAGAGCCAGGGCTGTGTTTTGCTGGCTTAACTTCTGCAGGGTCAGCTACAGATTGCTCACTCACCAAATTCCCTAAAAGGCACTGAAAAACTCCTCAAAAGGCACTGATTGCTTGCACAGCAATTAAAGATAAAAATACACCTATTTATTTATCTAATAGTTTTTCATGGAGTTACTGCTTAGCCTGGAAAACACCTGGTGACAGAGCAGCAACTTGAGATGTATTCCATGATTAACACAAGAAAATAAGAGACAATTTATCACTGTGATCCAAGTGCTGCTAAACAGCATTCCAGAAACAAAACACAGGGTTTTGAAAACAAAACCAAAACAAAACCCACACATCACCACTGTACAGTATATTCTTGTTTGCTGTGGTTCACTGCACAGAAGAGTTAAAGGTATCAAGAAAATAAAATCTGCAATGAACAGAGGAAAAGATGTCAGGGCAAAAAGACATTTTAAAGTATGCCAAGAACAAAAGGAGCTTTGCAATGATGTTGGCTCGCTACCACCAGTGGAAAAACATAATGAAAAGAAGAGAATTTCTGTTCCCTTTGGGAAGAACTAAAGCAATCAAGGATAACACTGTGTTCATAGTCAATGACAGCATGATGGATAGCCAACTTTAGGGATTCAAGTTCCTGAGGCAAGAGCATTTATCAGCCCATTCTAGGACTAGTTCCATGATATCAACAGCAAGAATATAAATATGCAAATGTATCAAACAAGAGAGCTGCCTACTTGTAAATATGCACAATAAGACATCTACTGTGTGCTGGGACAGAATCTGTTTCAAAGTTACTCCATCGCTGCCCTGGAAGGTCACTGGAACACGATGTGTGTGACTGCAAGGACACCTTTCCAAAGCAGCCACACTATAAATAGGAACCCCGAGGGATGTCTGTCAGAGGCACCAGGAAAGGCATCAGGCAGAGCACGATTCCAGCACAGATTTACATCTTTTGTGTGTCCTTGTTGACTGAGGGGTGTTACACCACCACGCCTTTACTGCTTACTGTGTAAACACTGAAGCCTGTAATCAAATTCTCATTTTCCTCAGACATCTATTTTTGCACTTAACTAGTGCAGTTAATTGTTTTCACATAAATATAGGGGAGGTTGTGATTTTGCTTCTCTTTGTTTTTATTTTGAAAACTCAGTGTATTACATTAATTACTGCTACAAGGAAAAATATGACTCATATTTGCAGATCAATTATTATAACATCTAATTGGGACAAAGTAATGAAAACACTGACTTGCACGTCACTACAGAAGAAATTAAAAGATAGTAAAATCATTACAGAAAATCAGTGACAATGGAAATCAAGTACTTAGCAAAATAAAATCAGCTTCATTTTCTGCTGAGAGGAAAAGTTTGATTGATGCAAGTAAGTAACAAAATATGATATATTCAGCTTCTTCAAACTGCCCAGATGAATACAAATATTTGTATTTTTTTAAAAGTAGCACTTCAGGGTAGAAGTAAAATAAAACATTCTGTGGAATGAATTTTGGCAAAAAAAAATTTCCAAAGTATATTTCCAAAGTACATTTTTTTGCAATGAAAAATCTTCAGACTTGATATTTCACTAAGCCTTTACTGGCACTAGGCTTTACAGCATTTGGTATCTTCCATATTATATAGAAATAAATATAAAATGAATGTGAACAGCACTAAGAATGATTCAAACAGACTTTGTTTGTCATATAAAATAATGCAACCTTTGTCAAGTTGATCTCAATTATGTTTTAGTCTGAAAAGCACATTTAAGTGCAGCCAAACACAAAGTTATAATCTGTATGGACAAGGAATGAACCCACACCCATTTTACACAGGGCTGCATCCTGGATTAAGAATATTGCCCATTCATCAGAAGAGGGCTGCAAATCTGACGCCCTTAATTCTAAATTCTTGAACTGAGTAGTTGCACAGGCATGAGGAGCTCACTGAGCAAGTTAGTTCACTCTGTGGAATGTCCATAAGCCTATCTAGTGCAGCAGAGGTATTAAAGGGTGTTTACTTTTCACTCTGCCACCTGAATATCCCAAACTTTCTGTATTAAAGTAATAACAATCAGTAGAAGGCACAGCCCAAATAAAAGAAATCTAGAAGTAGTTATTAGTATTTTAATACTTGCTTGTAGAATACACTGCAGCAAAGCTGCTTCTCCTCAAAAACCTCTTGCAAACTGCATCTCTTACAATGGGATACCCAGAAAATAGGAATATGAAGAGTGTCACTGGGAGCCATGTTTTACATCCCACACTCCCTAGCTGGCCTCCCAAGGCTCCCTCTGAGCCTGGCTGGGGCAGGGGTGCTCCTCCAAGGAAGAGTGGATCAGGCACATGATTCACCTTTTCAAGCACCACCCTTTCTCCACAGGGAGCCTACAGGGATTAGCCAACGATCCCCATCAGCCAAGGGAGTGCCAGGAGCTGGGCAATGTAAGGCTCTCCGGGATCAGACTGAGGATCTGGGAACCAAATCACAAGCAGCTACTTGAGCCTGAGGAGTAACTCTGCAAACACACTGCACTCACTTAGGGACTGGCACCATTACTGGTGAGTACATTATATTTAATTGCCAGGACACACCTTCTAACCATAAATGACCCATAACTACCTCCCACACCTATGACACAACTGATAGAAGCAATCCCAGAACACCAGGAATGAGCCTCCAAAGAAAGTCCATTACAGGCCATTTGATGACAGTATAAAACAGATGTCGAGGCAGTAAATGTTTGTAATTTTTCCAGAAAGACATTTTTGTAATTTCCCTAATTTGCACTAACACATTTCAGTTTTATTTTCACACAAAACAAACTACTCTGAAAGATATAAGGTAGAGCACAGAGCAGACATGATCCAGTGTGGTAACTCTGAGCATTCTGTGCAAGCTCCTCATGATATCCCACAATCTAATTCCCAAGACTCACTACATCACATTATATCAGTATCTCATTGATTCAATTCTTGTCCCAAGATATCCAATGTTTCATTCAGGACTCCCCATGTGAGCACTGGGGATTCCCACAGCAGTTGCAGAATGAACAAGGACAATGCTCAAAATCATTACCAGACAACATGAGACTGGTTCATATTTATTTCAGCTGTTACTGACTAAAACCCATCGACTTTCCTGAAGCAAAAGTTCTTGGATGTTATTTTTAAATAATTCTTTTAATTAGGGATCTTTACAATGAAAGCAAAGCAGGGTCATTGTTCTCGTCCCATGGCCTGATCACATTGCTGGAGGTTTAGCAAGGAGGATGGATACTACTAACAGCTTTACAAAGAACTGACTAATTAAGCTGATAGACAGGGCATTTGAATGTATCCCATTAAATAATATTAGATTTAAGCTTCATTTAAAATTTGAAGAGACCAAAATGCAATTCAAAAGAGATGCTTAGTGAAAAACTGGAATTCAATTTATCAGAAATTGACACATCAAGAATATTCTTTACCTTTGGGAAAAATGTCCTCCCACATTAAAAAAAAAAAAAAAAAGTATAATTTGAAAGAAATTGGTTCTATCTGATAGTTTCCCTGCCTTCTCATGAAATCATGCTGTCATCTGACCCCCTGACAAATTGCACTTAACATATGGTAGGCTCATGTCGAACTGTTCTACAGTTTAGCAGCACAGCTTTTGTAATCACTTATAAAATAAGCACAGGAGTAAATATTAGCCTGAGACCTGGCAGAGGAGGCAGTGGGGAGGGTTCAGGCTTCCAGGAAGACAGTGCAAGGAGGCTCCTGCTCTCACGTCACAGGTTAGTCACGGTTAAACACCCGGGACAAACGCTCCACCTGCTGCCCAGTGAAGCTGCTCTGCTCCCCAGCACAGGGTGCCTCACACACCACTGCCCACCAGGCTTTTCTCTCAAAACTGCACTCAACTTCACAGCCCAAATGTGGGGCCCGTGCTACTAAACACAAATAAGCCCATGATTTCAGTAATGATGCAAGGGAAAGGAGCTTAAACAGTACGAAGGGCACAGCTGGCACATCTCGGACTGGAAAGGAACAAACATGGCCTCAGGCTACTTTTTATATTTTCTTGATCTTATCCCACCTACTATTTTGAGACTCCAGACTGCTGTTAAGTTGATAATGATGTCCACAGTGACTGTAAATGGCTTAGGAAGTGCTGGAGCTTTGGGCATGTCCTCATTTGCTGTTCCCCATGACATGACTCAGAGTAGAGTCCCCAGGGGTAAATGTGCTGGCTTTGAGGCAGGTTGGTATCGTGGAGGATCACACAATACAAATTTATATTCAGTTTTAATAAACACATGACCAACACCAAAATCAAGCTGTCCTGCAGTGCATTACAGCTCTCACAGGTAATCTGCAAACAGCTCAAGGCACTAACCATGACTGTGCTGCACAATCTGATACTCAGAGTAAGCATTTAAAGAAAAAGACTGCAGTATCAAACACAGATGTATGAAAATCTCCTGGACAAGTGCAGCACAGACGAACAAACTTTCCTCTCTTCCTCTGTCACTGTCTCCTTCACCCTCTAGACTCCTGCCTACTGTCTTGTTGGAAACTTTGGAAAACCACCACTGGAATGGACTGCACATATAATTGCAATTTTGCTTTTGGCTTTAGGTACCTGACTCACAAATGTTATATGCAGAAAGACTTTTTTATGGTGTTAAAATAAATTTTTCAACAAATAAATTCATTGTTGATCAATGAACTTTGACTAACATGTTTAAAATGCTCCTTCATATGGTGTGCAAACAACAGGGGTTTTGCTCAAATTTATGGTAATCTTAGTCATGCTTCAGTGAGTTATTAAGGAACTGTAATAGGAGCTGACTCATCAACACAAATATCAGCCCACTCACAGCCGTGCAAGAAATCCCAGGGCCAAATGAAAACTCAACTGGAGGGACAGTTTCCAACTGCAGGAGTAAGATGAGCATTCACCAAAGTATTCTCAGAACTCTGCTGGTAGGTGAATTGCCTTTACATTTCTAAGAGAATGTTTTGCTTTAAATGCTCTGTTGTTGAAACTGACATGTAGAACTATTTGATTTTTGCCTTTACTGCTGTGAAATAGCTCCTGATCAGCTCCTGGAAATTTCTAAATTGTAATCCACACTCTGCTCCTTGCTTTTAAATAAGACATTTTATTTTCAGATATAAGATCTTTCCTGTAAACCAATGAAATGGTGATGACAGTCATTCACCTGCAATGTAAGGTTTCAGCTCTGATTTAAAAAAAAGACACTTTTCTCCTTAAAACTTGTTTTGTAAATAGAAAGCATTACAAAAGAGTGAGTTTTCTGGTGCTCCATTACTGAACTTCCTTCCTTAAACATCTTGCTCAAACAACTTAAGTCAGACTGGTTACACTACAGGCAAAAAAGCACCTACTCCCTTAGGCAGGAGAATTTAGGTGCCACACTCAAATTTCCAGATGCTATAAAGCAGAAATGAAACAGATTTTTGTTTTCCTCTGTCATGCAAGAACCCGTAGTCAGGAACATTCAGACCCCACAATGACAGTAACTACCAAGGAAGCTATATAAATATATTAAAGGCTAGGAATACACTTGTGGCTACAGATTTCCGAGCCCAAGCCTACATTAAAAGACCAGTAACTAAAAACCTAAATATGTTGACATCCCTGTATTAGCCATTGCCTCTACCATGTTTCACAATGGTTTCAACACTGAACAATGGTATTACAACCTTTGAAGTGCAATAATTCAGGAAAAAACAAAGTAAAACTGAGCTGCATGAAAGCAACAGTGCCACAGAGCACATGTGTGATACCACAGGGTTACACTCATGTGAGGGAGAAGAGAGAAACTCCTGCCTCTGTTTTTTAATTTAAGAGTGAGGGGAACGTACCAATAATATTTAGTTCACATTTACCTTATTCCCAGAAAATCCAACAAACTCCAGTAATCTCAGAATCCGTGCAGGAAACATGGACAATGTCTACAGAGAAAAATGTAAGAATTATGCAGTAACAGACTTCCTGCCTTTCAGCTACCAATGGCCTCCTACAATTTTTTCAAGCACAAGAAATAATTAATAAAATTACTAAAATCACCTCTACATGACATTTTTCAGGGTAAATGTATACACCTGCTGTATTTTACATACAATTTAAACAGAAATATGTTTAATATAGGCACCTTGTGTCTCCAGGATGCCCTACACAGAAATGTGTTTACACAGCACATGCTTAGTAACTCCAGCACTTGTTGGATGTTTCAGAAATGCTGGGTTCCCACCACACAGTCCATATTTGTTCTTTATGCAGTAAATCTAATATTTGGGCATGTTCCAGACTCCTGTAAAGCAATGCAAGCAAAAGGAAGCTCCAGGCACTTTCTGCAGCCCATCACCCCTTACCATGTCTGGGTCAGTCCCCTCCCAGGAACCATCCTGCCCCATTTGCTCACCTCTTTTTGGCCAGAACACAAGCAGCCAACAGTGGCTGGAGCAGCACCTCAAACTTCATTCGTGCACCCCACCCCTTCCAAGTGCCCTGCTAACAGCCTAGATCCTGGTAGTTTTCCAAGTGTCAGGTAAAGAATAAAGTGGAATTTGACATGCAGAGGCAACTGGTGCTCCTGGGCAAGGCTTCTCTGGGTGCTCACACCAAGTTGTGGGCAGCAATCTCTTCATTTCTGAAGTGTTATTATCTGATGTGCTCAGACCAGACACTGGGATCCTGCACTGTCAGAGCACACACCTAATTTTAACCACATGATCAGTATGATGCCAGTGGAACTTCTCAAGAATCCAAGTTAGGGTGACTTTCAGGAGGTAGCAGGGCAGCAGCTCAGGATGAGAGTGTTGGTACATACCAGGTTAAATGCTCCTACTCCAAGTTTTACACCTCCCTCAAAATGAAGATGGTTCTCTCCTTTGACATAATGTGGGGACTGTATGAGACTGTCCAACTCCCTAGAAATGCACCAGATTCTGTTACAGTGACAGTAAATAACATGATTCATTTAATTCAGTAAGAGAATAACCCCGTTATCCTGAACTACAGAGTAGTTTAAAAAAGGCCAATTTGTCATCTCACTCAAGTGAACAACATCTACATTTTGTTGGATTTATCAACAAATCCTTTCTACCACATTACTTATCAATTAAAAACCATGGAATCCCAGAGAGGAGTTCCTGTCAATCAGACACAGTCAATATTCAACCACATATAAGACTGAAAATGTCTCAAGAATGGCTTTTGGGAGCATCACCAGAACTTTGCCACTGCAATAAAAGAGATAATAGAGCAGAGCATGAGACTTAAATTTAAATTAGCAAATTTAACTTAAGTGTCACTAATCCCTGGATTGACTGCATGTTCAAAAGAAGATTTTGTTTTATGTAGGAAAAGACAACTGTAATAAATATTCTAAAATGGGCAGATGCATCAAAAATTACCTTCACTCATTTTTCTAACTTTTATAGGTCTCAGCTTTGTAGTGTCCCTTTATTTCCCATGTAATCCAGCTCAGCTTGAAACCAATTTGTCTTCAAGCTTTCTACAGCTATCTGGTTTTTACACTACTGTTTTAGTTTATTTTGTTAATTATTAGGAGAGATAAAACATTGTTTTAATGGAAGCATGTATTTGTGTTCAGGCTGTCACATTTTTTTGATTGGTAGTTGCCAACAGACTCAGCACTATTCCCTGTAAGTGCATTCTTCTGGACCTGCATTTAGAGCCAGCTTCAACCCACACAAATATGGACACTGTCATCCCTCTCCCTTCCAGCAGACTTCTGGAGAACCTGGACTTGATGCTGTTTTGTGTCTGTTGGACACAAGACATTTTGTGCCCACTCTGAATCAAAATTTATATTTCTAAAATAAATAAAATATGATGCAGATTTAGCCTTCACTTTTTACTGTGCTTTGGCTACTGTTATTAAATGCTCCAAAAAGCTGCAGCTGGTACTATAAAGAAATGCCATTTCATTATGCCTAAAGCCTACAAGACCTGCAAATTCTGCTATGGAGAACAATGGACAGTACATCATTTAGAACAGTTATTTTTTGGACATAATTTCAAGGATATAGTACTTGAAATAGAAAAACCTTGGGAGTTAACAGAGCTAGGGTCCACTGCCTCCACAATCCAAATCAACCATAATGTTAATGACCTTTGTTATACAAAGGAAGAATCTGTTTGGGCTGAGAAAATCTGTAGACGTGAGGCCCATAATAAAGACTCAATAAATACAACAGTAATGAATTTGTGAATTGGCTAATTTCACCAGCAGCACTTTATTCTGATAGAGTGCACCTAATGACATCATCCCTCTGACTCACCTGTAGGTTTGGTAACTGTTTCGGACTTTGATGCCTCCTTTTATGAAGCTGACCATATTCTCATCCTGTTGGAATGGAAACACATTAGCAGTATGAATTTGTAAGCAGTATAAAGGGCTTTTGTCTTCTGAAGATGAATACACACCTGCAACATAACCAGCATGACACAGACAATATAAGCCTGTAAGATATAATATATGGATTTAGGATTTCCTTTCTATATTAAAATACTTTTTACTCTGCTTAGACACAGGCATTTTATTTTAATGCTTTCTGTGATCAGTTTAGCCCTTGTCACCTTTGAACCATCTGAATTTGCATTAATGAACACAGGGACTCAGCTAATAGATGTCACCAAAGGTACATGCATTTGTGCCTCTCTCAAAAAATAGCTTTCTCTCATTTGTACTTGAGTGTAGTTAGGATGTATCTGGTGCTGAGCCAGGAAATGTTCACAAGTAAGCTGCCTGTCCTCAAGAGTTTGCAGAATACTGTTGCATATCCTAAGAGTGAAGCAGGGTCATTAAAATTATGCAGGATATGCTCTTTCTGGTTTGAATATTCATATATATACATGAGATCCATACTAGTAAGATAACGTTACATGATAAGCCATAACAAACTTATAAATTACAGCAAAGTATCTGGGGGACCATTAGTTAGAGGGTCTTTAGTTTCATAACTTTTTGGAGGCACTTTCTTGCCTCACTTATATAATCAGTCATTCTGGTTTGTTTTGATGTCTGCTGTTACTTTAACTCAGAGAGTCTCCATGTGTTTTAATAGAAGATACCATCACAGAAAAATCATAAAAGGGCATTGTGGAGAAAATAGCATGGTTTAGATAAATGAGATGTACTAACTAAGTACTGCACATTGTGGGGGGGAAAATACAACTGAACCTTTACAGCCATGTGTAAAGATTCAGTTATATTTTCCTTTGAATGGAAAGTGGAACAAGGAAGGAATATGGCTTTAAAATGCTTACACGCAGAATGATACCAACAACAGGGATAGCCAATGTGAGAATTTTTCAGCCCTTGAAAAATGCTGGGACTAAATTTTATGTGTTTTCAACACATACAATTTTGGACATTTTTACTAAGCATCAAAACTAACCCACTTCAGTAGCTGTTGGAACCAAGTGCTTCTGTTTAATTTTTCAAACTGGTTCATGTGTTCATGAAAAATTAAACGCAGAAGAGAACAGGAAGGAAAGAGACCTTTGCAAAAGAGGACAACAAATTGTTTTTGTACTCTTAAATCTCATGTTTCTATAAACACTTTCATAAAAAGATATCTGTGAAAAATACTGCTTAAAACCAAGAGACACTGCTTTTAAATGCTCCTTTTCTATAGACACCGCAGAGAAGTTCTCAAAAGTCTTCCTTCCATAGTTTCAGATCTCACCCAAACTGACTACTCATCCCAGAGGAAAATGGAAACAGATAGCTACACCTTGGTCATTACAAAGTCCATCATCTGCACTCTAGAAACTACTAGAAGCTCCCCTGATTATGGGTGTTGCTATGAAGCAATAGTTTCTAGCAGAGGGACTTAGCAGATGGCTGAAAAAGGTTACATGGTTCATAAACTGTAAGCAACGTAAATCAGAGCCCACCTGGCAACTCCCAAACACTATAAAACCACCACCTGCATTCCATTTCCTATCAGCACCCTTGAGCCAAGAAGCAGCAGCCTGTTTCTGACTGTGGCTTTTATTATCCCCTTGGAAGATGAAGAGGCCCACATTCATACAGCAAGTACAGCCAAATCAAGAAGCAAAATCAGTTATTTCAACTGTCACTAACAATTAAAATTGCATGCTGGAACCCTAGCAAGTACTGCTAATGTTGCTCCATCAAACAAATCAAGCTTCATTAGGACAGACAGATAAAATGCAAAGAAGAGGGAGAGCTCCCCTTTGTTAAAGGCAGACAGCACTGTTAAGGAGAAAGCATGTGTGGAGCCTAATAGCTATGCAGACCATAATTGCTGTTCAAGAAGAAACCAGTGAAAAAGCAGTCTCAGGAAAGCAAACACCAGCCAGACTCAAACAAAAGTCTTGCTTGTATTCCAGCACAGCTTCAATGACCATCTCATTTTTATTTTTTTTTTTAAATCTGATATCCCAACATGTCATTTGGAAATTGGTGCTTGCTGCAGTTAACATTTCACACATCCAAAAGGGAGTGGAGAAAGGTATCACAGGGCACTCAGCACTGTGTGTCTTGAGATAAGTATTTTTTAGTAACCATGAGGGAAAACTCATGTAATATCCCATCAGAGAGCCCAGATAAAATCCAGACTTGATCCAGCTGAAAGATCATTAAGTCAAACTATAATCTTCTATCAGTCTATTTAGGAAAATATACCTGTATGATATTTCCCCCCCCAAGAGCCATGCAGGAATCCATACCTGGAGGAATGTGAGTGCTGCTCTCTGAAGTAAACATTCAGCATAACAAATTTCTGCATGGATTTCCTCTAACATCACACAGAGAGAAGAAAACAAATCAATCAGTCAGAAAATAATTAAAAAACACTTAGACCATTAATGTAGGAATAAGATCACAGAGGTCAAACTGAGAAAAATATTTTCCAAATTTGCTGTAGTGTTTCAGTTCTAGACTATTGATGTAACTCCAAACAGAAATGACACGCACTTACAGAGACTTTGTAGAAATTTTTCTGGTGCTTTCCATAAATTCCCAGATCTAGAACCTTTACAGACATTTCAATACTTCTTTCTAGACATTTCTTTACCCAGTGGTTTTTGGGAGTGCTGAGTCAGAAAGCAACAAGACCAGTGATTTTGCAGTGGTTACACTGCAATGGCCAAAACACTGACATTCAGTCCATCAAATCCAGATCAGTGATTTTGTCAGTGAATTCATATATTGAGTGAACCATTCTACAGGATTCAAACTGCATAAATAAAAAAGGAAAACATTGCCTATGTAAAAGATGTTACCTTCAGTGAAGTGTTCAAGGCTTTGCCTATGCACAAGGTTGTTGATAGAATCAGCTACAGTAGATTTCTTCCTAAATCTGCAAAAAGTCAGTTTGGTCACTCTGAAGAAGGTGCATCAACAACAGAGAACCATCCTCCAGCCTCCCACACAGTCTCTAACGTGCCTCCAGTGCTCACCAGCCCCCTGTTATCTCACCACACACACAAACTTCAGCACAGTCCACAGAGAACTTAGCCAACGTGGTCCTCTGGGATCTGTCTCTTACCCTTTGTGCACAGAAATCTATCTTGATGAAGGAGAGGGGATAAGGGGGCGTTTTGATTTATTTTTTGTGTGTATGGGTGAATGTGGGTGCAAAAGTTGACTCAGACAACTGCAGTACAACCATCACCCATGGGAACATTCTGCAGTGTTTGAACATTGTAAACAACTTCCAAACACTGCAGAACCAGGACTACAGGTAGGACAAATTCCAATTGACAAGAAAAATCAGATATTGTGGTAAACTGAGGTTTTCAAGACTACACTGCTGAACACTCTCATTTATGTGCTGCGATCTTCCTCTGAGCAGGAGACTGGGCCAAATGACCTCCTGATGCCCTTCCAACCTCAGTTTTCCTGTGATTTTTCTAAGATTACCTTTCCTTTTGTATCCAGTAGTCTTTCAAAACTTTCTCAAGAAGGAACTATTTACTGATGGAATTGCTCCAGTCTTACCTTTGACAGGTGGCTTGAGCTTCCTTCATTGTGTTCCCTGCATTCAGTATGTCCTGAGGATCAAATGTCATCATAGCTTGCATCTCCAGTATGGTGGCATAGGTCAGGGCATGATACATGCTGTCTTTAGTTCTGCAAGAAAACAAGAACTTTAGTTCTGCAGAGCACAGCTGGTTTGACTGTATCATTGCTTTTAAAAAGCAGATACAAATCCAATTCTAGAAATATATCAGCCTCATGGGAACAACGTCTAAATGAGCTAGAAATCAAACACAAAGGACACACAAAATAATCAAGAAACAGTAATAGATTGAGATTTGTACAAGAAATCATGTCTATAGTTCTACATACTCTGCTAAAATGCATCAGTTCTGAGCGGAGGATAGATATTTAACAAACAAAGCACAGGAATTATCCACATGGCTCACCATTCAGAAACAATAGAATCATGGTGGGACTTATTTTGGTGGGGGGTTTTTTTATTGCCTAATGAATGCTCCAACATATGACACAAATCCAGCTGATATTCTTCTAATTTTGGACAGTTACTCAGTACAGGCTCAAGGAGATAAGGAACACAATACTATAACCATGGCCAAAATAGAATCTCCTTGAAACAGATCTTCTCACCAGAAGCATTAGAGTCTGTATAAAAAACTACAGCTTTTTTCTCCTCTCCCCTTCTGCCAACCCTCCACCTCAATCTGTTCAAATTAAATATTATTCTGTAGGGTTTCAGACAGTGCCACGTTGGCAGAAAGTAAAAAACTTTGGCATTGGTGCAAGGAAAACAATTAATTCCTATGTACAGCCATTGCTGGCACCTTTCCGCTGACAGCAAAGAGGTTTTGTATATTGCACACATTTAGAACATTCACCTGGCATAATTCTCTGCAAGTGAATCAAAATATCTTCAGGCACAGAGGTCTAATAAGGACGACTTGAGAAATATGTTGAAGGGCAAGCTCAGATAAATTCCTCACATAGAAACTCTCTGTAGACCTTGCTAATCCACCCTGACAAATAGCACGACTTAAGACAAATATTGTTAAGGAGCAACAGTTGCTATTTCAGTTGTTTACACTCTAGAACAGATCAGATAGCTCTGTATTGCAGGGAATACTCAAAAATACTTGCAGTCAAACAAGGATATCCTTTCAAAATCTCCACCCTCAGCACACCTGTTCTCAATGCGTTTACTTCAGGTGCTTCTTCATTTTCTTTTTCTTTCAAGGAGAAAGTGGTGCACCAACAACGTGCTCTTGATAAGATAGGGCTGCATTAAGAGGAGTGTTGCTGCCAGCAGGATGAGAGAGGGGCTCCTTCCCCTCTGCACAGCACTGGTGAGAGCCTACCTGGAGTGCTGTGCCCAGCTCTGGGCTCCTCAGTGCATGGACACACTCAGGAGCAGGGTGGTGAGGATGATTAAGGGACTGGAACATCTCTCCTATGAGGAAAGGCCAAGAAAGCTGGAGCTGTTCTGGCTGGAGAAGAGAAAGCTCAGGGGGCTCCTATAATATATAGAAATACCTGAGGGGAAGAAGCAAAGAGGACAGAGGCAGGCTCTTGTCACTGGTGCCCAGGGACAGGATCAGAGGCAATGGGCACAACATGAAGCACAGGAGGCTCTGGCTGAACATCAGGAAGCACATTTTACCATCAGGGTGACCGTGCAATGGCACATGTCATCCAGAAAAGTTGTAGAGTCTGTATCCTTGGAGTCATTCAAAATGGCCCTCCCTGAGAACATGACTTTCTGATGTGCTTTCCAAACACATCTCCTCTTATTCTGTAGGGTTTTTTAAGGAGAAAAGCCAGACTTTAAAGACACCTCAATCGATGTAATTTCTCACCCCAGAAATACACCTGTCTCCCTAAGTTGTGGTATCTGCACTGAACTGAAAGAAAATTTAATGGATAATTTCAGATCATCTCACATTAATCAATGATCTAATAATTCACTGTGGTGGCTTGGGCCTGATTCTTCCCAATCCTCACACTGATGACAAAGGGCTGCTTTTTCCAACACACAGGGCACAGAGCAGGATGGCTGTACTGAAGGAATTTGCAGTACACATCTTTAAACTTCACTGCAGTCTGTGCTCTGTGGCTGTCCTTAATTCCTACTTGCCCTCACCATCTAAACCAATCCAGCAGAAAAGCTGTTTTGGGAAATATCCTGGTGCCATAAGTGCTATAAGCCCCAGACTATGCTACCATCCATCTCATTTGCAAGCTCAGAAGAACAGACAGATAATGGAGAAATTACTTTAAAATCCAATGGAGTTAGGACAGCTCTTTCTTGGCCTCATAAATCATGATTCTTTCAGTAGACTGATAATGTAAAGTAGAAAAGAATGAACACACTAAAATGCCCGCCTGATGAAGTGTTTCTGTTCATTAGATTTTTCATAAGCCTCACTGAGCACAGAAAAACACACTTCATCTTGTGTTTACTAAACTAAAACCCTTCCAGAGGCTCAAATTCAAAGCACAGGGAAGTGACTGAAATAGTACCCTTTCAAAATTACAGAAATTTGCTTTCTAAAGCAAAGCAGATAAATATTAAATTCACTGCACTAAAAGGAAAACTGGTACTTTTCACATACATGTGGTGAAGAAGAATTTCCCTCTCCAGTAATTTGTTTCTGAAACCAAACCACCCCTTCCCTAATCAATGGTTTCATCTATTTTACTTCTAATATTTAAAGGAGATAATAATTAATATCTATTATTAGCCAACTGGTATTTAGCAACATTCAAATTTGTTCTTTTTATTTCAGTGGTGGGGATGGAGGCAGAAATGCAACTTATCTATGCTATTTCTATTAACCATTCAATTAAAGTTGCAAGCTACATCCTGGCATATTCCCAGGAGTTTTAAGGCCTGGGTTTCATATGGATGGATACAGAATGAAGCTTGTTATCTTTTTACTTTTCTTCTTTTGATTCCTCAGCAGCAATTTCCTCAGGACATTGTTGGAGTTAACAAGCCTGTATGAGATGAATGCAACTAATATTGTGATTAATGACTTATCCCAGCAGTTGGTATCACATGACTGAATAAGAGGATTATAAGCAATATCTTCAGGCAGTTATGGAGTTCTGCCACATGCCCCTTCTCCAACTATGGTGCAATCATTGTCATCTTGCAGAACTGCCCTTTCTTGGAGCTGCTGAAGAACACTTTTATTCCTGCTCTAAAACAAGTGCTTAAGTGAGAACAGTCACAGCTTTCCAGCTGAAGTATGAAAATCAAACACGTTGGCTTGGTTTGACCTCAGAATTAACCCAGGGCTGGTAATCTCTCATGAAAAATAGCACTCAAAATATTTTCTGTAGATCCTTTAAAGTAATCCAGCAGACAGGACATGCATTCCTAAGTTACAGAAACCTCAGATTCAAATCCATATGTTGATTTAGTATCAAGATGCTTCCAACACTTAAAACAAATCCAACAGCACAGAATGAGAAAGACACTCCACAGACCAGTCAACAATCTGTTCATCCAAGAGGAGTAAAGAGTGAAAGATCAATGCCCAAATCAATGCCTAAATCTCCTGCATCAGGAGAACGTGGTCACAAGGGGCCCGAAGGCTTTCCTCATCTTTGATCCCAGGTCCCACCAATGTCTGAACAGCCCACTAGACCCATGGCACAGGCTTTCACAGAAATGCTCCAATTTGATGAACCGACATTTTCTGATAAAAACACTTTTCCTGCAAGATTCTCCAGTAGCAATAAATTAACAACCAGCAATGATCCCTCTAGTCAGCCACCACCACAGCTCCCTTGCTAGCACAAACCACCAGGATGGCCCAAGACAAAAAGCTGTGCTTCAACAAGAGAATCCTTGAGCCTTTTTAACCAAAGCCATTTTCCAAAGTTCAGAATCTGCTAAGTTCATCCAGCAAAGAAGTGAAACCAACAATTGTGTTAGGTTTTACTTGCAATCAATTTATTTACAAAGACTATAAAAGTTGTGTTCTTCCTCAGGTATAAAAAGATAAACTCCCTAGAAATAACAACCTTGCTCTCGTTCATGAAATTCCTTACAATAAATAGATAACCCAAGCTTTGAGCAACATATTTATCCAAGCACCATCTAGAGCTTCAGTCTACCTGGGTGTGCTTCCCCCTATTCTTTCACCAGTCTCCATTTGACAATCACACCTGATCTTTGGGAGATCAGCTCCCAGGGAAAGCTTTCAAAGCACACTCGTTCCAGAATTAACATTCCACCAAACAACACCAAGTGCTTTCTGGAGTCTATTTTCAGAATAAAGTCAACTGCCTGGAATGAATCATTGTCGTATTATTCCTTTAATATTGCAATCAGCAACACATGTGGTGCACCTCATCCAATGGTCCAGAGAATTCTGTCAGGAATTTATCTTATTTACCATTCTCCCAATGGATCTGATATCACCAGACTATCAGGTGATTATGCCATGTTTTCCTTCAGGATAATTATTAAAATATTAAGCATTTGTCTTGGGAAGGGAAAGGGACATCTCACCAGAATCAACCCTTAATTTATTATTGTCTGTTTGCAATTACACAAGGGCTAAAATCCAGTCAGCATTTAATGGATTTACTGCATGTCTCAGGGCTGAGAAGGAAGATGAGATTTTTTTTCCTGCTCCAGTGATTGGGCAGTTTCAGTGTTATGCATGCTAACAGTTAACACACTACATATTGAAAATCACTGCTGGGCTTGGTGACTGAACTTTGGGAATTTCTTAAGAGTTCTTAGATGCAGTGTGAGTACTCCATATAAAAGATAAATTTAATTAAACTTACTGCAGAAAGCACAACATAATCAGAACCCACTATTGTACAATGATTGTTAATAATAATGACAACTGACTCTAAAAGCTAAAAGGTAGTTCAGGAAACAAGAAAAGTTATATAACATAAGGCAAAAACACCAGATGTATTTTTTCTATGAAATGAGATCTCTTTATAATGGATTTGTTTTTCTTTGTGATGGATTTGCTTTTCTAACAGGAAAAAAAGAGCTTTACCTCAACACAAGTCTAGACACCATCCTCAGATATTTATTTTTAAACTGCTAGGAAAGCTCTTCTGATTTTAAGCCTCACACATTGTGCCAAATCTGCTGTCAGTTTCACATGGTACAAATTAGTTGAAAATACACTTATTGTGGAAGTCAAATGCGAGTAATTTAGCGAATCTGCATTAATGTAATACAGAGCAGAGTATGTCCTCTGCTACAGTACACCAGAAGCATTAAAGCCACAAAAATCTAAGATGTTACATTTTCCACAAGCATGTAAAAACTGAGAAGCATTTCTCTAAACACTGATAATACATTTATGGACTGTGAAAACTAATTTCAAATCTCGGCACACCAAAAGGGAACAGTGAGGAACTGGTGGCTCTGTACTCAAGACTACCACATGTGCCCACTCTACAACTCTTCTCATTCCTGAAGAGATGGAGTGTGTCCATAATGGATTTCATCTGTGGGGAAATTCAGCATTCTGTTTCTTCATTGCACTCACAAAGATCATAAGTCTCTATTTCCCTCACTGCCAAAGGCAACAGGAATAAGGGCCTCCTCATAACAACAGGCTAACATGAAAAATTAGTTTCAAAATGGTTTTGCAGTGTGGAATAGAGTCAGGTACAAAAAGAGAATCAGCTCATGAAATATGTTCTGCAAAGCCCTACAAAAGCTGAATGAAAACCATATGCAACAGAAGACAAATGGATTTACAGAAAAAAAACAACCCACAGCCTCACTAGCTTTTGCAGTGTTTTGGAAACCTGCTGCAATAAAATATCCCCTTATTTTATGCTAAGCACTGAGTGAGCCTTCCCAGATGGGCACAGGGGCTTTACTGTCAGGATTTAATGAAAATACAGTTATTCTTCTTACCATTTTTATTAGACCTTCTGATGATATATAAACGCTAAAGAACTTTGCTGTGAATAAACCCAGCATTATTTATACAGCTGATGCTGCAATTTATCATTAATATCTTTCCCAGAATGTATTTCCATGGCTAAACTAGAGATTCTGGCATCAAATATGAGGCTGATACCTCAGCAAAAGAGATATGTAGCATTCATTGTAGTTACCCCTGGTGTATATCAAATACACACTATAAATTTTAATTCTTTCATATTTCAGTGTCCTGAAATAAGGCATGATGCAATTTGCTGGTGGCTCAAAATAAATGGAGCAAATTGGGTGGGTGGAGGAGAAATTTAAATTAACCACAGACTTCAACAAGCCAAGAACACAGGTAACTTCAGGACAGGGTATGACAGATCACAGACATTATAAAGACACAACAATTTTTAGGAACTATTTCATGACCTCACTGCTTGCAGCTGGGCCACTCATTACAAGTCGGGGTGCAACATAATTAGGAAACTCAGTGCATGACCACAACAGTGAATTGCAAAATAAGCTGTGAGAAAGTTTCTGCAAGTAGTTACAACAACTAAGAAAGTGTTCATACCCAGTGTTTCTCAAACCTTCAAGTGATGGCCAGTTGCTCATTTAGAAACATAACTATAACTATTCAGATTCTCACAGTGTGCAGAAAAATATGGGAAAGGAGACAAAAATAAAATGTGACAGAACATGGTTTTTACTCTTCCAAGAGGAAGAATCTCACATACTGCATTACAGCTGAGGACATGAATACTATAATTTTAGATAAGTGTTTTACACTTGTGTGAGTAAATAACAAGGTTTTATTTACTCACAAAAAGGTAAAGCACTTATCAGTCTTCCCCAAAACTTAACACATTAACTTACCCCTCCCTTCTGAACCAAAACCATACAGACTTATCAACTATTAAGAGAGAACCAGACGTCTGGTCAAAATCTCCTGAGAGATGGTGAAGCAAAGAAAATTAAACAGAGAAAAAGTAGGAAGTCTTATCAACTTACTTTGCTTGTAGAGAAGCCAAAGCATCCGAGAACTTGTTGTTAAGAAATAAATCCAGAGCTGCCATACATTCACGCAGTGCCACGTTGAGGTCTGATGTAGATGACCTGCCAGAAGAGATAATAAGCTCAGCACATCTGTTCTCCTTCTACCAGTGCATTACTGCTGCATTTGAACACTCCTTCCTCACTTCCAGATTTATTCCCTTGCATAACCTGCTATTTTATCTTTAGTGATTGCAAAAAGTGAAAGTGACTCCTATTATGCTTGTGGATTTGGGTTCTTGAGGTTTTTTAAGCTATGCTTTCACCAAGTAACATGTGAAAAGCAATGAAGTGTTTCATTTTCTGAAAAAAAAAAAAAAACAACCCCAACCCAGACTCCACATACTTTATGGTAAGAACCTGGACATGCTGAATTAGTCACATGAGAGCACAGCAATTTGATGAGCTCAGGTACCAGGAGCACAGGAGCACTGGGTGACAATGCACATCTCATGGTAAGGCTGCCAGACTCCAGCTGGTGACATCATGATCATGTTATCACTTTAAGGATGAGACACTGTCAATCTGCATCTGAATATGACACCAACTGCTGCCTTCATCCAGCTCATGCTCAGAGTGGTGCCTGAACAACAAACCTCTGCAAACTCACAGGTGGGTTAAAATTTCCCATTGTGCATGTTTGTGGGAACATCTGTGTCTCTAAGAAGTGCCACTGCACTCAAAAAAAACTACTGTGGTATCTCAAAGTCAGAAGACTCTCAGTGACTTACTCTGGCTGTACTTTTCTCCTTTACAACATTCAGATGTCAGCCTGACCTGTCACAAGGCTTCTCAGCTGGTCTTTAGCGTTACTGGCAACAGGATAATACAGACCAGCTGAGTTAGTTTGGCCCAAGTTCATCACCACCAGAACTGCTGGACAAAAAAAAAAAAAAATCCACAAAAGAAACAATAAAGCCTTGCACTAATGAAATTAAGGTCACCTAGCCAGTGTTAGGACAGTTGAAACATCTGCATCTAATGATCAAAAAGCCACACTGCACACATGCACAAGACATCCTCCAACAAAATACAAACCAATCCTCACCATGTTTCTGATTCTGAGCAGCTCTAACTAATGTGATCTATCTTGTGACTTAGAAACTGTGTTAGCTCCTTAAAAAGTAGCACAACACAGAATGCTGAAAGGAAAACCAAAGTCCTGATAACATCTTAAGGAAAGGCAGGGGAGCACAGCACAAGCAGATAGCATCAGTAATAACCACCCACTTCAGCAGTGGTTTGGTTTTGGTTTCACAAATAATGACTGCAAAGAAATAAAGAGTATAATTATATATACAAAAAGCAGGACTTTAAATTTGAGAGAAACACTATGTGATGCTGTTCCTAGTGGCTTTGTCATCACAACTTCAGCTACACTGCAAATCCTTTTGCACCCAAGACACTCTGCGAGTGCTTTGCAAGCATTGATTAACCAAGTTTTGGCATCCGCCTCATACAAAATGCAGTATCATGTCTGCCTATTCTGAGCTATTCTGAGCCCTGCTTAATAATTAAAACTTGGTCAATTACTGCCTATTGTATTAAAACTCCTACCTTCCTGGATTTAAATCTGTGTCCCTGAACCAAGTAACATATTTAACAAGAATAAAGCACATCTTCACCTGTTTTAAAATATTTAGACTATTAGCATTTTACCTGGGTTTTTTGTTTTTTCATTTCTTGTCATGCAGCAGAATTACCCCATTCAATACAAATAAACCTTTTCAAAATGCTCCTTTGAAACAGAAAGATGACAAATAATAAACCACTGCTGAAGCTCAAAGCAGAAATAAGATACTATAATTACTTGGCATCTTTTCTGGAATAACAATACACACTGCTACCCACAGCAGCAGCAGAAACACAAGCAGCACATTTCCCTCACAGTCCAAGGAAACCTGCCACAGGATGCAGCTCCCGAGTCAAGGGCTTAAGACCTGGGCAAAATACACACCTCACATAAATGCTACAAACCATCGCTTGCCACTGTTAACAATAGGGCAGAAATACTTTAAACTCGAGGGTGCTCAGCATTTTAGCAAACTGATTAGTCATGCTTCAGTGGGCTGCAGATTCCCTCCTGCTTCCAACAGCAGGATCAGAACTGCCTCTAAGCCAAACGCAAAGTGCTGTGTGCTGCTACTCACCCCTCTGCTGAGTGTCCTGCGTGTTCTGACATAGTCATTGTAAGCCCACTCAGCTTTCAGGCTCGAACATCAGCAGCACCCGGTGCTCCTGAGCCAGCGGCGAGTGACAGCCCCGGCGGGCGCGCAGGGCAGCGCCTGCCTGCGGCACCACTCTGCGATTGGACACAGCCACGGGAACAGAGCATCGCTAATCCCCCGGCCGCATCCCACAAACCAGCCATTCGGAACCGGCCCGTGCCACACCAGGCTCGTGTGCCACTGGATCCAAATGCAGCTGGATACCTCTAATGTAGGCTGGCAGCCGCCAGCCCCTCCTATCGCTGAGCTACAGACCCGTCTGGAATGAGCAGCAGCATCAGCCACCTTTTCTGCTGTCCAGACCAGGCAGAAGCCAAATACCCTTGTAATTACAGACCTGAAACAACAAGAATTACTGCATGTGGCAGTGGCCCACATCAGAAAGCTGCGAACCAGAACGGAGAGCCAAACGAGAGCAGCTGACAGGCGGCACTCAGGCAGTAATTGCTGCAAACGTGAGAACCACGCAGGCGAGAGACACAAGCAAGTGCTTCTTCCCAGCAAGGATTCTCCACGAAACAGGCTCCAATCCAGCAGCCAAACTGCTGCTTCTTGTTAGTTCCTGTACCTTTGGGAGGAACTGAGACTTTACACACTCTTTGTAACGATCTCTCTTTAATGCCATGGAAAATGAGACGAGCTGGCACTAACAATTTAATCAGTGGAGTGAGTGCATCTGGCTGATTTTGCCCAAAATGCAACACTGAATTTTCCTGAACTGCTTTGCTGGCACATCAGCTGTACCAGCCCTGTACACAACTACAAGCAGAATTACCAGTCCTTCCACTCATTACAAGAGCTGGACTGTGGAAGTTGATCAGCGATGATCTACTTACATAAATTAGTTTCTCCAAGAGCATCTAATGGCAGAAATTATCTGTTTGCTAGATTACCCAAAGCAGTACCAATAATGAAGACATACACTGCAGAAGGAAGACCCAAAAATGATAAACCAGCAAAGGACAATTCCAGGAAGATACTCGGAATCCATTAACATACCTGATTAAATCTCTTGCTGGTTTTATGGCATCCTGTATAGAAAAGCCTGTGCTGCATTTGGTACAAAAATTTCTGTAACAGATCCACAGGCTGCCCCAATAATGACTCCATTACATGTTCCTAACAGCATTGTGTACCTGGGCCACAGCAGGAGATAAAAGACATTACTGGGTTTTTTATCCCTAGTTGGGAATAACTACCGGTTACAACTTAAATTAACCTGGTTGGTTCCATGGCAGGATCACAGGCTACTCTGAAAAGGTTGTTCATCATTCTCACTAGCTGTTTGTACAATTTCTAATTAATACTGCATTCTCCAAATAGTCCTTAAAGCCCTGTATGGTGAAGGCTCTGGCTGTCTCTGACAAGTTCTTCAAGACTTGATTTGGCAGGTTTTTATTTGAATACCACAGCTCTAGGAACAACTATATGCTCAGACAACCTGCAGTATGCAACCTCTCCTTCCCCACATACACACGTTTTCTTTTAACTAAAGAAAGCAAATGTAAAAAACTCAGATCTGAAATATTTCCACATTTAGGCCATTTCCCTGCAGGTTTTACAAGGTTCTTTCCTTTCTTGCTTTTGGGCAGCAGGTTTTGCAAGGACAGTCATATGGTTCTTCTTGTGGTTTTGTTATTCATGAAATCGCTGTTCTCTGCCCCCGGGACCATGAGTGGGGTTGCTTCACAAATCACAACCACAGCATATCCTGAGAGTTGCAGCAAGAACTGCTCTCCTTACTCCACTGCATCCCCATTGTCTCTAGCTGGAAACACAGTTCTTTGGAATATCCCAGGCAACGCCCCTTTTACTTAAGCACCATATATATCCCTTTTATGTCAACAGTAGTATTAAACAAAATGAATAAGCAGAAAAAAGCAAAACCAAAATCTCTAATACTAATGAACAGTAAAGCATCTTAAAAAAATAATTATATTTTCCATTGTCAAAAGGAAAGAGAAACACGATTTTTGAGCACGGGAGTTACCATATTTATGCATAATCTTATTTCATTGTGTGCATGATGTTGACTGGTTTCTTACTACGAGTTTGCAGTGCATAAGCTTTGTGATTTGTCACTGGGTTTTACAGATTTCTTCAATAAAAAAAGCATCTTGAACCTTATACTGTGCAAAATGCTAAAATGCTCAGCCTCAGTAATTATCAGAACTTTTCAAAGAAAGGTAAGTCTGAGGTTTGTGCCTTTGTAGTAATGCTTTTAATAGTAATTCAAGAGCTCCTTCAGTACTGTGAAACATTAAAAGCAAGTTAAATCAGTCATATCCTAAAATATGGATGCATTTCTCTGCCAAATCTACCTTATCTGCATAAGTCAGCTGCGGTTGTGTGCATGGATAACTTCATTTGGAGGAGGAGAATAAAATACAAAGAATCAAACACCATTTAAGCTTCACCAGTGCTAACACTTCAACCATTCACAGATGTGAGAAGCCTCCCAAAGCCCATTTGAAAGGCCTCAGTTTCAGTGTTAAGCAAACTTCCCAGTCTGACCATCCAGGAGCCACTGGCAGTCCCAGCACCTGAGCTGGGACCAAAGCCCCTTCCCAGCTGCACATCCCACACTCACAGTGAGACAGGCTCGACCTCAAGTTTCCCGTAACAGTCTCAGATGTCACAATCCTTAAAATGATTCATCTTGGTGCAATAACAAAATAACAGCTTGAGCCAGTGCCTCCGAGGAGGGACTCCGAACAAAGGAACCCCTGGGGCTTTTATCCCCTCACAGTCTAAACAGGAAAAAGTCTGGGGGTCTTCAGCCCCTGCTGTGTCCCCAGGTGTTCCTCCCTGTGCCCTCTGTCATGCAAAGGCTCAGCAGCTGACATCCCAGGGTACCATCACTGACACCAGAATGTCAATCCCACTGCCTGTTTTCAAAAAGATATAGAAATAGGGAAATTCTTGCCATGACACCATTTTCTGTTCTCCTAAGGCTGGATAATCACAGGGACATTAGGAGATATCAGGGTGCACCTGGGGTTATTTCCTTTAGCCTTTTCCAGTTCTCCACGTCATTCCTAAATCCACTACTACTTTTCTAAATAGTTGACTTCTTTGAGCAACACCGTACTACAAGTGGTCAGCCTGAAAAAAATCTCAACATTCAAAGAGAACAAAAAGCACAACACTTGGGAAGAATTCTTTTCTTCTGCAAGCATTTCCAAACCCACATGAGATCAGAAATAATCTTGGATGAAAAGAACAAATAAGCAGTTCTCACAATAATTTGTTACTATTCAGTTTTCAGACAATACAGAAATAGCTTCATAATTCAAAAGCAAATAAGTAAATGCAAGAAAATTAATTCTCCCATATCCCTTCCTGTTCTATGTGCCAAGCTGTTAATAACTCAGCATTTATCTTTCTGTGTTCCTGAACACTTTTCTGGCCCATGTCTAAGGCTCCTCAGTGCTACAGAAATGCCATTACTTCAACAACAAAGCAACTGGAAAGGTTTCAACATTCATGTTCTCCAAATATTCTGCACAGAGACACAACAGTGATACAATTCTGGAATTCATAGTATTTCAAGTTGTACATGGAGTATGACACCATTTATTTTTGAGGTTAATTCAGCTCTCAAATCACTGAGTTATTGATGCCTCAGCAATGTCAAAGGTCTTTTAAAAAGCTCTTCCATTCCAGCAAAAGCTCACAAATCAAAGGGTTGAGACAAAGCAGCCCAGTGAGCAGCACCAGGGAATTGTCAGACTCATGTTCTGCCCTTGGTCCCACCATATTTAACTTGGACCAAGCAGGATCTAGTTTGCATTAGGCTCACAGTTCTCATCCTGTATTTGAATGGGCAAACAGTGCAATAAATTCATTAAGATAGGTTTGTTCAGACAAATAAAATGTAGTGGTGTCATTTCTCCTGTTCCCTTTCCTTGTTGTGCTGCCATGACTGCTCAGAGGGTGAAAAGCACCACTGTGGGTGAGCACTCCCAGTCAGCAGAACCGCCTGCATCAGACAGAATGAAAATATATAAAAAGACACACAATCCAGTCTGGCATATTACAAAAATAAGCCCAAACATCCTGCAACAGCACTGATCTACTGGAATGCACAAAGAAAAAGTTACCTCACACAGGATGAACACTGAAATAAATATATTCAGCATTACAGAAATTAACAGGATTGCTGCAATTAGGAGTAAATTTTCATCATAAATCACACCATAGTAATGTTTAGCAAGCTTTAATAGCTCCTTTTTTAAAATTCAGATGATCTACAATCTTTGTCACTTTGAAGGTCACATGTGATTGATATAATTCCTTTTGGGGATTTTAAGGGTCTTTAGACAACTTTATAATATCTACTTGCTCTTTTTTCCAAGTCCTCTCACTTTTCAGTTTTACTGCCTCTGGTCCACCTACACTTCTGACATAGTTACTCTCAATTTTTAAAGGTCTAATTCTCATATTACTAAAACTAATGAGAAAAAAAAAAATCAGCAAGAGCTGCACTAGACCACTACCATGCAATGATATTGAGCACATTTAGGTACCCAGCAAACAAACAAATAAAGCATGAAGCAAAATGCAAACTCACTCTGCCGCGTTCATGGTAAAAAGCCAGACAAAATCTGTGAGATTTGTTTTCCTAAGGACTGCAAGGTCAGGGTAGAGAGCTGTATTACTTCTGAAATTTAGTGAGGAATGTCAGGCAATTCCCCCTTTTGATTGGATCCTGCACCTCCCAGCAGTGATAAAGGCTGGGTATGTAACAAGAGAGTTACCTGGGCATGTCTGGTTTATATTTGTTTATGCTGACTTACACTTCACTTTTTTCAGACTTCAGTGTGGTGATCAATTAGACGGGATGGAATACACATTCTGGCCCAAAAAGCATTTTCCTGCAGTACTTCATGTGAGTTGAAATGTTTCTTTGGTTTTATTTCATTTGTTTGGGTTTGGGTTTTTTGGTTTTGGTTTGTTTTTTTTTTTTTTAATCTGGTTTTATTTCATTTGGTTGGGTTTGGGTTTTTTGTTTTGGTTTTTTTTTTCATTAAATCTAAACAAAGTCTTTTCAAAATAAATTACTCTGTAACATGTGTTGTTGCAACTTTAAAAAAAAAAATCATGCTTTTTTTAATCATTCCACTGCTAAACAGTATCTTATGATGCCGCAGAAATAATATATAGGAATGACACAAAATATTTGAACAAATAGGGGATTGTTGCTTTGCCTTTAATCATTGCTTTACATGGCATTACAGATTATATTTCCCTGAGAGCTTCCAAGAGCCTGAGTTTATTCTTCAGAAGTCATCTGCAAAGCATACTTCACAGCACCTTGATCACTAACAATGCCACTTTCTCTCCAATTAAATAAAAAATCAAGCATGGCACTTCAATACACCTTACAGTTCTCTTGAACCTGCCCACTGAATCAATACTCAAGAATAGAAAAAGAAGCACCAGTAAAAAGTTGTCTTGGCACTCAGCATTGCCAAAGCCTTTTTAAGGAGTTATTCTTTGGCACAATGGCTTCAAGAAGAAAACAGTTATTATTCTCTCCATTTCAGAGTGCAAAAACAACCTGCAAACTACCTGAGAAGAAAAAACAAAGGAAAACCAAAATATGTGAGGCTGATGTTGAACTCGGATTCAGTTAGGCTCGGATCTTTCTGTCAATTTTTCACTTTCTGACAGCAAACAAGGACTGGTAAAAAGTAAGTTTTAATGCAGATGCAGTGAGAAGATTGCATCAGTTCAGGATGGCAATTTTGATTAGAAAGAAACATAAAATGACATCCAAGTTCAGTACTGCATTCTGTTTGATGCACAGCTGAGGCTCCAGCCAATGAGTCAAATACATCTGAATGGCCATCCTAAGACTGAGACTTTCTTCTTACAATTGTTTTTTCTCAACAGATGACTGAAAGTTTTATTATCAAGTTGAAGACAACAGCTGAAAATCTCTAAAAGGGAGATAATTTTTCACCACCCCTCCTCAAATATCTGTTTACTTTTCAGTTCAAATCATTCCACTAGATCATTTTTTCACCAACTATGATCTGATAATCTCAGTCTATTCCCAAAACATACATGACATCTAAAGAAACCACAAATTCAGATCTGTGGAAACACTGTCTGGGAGCTTCACTGGGGTTTTAAAGGACTGATTTAAGTAAAATGTGAACTGCAATAAGGGAATAGTAACCTTTTCCCACAAACTAGCCAAAATCCTGATAGATGCTTTTCAACGCTTCGTAGCACAGTGCTGGAAACATCTGAATCCCTTTAGATCCCAGTGCGGCGTCTCTCTGGAATGGGAGAGCTGGTTCCAGCAGATGGAGCTCCAGAAAGGCGATGAGGAGCCAGCACCAAGTGCTCCAGCAGCTTCAGAAACAGAGACTTTCGGGACAACCCGCCCAACCTGGCAAAATTCACCCAGCTCTCTCCTGCTTCTAAATATTTTTGCACACATTGTTCCCCACGCTCAGAACTTCCTGAAGCACAATGCAACTGCAGTCCCTCAGCCCGCTGTTATTGTCAGTGCAAACACAGCACCTGGAGGTCATTTAATGGTATAATTTAACATCATTATCACAAACACACACAGCCCACCTTTCCAGCCTGGAGTTTAAAAATATTTTTAAAATTGCTGGGCCATCCGTTAAAGAATTATCAATCCAGAGCATGGCAATAAAACTATATAAAGCTCTTAAAAATCACAGAATTGTAGAATTCACAGGGCTGGAAAGGACCTTGAACATTATCTCATTCCAAACCTGTGCTGTGGGCAGGCACACCTTCCACTACACAAAGGTGCTCAGAGCCCCATCCAACCAGACCCTGAGTACTACCTAGCAGGGGTTATATATATATAAATACTAATAGACAGGTCATTTTTGATCATTAGCAAGTCTAGAACTCTAGATTTTTAAATCCCAGAGGACTTTGTCGCATTAAATGCCACTAGACCACCTCCTTTGGTCTCTGTAATAACTCTAACATTAATATCAATGCAAGCAAAAAAGCTGTACTATTGTACAGCTTATATAATCTAAAGTTCAGGAAATGTTTTTTTCCATCATGGTTTCTTTAGCAGAAATAAAGTCTCAGGTAAATGTTTGCTGTTTTCAACTTGCAGATAAAAGGAAAGTGTGCAGCCAGAGAGAGCACACCACTGCTCCAAACACCTGATGAAGAGCCATGAACAGAGCCATTACCACTCTTCTAAGAAGCAGTTTGCTGACTTCTCCAACAACTGCACTCTTAAAAGCTTCTACTCCTGCACAGATAATTATAAATATCTTATGTCAAATACAGAATCCACAAGCCGACCTTTAACGCAGCCATGTCTAAAATTTAACACGCCGTCATCATGGGGGAAGAATGTTATTTGCAGACTGATTCAGCTTTTGAAGAAACAACTCTCTCACACGCACACAATGGAAGTTTATGTATTTTAGGGGCAGTGGGAGTGCACACCTGGAACGGAGAAAGTTATCCACCTGCAGCTCCCTCCTGAGGGTGAGCAAGAAGGTATTGGGTTACAGGGTAATGAACGTCAGCGTTTCGCTGTCAAGGTGTGTTGCAAGCTGCACAAACAGGAGCTCAAGCAAAAGGACCTGGTCTTCCACATCTTCCACAGACAAGACACGCTCTTCAGCAACCCTTTGAAGCCGAAAGGCAATTTGCATAGAACTACTGAAGGGCTGCTGCGCAGGTATGTAATTAGCTCAAGCTAATGCTTCTGTCTAAGAAAAAAAGAAACCCCCTCAAAGTGCAAGAACCAGCTTGTGCCCGCGCTGGGGTGGCTCAGCCGGCACAGGTGCGCACAGCCCCCGCCCTCAGCGGGGTCAGGCCGGTGACCGGAGCGGTCCGCGGACCGGCCCGGTGTGTCCCGGCCCGGGCAGCCCCTGCCCGCGGGCCGCAGGCGGCTCCGGCCCCAGTCCCCAGTGCCCGGCGGGGTCAGCCCGGGGGCCCGAACTGCCCTCAGGGCTGCAGCGCCCAGAGCCCCACCGCCCTCACACCGTCCCGCGGCCACCGCTCCCGGCCTCTCCTCCCGCCCGGGACGGAGCATCCCCAGAGCCCGGCGGAGGCGGCGCTGCCCCCGGCGACCCCCGGCCCGGCCCCCCGGCCCGCCCCAGCCACGTACCGGGCTCCGGCGCTGCCGGCCGGCTGCGCGTCCATGGAGGCGTCGCGACGGACAGCGGCTGAGGGGAGGGCGGCAGGGGACGGGCACGGCTGGCGCTGCTGCTGCTGCTGCTCCCCGGCGGCCGCCGCAGCCAGCTCGCATGGTGTGTGCGGAGCGGCGGCAGCCGGAGCCTCGGCGCATGTTCGGGCAGGGCCGGGCCGGGCCGGGCTGAGGGGCCGCCCCCGCAGGTGAGCGGCTGCGGCAGCGCCCGCCCTCCGCCGGCGGCGGGGATGGGATGGGATGCGATGGGGATGGGACAGGATAGGATGGGGAGGAATGCGATGGTGCCCCGGGGTTACGGTCCCACCGCAGCGCCCGGGCGGGACCCGGGCGTGTCGCACAGCACCGGGAACGGCCCAGAGGAACGCGGGCGTCGCTTCTGTGTGCTGGAATTAAGAGTCATTAATTCTTCTCGAGAAAAAAAAAAATGAGGAAAACATAATTCATATTTCGCCAGGTTTTCAATTAGCTGCACTCTGGGTTTGCCAGGGTGCAGCCGTCTACCCCCAGCACAGGGGTCAGCGAGTTGTAGCACAGGAGTAACACCCCACAGGGCTCAGACATCAGAGGGACCAAGTTATGACCAAATCACATAAATAAATAATTAGATCTAACTAATTAAATTCCTTAATTTGTTCATTAACATAAAATTCATAAACAAAATAAATATTTACAATTTTAACTTGTCTTTTCCATAAAAGAAAACCAAACACATTGAAATTGCGAATATGCAATACTGAAAAAAAAATTGCATTACTTTGGCCATTATCTATGTTATAGCCGTATCAATCACGCAGCTTCAGGCTTACAGGGATAACAGTTCACAAGAAATTAACCAAAGAAAGGAGCCTGTGGAAGGAAATGAACAAGGCAAAGGAAGGCAAAGGTATACACGGCCGAGGGAGTGGCAGGACAAACAGAAGGACTGCGTTGACATAAAGAAACAATGGGCACATTAACGGGAACACTGGGTGTATAAGGTTAAAAAAAGAAAGGATTTATTAGCTGCACACCGACAATGTGGCTCGTGACGTGAGGAACAAGGGGTGGGTGGCAGGATGGGCTCACGCTCCAGTGCTCCTGGAGGAGTGCAGCTGCTCCAAGAGCAGAGGCAGACATCCAGTGACTGAAGGAGGATTCCCTCTTCTGACACCAACCGAGAAGTCATGATTGTCTCCACCAAATCAAGCATCTTAGCTCAGTGAGGGATAGCAAAGTGAGTTGTGACAAGCACCTTCCCGTGCTTTCTTTGCCAAAAGAGCAGTTTTGGTACAAATGCAAGCCCACGTTTTCCAGCATAAAATAACTGTTTACATACATTCCATTTTCTGAATTGTGAGGCTCAAACATTCCAGCTCACAGCGTTCACAATGAAGCCAGACTTCCTGTGTATTCTGCACTTCAGCCCATTGTCAGTAGCCAGTCACAGCTAACTTAAAGAACATTTTTATTAATAAATACCCCAAAATATACTCTAAATTGCTTTTTACAACTTTTAGAATTATATGTTGTAGGAACAAAGTTGAAAAAGCTAAAACAGGACAAATTTACTACCCTGGGCATAGTATTGTGTGTTTGAGACGGCTCTGCTTTTAATATCTGACAGTAAAATAAAATGAATATTTTAAGTTAAATGGATAGTATATTAAAGAAAATTAGATAATTTAAATATATGAGTTTATCATTCAGCAAGTACTTTACCTTTTTCAGGATTCAGGGTCAGTGATTTGAACCTCAATTGAGTTAATTATTCAGTAAAAATTATTACTGAATGTGGGCCCAAAATGAGATTCACACTCCAAAATCCTCGGAACTGTTTGGAACTCAAGGACCTTAATTTTAAAAATAAGGAGATATTAGCAGAGCTTCAGTAAGTATTAAAAAAATTCTATAAGGGTCTCACCTAAAAACCCACTGAGTCTTTTAAAATTACGTTTTTCTTTGTAAGTGACCACACCTGTTCATGTAGCACCTCAGGAGAGACTGTATTCTATGGAAAACAATCCTAAAGACCTTCTGGCTTTGAATACAAACATTTCAATGCTACATAGTCTCAACAGAATAAACAATAATTCTGGCCACACAGGAGAATCAGTTTGTGTGGATCAGACTGAGTCTGGCACATGCAAACCTGAGACAGCTGACAATTTGCAGACAGCATTACAGGATCTCTCACCAGGACAGACCTCTGAAGTCAAAGGCAAGAATTTCTCCCTGTACTACCAGCAAACTAAACCCTTAAATATATTGTATAAAACAGCACCTCTGTTAAATTCTTAATTTACTTCCAGTTATTTGTATAGTCCTGTACAGGACTGCAACTGGCTGCTTGCACCAACAGAGAAAACACCTCATAACATCGTTCCTATCTACAGGATACAAAAGTAAAATGGGATAAAATTCCTTTTACTCTGCCCAAGGTTGTCTTTCCAGATTAGAGCAGTTATGTAATAACTATGAGACCTGTTATCACTTACAGAACAGGAAATGCCTTCGCATTAAGTGGTTTGTCCATACTCACTTATTAAATCAGCAAAAGATAACTAGAAACAACATCCTGACCTCCTGAACACACGTCCAAACAATGCAGCATTTCTCACCTCTATCAGCAGATCACCTGCTCTAAAAACTAATGCTCTTTGTTTTCAGTTAAAATCTAAGGTCCAGGAAGATCCAGATGTCTCCATTTTAGCACCACAGGAATTCTAAAGTATTCTGAGCAAGGAATGGGAATGCAAGCTGGAGTTATTTATGTGTGTTTTTTGCTATTGCTTGTTTCTTTAAAGAGCTTGTGGATGAATATGTTTCAGGATATTACTGACTGAGGACTTGCCAGCTGATGAATTACAAGTTCCTTCCCACCTTTTCTGGGATAACATTATGCTGTCTTCCCTCCCTTCCTCTTTACTCCTGCACCTTTCCTAATTTAAGCCTCAGAAGTCCCTGCAAACACAATTCTGCAGAGAATTCAAGAGTGAGTAACACTAACATGGGCAACTAAACTCCACTCTACCTACCACAAAAGATAAAAAAAGATCTTCCATTAGGGAAAATCACTGTTCTCTTATAAAAAAAAAAGGATGCATCTGAAAGCCAGTTTTTATGTTCATTCTGGTTCACAATGGAATTAAATTCAGTTCACTGACATGATGCAGAATTCCATAGTAAGAAAACACAGGACTTTAGCTACCAATATTTTGAACTAACATGTAACTTTCCCAGCCTTACCCTTTGTTATCTAAATCTGGTATCATCTGAATTACCATTCTGTCAGTACTGCAAACACAAAACCATGAGCTTGCACATCCCTGCCCACAATGACGTAGAAGATTCAGGCTAAAGCACAATTAAAACACTCCAATGCTGAAGTCATAAATTTACTACATATTCCAATTCTGAAACAGCCAATTTAAACTTAGGTAGGTAAATGAAACTGTTGAGAAGTTACTGGGGAAATAAGACAATTCTGCCACTGGATCCTGTTCCTGTGAGGGTGACCCATGGCAGGTGTGTCAGGTGGCAAAGGCCACAGACACCAGGCTGCAGTCAGGACACCTCACACTGCATTACATTCACACAATGTTTTACATCTCACAGCACCCTCTGGAAAAAACAGGCAAACAGTTCACATTTATGTACTTAAACTTTATTTGTTCATAATTACAGGCTATTGTTAGAATTTTTAAACAAAAGGGAAGTCTATAAATAGAGGCTAATCCCACCTGAACAAGTTGTTTTAAAAAAAAATCCAACAAAACAAACAGTTAAAACTTCATAAAGTAATGCCATTTAGCTCACAGCAGTGGTTTGTTGGTAGTCTGAGTAAAAGTCCTATAGTCAGAGTCAGTAACATGAAATGTAACATCAAATGACTCAAAACTTTAAATCCCATAAAGGAAAGCAGGAATATATATATATAATATATACATATAATATTGTGTTGGTCCACTGAGTATACATTTTTAACAAAAGATAAGAAACTATGTAATCCAGTTAAGCATATGATTTGCAAGATTAGTGTACACTCATTACAAAGATGTATAAGATAAGTTATAACTATTTAATACTTGCAAAATTTTAAGTTACTTTTTTTCTTTTTTTTTTTGAGCAGGTGTTTAAATGCTCATCTCCCAGTGCAAAAGAAAAACCATCCCAGTCAGGTTACTCATTTTTTCTTGAAAAATTGAAAACCCTCAAACTCATGCAACAGCAGCATTGACAGGTAATGGGAAGAGCTTAAATATACTGAAGTGTGGCTGAGTTCTCCCCCTTTGCCCCAGTGCTTTGTGTTGAAACACTTCAATTTCCTCAAAAGAAATACCACAGGTTAAAAGTGCAAGAAAAAAACCCCTTCTAGATGTTTATGCTGCTGCCATCCATTTTTCTTAGGGCACAAGATTCCTGTTTTTGGAATTATTTTAATGAAACTGATTTTCCAAATACAATTCATTCAAAATGAACAATAAGTTATTTTCATTAAGTTATTTTCATTAACATTCTATCAATCCTACTCTGACTCAGTGACCATTCAGAAATCATTCAGTTTAAGGTGCAACTATCAGTTGGCATTCAATAAATTACATATACAGAAAACAACTGTGGTTAAAAAAAATAGAAATCAGACTACCTGTTTTTTTCTTTCTGTTTTCAATCCTATTTCAAATGGAACTCATTAACTTGCCAGTTCAGCTGCATATTTCACAGGCAAATGTGGCTCAAATAGCAGTGGGGTCTCACAATTTGACAGTCACCTTAGCCAACAGCAAATGCACATGAATTTTCAGTTTAATTGCTTTACAAAACAAAATAACAGGTCTGTCTTAAAACCTATGATCATGCAGGAAAAGTAAGAAAGGTTTCAGAAAGACAAACTCTTTCTGATGGAGACTTCATGAAGATTATGTTAAACCCAACATAAAATCTTCAACGAGGAGAAAAATAATCTATGTGCATACATATAAAATAAAGCACTCTCCAACTCTGGCATTACTAAAACCCCTTCAGAAGAATTAAAGGTTTCCAGTGACTAACTGCTTGATGGGAGACAGTCAGCCATGACAGAGTAATTGCTGTATTCACTTTATGCTCAATTACCAACTGCTGATAGATTACAGTCAAACCCCAATCTCTCTAACTGCATTTTAAACTGATTTGCTTTCAGCTGGGAAAAGTACTTGGCTCTCCTGAAAACTTGAGAGAAATTGAATGCAAAACTTAACAATTATTCAAACAATAACCAAAAGGATTAAATTTAGCAGAAACATTC
This sequence comes from Pyrgilauda ruficollis, assembly GCF_017590135.1. Lineage (NCBI taxonomy): Eukaryota > Metazoa > Chordata > Aves > Passeriformes > Passeridae > Pyrgilauda > Pyrgilauda ruficollis. The sequence goes on from NW_024527710.1 coordinate 13,539,460, forward strand.
ACATCACTTTCAGAAATTTAAAACCTTTCATAGTTTCTTGTATATATGCATTTTCTGATTAACATTTAAATAGGTTAAGTACTCAGGAAAAAGGACAAAACAGTTTACGTCAGATAAAATCTTATTCTAAACTTCATGCTTCTGATATTTCAGATTTACTGAGTGCAATAGCCAGTTCCAAGTCTTCTTGCTCCTGCTGTTTTAGTCTTGCCAATCTTTCTTTTTCTTCTCTCTCACTTTCTCTCTTAGCCCATTCAATCATGTCTTCCTCAGTAGAATACTGCAAGTTTAAAAGACAAAATAAGAGAGATTAATAATACAGTGATAATTATTACTGCCCAAACATTCAGTTTAAGGGACAATTAGTTTTTCAATAATTTTACATATTCTACTCTTTAAATATTACTTGTTTTGTAGTTGTAATAGACTACATTGGCTTAGTCCAAACATTCAGTTTAAGGGACAATTTTTCAATAATTTTACATATTCTACTCTTTAAATATTACTTGTTTTGTAGTTGTAATAGACTACATTGGCTTAGTCTAAGGTTTAAGTACTAAGAAGTGCACTGAAGCCATCAAAAGGATGTATTTTAATGAAATATGCCATGTTTCAAATTTCAGTATTAAGTTTCTAAAACATTACTGAGCAGAAAGTGGTGTAATTTAAATACAGTTTTATTTGGTTAAATACCAGTCCATACAAGAAAAACTTTGAATAAACCAGGAGAACATTTTGCAAAGCACACTCCTATTCACACTGTAGGCCATCCTGATTTATCCTGCTTTCATTAGGGATGACTTTTCCAGGTGAAAATGACTGCAAAAATTTAGCTGTAGACTGACTGTTTCTGAATGTGTAGATGACAAATATTGCTGCCAAGAAGCAGCAAAATGATAAGGGTAACTGTAGAGTTAGAAGCCTGGTAGTAATACAGAGAAAAGTCAGCATGATATTAGAGGAGGAAAAAAGAACAGATTATTTCCATAGATGAGAACTGATTGTGAACTAAATAGCTCTGGTACAATGATTACAAATCAGAGAGAGATAAGGGTATTATCTTAAATAAAACACAAAAGATTATGCTAAAGTTTCTTCCTAGCAAACATGCAGAAAAATTAAGAGGTAGGTGAAGCCCCTGTCCTCACGGATGTCCCAGCATTAACTGAAAGGGTTAGAGGTTAGAGACTCCAGGTCTCTGCTTTGAGCTCCTTCTTGGGGAAATAAAAGCAGAAACAGCTGAGTTTTTTCCATAGTGCACTCAGTATTTCCAGTAACTGCAGCTGGAAAATAACACTATTTCCTTCACAAAGACAATAAACATTTTTGCAACTCCTCCAAAGTGGCTTCTCAGTCTCCCTAACTACTGCCACGGATGGATAACCACATTTCAGAAGTTACCATGCTCCAAGACACACCAACCAGTGCAAGTCTACTTTGAGAGCCTGACAATCCTTAGTTTACTTCAATCAAGCATGTAGCTTATTAGGCCTGAACAGAGAGAGCAGTATGGTCAAGGTACTGTAAATGCAAATTGCATTTAACAGGCTTGAAAGTGAGATGATGCCTTTCAAAACTTCTACTTGCAAAAGCTCAAAAGAAGAAAATAATATATAGGCATGCACAAACCTTTAGATTTGCTTCTACTGCTTGGACACCACGACTTCTATGAAATGAATTCTGGTTATAAAGAGACACTTACTATTTTACTTCATTGTGCATAAGTCTGGAATTTACTAACCATTCAAAACTCATCAAATTCTATTTCATTAACATACACTGTAATGAGGCTGTTTATCAGTATTTCAGTACATTAAAATTATGACCAAACAGTTCAATGGCAGTTAAATTAAAATAATATTTTGGTTTATTTTTAATTGGGTAGTTAACAGTGTGCTTCTTATAGATTTATAATTTAAATCTGCTGCACACATTGATAAAATGGATAATCCCTAGAACATAGATATTTTTGAAATCCTCTCCTCTAAAAGCTAGAAGGTCTCCATGAAAAAAGGCATAAAACCAATGCAATTTAAACATTAACTACAACATTTTGCAGCATTTTGTTTTAGGACAGCCTCAGCTGTAAACTAAATGTAAACTATGTTTTAACTAGAAGCAATATCCCTTGTGTACATGGGATATGTTTTAATAATTTAAATTAGTCTGAAGATTTTAGTGTGAACATTTCAAAGCTGCCATTATACTGAAACAAATGTAAAAAGTGTTTACTCACAGTACTGAAGTTTGCAAAATTGTTGGGGTCAGCCTCTTTACTGATGCTGGTGGGAGCAAATGGATCACAGAATAGATCTGCTTCTTGTTCTTTGGGAATGTCTGGGGTGGGGAAAGGCTGAAATGGGTCGCTCGACTTAAAGGAATCTGAAGAGTCTATTTGATTGATAGGTCTTTTCCCTTAGATTAAAATGAATTTAAAATGAATTTAAGATAGCAGGTAATAACATGCCAAAACTAGTTAAAAAAAACCCCAAAACATTCAAAAGCTACTTAGAGCACAACCTCTTCCCACAAACTAGTGGAGCTGTAGTTTCAGAGGAAGGGTTGCCAATTTAAAAAATGAGGGTACAGCCCACACTTTCTGAAAGGGTAATCAGGTAAAAAGGAACACATGTATGTTAATGAGTCAGGAACACAGCTGTATATAAATTAACTGTTTTGGAAAGAGGATTTCTAACAGTTTTGAGCACCTACTCTGCTGGCACAGTATTATTTTCTGGTTATCAGCTGTCTTTGATCATTCCAACAAGGCTCTTTTATTATTTCTTTGGATTAAATTAGCACAATTTTATTCAGAGAGCAGAAATACATTACATTTATAAGTTTTCAAAATACCATGTCCTCTCCCTATGCTAAGACCAGGAATTTCTGCAGTTTAAAACAACGAGTATGATAACAAGCAATCACAGGCTGAGCTGTTTTGTTAGTTTTTGCCTAAAAAGCTACAAATAAACAGAATCAGGGACAAACCCTCACTTACTCTGTTGGGTTTTCTTCAGCTTAACCCCAGTCAACTTTCAGCACCATTGAGGACACTAACCCACACACTGCCAAAAAGAGCTGAGCTGAATTCCACCCCACCACTCCCTCTGTATGTTACTGCTCACACAAGAGGTTTCACTGCAGTCTCTTGAATGCTACTATCATATTCTGCAAGTGGTTCCACACTTGCAGTGGCTGTGTTTTAAAACTTGCTTCTGTTTCCATTTCAGATTAAAACTACAGAATTGAACAAAGGTGCTTATTATTTCACATATCACCTTTGAAAATTAGTCTAAAATTACTTCATAAGAGCAAAAGAGAGTCTCATATGGCAATGATTTAGAGTTTGGAGAATATCCCCTGGGAAATATACGATTTACTTAGACACTTCCCAGATAACCCTGCCATCTCTCTCACTGATGATGTTCTACCCATGTATTACTGATGATACTGTGCTGCCCCATCCCTGAAGTGTTCAAGGCCAGGCTGGATGGAGCAACCTGCTCTAGTGAAAGGTGTCCCTGCCTGTGGCAGGGGCTTGGAACTGAATGATCTTTAAGGGTCCTTCTAACCCAAACCATTCCGTGATTTTACAGTTCTGTTACTCCCAAATAATGCCTGCCTATTTCTTGAAAAATGTAGGAGAAGCATCTCCAAATGACAACCAGGGAATTTTATTTCTGCACAGGAAGAGTTAATAATTGTAAGAATACAAAATACACAATCACTAAATCTTCTCCAAAATCAAGAAATGGGAGTGTTTATCAGTACCAAGAAAAGCAACAGAATTCATAGACAACAGCCCTTCTACACACTTTCCAGTAGAGAGAAGAACTAAAAGAAAGATTTTTGGGTATTTCCTTGAAAAAGCATTCCATTGTTTCAAATCAAACCAAAGAAGTCATCAGAAATAATTACATGTAAGTACCTCAGATTTTATTTCCATTAGGAAAATAATTAATTGGGAATGGTTATCAAGATAATCACATTTTCAGTGTGCATATCAAAACCACCTATTTTTTCCTAATTATCTGTTGCTGAGGATGCTGCTGCTCCACCCCTAGAAGCTTGCCTTCCAAAAGTGCACCACGTCACAGCCACTCCCACAGAATCAAGTCAGAAATCCTTTTTATGTTTAAATAAGGACCAACATCAAACATTCAAATTATCATCACTTGCCATGTCAGCTGTTTCAATGTTATTTCCAATGGAAATGATTACTTGCAAGGCATTAGCATGAACCAGATGTCACACCAACATTAGAAATGAAACAGCTGAGTGAGTTTAAACTTCAGTATCAGCACTCCTGTATCTACTGAGCTCCCCTTCTTTTGAGGAAAACATGAATACACGTTTAAGTTTCATGTCAGTTTCTTAAAACACCTTAAGACTCATCCACTTAGTGTAACAGTGCAACAAATGATGCAGCAGAGTTTTTAAAGACAATGAAACAGAGGACAGAAATTTTTAAAGGACTACTAGATTTTCCTATGTTTGCAAAGAACAAATTGAGACGAGCCTGTTGTAATATGGTCTTGTTGCAAGCACAAGAAGGTGCTGTTATGCATGATAATCATGGCCTTTTCTGGAAAGCAAAGTGGTTTGTGCCATGGAACATCCCAGAAACTCCTCTATCACTGAGGAGAAAACAGCCCAGGGAACTTGGGTTTATTACTGTTACTGCTACAGATCTCTGGCAAGGCCACCTAGAAAAAGTTAAGCTGAAAACCTAAGCCACTTCTTTAACCCTATTTAATTCATTTTGCATTAAATCCATCTGTGTTGCAATGTAAAAAGCACACTAAATTCTCACTTTAAGCAGAATTTAATTCAAGATTCACAGTGTAGCACATTAGCAACCATTTAATTTGCAACTACGCTGTGTTCTTGCATACACTTGTAACAAGTCTTTATTCCTGTTTTTTAAATCCTTTGTGTCTTCAAACTCTGATCCCAAACACCATGCAAAACTTTGAGGAAACGATCAGGAACGGACTTGTTTCACATCTTGCTCATTCATTTTAAATTCAGAGCCTTTACCCTCCTCTCATAATTCCTGTCCCTCTGCCAACATGAAGCAGCAGACTGTTTCCACATCTCAGTGTCAGCTCTTACCAGGTGGTGGTGGACAGGGCCTGGTGGGAGTTCCTGTCTTAGGGGGCAGTGCAGGAGGAACATCCTCATTTTTAGCTGGTGCTTCCTCAAACAGGTTTTTAGTTATGGTGACACTGCTGACAGAGCCTGATGTGGAAGAGCTAAAGGGATCCTCGTTGTTGGCCTTCAAAAAACAAAACAGCAACACACACATTTTCAGTGCAGTGCTACCAGACATTCTCTTCAATAATACAGTATTAAATCAGAACTAAAAGTTTGGACTAAGACGAAAGAAAATACTTCTGTTTGTTTTTACACATATCCACATATTCCAGAAGATTGAACAGAAAGAAAAATCAGGAATGGTTACTGTGTACAACACTATAAAGCTGAAAACAGTTGAACATGCAAAAGTAATACTTTTGCTGCTAAAATCAGCAAATTTACAAATAAATTATAGTATCACTGGAAATAGAGAGAAAATACTTATCAAGCCGAAAAGATTGCATTGCATTCTTCACAGAATTTCAGGACAATTTGCTATCAAGACCTTTTTTTCAAGCAAATCAGCCATTATAAATGTTTAGTAGTGGCAAAACTGTAATGAACTGAGTAAGCTTTGCCTTGTCACTGCAGTCTCATGCATTTTCTGTGAGTAGCAGCAGCTCCATATTACCTTCGACAGCGTGCTGAAGTCAGCAAAGCCACCTTCAAAGGATTCACTTCCAAACAGGGAGGCAAAGGGGTCTGTAGCTAAATACACAAATCAAGCCAAGAATAAGATTAAAAGCTAAATATAAAAGACTGAAAAGAAAAATTCCCACTACTACTATTACTAAATAGCAACTATTATATATTTTACAACTTAAAGTAATTCAAGTGAAGTATTTTATGTGGTGAGCACTTCAAATTATTAAGTAACTTTTTAAAAAACTCTAAGTGTCAACTTCCAATTAAGAACAATAAATCTCCTGAACTGAATTACTTCAAAAGAAATACTGGTATGTTTTCCTACATAAAAAATATTAAATTCCACTGAAAGTATCAAATAACCATACTACTGGAAATGTTCTACTGAGATACATGTATGTATACACACAGAGGTGTTTTTTGTGTGCATACACCCATACACATACAGACATATATATATCAAATATATATATGAACATGAACCAGAGCTCTTTTCTGACTGCAGACTCACTTGTGGAATCAAGCATCTGAACCTCATATCATCCCAGACTAATTCAACAGTACCTTTTCATTCTCATGTGCCTAAAATATGTGAAAGCTGCTACTGTACAGCAGAGAAGGAAGTGCCATACTCACTTCTGCATCTCTAATAACCAGCATTTTTTTCCCTACAATTAAAATGAACAGGTTTACAATACAAAATCACACATAGATTCCTGTTTTGGATTATCACTTGTCAGTGCAGTTTAGGAAAATAGGAGTTCAGAGCCTTCCCTAAAACATCTTTAGCCCTCAGATGTGAGAGGCTCACAGAAGGAGCAAACTTGAGCAGTAGAAATTTTCAATGGAGGAGTTACTGCATTCCCCATCCACTCTGGTGGTGCAGAGCTATCCTTATGTTACTTACACAGTAACATGAAATCTCTGAAAACAACCCTAATGGGAAGCAGCACAGACCATCCAAATAGCCCAAACACTTAAATCAGGAACTGTCCCAGTTTCAGTAAAGCAGAGGAACAGTTTTTGTGGAATCAGTCTTCAGTGATGCACACTACAGACAAAGTCAATTTTGGGTTATAAACTTCCCCCCTAAAAACAGGCACCTTATGTCACACTTTTTGGGAAAATTCAGAACACATGGGAAATCCCTCTAATGCTCTGTTGCAAATTCAGTTAAAAGACTAAAAACAAAAGCAAGCAAAAGCAAAAATAAAACCCAAGAAGCTTGATATGTACAATCTACTTTTACCTAGATCATTTGATGTAGTGACAGTGGTTCCACCAGGAGCAAAAGGGTCATTCTTCTTTGATATCTCTGTCTAAAATAAAAAATTCCTTTGGAGGGAAATTTGTTTTCAGCTTAAAAGATTCTTCAATCTAAGAATACAGTCACCATTTATTTTAGTTTAGAAGTTGTAAGATAACACATTCTGGAAATAGCTTTTATCAGCATCAGTAAACAAGCCTATTAATAGAAACTCTTCCTCTCTGTTTTGATTAATACTTTGAAAGGATGGGAAAAAGGTACAATATGTGCAACACACTTGGTAACAGCTAATGCAATAGTCAAGTATATCTACTGCTCATTTTGGTCTCAGATTTCTACAACCAGAGCCGTCTTCAAGGAGATCTAAGATTTCAACACTCCAGAGAGGTGTGGTAAAGCATTTAGGAGGAGTGCATAACTTCAGTTCTGAAGTACACATCTCAAGAATCCACTCCTAATCCCACACCACAGCTCTGACCTCCCTGGTTTTTTCTTCCTTTGGACTGTAATAAGACCAAAAATTGATTACATTAGAACATCAAGACTTTGAAAAGGATAGTGTGCTGAGTACTACAAATTGTAGAACTCTAATTTTTAAGGCTGGAGGTGTAGGCTGTGGTACAAAATACGACCTTGAGGTCTGCACAATGTGCACAGCATGGGGAAGGGCAGTACCACCACTGGCAGGTGCAGTGATTTCTCACTCTTGGCTGCTGCGGGTCCTCCTCAGGCACACTCTACAGCCACTTAACTTGCTTCTTAATCCACATGTATCTGAGTTTTATATATGTCTATGCATGTTTTATGCACACACAAAGCTGGAAGTGAGGCATGAACAGAAACAACACTGAAAAGGAAAGGCGATGGCAAAAGAATGGAGACAAAATTAATGCCATGAAAAATTTCAGCTGCTTAAATTGTTTGTCTATCAGCTTTAAATATTACATATTCAACAAGTTCTAGTCTACACCAACGAGAGTTTTATGCCCAACTCTACCTTATTAAAGGCTCAAGAGTATTCAGTCACTGCTCATTTACAATGTGAGCTAAAAGTTACACTGAAGTACCCTTGAAAGAGGTGCATTCAGTAGGTAACCTGAGATCACAATAGACCTTTGGTGATTCTTATTTAAAAAAAAACAAACCAAAACCTAAACATACACCTATAGAAAAATGTGACTTTTCTGAGGGGAAACCCCATACACCACATCACATTTCAGGTAAAATACAGCACATAGTTCTTGATCCTTTAGTGTGTGGAGGCAAAAATCAAGTGTCTGAACACAACCTGGTGACGTTGATCCTGGCTTTCTTTCCATTTATTATGTTCCACCAACTAATAAGGTTGTTGGAGAGCTCCAAAGCTTAACAGAGCTTAAGTAATTTTAAAATAATAACAGAGCTTAAGTCATTACTATCAATGCTCTTAGCTGTGGAGCAATGAAGATCCACAATGAAGTACTTTAAACATGTTTTTATTTTTACTTCTATTTCATCTGTGACTATTTCTAGAAAATAGGACCCAAAAAGACAAGACAGAGCTGGGGAATCAGAGGTAACCTTTATATGATTTCTGAATATCAATTTTTTAAAGCATGTCTAAATGTACAAAACAGGTTATTTTGTCCAAGTCACATGGAGAAAGCAGTAAAAGGTGTGACACCAGACTTACTGTGGTATTATTACTGTTGTCTGCAGAGCTAAATGGATCAGTGCCAGCAGTCACAAAAGGGTCGGTGGAGGATTGCTTGAAGAAAGAGTCAGCTGCAAAAGGGTCTGAGCCTTTGAAGGGATCACCACCAAAGGGATCTAAAAAGTAAACATCTCCCTAATATTTCTGCTTGCTTTACTTAGCTGATATCTTAAAATCTAAACAATGTATCACCTTTTTTCATACTGCTGCAAAGTGACACATTTAAGACCAAGGACCTTTGAAACAGGAAATTCGCCTGCGAATAATTTAATTCCCCTGTGAATAATTTGTATTCTGTGATTCAGAACATCAGACAAGGCAACGTTTTCTGCACATCACGAAAACAGCAGTTCCAGAATAATCTCAGCATATAGGTTCTTTAACCAAGTCCCTAAAAATGAAGCATTTACAAAACCTAATGCTCCCGAGAACCCTCCTGCCCTCTCCTGCACTTCCCAAGCCCAACTGATATTTCTTATTTGGCACTTGGTGCTCAACCCTATTTTACTATTGCTGTCCCACTGGTTATTTGGTTTTTTTGCCACCAGTAACTTCACTCAGGACCAAGCAAACAATTCAATGACATTGCCTATACAGTTGATGTAAAGAGAGACTTCCCACCTGTTCAGTACTTGATTCCAAAGGAAGTTGGTATGTTAAGAGCCTTTAGAAGAGCACAGTTCTACTACTTTGCAAATAAAACAGGCAGCAAGCATTTGGGGCCTTCTGTTCATCACCATCACATATTTAAATCCCAGCTAAGGAACTTCCAACAGGAGCAAAATTCACTGGCAATGGACTTCTCTAAAAAGCTTTTACACAAGTGGCCAGGTGCTAATGTCACATATATTCTATCATGACTTTTTGTGGCATTTCCACCTACTTTTTACCTCTGAAAGTGGTGACAATTTTCCCCACTAGCAACAACCATTTAGAAAAAAACACATTATGGGTTATAAAGTTACTTACCAATTTTTCCAAAAGGGTCATCTTTGAAGGGATCATCTGTTCAAAAGAAAAGCAAATATTCATTAAAGAGCTTCTTACCATCATGAGACACACACAGAATCAGCCATCTCCAAGCTGCATTTCCGTTGGCTGTTGTCCACAAACACCCACATTCTGCAGTACTACCACTGCAGTAATCCAGGCCAGCTACTGAGATGAGTGCCAGGTTTGTTTAATTGTCACAGACACTGTGGATGGTCCTCCTAAGTGTTCACTTCAGTACTGGATGCATGATCCCAACTCATTTCTACTTTCTCACGCTCATCTGAGAGACAGATATCCTGTCTCTCAGCTGTGGGTATCTACCCCTGAGTACACTGAGTGCTCAAAGCCTAAAAGTTTAGTTCTTAACAGACAGGCCTCTTTTCTTCTGAAAGAAAGGCCTTGTCATGTGCTGTAAGACCACTTCAATATAAACAAAAATGAAGCAGTATTGACTCAGAAACATTCAAGCTGTTTTAAATTAGTTTAATTTATTAATTTAAAATATTCAATCTGCACTGACATTCTTTCAAAAGCCAAGTGATCTGAAACAAATTTAGCTTATTTTCCTTTCAAAGCAATACAAGCTAAATTGATCAGACCATGTTGATCTGAAAGGGTGTAAAATCATATTAATGTGGCTGAAAACATCTGCTTCAGCAGTTAATTCAAATTAACTCCCCTTTCCCAATTGGCTCCATATAGGCAGATCATTCCTTCCATAAAAAATAAGAGCACAGCAACATCATTCGTCAATGGCAAGTTCTTAAAATAAAAGCCAGCACTTCCACAAGATGAACAGATGGTGCAGCTCCACATTACCTTGTTCTGAGAGCCAAACTCCCCAGAAGTAGGCCACAGCCATTCATTCTGAACCACCCACACCCTCCCCAGAGCACAGCCCAGAGAACCCTCTGCTGACCTGTTTGTGGACAGATCACTGACACCACACGCATCACAAGCCTGCCCACACCTTTACAGCCAAAATGCCACCAGGGCAGAGGCAAGGAGGGGATGGGGAAGAGCAGTCCTCATGCAGAGCAATGAGGGAAAGGAGCAATTTCCAGAGCTCATTAGGAAGCCCAGATCAAGGAAGGAGAAACACCCCAGAACTCTCATTTCTATCATTTCTATTTCTATAATGCTATTGGCTCCACGCTCCTGTCACCCACACATCTTCAGATTTATTCTATAAAGAGCAGTCTCAAGGTGAAGATGAGTCTGATGCATTCACACAAGAGCTGTATCTGCAAATCTGCACTTAGAGAGAAATGTTTACTTACTGCCAACAAAAGGGTCAGACTGGAAGAACTCTAAGCTGGCTTCAGAAACTAGATCAGGCAACGGATGAGATTCAGCATCAAATGGATCTTCCTGGGCAATGCAGGCAGAGAGAAACATATTAAATTTTTAAGACTTGCAACGATGGAAAACACTTATGTCATCTCCTGTTACCATTCAGTAGTTTCTTAAAACTTTAAGCAAAGAGACAGCTGGAATTCTATATAATTCATCAATGGAGATCCAAAATATTGTTTAACAACCTGCCTGCTACACAAGATGAAATGTTTTCAAGACATCACACTAAATAAAACCAGTAGGAAGTGACAATTATTCCTCTGCTGTTGTATGACCATCATGCAAGCCTGAAACAGTTTAACCAGTATTTTTTTAACCTACTTTTTCCTTCCCCAAACCTGAAGAAACTCACTTTTTTGGTAACAGTTGCAGCTGGGGTCTCTTTCTCTTCTCCTACAGAGACTGCTGATTCAGGACTATTCCTTATCTGTAAAAGGGTAAAAGCAATTCACCATAAATAAGTAAATACAAGACTGCACAATAAAATTTTAAGTTTTAAATAGAATCACAGAATATAAAGAGGCATACTTCAAAAGGTTCATACTTATTATAGCACATACTTTAGTATTCCATAAACCCTGTAAAAGTTAAAAAAATAAATCAATCATGAATCTACTGAGACATAAGGAGGAACATTTAAAGCAAGACAGTTTTAGATTTTCTGTACTTTTCCTTATTCTGCTCTCATTGCACCAAATGGAGACAGCTGCTCTCCTTTAATGTTAATTCTGCTATTCAATTTATGATAGTTTGCTTTGGAAATAAATACAGAAAAAAAATGTTACTGCTGCTTTCCAGGCAAACTAAAATTACCTCCTTTTCTGCTTATGAACTTTCAGATATATGGAAACACAGTCCCTCAGAAAAACACCCTGAAATTTCAATTGTGCAAGTGTTTAAAAACATAATCAATCTTGGTACATTCTTAACTTATTCCAACTTCACAGCTGCAATGCATCGTGTTCAAGCAGGCAAAACACTACTCACTGGAGACACACAGTTTGTTTGCTCCTCTTCTGCTATGCTTTCCCTCTCAGCATTCTCATTAAGGTTTGCAGTTTCACTGCTGCTGTTGCTAAGACTAGAATGATCCACAGTTCCATTAACAAGTGTACTATGGGGCTGAGAGTGCCATCTAAATTGGTTATTTTCCAGTTCCTTCAGCTCAAGAAGCTTTGTCTGCACCTGTAAGCAGAAATAAATGTATTAGCATCAGTATGGCAGCACATGGAAGCCAGTAAATGGCCATCCCCTCCTAAATATAAGGTGGGTGATATATTTCTGAAAATCTTATTTTCAAAAGCAAATATAATAAAAACCTGTTTCATCAACCTATGGGGGAAATTTGGGAGATAAGCAGAAATCTTATTTAGCAGAAGTGCAGAGTGGTTGAGGGACACACATTTTGCCAAGGAAGAAGACTGTGTCACTGGCAACACCAAAACTTGTTGCCATTCAAACCCATCAGAAAAGTTGCAAAGCTTTCAGGGTTTTTTTTTTTTTGTTTAGTTCTGCTGGGAAGTTTTAGTTAGGCTTTCCTTTTCTTATTTTTGTTTTGGACTAGGGTTTGTGTGTGTGTGTGTGGTTTGAGGCTTTTTCCTAGATTATGTATTTGCAATTTCCTTAAATTCAAAATTAAAAAGGCTGCTTTATCAGAACTCTCATCTTTCAAGAAGGAACATTATGATTTCATTATCATCTCCCACATGACTTCTGAAGTCTACAAAAGCCAAGTATATCTTCCTAAGCAGACACTTATATTCATCTGTTATTATTTCAGCAATATGCTTAATGCAGTGCCTTACAGCAAACATTTACAACCAACCTGCCAGTTATGAAGGAATTACTGGAACTGGCAGGTTATGCAAAAGAATAAACCTAGTCCAGATATTTGGGTGCAAAATCCCACTGAACTCTGCTAGCTCAGTCGCCTAATAGAGTTATTGGGGCATCAGCAAAGACACCACCAGGTGCCTTTCAAGTTAACTGACCTCAAACCAGCCATTAGATAATCTTGTCTAAAGCACCAAAGCGCCTACTGTTCCTTATTTAGGAGTCAAGAGCAATAAAATCAGGAGTACTGCTATAGAACCTAATGAAAAAAATGTCTGTAGTACAGTCAAGCATAACCACTTATATTATCAGTCTCAAACCTGTTCATGGCAAGCACCTCTTGCCATATAAAAACACTGCAGTGGTATAACCTTCTCTCCAGCTGTGATGAAATGATGAAAAAATCCATTTGTTTACTTCTCACTTTCTAAACTAAAAGCCATATTTTAAAATTATGAATTTGTAAGACTCATTAGCAAGTTACAGATGTGAATTGTGTGAAATGACCAACCCTGAAGTCAGCCATTTCTGGGGTTCACAAGTAGGTTTTGCCTTTTGTTTTCAGCTTGGTATCTGTGAGTGGCTAATACATAACACAGCTGGCAACAGGGAAGGAGAACCATGAGGAAAGGGTGTGCAAGCTCAGGCATCACCAAATTATAACAAATCTCTGATTACAGACAGAAACTGGAAATGTTGGTGCAACAGTAGCCACTTCAAAGCACAGGGCTCTCTGCCTCTCAGGGTCTCATCTCAACCCAATTTCTTCTTCCATCCACCCCACTTTCCCCCCTCAACAATGCACTAAGTAAATGCTATCAGTAATTTTATACCAACTTCATACCAATTAAAAAATAGTGAGAGCATGCCCCAGGCCAGTTATTGAAGATGAAAACTTCAATAACTACTGGACACAGAGAATTGAAGTCTGCATCATCCATTTTTCATTCATTACATTATGACAAATTATTTATGGACTATAATAAATTAATCCCTTTAATGAATAAAAGAAAGGCCATGAAGTATTTTGAGTGACTTAAGTCAGCCTCTAAAAATCCTAACAACTACTAGCACAGAACACATGTGTAAGTAACTAAAGACATGAGCAAACAGTGAGGAAAAAAGGAAACAACGCCTTCCCCTTAAGGCAAACCACACTAAAGGTTTCCAGCTCAAAATATTTTTTGGGGGTGGGTCTTTCACACTGCCTTACTGAATTGATTTCCTGTTGTGAATCCTGCAGATGTTGCTGAAGAGGTCCCAGCTGTGCTTTCCCAGACTCGATGCAATGTTCAAGCTCTGCAGTTTCTTGCTGCAGGCGACTCAGCTCCTCTTGGGCTTTGGTCAGTTCATCTTCATAGGCTGAAATCTTTGATTCCTGGCTTGTTATTTCGGCCTTCAGCATGGCAATCTAAAGCATGAACAGTATTTCAAGTAAAAAAAAAAACCCACCCCAAAACCCACACAACATTTCCAAACACATCCAAATACATCCAAATAACTATTATTTATGACCAGAAAAAGTAAAAAAAAAAAAAATCATCGCTATTGCAGATTATAGATCATATCTGAATAAACAGTTAATTCTCTATTAGTCTCAATAAGAACAGAGTATTTTAGCTGTTATTCTGACCAACATAGGTATTTCTGCTTTAAACCTTATTTGTGTGCAAGTATATCTCAATATGTTTGTTGACACATTGAAACTAAATTAGGAACACTGAAGCAAGTGATGTATTTCCTATGCTCTGTTGGTCACAAAACCTTGACACTCAGGCTATTCATTCATTAAAACTTTTTTTTTCTTGCCCCAACAACTAGAACTCTGCAAGGCTGAGTTCTGCAAGACAAGGCATTAATGCTTCCCAAGGGCACTGGCCACCAGACCTTACCAAATGGGCCTCCTCTGCACACTTCTGCCTGATGTCATTAAGTTGTTCTTCCAACTTGGCCTTCTGCTCATCAAGATCATTAAGGGTTTCCTGCGCTTCCTGTTTCTGAGCTTGCAGCTTCTGCAGATTACTGCTTTCCCTCTTTACTTCATCCTGGAGATCCTGAAACAAAACACAGCAGCTTGACATTTGTTCCCTCTCTCCCCTTAACCACTGAATTCCACAGTACAAACTGCAGTGCTAACCCATATTTCAAAGTATCAACAAATTATCTTCAAGAAGCCTGCATGGATACCAGACAAGCAAGTATTCTCAGATTCTAATTCAATGACATAAAAATAACCAGGTTGTTTGCCTTTGCTTTTCTTCAGTAAAACAAATTTCACTGAAGTGTTGAGATCACACACCAAGACACAGATGAACTGTTTTCCACACAGAGGTCAGGTTTTCATTCTAAATTTCAAAATTGTCTTTACTCAGGCTGCCACAGTGCCTCTGTCCTGTGCTTCAGCACTATGTTTTACTGAGTTTCTTATTAAGAACATGGACCTGTTGGAGTGAGCCCAGAGGAGTCCATGGAGATGGTCAGAGGGCAGGAGCACCTCTGCTATGAAGACAGGCTGAGAGAGCTGGGGTTGTTCACCCTAGAGAAGTGAAGGCTCCAGGGAAACCTTAAAGCCCCTTCCAGGAATAAAAAGGGGCTTGCAAGAAAGTTGGAAATGGACTTTTTATCAGGACATGGAGTCACAGGACACAGGGGAATGGCTTCACAGTGACAGAGGGCAGGTTTACATGGGACATCAGTAAGCAATCCTTTGCTGTCAGGGTGGGCAGGCCCTGGCACAGGCTGCCCAGAGAAGCTGTGCCTGCCCCATCTCTGGAAGTGTCCAAGGCCAGGTTGGATGGGGCTTGGAGCAACATGGGATAGTGGAAGGTGCCCCTGCCCATGACAGGGGGCTGGAAGATGGGCTTTGAGGCCCCTTCCAACCCAAAACATCCTGGGATTTTGTGATAATAGAAATCCTTTATTCTGGTCCTTCCCCCTTCAAAAACACATGGCCAAAAATAGGAACTGGTTTTTGGAGTATGGTGAAAGACCACGAGCCCAAATGCACTGCCTCCCAGGGCATTCCTGCCCCCAGTTTTGCAAGGATCAGCCAAAAACTTATTTTCTGTGTGTCACTAGAGGTAAGAAATGCACATTTCATACACAATAATATGGAACCTTTTGATTTATGAAAGAGAAGCAAGTATGTGTCTTGTGTTTTAAGTACATTAAGTAGCATCATAAAATAATTATTTCATTTCTGAGCAACAGGAATGGTTACACTTCAACAAGCTGCAGAGACAACACTGAAAAACATGTCAGGGAAAGAATTTAGGAAGAAGAAAGAATCATCAAAGTCAGGAGGAAGAGACGATACAGTGAGATCAAAAAGGATTAATACAAAAGGAAAAGTATTAGATGAAAAGAGAAGATTGCAGCATTTCTAAGAAAATACAGCAATTTCAGGAAGAATCTTCAACAACAGTAAAACATGAACAGAGACCAAAAAAAAGATAAGGAGGATAAGAAAGCAATCAGACATGAAATTCTGTTTAGATTTGTGTGCTGCTCTAAGCTACAATCGTGCTCTCCTTTTCTAGGGGTGTTTTGTTTGGGTTCTTTTTGGTGAGGGAGACAGTTTATCCATGTGTTGTGTGCTAACACCTCCACATAACGAGGACAAAAAGCCAGATAGGAATAGAAGGGCATATGATGCAGCAGTCAGATGCTGGGGAATTAGGTAACCTCGAGACAACTGGAGGGCTACCCAAAGACACATCACAGATGCTTTTATGTTAAAAATCAACCACAAAACCATGCCAAAAATCTCCCAAACCAAACCACAAAATGCCACCCACAAAACTCCCCCAAATCAAATCTGAATGTCAGTATACAGCAGTCAGACTAGGAAAAATACAAGTTATTTCTAACCCAGGAGAGAAGAACCAGCGTGCACACAAAAAGCTCTCAGAGCAGCTACTGACTTGGATAATTGGGACACTCTTGATCCATTCATTTTCACATGGCTTTGAAAAGCAAGGATCAGCTGACAGTTAACACAAGCAGTGGAAGAAAAAAGTAACAGCTTAAAGAGACTTCAGCCTCCTTTTTCCTAGAGGAAGCAAGAATTCACATCCACACAAGCTAAATATAGATCACCTCCACTTTTGTCTGTTCTAGGCACAGCAGTAGAGAAGCACTGAAGAGACCTAACTAAGCCTGATGGCTGCCAGAAGAGAACAGGAGGAAAAAAACCCCAACCAAACCCAAAACCTGCGGTGGTTTTTGTTCACACATGCACCTAACCTCTCCAGAATTAAAGGCTGCAGTAGATACAGCACACAAAACTGGCTATCATACTCAAAGATGCCTCTTCGTGAAGTAAACCAGGCTCCAATTAAGCTTCAATTTCAAAGAACACCCTTCAGCATGGAAGCAGCATCTTAATGGTCAAGCACTGAATGAGATTTTAAATGAAAACCACTGAGATACTTGAGGTGTTACAAACTGCCATTCTGATGGTAATAATAATCCTTGTATTAGATTTATGATCATGGTAACTCTTATGCCAATAAAGTAGGATAAGGAAAGTTTAGGAATCCGTATTTCCATGGACAATGGATTTAATAGTTTGCCAGTCTGTCCTTCCCAAGACAATTCATGTGCTAGAAAATGCCAAGTCTGCAAGAGGACAGAAAAGTAAAACTTACTGACTTTCTAATGGCATTTGTGCACTGCAATAGAGAAAAAGAAAATGCAGCTCTGAGGGATACTCAGTGCATGTAACTTTGAGGAAACACCCCTTAGTCTCTGCTACTTAAGAGCTGATATTTTAACAAGCACATTAAACCCCATCAATATGAACATCTTCCTTACAACTCTTTTTCTGCCTTTGCTTTTTTTAGTACCTATTAACACAGTCTTGAAATTTTTTTATTGAAGAAAAAACTGTCATTCTTTCCCTCCTCCTATATAAATCAGTTTGACTGATCACTGACCATGGCTATATTTGAGATTACAAATAGGTCTGTGGAAGCAATTCTGCTGTCAGAAACCCTGAAGTGTCATGCCACAAAACCAGCTTGAAACAAAGAGGCAGGTTAGAGCAAACTGTTTTTTTGGTAGACTATCCTTAGAAATGTCCTCATTAGAATAAAACCAGAAGAAAATGTATGAGGGAAAGATATCCTTAATCTGTCCCATTATGCTCTGAAGTTCTAGAAAGTTTGTTGAAACATGCAGGTCCACCAGTCAGGAATAAGAAAACATAAAGGGCCACCAGATTAAATAAATGCTGCAGCCATTTCCTGTTTGATCCTGGAGGTTTCTCATTTTTCTGGCAAGCCCATAATAGACTGTTCCTTCTCTGCAGACTGACAGAACTCTGTAACTATATTTAACGAATAGCTTGTGTGGCTACTAACAGGTTAAAGACCTGAGACAGCTGCTCCCAGCACTACTGCTCAGGATGCAGAGATTCAGGGGATTCTGTGATGCTACTGCCTATCAAACACACATGGATGACACTGGAACATTCAAGGTAAGGCTTCTATCAAGCTTACAAACCTTTTGTGCAAAGGCACCGGAGAACTCAACCCTCACATGAGCCAACACAGATTCCAGAAGACACCAACAAAATAATCCTGTGTGCAAAGCCAGGAACACCCCTGAGAATTCTGTGAACAGTGGGAAAGGGAATCTGCAGGGTGGGGAGGGGAATGACCGTGGAGCACAGGCACGGGCAACTTCCACACGCATTCCTGCAGCTGCTGGAGCTGCTGCCAGCATGACCAACAGGCCAGCATCTGATTATCTCCTCAAAGGTCACACTATTAATTATCATCCACACTCCAAGGATATTAAATAACCCTGCACAAAATTCACAACTCTTGTAACACATTAGCTCCTTTTCAGCCCGACCGAAATTGAAATGCTGAAATCTTGCATTATTTGCTATTAAGTAAAGATGATGGAAAATTATAGATTCTTAAAATAAATTTAGAAATAAATATAAGAGGTCAGATATCACACTGAAGATTTTTTTAAAAACAGCAACTGAAAATTTAACTGCAATATTGCTTTGCAATATTTAATTCAGAGCTTGGCTAGTCTGTCAGCACTCTAAACACTGATGCTGACTGCATAATTTTAACATCTGCAAAACACTTGTAAATTTAGATTTTCAGACATTCAAGAAATTCAATATCATCCTTTCAAATAAAAATCAACAGATTCTTTTTAAAATTCACTTATATTAGGCAAAATTAATTTGAGGCAACATTTCTCCCTAGCTGGCAATTACTGTGCCTCTTAAAAAGCAGCCTGATATACAAACCCTTTTAATTCAGCCACTTAAGTTTATTAATCAATTTACAGTGCTACAGTGTCCTCTTTAGTTTTAATTACACAGTAGATAATCTTGCTTAAAAAAAAAAAGAAAGAAAAATCTAGTCTTTTGTAATATTTTTCATTTAAAACTCCATGCATGCTATATATCCTATAGGAGCTTGCACATTTATATACATATACACACCTACACAAACCCAAAATTATATATAAAACACACTTCAAAGTACATTCTTTTTCTTAGCTACCATTTTTTTTCTTTTTACTGGATAAGTGACGTGATCTAAAGACTCAGTAATCCCACTGTCATTAAAACAGCACATGGTGCAATATCAGGTGCCTGAACAATAATTTGGTGGTTTATTTACCTGGACCTCACTTGTCCTCTGCTTGATGGCATCTTCTTTCTCCTTCAGATCTTGCTCTACATTATTCTTTTCCCTGGAAGACCAGCAAACAATGCAAGAATACTTAAGAACATCAGCTACAGCAGGTACAGTAATCCAGCCCCCTAAGCCTGTATCTCTCTTTAAATACATAGTGAAACATTAAACAAAAAAGATGTGAGGGATTTCTGCTTTCCAAATGATTTACAAGACAGAAGCCCACAGAAGTGTTCTGCATAAACCCCCCTGTCTTTCCACCAACTGCACTCCAGTGATAAGAATGGCTCAAAACTGGAAGGGGGCGGGAGGCAGAAATCAATGAAATACTGTCTCCAGTGATCTCACTGTTGCTATGGAGCACTTGTCTAATGAAAACTGCTAGGAAAAGTGGGAGGGATTGCATCAGATTCCATCTATTAACCCCTGCAAACACAGCCATGCCTGGGCTCACAGCAGCCAGGGAACACTCCCACAGGCCAGCAGAGCCCACGAATGCCCTTTGCCTGTCAGATTTTGGATCTGCCTGCTGGGAAGCTCAGGGACGAGCAGGAAGGTTGCCTTGGCTTGCTGGAATCACGATCTGCTCAGACACTCCACACACAATGATTTGCTGTGTCATATCAAGCCTGCCTCTACAGACATTTATTCAAGTTTAAGTGGCTGCTGATGACAGGGGAATTATCATCAATAAATTCTCATCAGTCAGACATAACAATAGCTTGAAGAAAGGGAACATACAACTCAGAAGTGTTACTTTTATTAAAAAATCATGAGTGTTCCTCTCTAGACAGCATATGGAATCTTTGCTCCTTCCACAGATACAGAAAAACATTAAGCATACAGTTTTTACACAAACTTCTGTAGATATTTACTTTCATAAGGGCTCTGTTAATAAACCAACACACACATTGAAGTTTGAATTTGAACAACAAACCTAACATTTCTACATGAAATACCACAGTGGAAAGCTATTAGATTGTATTACTGGTATAAACCAAAATTAAGAAACTTCATATTTTAATAGCAGCAAATTGTTAATCAATCTAAAACTATTTATTTATTTACCCTTATTTGATACAGAAGAAAGCATTTCTGAGTTGAAGTAAAGCAGGTCTACTCTAAGTTCTCTTTAGTCAAGCTGAGAAAGTTTTGTTTACTGCTAAATCACACAAAATGTAAAATAAAAAGAACCCAGATGTCAGATTTTAAATGAACATTTGCTCTGACAAATAGATTATACTCTGCTATTATTTTTCTCATTATCTGATTGAAGAGCAACTTCCTGATTATGCCCAAAGGTGAAGTTTAAATGGAAGGAAAAGGAACGATGTGGAAAGAAGAACTTTGAAGATCAAGGCTATTTATTCTGTCAAGTGTGCTCCTTCAAAATAAAGGACCACACTTTCATAAAATTCATAAAATAAATTTCATAAAATTAATAAAAATAATAAAATTAATAAAATGCCTCCCTCTGCATTCATCAGAAACTGGAAATTCTAAAAAAATCTTTACCTTTTCAATCAAATCTACAGCACACTCCTCTAGCTCAATAAGCATCTGTAGCACAGTTGTACTTCGATATTTAAAGTATTGCAACACAGGTTTGAAACAAGCTCTGTTGCTTTGGCTTCCATAACTTCCCATGAACAAAGGTTTCAATAAAGCACTTCTACAGATCTATGTACAAATCAGGCTGAAAAATACCTTCAGGCCCTCAAACACCCAGCAAGCACAGACAACAATTATATATATTTTTCCTATTTGAGGATAAAAGAGTAAGAAAACAAATACTTGTTATTTTTCCTGCTGGGGTGGGAAAACTGAGCAAGAAATAGAACTGCAGGCAGGTATGTGTGGTTAATAAACAGCATTTATACATTGCTGTCACTGACGTGCCTGAGACTGTCAGAGATGCAGATCACTTCCTTTGTATTTCAACACAAGCCAGGTACCTAAATCCTTGCAATGTGGACTAAGCAACAGGATACAACACCCACCCACTGGCACTTCCATGAGCCAAATCAGAGCACAAACAATGAATTGGAAAGAATCAAGTGAAAGAAGTATTGTCAGGCAGAACAAGAAAAGCTTAGGCAGCAGTCTCAGGCAAAGGAAAACAATCTGAGTGTATATAGTCTGCACATAACACATCCCATCCTCCCCCCAGAAATGCCTCTTTGTTTCAAAGAAAAGACAACACAGAACTACTTAATTCACTAATTCTTATGAATACCTCCATTTCTTTAACAAACTATCTGCTATGCCCCTTTAGGAATGCTCAGCAACTGAAAGAACCAAAAACAAGTAACAAAATTGATTTGTTGGATATGACAGATTTCCTGGATCATAAAGTCCCTTACTACATTCAAAAAACAACCCAAAAAAAAAAGTGGTCTTGCCAACAAAGGACACTTGTAACCAATCCAAGCTAATTTTTGAAAGCAATACAATTTCCCTATGCATTTTAATAGCAGTCAGGTTGGGAGAACCTCATATCAAATAAACTAAAAGCAATGACTAATAGATGGTTTCTCCCATACAGATGCTTCATGATTTACCAAAACCCTAAATTTAATACTAATTTGTGAATGGAGTCATTTATAAATGGGAGCCAGCACATTGCAAATATCTTTCATAGCTGAGAACTGCAAAGTCCCCGTGTCAGCAGAGGTGTTCCAGCCAAACATTCAACCCTGGCCAGGCTGAATCACCTTAGATACAAAAGCAAAAAAAAAAAAAAAAATCATAGTCCTGTCCCATAATAAGATGATGACTACTCACAGAGTTGGTAGCATTATATACACTCATAGTTGCCCAATATTTCTTATTTTCACATACATCTATAGTTGTGGGAATTCCTAATGTAGTAGTACTTCAGTTTGGCAATACTGGAAAAAATGCCAAGGGTTTGCCTTGTTTCTTCTAACATCTGTTACTCACAAACTCTTCTGCTGCAACAGCTCAGTTACTGCCAAACCAGAGGGTGAGAAGAAATGATCTATCCTACATTAAAGTTCTTAGCTAAGGTGATGTAGATCTCTGAAATTTGAAACAAAAGTTTGATGCAAATGCATGGCAGGGAGAGATTCCCCTGTTTTTCTGGGGGATGTTTTGCTCTTTCATTGCTATTGAGAGACCAACTCATCAGCTTTATGGTCCTTTTAACCTGATTTATAATTCAAGACAATTAAAATATTGCTATCCAGCATATGTGAAGGATGACATCTCTGGTGAGATATCCCAAGTTAAGCTCAACTACTCCTCTGCTAAGAGAGGAATGTAGTGTCAGTAAAGCTTGAAGAAATTCCATGAATTTGTAGGCCATCAATAACTTTAAAAGCAAGCAAGCAAAGCTGGGTTTGTTGGGGAAAAAAAAGGTTTTATGGCTTGAAAAAGAATGGTCCAGCCTTCCACCATGTTGATCAAGAAAAGCTTCAAATATCTTTCTAAAAATATAGTGCAACTGAAACAGAATTTAGAGACAGCAGTGCTAATAGGCAGCATGATGCAGGTTCCACAATATCCCGAGGCAAATCATTCCCCCCACCAGAGGGGTATTATCCTCCCTAATAAGTGTTCTGCATTTTATTCTTCATCTGATCCTCAACCTCCACCTTCCTGACACTGTATTTATCAAATTAGGATTAACAAAGCTATTGCCCACCAGACCTCTTTCCCACACAAACTGCTGAGCCACAAAGACATCACCTCTATATTCTTTGCTCAGTCTCTCCAAAAGCTGCTCTCCACACATTGTCATTCTTATGGACATTCTCCTCTCCTGCCTTTTTTTTTTTTTGTCGTTTTTTGTTGTGCACTTCAAAAATAGATTCAAGTTCTATTACATTTAGCACACTGTTAATCCCATTCTGTTCTGAACCTCTAAATCATATTAAAGTAAACTTCCCCTTTCTAAAAAAATACACACTAAGAGTTGCCTCTACTCTATCTTCAACAATCTAGTATAGTTCAATTAAAAATAATTGTCAATGTATATTTGCCCCTCAAGAAATGGAAGTAATGACTTTTCCAGGACCATGGTTCCTTCATACCTCACAGTAAGAAAAGAAAACCAGACTCAAACAGCCTGGCTTGCATGTTAGGCTGCAAGCCCACCTACTGAAAACCAACTTCTTCTAAAAATTCATGCCAGCCAACAATTTATTTCCTTCAGTAAATATATACAGTTGCAAATCCTATTTCAGGTTAATAAATGTGAGTGTCCAAAACTGGAATGAATATAACCTGAAGAAGAGTGGAGGCAGAGCAGGGAGAAGCAAGGAGGCAGTGGGAGTAATAAGAGAGAATAAGCAAGTGAAATGAAAATATATTTATGCATTTAGGAAACAGATTGTGCTCTGACACACTGCCAAGTCAAATCATTCCCACAAGTGACATGAATTAGAGAGGCAGATTTCATCATGACAAAGCACCACTCACTTAAAAAACAGGAAAATTTACTGTTCTTAATATAATTTTCAGTGGATTTATGATAGTAACAAGAAAAACACTGCAGAAAAATACTTGCTGTCTCAAGAGCATTACCAAGACTATAGAAAATATATTAATTTTATTTTCTTAGTTACTTGAAGTCATCTTAATTACCTTAGAAATAATTAATGGAATCCAAGAGTCTGCAGACATAAAACCAATTTTTCTCAGTCCAGCAGTTTATTTTATTACACAAGAGCAGCATTCCCATCTTTACCCCCATCAAAACCCTAGCAGTGGTCCATGCACAGTCATCTTCCCACTCCCTATCCTGCATATTACTGATCCATCTCACTTTTCCATCTCACTTCCTTACTGCCACCAAAATCAAGTCCTTGGAATGCCCTCTACAAATAAAAGGTGACTAACACTGTCTATATATGGTTCCAGCATCCCAAAGATTTGCTCCATTCACATCTGCCAATAAAGATGAACAATGGAGAATATTTCCAGGTCAGGTTGTTTCAGCTCTCTGAAACACAACCTGAGGGCAGAGGGACAGACCCTTCCCAGCCCTGCTGTCATTAAGTGCACTCATGTGAGTGAACAGGGAGCAGCACTGTCACACAGTACTACAGACATGCTCACCCTTTACTTAGCAGAGTACTACCACCTCCTCTTCTCTGCTGCACTGAATTGTTCTTTAAAAAATAGTAAATGGCACAATCCAAGGCAACTCTGGCTATTCCTCCCTTACATACCTCTGTAGGTCCACAATTTCATTGTTTAATGTATCAAGTTCCTTAATTGCAGAAAAATCTGCTACAGGATTCGGTCCTTGAGTACTCTGAAAGATAAAAAATAAACACTGTTAGTCTAGAGCTTATGCCATTCAACTACTACATTCATTTTACTTTTTGTGGCAACATGAGCTGTCCTCTTGTAACAACTGCTGGTAGCATTGTATTTCAAACCTTCAATCTTAGAAACCCCAAAAGAGTACAGATGCTGTATGAGCAGAACACAACATACAGCCAAAGCATGGGGACACCTCAATTCAAAGAGAGTTTGTCTCCTTGTAGACACCTTCCACAAAAGTACAGCACCACCTAATCATACCAAAAAAATAGAATCTTGTTCTAAAGTAAGTCTCATCTTACAGCTAATATTTAGGTGGTTTCCTAGCATTCATTTGAGAGAGGTTTGCTTACTACTTTTATATTTCTTCACCATGGTGATCCTCATGTTGCAGAGTACAGACACTGATTTGCAAGGATTTAAGAGATACTGAGCTCTTTTGACAGGAATCTCCAGAGTACTCAAGGAAACTCTGATATAAAATCATAGGGTAACCTACACCCATGAGTTCCCATTTAATTAATGTCTTTATAAGACATTGAGTAAATTGAGACAATGATTGTAATACAAATTATTTGTTCCCAAAAAAGTACACATAAATGGATAGAGAACAAATGCTGAAGACAGAAATCACAAATGCTGTAATTATTCTTCTGTGCCTTGTCACAACATGAACATGCTTAGAAAGCAACAGCCATTGTAGCTGCCTCCTGTAAATACCTCAGCTCCTTCAAGTCTTGAATAAAGTCATCCAGGACAAACACAACACTCCGAGGACAAGGGTATACATATAATTTTAAAAGGCAAATGATACCCCCAAAATAACACAAAAGTTTTAAAATGCTTAAGTTTCTCTACAGCTAAGCAAGATACTATTAACTATGTGCTTACTCAAACTGACACTCTGGGGAAGAAAAAAACCAAGAGCTATGAACACCTAAACTGTGAGCACACTGTGGCTGAGAGTATTGTTCAGCAGAGCTACAGACTATTAATGCATATTTTACTAGCACAAATGGTATGAACTGGGAATTAAAAAAAAAAAAACCAAGAAAACCAACCGAAGAACCAACTATACAGCTCTTCATAAACTGTTTAGTGTACAGCTTCTCAAATGGGCAAACTAGCTATAATGCTCAATTCTGCTCTACAGGAATTCCACAGGAGCTTTGCAAAGTTGATCATGGCATTCAAATGGGAGATTTTACTTCTCCTATGACAAGGATAGCAGGAACACATGGAAATATTAGCTGCAAAATTTTTTTTTCCAGGCATCCTCCTTTCACCAGTTAAAGAAATTCTGCACACTAATGCCAGTATCAAACTTGAGGAAAACATAGCTCCATCTTATTTTCAATTGCTCAGCAGAACTGGTGGGGGGCAGGAACATAAAAGCCAACATTTTTAGCTTCAATACACGTGTTAACAAGGGCAAGTTAGAACCATAGGCTGCCATTACTACATTGCAATATGCATGCAAAACAGCACCTCCAGTTTTTAACTCAAAGTTGTAATAAAAGGAAATTCCCATCAAAATTCTTTGAGAGGACCTTACAGAAAAGTTTAGTTTTTATGGCTTGGTATGCAAGTGGTGACTACAAACAGTTCTGGGTCAGGAAACACAGCAACAAGGTTTAAACCACAATGAAATGCCTTATTGATATTTCTGTCAACACCTTTGTATGGGTCAACTCAGCAGAAGCCCAACATGGTGTTTTGGGCTTTTTTTCTCATGTATGTCACACCACATCAAGAAAACCAGCAAAAAGCCTGCCTAACTCTGCCTCCTGACTCAAGCCTTTGAGTTCAAATCTTTAACAATAATCTTGGACCAAAAAGAGTTCTTTCATATCAACAAGACAACACCTCTTTTGAGAAAGCTCAAAATGAGCTGAAGGTTCAGCTCAATTTAGTAAAAAACCCTCTTGTTCAGGATTGACAGAGCTAACTGAAAGCTAACTTACCTTCTTACACAATATTCTCACTCATCACTTAAGTTAGTAATGAAATAAAAATCACACTGATGTCTTGGAGAGTTTTACAAAATCAATTTACATGCACAGAACAGCAGTAACCAACATCTATTGCTTTCTAATCACGCAATGCTCTGTGCTATCTTCAGCAAACCTGTGGGTATAATCCTAATGACAACTGCCAAATGCCACACTGGGCTACTACTCTGTCACCACTTCCCCTGCAATTTCACCAGGAAGACACAGAGTTTTCTCTTTTCAGTTTAATCAGCCCACAGGAGCAGCCCCAGAGGTCTGGGCTCCAGGAAGAACCTCGGGATTACTCTGGATAAACAACACCAGAAATCAGCAGAACTTGAGCTGCAACACACGGTGATACCTGAGCGAAGTGCTGAGCCCATTCATGACTATGTGAGAGTCTTAGGAGGATGCTCATTATTAAACCAACAGACAGTAAATATTAGAAAAGCAAAGTTTCTCTAACCTTGAGAAAGCAGAGTTAACAAACTGACAGAATAATAAGGATGAAAAGCAGAGTGGTGCAGAATGGAAAAAACAGTCCAAACTAGAAAAGAGACATAGAAAGGAAAGCAAACATACAAAAAAGATTAGTAGAGTTGCAAATAAAGCAATTACTTTTTAAAAACAGAATGTAAAAGCAAATTAGATACCAGTTACAGAAACTCAAAAAAGTAATGTCAAATTTTGAGTTTCATTTTTCCATGTGTGAATTTTTCATTCTGTTTAAGAAAGTTGCAGAATTTTTAGGTCAATGCATTGCACAACCAAGAAAAGGTAACCCACATCAGACTTCATGATGTGTAAAACACATAAGAATTTGTGATGACCTCAACCATTCTGATAGCTACAAGTTGAACTGCTGAGGTACAGCTAACTGCTGGATTAAGATAGATGGCAACCAACAGAATATGGAGATCTCTAAACTATCTGTGAGGTATAAAATGGGGGACCATTTACTTTTAAAACTTTAAATAACTCTAAACTTTTAGTTCACATTGTTTCCAAACTTATTAAAAAAGATTGATGTAAAAAAGGTAACTGAACACATTAGGAGAAAAGCACTGAACTTGTGCATGTCACTTCAGATGGAAACTCAAATTTCTTTAAAATGGCAGCAGAAGGATTATTCTTTCAAAAGAGAAAATAATGCTTTCCCAACATAAGATCTCTCTGCTTGGTTGGCAGGTGTAATAAATGGCAGCTTCATTTTGAAATATGGATGGAAGTTTTTTGTCATTTCTTTGCACCTAAGATTTGTTTTCCTCCTGATATTATGATAAATATAAGGTACTCCAGCACTTGAGGTTGCTTCTTGCGTAGCCTTTGAAATTAACATTATTTGTTTGAGATGTACACCAAAAATGCCAAACCCATCCTTACCTTCTGTAAACTGACACCTCTGTCTGAAGGTGGAATCATCTCTGGAGTCAGAGCCTGAGGAGGATCAATGCCCTTTGTTAACTTCTGGTTAATTAAATGGAAAGCCAAAGCAAACTGCTCCTTTGAAAGCTTCCCGCAGTCCTTGGTGTCACAGAGAGCCCTGCACAGAGATGCACATGAAATGTAAAAAATCCTCATTTCTCCAAGTACAGCCCTATTTAGTGTAGCTGCTGTCATTTACAAATGTGAAAATTGCTAGGGTGTATCTCCTCTTCTAAAGCAAAACTATAGGCATAGGAAACATCACTCAAACACACACAGAGCCACTTTCACTTTGCATGTTGAGGCCCACAGTTGTGCTCTGGTGAAAAGCACAATCAGGGCTGTAGGTCACTAGCAACACCTTCAGAGCCAACACAAGTTTATTTACATTTTTCTAAATTAGCAGTTATGTTAAACATAACTTAGGGAAAAAAAAAAAAAAAGTTGTTCCTATCAGTGTGCCCAACAACGGCTCACAGCACAGAAAGAATTAAAAAGCATTGAGTGCAATGAAGGTATTTCTGTAATGAATAATGCCAAATGAATGCATAGCTGTAAGGAAAGACATGCTGTAGAACGAGATGGGACATAAATCTTGCATGCTAACAAATTTATAGAAATAATTCCCTTTCCCAGTACATGAGTAGGATCAGTGATCAGATACCTGTGATGATGTGATGTCTTAAATACACAGGGATAGCTGAAGTGCAGCATTTGTAACAATCTCTGTTCAGGCATAAAACTGATTTCCACACATTTCTGACCCAGAGCAGAAGGAAGTAAATTATCACTGATTATACAAAGGCCATGCTATTATATACAGAAATGTCACTCTCAGAAATGCCAGCATAGCAAGAAGTGAGAACTATGCCATCATCTACACAGCTGTCACAGGGAAAAAAACCTACCAGATATGTGCAAGGAGAGCAGAAGGCAGTCCTGTTTTCAGGAATAGTTCTCTGGCTTCCACACCTGACACAAATCCATCCATGTCCTTGTCAGTTTTCACAAAGATCTCATCGTACTTAATTTTGTCTGCAGGCGACACAACCCACTGAAGGGGGGTGAGGATGGAAGGGAAAAAACCAAAACCACAACACTAAGATACAGGCAAGTTCTGTTTCCAGTTCAGACTTACATAATTCAAGGACTACAGCACAGACTTTAAAAAAAGTGATACAGGTGCCTAGTTCATGAACCAGTTTTATCCTTCTAAACAGACATGCAGAGATCCTCAAGCAACTGCAAAAGTAGAAGCATTTCCCTCAGGAAAGCAGCCAGGCTGCTTGGTGCTGCTCTGCCCCTTTTTCTATGCAACAAAGGCATTCCTTGGAGGCTGGATCTCCTCCCTCATCACTGTGCTCAGTCACAGTCCTGCTGTCTGGCTCTAACAATTTTATTCCCCTTTACACAGCTGAGAAGCTTTAGCTGGAGGGACAGGAGAGCTGCTCAAGCCCAGGTTGCTAACAGCTGGGCACATTCTAAATTGAAGAATTGCCATCTGAACAAGGTAAAGATGGGAATTAGAGCCACTTCTGTTACTTGAGCAATTTTTCACAACATTCAGCTAATATAAAGATGTCTGGGGTTTTTTGAGTGAGAACAGCTTCAAGTGCATGTATGAATGCTAATTAATTTCAGTGCACACAGACAATTAACAGATGACTGTACAGCACCAAATGGTGCTGTACACAAACTCACCCAGAATGGCACTGCTCTGCAATACATACAGCAAGACTTACCCTCAAGGCAAGGAAATTTCCAGGTTAAAACCTTGACACCTCCAAAATTAAGATGCCAGTTTCTTAGTGATTACTCAAATGTCCAAGCTGCATCTGATGCATTAAGTACCACAGCTCTTACCTCAAATACCCTTATCAATGTTTTTTCTTATTTTGAATAGAACAAGTTATATATAAGCTACTTGGAAAGACATTTCCCAGCTTTTGGACTCTAAAACTATGAGGAGGAAATAAGATGTCTGGGGATGGTAAGAGGCATCAAGTTGACTAATAATCACTCAAACAAAAATCAAATCTCCTGTGTCTAGGTGAATGTGCTGGACCTTTTGTTTCCTTTTCCCATTGCCTGCATTTATCTATTCCATTTTAATTCATATCTTCTCCAGATTGTCCACATGCACACGCATACATGACTGCCACAATCTGTTTTAAGGTGTCTATATTCCAATCAGTCATCCAGAAAACTTGTGCTCTGCAGATGTGTACCTGGATCACTACTTTTTTTTTTTAGCTTGAAATAATTTGTTCTAAAAACTATTTTGTTCTTCAAAATCTGTACTAAACAATATTTTTTATCAATTGTTTATATCTGAAGACATCTAGAAAAAGTAGAACAGGATAAATTTTACACCTTTCCATCTGGTCTTCCCATCAGCCTCCTAAAACCAACCAGCAGGGCAAGAAGCAAACTAAAAACTTGTATCAAGTCTCTTCATACAGGCAGTCTCTGAAGCACAGAGCTAAGAGCAGAAACCTTCTAATCCCCAGTAACTTCATGACTGTACCTGTGTTAATGGTGTTTTGGCAGCTAAAATGCCCACAGGTGGCAAGGACTGATGAGGCTCTTTGGTTGAAGATGGTATTAATGGCATTGCTCCTGGAACACTGAGAGGTTTTCTCTTGGATGGTGGCACCAAAGCTGCAGGCAAGGACATTGGCACTGGTTCTTTCTCCAAAGCACAGTATACCAAAAACATGGCCTGAACAAGAAAAAAAAAAGGTGTGTGGATGCAAATACATTAGAAATACATATACATATACAGAGACTAAAGAATTAATTAACAAATAACTTTGTAGCACTTTTTCATTATGTTTCCCCTTCACAAGCCCCTCAATTGATAAGATTGCCTTCTAAATTGTGTTTTTTATTACCACTTTCTTTTGAGGATCAGTGCTTAGCAAGTGAAGTTCAGTATCTTTTAGAACATTAAAATAATTTTCCAAGCTTGTGCCATTACTTGTGGAACTTTATTTGAGAGAAGACTTCAAACACTTCAATTTATCACAATTTTTCCAGAAATTGCTCCACTTAGCATTTAATTCTTTTGTTGTGGCCATCTCCAATTTAACACTTCTTACATTATTTCATCAGTCATGGCTTTAACAGTGTTAAAATTCTAACTTACTACAAACTCTCCTCAAGGATACCTTGAGGCATTCAAGTTCTATAAATACTGAAGGTTAAGGTAACACTCAGTGCAAACACTCAAGTGTCTCATGGGACAGCAGATCTCAGGTGTAAGTTTTTAATGGCTCACCTAACCCACAAAGAAAGTTACTGCTGTGTACTGAGACACATTCAACAAACTGACAGAAACATTAAACAGCACTAAAACTTGATTAAGGACTCTGAATAAAGACAATAAATGAACCACACAAGTCAGAAATTAATACACAGTGCATCTATTTTAAACCCTGCCATCAGGCTTTCAAAATCCCAAGAGGCAGAAGATACTTACAACTGCAAACTCATCTCGGTCCAACATTCCATCACGGTCAATATCACTCAATTCCCACACCTACCAATAAAAAGCAGAATATAGGGATCTTTGACTAAACTGCAGCAGTTTCCTACTTAAAACCTTATTAAAAACAAACATGAGAACAGCCTCCCCCCACCATATCTCAAGTGCTATTAACAACATTAGTTTGCAGTGCGCAATGTAAATTCAAATAAACCACACAAAAGCAGAGAGATTCTTAAGCTGGAGACAGAAGCACCCTGCCCTGACCCAAGTGCTAAAGAGTACACATAACTGATAAACTGCAGCTGGAGGTGATCTGTCCAAACAGCAAAAGAAATTTTATTTTTCCGTTCAAAAGCCACTCTCCATAAAATCTAATTCAAAAGTTAGGCTCATTACTACAATCTTCAATTTGAAAAACATGTATTGCTGAGTGCAGCACAGGTATTACTTGTGAACTGACAATTAAGAAGAAAGATATTCTTACTCGTCCTAAGATATCCACTGGCAGTTTTGAGTTGAGGAGCACAGGTTTCACCTTATCCCCTGACAACAGTCCATTCACTGGATTTAGGCTGTCAAAAATAGAATCATACTTGACCTTGTCTTCCAGCTGCAGGGGCAGAAGAAAAATATTACTTATGCAAACAGTCACATTCATAGCCTAAGAAGCAGAAGTTCTTTCAAAAGTGTTAACTTTTTTTAATAAAGACACATTGCAGTTCCTGATGCTTATAAGAAAACATCAAAAAGATACTATTTTTAAGTCAGAGATTCATCAAAACCCTGTGAGATTTCTTCTTCAATTATTTTCATGGCTTCATGTAAGAACCTTTTTTTTTTCTTTATTTTAAATTTCTAAACATGAAGAGATTTCCCAAGAGTCAAATGTTCTTATTAAATTAGGTCTATTAGCCCAGTTACAAATTTGACAGGAACAGTAACTATCATACTTTAGAAATGTAGCATTAGATTTTTCTAAGAAAGACAGGTTTTCCTGCAAACCAGTAACAGTTCTAGGTAACAGCTAATATTCAGTTTACCTTTACAGCCCATGGTAGATCACTTGATGCTGTTCCACTGAGTAGCAAAGGACTACTAGTATCAGTCTAAGGAAAAACAAGGCAAAAAACCAGCAGA
This sequence comes from Pyrgilauda ruficollis, assembly GCF_017590135.1. Classification (NCBI taxonomy): domain Eukaryota; kingdom Metazoa; phylum Chordata; class Aves; order Passeriformes; family Passeridae; genus Pyrgilauda; species Pyrgilauda ruficollis. Next base: position 13,572,389 of record NW_024527710.1, read on the forward strand.
CACATTAAAAGAGACGTGATTCCGACTTTGAAAAACCACCCCCGTATTTGAGAAGCTGCTTCTCAAAGCCAGAACTGCATTGTAGTCATTCATACCAAAATTTAGAGCAAAAAAATTTAAAATGCTTATCCTGTTAAGGACAACATTAACAGAACAAATACCACATATCTTCAAATTATACACATTTTATATTCAAATTCCCACTAGAACATGTAGCAGCTTATTCCATGTTGCTTGATTTTTTCCCTGTTGTAGGGCCCCACTGCCCTACAACATCACCTTCTGAAGTGTTTGGTATTTACACCAAACCTTCCTAATTTTTCACTTAAAAGCAGTTCTTAATAATATGTTCAATTAAAAATGAAATCTTACAAATCTTGGTGGAGGAACAGGCAAGTTAAGACTACTCAGGGAAACATCCAATCCATTCTGTGCACAGGCTACAAGTCGCAGAGCCACAAAAAATTCCTACAGGGGAAAAAAAAACACATTTTGAAGGGTTTATAAACTGAAAATAGATGTGAAAATATACATTTTATACAAAAATATAATTTTAGAACATAGTAAAATTTCAGAAGAATTAAGAGCTTTTCTAGTATTACTATACTAGATGAAAAGTTGCACATGGCTTCAAAGGGAGTCAGAAAATGACAGAAAGCAGCAGTCAGCAAATGCTGGATTCCCCCAGTAGGACAAAGTTTGCAATTAATTTTCCAAGAATTTAGTAACTTCCTGGCCAGTATAGTCAGCTCTCAGCACTCAGTTCTTCTATAACAGAACAGCGAAAATTTGAAGTGTAATTGCAGCTGTTTATCTTGGAGGAACTGAGCTGATCCCACAGATGGTTAATGGAGCAGAAAAAAACAGAAAAATGAACCAAAAGAAGCCAAAAAAACCCCAAAATTGTTTGGTAGACATTACAACCTCCTCCTCTTCCTACCATGGGAAGAAGCAGTTCCCTTTCCAGGGACTGTTATTTATATTTCAAATCAAACAGCACCACACATTAGAACTTTTGGCAGTACCACTGAGACATAAATTTTGTCCCCACACTGCTCATTGCCACAGCTTGGGAAGGACAACTCCAAACAGAATGTACCAATGTCAGGTCCACCAAACTTAAAGTAACAATAATTTTGAAGATTTTACAAGAATTTTAATTTCTGCATTGTTTCCTACAAGATTATGAGGAAAAAGTCACCTTCTTCGTAAATGCAGTACATGAAACCTTAAATTACTTCTGAGCAAACTTCACAGCTACACATCAGCCCATTTTGCAACCTGAAGAAAAGTTGATGAGGCAGCTGAAGGCTGTTTAATTTATTGTAGTTCCACTCAAACAGGAATTACATAGCCAGTCAAAATTACGAAAAATCTGTTAGAAAAACTGCTTTCCTGAACCAAAAATTGCAACTTTCATCTTGTTTCAAGGCGGGGTAATAGTTAAGAGTCATACACCACATAAATAAATCATACCTGTTTGTTCAGGATACCTTTGCCATCAGTATCAGCTAGGTCCCAAATCTGAAACATAAAAATAATGAAGGGTTCACAGCACTTCAGAGGAAGATGGCAAGTCCTCCCTCCATTTATAATGGACTCTTGGAGGAAAGTTCAAGTCTTAACCTTCCTGATAGCACTTAACTGTGATGACAAATTTAAATATTGCAATAATTCCCATGACTGGAGTGAAACTATTGGAACTATTGGATAGAACAATTGAAAACACATTAGGGAAGATCATGTATCCTGTAGTACTACTAAGTATTTTAATTTAAACAGGATACTATCTGAAGCAAGAAGACAGGATATTTAAATAAATTAATGAATTGCCATTAAATACCTTTCCAAGTACCAAATCTGTCAATCCAGACTTTTTCAAGAAAACAGCTGCATCAGAAGCTAATACTCTTCCAGCATTAGCAGAATCAACCTGGGGGAGAAAAAAATCCTCACATGACAAACTGACTTTTGAATTGATGCCATCTCTTTACACAGGCTCTCAAAAAGCTACTGAAGAGGAATGCTCAATTTAACAGTCACTTTGAGGACAATCTTTTGAACCTATCTCATTAGCCCCTCCTAATCACAGGCTTTTCTTCTTGATGCCATCAAAACACGTAATTTTTAAGAAGAGAGAATTCCAGGGTTTGATTACATTTCATTGTCCAGCTCTGCATTCGTTACTGTTAGGGTCTGAAAAAGAAAGCTCTGCTTTGAAGATACCTTTACCATCACAGAGGGAAATACTCCCTAAAGTGAAATTTATTTACACTGTGAAGAAGTGGTGATATTGGCAGAATACCAAGCAGCATCCATCTCCCTGGATCAATAGAAAGATTATTAAAATAAAGAGTTATTCAAGTTCTTAAGTGGAAATGGTATCTAAACGAAACTTTTTCAAGTGGGAAAAGAAAAAGGAAAATTTACATCACCTACATGGTGATGGTAAGGGCAAGGAAAACAGAGGAAAAGGTGAGAGTCCTTGAGAGCCTAAAGAAAAGGATTCTTAAAAAGGGCACAGTATGAAAATAGAACTAAAGGTATCTTCAGTCAATTCAGACTGTCAGCCTTACTACACCGCACAGGTAGGGTGATGATGATGACAACTGCACCATTTCCAGTCTCACAGCTTTGTGTTTAAACAAAGGCCATATTCAATATTGTGTTTGGAACACAAGACCAACTGCCCAAGTTCACAGCTGCTGCAGCACACACAAGGTGCTCAAAGCTAACAGCTTCCCAAGATGGGATTAGAGCTGGCTCCTGAAAGACTGTGGGGAATTTATCATTTGGAAGGAATGCTGCAGCAGGTGTCTGTACATATTTCTGAAAGGGAACAAAACACTCTGAAATCCCCAAATTGTAATTTAATATGAAAGTGAAAACAACTGTTGTTTTTAACATAACCAGTATGATTTTAATTAGGAGAGGGCTTTTCCTGTAACTGAGGATGCCCTGGTCAGAGCAATAAGGTTGAAACACTACAGTCCAGCAGTTGGGCTAACTGAGTTTTGGGAGAGCTGTTCATCTATAGGCACAAAGCTGCCAAGACAGAGCATCAAACCCCCTTTTAAATTGTGGAGTCGACCTTGCATGTAACACAACAATCTTGGCATCCACTCAGAAAACCTCCAGCCTAGCACTCCTCCTTCAAGCAAGTCAGAGAACACCACAGTATCAGCTGTGTTTACTTTTTAGTTCCCCAAGCTAGAGGAAGGTGACTTTAAGGAATTTAAGCAGGATTCTTATTTAACCCAATACTGATACTAGTTTCTTTTTGTACAATTAATTATCAAAACCTTAGTAAGTATTTTTAAAGGGCTGATTTCAATTTCTTTACAAATTACTGAGTCTTGAATGCTGAGGTGGGGTTACTTATGTTTGATTATTGCACTGGGATGATTGCTGGTGTTTGTCAGTTATACACCAGCTTGGCAGAGCTTTTCCCCTGATGTGTAAGAAGCAGTTTCCACACCTGCATCAGCCAACAACCCCCTTGTTACAGCCTGTCTCCTGCAGGACCAGGAATTACCAAAAGTTACAGACATATATCTGATGTGATTAGGGCAGAAGGTTACAGTGAGAAGTGCTTCAGCTCAGGACTCATCAAGAATTCAGCACTGCTTCCCTGCTGCACTGCATCATGTGATTAAGTAATTTCCTAGTGCTTTATGACAGGTATTTAAGTTTATCCTTTAACCTCACCCTGCTTTGAGTCAGTCTACAAAAGGTTAAACAGAAAAATATTTCTTTGAAAGAAAAGAGTGCCTACTGAAAGGCTGAGGTTCCAATCTCATTCTAAGTACAAAGGGCAGGATTTACACCCATTTCACAACACACCTTTTGCCAGATGAATTCCTTTAAGTTTGTGATAGAACTGGAAGTGTACTCAGCATCAGAGCTGTTCCAGGTGATGAATTTATTCATATAAAAGCACACTCCACCAGCACCATAAGACAAAGTGGGAAATGTCTCTCTGAATTTCTGTTCTGAAATCTGACATCTCCTTATCTGAGGAATGGAAGGGAAAAGTTCCCTAGTGGAACTGAAAGTCTTCAGACACGTTTGAAAGCTCCTCTTTAGGAAAAATCCTTGCAGCAAAGAGTTCATCTGAGCAAGTCAGATAAATAATCCTCTGGAAAACAAATCCACTGGCACCACTTCACTAACAGTAACATCATGTTTAAGGAATCCCTGTTCCTGTACACTACTGAAACCACTGGACAACAAACAGTGCTCTAGTTTCACTAGGCTATGTATTCCAACAAATGGAAGAACTGACTTAGCCACCAGTATCACATTTGTGCTTAAATTCAGTTCCTTTATCCGAGTTTTTGCTCCACACTTCAGTGGCTGAGCAACTGCAGTCAGGAGGAAGAGACAGGCAGATGGCAAAGGTGGTACCTGACAGTGAGAGTCAGGACTGAGCTGGCAACCACCATGTGCAGAACAATCAGTTCCCAGCCTTTTCTTGTGCTCTTATAATGATATTTCATTACAAGGGACTCTCCTAAGGTTTTTAATCCAATGCCTAGAGATAAGCACACAGTGGATTTGTCCATCTGAAGGAAAACTTTCTGAGGGTGATACTATCTCCTTCAGCCACCCAGAGCCATCTGAACTTTGATCAAGGTAAACTCTCTCTTCTTGTTTAGCAATTTCCAATCTGCTGCTCTCCTGCAGTGGAGAAAATCCCTTACTGAAGTACAATGGCAAGCTCAGACTTCAGGCATCACAGGCTGATACACCTGAACTGCTGGTTTTTTCATTTGATAATGGGACTAATCCTCTAAGCAAAATCCAAAAATAGGGCATGGATAGAAATCATGGCCTGGTCCCTTCCTCAGCACGTAAGTTTACATTCTGATGTTGACACACAAAAGAAGCTCTTAAATAAGGAGGCCATATACACCATAACCTGTCTTAGAGGAACATTACCAGTTGCACAAAGGAAAAGAAAAACTTGGTTTTTTACAGGGTTCATCAATTACTCATCAGGTGTATTACAAAACAAAATTATTTTAATTGTTTTATACAGACAAGTAGTTTAACTTGCTTGAAAGTTTTTTACAATACATTTGTACAATAAAGTATATTATGCACATGACAGAAAATACTGTTATTACAGAATAGGTGAAACAGCTGTTTTTAAAAGAAGTTGCATTTACAGGAATCAAGACATCTTGATGTCAAAATATAGAAGACAAGTGATAAATAAAATTTATAGTCTTATATTTTATTTATACATATTTTTTATTTTTGCGTCATGAAGTCAAAAGATTTGCATTTGTTGAGTGAAGCTGCAAGAACTACAGGCACTCTTTTTGCATTCAGTGGCCTTTTATCCAAATTTCACTCCTTGCAACATCCTCTGATTAACTCTGGGGATATTCTGAGTGAGAATCAAATTTTACATGATGCTAACTGAGCTACAAATGCAAGAAATTAATCTTCACTTGTAAAAAGTAACTAAGAACATATCAATACAGCATTTTTAAAGAATTTACTCCATCCCAAGACCTCACAGTCTGTTAGAAAACTCAAGTGATGCATGTGATACACACCTGGTAGTTCCCTAGAAAATAAGGGTCATCTTACAACCAATATTAAATTTATACTGATGGAGCTCAGACCTAAGTGTTAGCTACTATAAAAATACATTTTAAAGCATGATAATTTTTCTTGAACTTTAATTGTTTACACATTGTTGATCAGGCTGAGTCCATAGCGAAAGAGTATCAATCCTTTAAAATCCAAATGAAGTCTGTTCTTTCAGAATATACATACCTGTCGATAGAATTTCTCATACACAGGATTTGCACTCGACAGCTGTAAAAGAGACACAGAGAGAAAATGAGCCCTGGAGATCCATATTTCAATTTCCCTCTCCCTGGACAAATAAAGATAGAAAACACACTCCACTGGTCTACAAAGAAGCATTAAGGATTTATTCCGTCCAATGATGAGGAACTAGGACAGCTCTTCGCGCTGTAACTTTTAGAAGACTGACTTCTTGTTTTGCAGCCATTGACACCAGCCCAGATCAGATTTCCCTCAGCCAGGTCACCAGGTGAGGCTGTGTGGAACAGGAACTCTTAGGCAACATTGCCCAGGGGTAAAAGCAGAAACCTGAAAGGACTCAGCCTAGGAAGTGCTCTCTAATATTAGAGTACAAAGCAATATAATTTTATTTCACTGTCCTCTGCATCATTCTTTAGAATTTAGTGTCATATGCAACCAGTCTGTAAAATTTTCAGTTACCCAAATTAATCCCTGGATTCAAAACTAAACCCACAGCAACAGCACCACATTAAAATAGAATAATATTCTAACTTTGGGTTTTGTAACTTGAACCCTTGCTGGGGATAACTTCTGCCTTCATTCCACTGCCCTCTACCAGACATTCAGGGCTCACCTAAAGTTAAGTGGACAAGGATAAAACAGCTTCTTTGGAAAAGATTCTTTCTTTATTTTTAAATTATTCTTAGAAACTAAAAAAAAAAAAAAAACAAAAAAAAACAAAAAAACCCACCAAAAACCTAAGACCTGAAACAATGCAAAACCTAATTTCTTGGCATATACTAAATACCCTTGCCCAACAGATTGCCAAAAAAATGAAGTGTTAGGATTACCTCTCTTCCCCAATATAAAAATAGGACAAAATCAGACCCTGTTTTCATTAAGTGCATGTTGCCTAAACCAAAGGCATTTATGCAGAGGATAACCCTAAAATTCAGAGTGAGTTGCCCTCACAAACCCTGTGGGAACAACTGAGCATAATACAAGCTCATTACACAATACTTACAAAAAAGCCCAGAGCACTTAAATTCAAATATGATCCAAAACCAGAGTTCTCCCCCTTAAGAAGATAATGTCAAACCCCAGGATTTGCAGACCTTTGTACAAATAGAATCCAACAAAGTAGCTTCTCTGGATTTAAAATTTAGATGTTCAAATGGAAATATGGAAACCAACAGCATCATGGATGTTGTCAATCACATCTTTGTAAAAACCTTTACTACAGATTGTATAAATGGTTGACAATTAAATAACACCACATCCATTTTCCTACAGCTGCTGTTTTGGTTGAATACTCCATGTTCACAGGTGCTGATTATCAGAAAATTATACCAAGAGAAGATGTTTGGTGGAAATTAATTTAGTGTGATCTTATGCAATTACAGAAAGTGTGCAGCATCACCAGAACATCCTAAAAGACAAATTATTGAGTACAGCTAGAAATAACAGGAGAGCTTCCATTCACAGCTTGTTCAGCAAATACACTGCCCCAGAGACTCAGCTTTTCTAGCTGTTTTTTTCATTTGTGTTTGGTGGTTTTTTGTGGGTTTTGTTGTGTTTGTTTTGGGTTTTTTGGTGTTTGGGGGGAGAGGGCAACAACAGGAACACACAGCTGGTAAGGTTTTATTTGATGGCTGGGAGGTGGGTGGGCAATACCTCTCCCACAGCCAGACATGAGAAATTACATATGCTGTTTTTTGGTTTGTGTTTGGTGTTTTTTTGTGGGTTTTGTTGTTGCTGTTTGTTTTGGGTTTTTTGGTGTTTGGGGGGAGAGGGCAACAACAGGAACACACAGCTGGTAAGGTTTTATTTGATGGCTGGGAGGTGGGTGGGCAATACCTCTCCCACAGCCAGACATGAGAAATTACATATGCTGGGAAACCATCATTGGTATTCACTGCAATACCTCCATTTTTATAGCTTAACCTTGCTCTGACTTTGCTCTGGTACCCAAAGACTTTTATTATTTCAGCCATCAACTAAGCATGCAGTTACACATCCCTTAAAATAGCCTGACACAATATATTCAAGTTTTGCCAGCCCTCAGACTGCCACAACACCAATACAACAAACAACTTCCAGCAATCATTTTCCAGCACCCCGCAGCACGCTGTATTTTCTTACCTAAACCTCACATGTTTTATTTACCCACTCAGACACACTTTGCACAGCAACCTACAGGGGTAGCTCTCCCAAATACTCAAGTATTTGACTTATTAAGTGTTCCTTCATGAGAATGTAAAAGTCTAGGCACAGGACAAAACCAAAGCTGTGAGCAGAGAACGGAGCTGGCCAGCGCAGCCGCTGGAACCATCGATTCCTGGGCATCATCATCCCTCTTGCCCAATGTCACCCTTTGTTCAGCCAAATGTCTCCTTACTGCAGCCAAACTGATCACTGTCACTCCTGGACAGGAAACATGTTGAAGTCCTGAAATGGAAACACTAAGTGCAAATAATCTTTTCATTCAGTACTTAAGAGTATGAGCCAGTAATTCTTTACTTCATTAGTGCTTCCAATATTCATTTTAACATCAGTATGACTGCAGTAACTGGAATTTCCTGTGAATAGAATAGCAGTAGTAAAAAAGTTTCTCAGACTGCTTTACTAGTAAAAGACTTGTTTTTCCTTCAAAGTTTACCCCACAATAAACCAACAGATGCAAATATAATCTAGGATATTTTTCTGGGATGAGAAAAAAAAATACAGTTCAACACCTTTCCAAGTGCTGCCTTAGAATTTACCTGGCAAAGTTCATTTTATGGGATTTGTAACAACAATTTGCAGAGTAAATTCAGCTTGTTTTAAATGCAAAATATGGGAGGGAGAAAAGGTCAGATTCCACAGTGTGTAAAAATAGAAAGACATTATTATGGCTCCATGTCAAAGTTGATCACTTCGTAAGGATAATGTGTGTTGTAGTAATTACAACCTTTGATACAAACCTATGAACTTTAGAATGATAACCTAGGAAATAAAGAACACCTTCAGGGACACCCATCTTTTTCATCTTCTGTTGTCAATCAATCCCCATGTTTTCATGCCTCTGGCACATTCACATTTAGGTGTAATAAGATACTATTACCAGTCTGTCCACCCCATCCAGCCACAACCTTCCTTCCAAAAAGGCTTAAAAACAAACAAACAAAGGCTGTCCATTGAGAAAAACAAAAGTAATTTCCCCTTCCAACCCCAATGAGCTATCAGGGGAGAAACAAGCTATTCTATCCTGATTAAAATCCAAAATACCATATTCTATCACAATACAAAGCTCTAGGACTCATTTTAAGAGTTTCCAAAAGACACAATCTGACCTTAAATGTTCTTCCTGTAGTTAGCCAGCCAAAAAGCAGGTATGCTCAGGGCAAGCTGGTTTCCTTACAATGCCATTTCAAAACAACAATCAACTTATCTCTTTTTCCTCTCTTGCTTTATTGTCTTAGCTGAAGTGTTTCAGGGTAAAGCTTTCTACCACTTTCAATTATATAATCAGGATTATCTCCTACAGCAGTAGCAAATGTAAAGAAAATATTTACTACAAATTTCTATAAAATTATTACCAAGTACTTAAAAATGCAGCACTTTCTTTCCCATTGAACAGCTGAAGCAGGCACAAGAACTGCCGTCTTCTCTCTGCAGAGATGTCTGTCACTGCATAATTAGAAATGGTTCCATTTAATTTTCAAATTGCTACAGAAAATCTCCACCATCTTCTAATCAGTACTGAACAAAGCCTGTGCAAAATGAAAGAGTAGCTGCACTGCCTTTGTAGAGGCAGCTTCTCTCTAACATGGTGCATGCAATAACAACCAAAAAAATTAGCTTCTATCTCCTTTAGGAGCAGTCAGTGCCCTCTATGTGCAGGTTAAAATATACACATGCATACTCTGGTTTATTCATCTGCAGGACAGAAAGAGGAACAACAGGTTCCTCATTCCACTAAAAATTACAAACTCTGATCTTTATTTAACAATTTTGTTAATTTCTTTTTAAAAAAAAAAACAACAACAAAAACACACACCAGAAGTTTGCCAGAGACCTCAAAATCTCTGGCTCTAGATTATACATAATATGTGCATTAGTATGAGGGTATCATTCATACTGCAAGTATTTGGATCCTGTGTATTCCAGTAACAAGACCTTAATCCTGGGAATGTGTGCACGAGACAGGAATCCATCCAGCTCAGCCTCAGTGTAATACTCCATGTTTCCCTTCAACAGCACAGCACAGCATTCTCAACTCTGCAACACAATGCTCAAGTCTAAAATGAGACTTGCAGCTAATTAGGATACAAATTGATATTACATGATTTTGTCTCATTTACCAAAGCAGCTCGTTACTGTTTCCAGGCAATTACCACATTTCTCACAAAAAGCATTTCATCAGGAAGACAAACACAAAGTTATCTTCCTTTTCCTCCTGAGTACTTCTTTACAGTGCTTCCCTGCACTGTGAGCTTCCCCTTCAATCACAGCCAGTTTTCCAGAATAAGCCACAAATTCAATTTTCAAGAGCAACTAGAAGGTACTGAATGTCCACATTAACACACCTTTCAAGAAACACCTCTGCCCCATTCTCAACATCCATTTTCCACGTCTTCAGTTCTCTGTTCTTCCTCTCCTAAATTCCCCATATGAAATTGGTCTGATAAGCAACCATCCTTGGAAGGTCAAAACATACAACCCCTTATACAGGTCATAGCTTAATTTGACTTTTCCAACAACAGATGACAGTCTGTGAGATCGGTCAGTTCCTTCTCATTGCTGTTGTTTGCTTGTTTCCAAACTAAAGGCAACCACAACAAAACACTCCTGTGGTAGAAGTTCCCTTAGAAGTTCCACATTAAATTCACAGTCATGCGTTGAGCAAACGCAAGTGGCAACAAGATGTTCCAGAATGGGCTCAAAACGGGGAGATAAAAAATACTTCAGATATTTACTATTAAAGGGAGAGAGGAGGGGGAGATAATCAGTTTGCAGTCCTTGTTCAAGCATACTTGGTGTAATAAATTTCACTACAGCTACACAGGCCTGAAGTATTTTTACTAATCAGTGAAAAGAACACAATTAGCACAGAAAAGTTTCAAATTACTGAAATTACAGCTTTGATATTCAAATAAAGGACGTGCAGCCCTCTCAGACATTGCAGCTGCAAAGTCATCTGAAAATACCCTCGCATCTCAGTTGGAAATACCCAACGTCCCAGCCATGCTAAAGTAGTGTCAGGCCAAACACAGGAAGGGGAACAGAAAATCGGACCCAGTAGTGAGTTTGAGTGCAGGTTCATGTGCCTGCTGTTCTCTGTGCTGTGAGCTGGAGCAGATCGTAGTGACCTGCACAACTTCACTGCTGCTGTCCGTAACCGATCTCGGCGCAGCCACCACTGCGCTCCCCACCCCCACGCCCTCATTTTCACTTCCTCATGCTCTTCAACAGATTCTGAACACTTCAACACTTGTGAGGACCTTTTATAACCCAAAAATTCCACATGTTAGAACCTACGTTGTAAAGGATTATCTTCAGGCTTGCTTGACTTCCTAAGATGATTCTTATGCAACACAAGAAGAAAAAACAAACAAGCCAAAAAAAGAAATCCCCGCACAAATGGTCAACATACAGAAATATCTCCCTCAGTTTAACCACTGTTGTAAGCTGCGGCCACAATGGTTTTAAGGATACTGGCAATTTTTCTGCTTCTGTCAACATTATCACATTTGTATTTGGTCCCCCATCCATGTGACCAAAAAAGTAAAGAATTCTACAATGAAAGGATTACACAGCCTGTAAGCAATAATGTCTTGCTGTAGAACACACCAGAGCTGACACCCCACTGCTCTTCCCAAATCAGGAGACAGAGAAGCTCTGTGAAAAAAATTCTTTCCCTTCAGTAAGCAGATGTTTAAAGCTTTTTCACTTACTTGAAGACTATTAAGAGACTCAGGCAATGCTAACTTAGCCATATTAATATAAAGCAAGCTTTCACAGAAAATACTACACTTCATAACTCTAGACTCTTAAAGACACATTTGTTTTCTCCACGTATTTGCTCACCTTTTCACTGAACTACCCCTTCTTTCCTTGAAATGGTTCATATTCTCAAAAGCAAGTAACTGCAAACTTGTGCAGCCTCGCTGACAGCTTTTTGAGCTTACTTCCATGTGCTTAAGCTCATTTACCCGCTTTGCTTTCTGTAAATGTCACAAGTGGCTATCAGACTGCAGCATCCCAAGCCACTAGGGTGAACCAATAGGCCCACCTCAGCCTTATGTCAGGTAGGAATGGGAATTTCTCATCTCACTGCTAAATGAAATAAAAAAGTATCAAAAAGTGCTGTTCATTAGCTATCACAGCTCTAGGGAATAAGACATGATCCTAACGGTATAGAATAACCTGTGTGAAGTGATTCCATTACTGTCAGAAGAAAATGCGGGCAACAAGGATTGAGGTGAAGTGAGATGACATGAACACGGAGCAGTGCCAGAGTCTCCAAGTTTTAGGGCCATCACCTGCACAGCACCTGTATGGGCACTGCGTGACAACAGTGTCCCCACACCACGGGGCCCACCAAAACCAAGGTAAAACGATACTGCAAGCAGTATCTGCGGAGACAGGTTTCTTTTAAAACAAGGAATTCGTCTGTCCCTCTCAGGGTCACATGCCCATGGTCTCGCTGCCCCGGAGAAGCCTCGATGCCGGGTGTGCCCGCGGCTGGCACCGGGCACGGACACCTTAACCCGGCGCTATCGCCTTTCAGCCCCTCCGCGAACACTCCCCGAGTCCGCCCGCCCTCGGCGTTCCCGGGACGGGGCTCGCTGGGCTCCAGCCCGGCGCCCCGAGTCCTACAGAGACAAAAGACGGACCGCGACCGCCGCCGGCGCAGCCCCGCCCGCCCAGGGCCGCTCCCCGGCCGGGTCTCCCCAGCCCCGGGCAGAGGCACCTGCGGCCGGGCGGGACCCGCTCCCCGCCCGTGGCACCCCCGGCTCACGGCGCGGGGCTGCCCGCCCGCCTCCCCTCGCTGCCGTTCTCCCTCCTTTCCTCCCTCCCGCAGACACGGACACACCCCCGCCCCGCCGCCACCTGACAGCGGCGGGGCAGCGCTGCGGGGCGGCGGCGTCCGCACAAAGCGCGGGCCCCCGGGCAGCCCCGCGGAGAGCCCGGCCGTGCCTGCGGCGGGAGCGGGCGGCGGCGGCCCCGCGGCCGGGCCGGGCGCGCCGCCCCCTACCTGTGCCAGGGAGAGGCGCGCGGCCATGCTGTTCCATGCCCCCGGCCGGGCCGCAGGAAGGACGCGCCGGGCCCCGCCACTCGCCGCACAACTTCGGCAACTTCCCCAGCCGGCCCCGGGCAAATCCCGGCACCGGATCCGCGCCCGCCCGCCGGACGGAGCCGGAGCCTCCCCCGCCGCCACACGGCAGCGCAGCCGCGCGCAAAACCGGGCGCGGATTACCGGAGCCGGAGCCCGCTCGAGGCAGCTGCAGCGAAAACCCGGAGCCGGAGTCCTCGGCCTGACACGGTGGCCGACATCCCCCACTGCCAGCTCCTGGCCTCTCCCTCACCTTCCCTGTTGGGCCTGCTTCTGCTGGAGATGCTTCCAGCATGGTGAATGGTTGCAGTTCTCCAGTCCAGTCATGACACAGGTGGGGGAAGTCCCAAAACAGGAGATGAACCAGGTCTGGGCTCAGTTGCACCAGAATTGGGCACAAAGCCCAGGAGGAAGCAGCGCGTGAGCCCAGCAGGATGTCCTGACCCGATGCATCCTCACAGCCATGAGGAGCAGCCCTGGGCTCGGCCTCCTACTTCCCTCCACTCACAGGAAATCAGATGCCTGTTCAGGCAACTCATGATTGTAACACATCCTTCTGTCTCTCTGCTTGTACTCAGGGCAACAGTGGCTCTTCTGGGGCAGGTAACCAGAAGAAACGATGAGCCACCCTTATGGCAGGAGAAACTATGAGACATCCCAGGCAATAAGACACAAAGGAGCAAGCTGGAGTGGGGAGTAAAGTGCACCACATTCTCCAAACCCATGGGAAACAATTGTGTACAGACTGGCTGAAAACAACACTTGTGTCACCACTCATTCTCCTGCTCCTCCTGTACCTGCTCACCTCCTCCACTGGCTTATTTCCCCTCCTACTCTGAGCTCTGCACTACCTCAGCATACATCAGTCACCGAGGGCTGAGAGAAAACGTTCCTATTTTTATACTTTACCCCAAAGTGGTTTAGGCACACATTTAAATTTGAAATATGCATTTGGACCAGTAAGAGGAAATTAGCTGAAGTCATACTTGATTACTGGAAAGCTTTCCCTACACGCTTTGTTTTCTTTATCTGTTTGTAATTCTCTACCCCTCCGCATTGTTCTTGTCCTCCTCAGCTCAGTTGTGTGCTCGTGCCCCACCTCTGCATCCTGTCATTCCTCAGCTGGCAGTCATTCTGAGCTGCTAGTGCTCATCATCTGTCCTGAAACGTGGGATTCCTTCTTCCCACCTATTCCTTAATAAAGGTTTTATAGAAGCTCTGCTTTACCAACCTGTTTCTCAGCCATTTTTTTCAGCAAGAAAAAGAAGACATGGAGGGGAAGAATATAAAAAGCAAACAGAATAGATATAAAAATATTCACACCATTCACATACTCACTGTCACTTCTCTACTCCACCTCACACTTCTCCCATAAGCAAAATCCCTAGAAAACAGCACAGACTTTATATTTCTAGTTTGATTTTTTTTCTTCTTTGATTAAAATTGGAATTCTATCCCAGAATAATTAATACCTGGAAATTAAACCAGAAGATTGTAAAGCTACAGCTCTGTCTCCTGGAGAGGGCAGTATTTTTGGGAGGGAGCCCCTTGGTAGGCATTTGGAGAGCCTGGCTTCCTGAGCTGCCATGAGCTCGTGTGCGTGCCCTTTGCTCTGTCAGTTGTTTCCTTCATCTCTCAGTCTTGCAGCTTGGCAGGGACTGGTGGCCTCTCAGGAGAGAGGTTACACCCAGGCTGATGTGTTCTCACTGCAAAGAGAAGGAAAATGCAAAACAGGGACCTGGGATCTGGCTCTGGAGTTGGAGGCTTGATGCTGAGAGCTGCTGTGAGCAGGATTTTGTGGGCAGGCAATACTTGTTGCATCAAGTATTTCCCACCAGGTCCAGGAAGAGACCTATCTGGCTCAGCAGTGTTCTTGCTGCTGTTCCCTTTCTCTCCTGGGTGTTGCATCAAGTATTTCCCACCAGGTCCAGGAAGAGACCCAGAGCTGCAGCAAGGCTCTGGAATAAGGGTGTTGAGTCAAGGGACTTGTGCAGGTCAGCCAGCAGAGCTGTGTCACCCCAGAGCACAATTAAAAGCCCCAAGTCCCCTCAGAGCAGAACATTTGTCCAGTAGAGGTCTGCTCCAGCCGGTCTGCTCCTGAGGACCTGACCTTCCTGAACCTTTGTGTTACAAAATAAACACCACAAACTCCCCATTTTACTCCCTCAGACTGTGAAGTGCACAGCAGTCTGCATCCAGAGAGCCTTTCCACAGTGTTCTCCAAAGCTGCTGTGGCAGACTCCAAGTTGCACCTGCAGCTCAGGAACAAGCAGGCAGTGCCAGGTACGTGGTTATGTACCTTCACCCTGGCTGTGCACACTCAGTCATCAGGCATGACCACTGTGTCCAGTCAGAGGACGAGAATCATTGAAGGTAACCACTGTGGCCTCTAAAAATTAAAATAATAATGCGCTTCATATAATCAACACTGAATTAGTGTGGTCACGTAGATCTGTGCTGTTGTTGATCATTCTGTGCATCTCACAGACAAATTGTCCTGGATGCCTCCAACCACCTGAGTTAAAACAACCAGCTCAGAGCCTCAGACATCTCTATAACAATCAAAACAGCACTTGTCATCCTGCTGATGGTGAATGATTGTGCTGCAGATTTCCACAAATCTAGAATGACAGCTCCCAGAAGAAAAACAGCTCTCTGCTTCTCAGCTGCAATTGAGATGTCATCACCTGATATTGGATCACAAAACTGGACTTCATACTTACTTTCAGCCAAGAGAAAATCACAGCTACTAAAATTTATCCAAAGCTGTTGGCAGGTTTGCAAAACAATGCCCTCCAATGACCTTCTTGGCTTAGCCATGAGCAGCTCACCAGGGCTTGGCTAGGGTGGAAGAGCTCCTGAAATCTGGAACAGAGGGATTTTTTCAATGTACCTCTCCTCTTATTTCCCCCTCAGTAGAAACCCCATTCTTCTGTCTCTCCCTTTGCTGACCCCATGGATCTTGACCTTTTGCAATATCTTCTGTGAATTGTGTAAAGAGTGGTGGGATTCTGTGCTGGGTTTTCAGGAAAGCTTGTTAAGAACATAAGAAAGTCAAAAGATCAATGAACTGCAAGAATGTTAACAGTTTCATTTTATATCTTTTTGCATTCAACATGAATTCTCCTGCAGGAAATGTTTATTTGTAATCAGCTCTGTAAGAATTGCTATATGTTGATTTTTTTATTGCAAGATCCTATACTACAGTGCACTTTATGCCCAAAGGACATGGAAAATAGCATTAGCATGTTTTTATTTGTAAGTGTAATAGGATTTTCTACGATTCTAAGTACTGGCATTTTGACAAATAGGTACCAGATCTCAGTGTTCTTTATTGTTTCTTTAAAAGCACAAGGTTATGTCTACAAGGGACTGCTAACAAATCAAAACTAGCCAAATGGGCCTTGAAGCAGTGCAGCGAGCACAGCAGTAGCACAACCATTTTGGTGCAAATCCTCATGTGAAACACTGTGTAAGAGCACAAACTGACTTGTTCTGGTGCAGCTGAATTTGAAAATTTGCAAGATTGCACAGAAAGGCTCTCTACTAGTCAGAGTCAAACACTAACAACCTCTGTTTTATAGATCTCCAAATATGATTGTTAGTAAAGCTGGTAACATTTTAATCATATCCACTGGTCTCCCAGGAAATAACATCTTAAGTGTCCATCTCTTCCTTTCTTAGAGCTTTGGCTACCCTATGGATCAGCACACAGGCAGCCCAAAACAGCACACAGGCATTTAGTGTGACTTGTTCTGCTCGTTCTAGGAAAGGTGTTACTACAGCCCATGAGCACTCCGGAGGCTGAGAGAGGAATGAGTCAGTCCTGCCTCCAGCATTCCTGAGCATGAAATGAGGTACCCAGCTCCCTGGAATTCCAGTGCAAAGCAGAGCAGGAGCTGCAGCATTGCAGAACCATTACAGAACCAAGGATTTAAAAGAAGGATTAAACCACTTTGAGTTTTACAGAACAAAAGGAAACATATGCATCAATACACAAAATCCTGGCCAGAAAAAGGAATCCCTGCTATATGATCAAAGACTGTAATGCAAGGGAACCTGCCCAAAAGCAAACAGACATTACACATGTTTCAGAGAGCCAAGCAACACCCATGCTCCTGACACAGAACAGCATTTCCCACATCTAGGCTACTGAAAGATCCCTCCTGAGAAACAAGGAAGATCATCACACAAACTTTAACAGACTTTGGACTGAGGGGACCTTTTATCAGAAGTCTCAGAGTACTTTCCAGGACTAGTGACACAAGCTAGTTTAGAAAGTCAGGACTGCAGGCATGCCTTTATCTAGAAATCCACCCCAGGATATGCTTTGTGTGCTCTTTACATTTTATGCAGCTGCAAGTTTTCTAGACAAAGGGTTACAGATAGGCTGCTATGTTTTACAAGAGAACACTACAATCATCTAGCCAGACTCCAACAGACCTTCTGTAGAGATCTGTTAATGTCTGGGTTTCTTTTGCATAAAACATGTAATCTGTGAGTCCTACAATGTATCTTCTAGGAGGATGTCTAGTTACCAGAGTATGTACATTGATCATCATGAAAACTGCATAGGAATAATCTGCTAATTCATCTTGTGATGTGCTCTTGGCTTCTTAAGGTGGTTTGCACAATTTCAAAGTTATAGCAGCTGTGTAAGTATTTCCAAGTGGGTTGTGGGATGATCAAATTTATACAAAACTGTGGCAGTCTTAAAGAAACACAAACTAAGATAGTAAAGTAACTGCATAGTTCTTTATCTCTAAAGTGTTTTCTGTTCAGATGTTCAGAAGTATTTGAATAATCAAATCAAAAATTGATTGTTTCCTTCATCTGGCAGAAACAGAGTACAGTACGGAATCATTGTACCTCTTTGTTTTGCAAAATAATGTCATCTATTTTGCCAGTATTCAGAAATCCAAAGTCTAAAATTGTTTTTGAACTGTTGTAATTAGAAAAAACAATCTTGAATTCTTATTAAGAGAATGGTAAAATTGAAAATAACCTGAATAGGGCTTGAGTGAATCTCTTTAATCATATTTGATGGAAGACTTGGCAAATCTGAAATGCAGCAGTACAGGTCCATGGTATTTTAAAATATATACAATTTATCTTTTCA
This sequence comes from Pyrgilauda ruficollis, assembly GCF_017590135.1. Taxonomy (NCBI): domain Eukaryota; kingdom Metazoa; phylum Chordata; class Aves; order Passeriformes; family Passeridae; genus Pyrgilauda; species Pyrgilauda ruficollis. The sequence continues at coordinate 13,590,610 of NW_024527710.1, forward strand.
TTAAGACTGTAAGCATATTTTCTCAAACTAATTTATATTAGCTAGTTTCATGGGGCTACACCTCATGTTGTAAAAGAATAGGAGAAAATGTATATACAAGAGGTCAGCTTGACCTCTAGATAATTATCTGGATGACTGACAGCACAATGACATTTTTCATTCAAGACCATATCTGAAACCCAGAAAAATCTTCAATAGGCATTAATTTGACATGTCCAGCTAAGGTAGCAGTTGGAGATTTCGCTGTTCCTTGAACAGCTTAATACATGTTCTGAAATAGAACAAGCAATAGCACTGCTGAAACAGCATCAGTCTTCATTATAAATTAAACACATCGATATCGTAGTGTGTAGAGTACATTAAACCAAAATGAGGATTGAAAACTACTATGTTTACAAAGTAGCAGGCAGAAGAGCTTTTACCACCAGTTTCTTCTGTTCCCTCTTTCCTTAGGCATGTTGCCTATACCACAAATCCAGGAAACACATTGCTCACCTTTCTGAAACAATTAAAAGATTATTATGTTTTAAGAAAACAGAAAGTATTAAAAATTATAATCTATACACTGAATTCCCAACCTTCCCCTAACCTAGAATTAGCTCACTCTGCCCTTCACAAATATTATTAATTAATTTCAGAATTATAAGATACATGAAGTAATTAGATAAAAGAGCATTTGGTATTTTTTCTTCTCATTAAATGGTTTGTCTTTAAGACAAACTCATGACTGTTAATGGTAAAAGACCATTTTTATGGCATTATTGTAACTCTAGATACTAGCAAGCATTTCTTCTTGAGATTTCCTTACTTGTCCTTCCAATTATTTTCATCTTCTTATCTGTTTTTACCTTCTCCACTTTCTTTCATTTTCATCTGGTCTTAATTACAACCATAACAATGTCAAAATGTTTCAAAAAGTATTAGAACAAAGTAACACCAATGCAGTAACTATTGGTCATAAGACAAAAAAATCACTTTCACAAATCACAGTAACCTACTACAGCAACCCAGTCTTGGGTTCAGGTACCAACATTTAAATAATATTTTTTAATTCATCCTTATTTAGGACAACACAATATACATATTTAATTTTACACTAGTAGTTAAAACTTCTCCTAAGTGTAAATCATGTTCCACTTGCTTTCAGCAATGAAGTTTCTCATGTATGGGAGCTGCAGTGACAGAACAGAGATCTCAGCTGGGTTAAGGTTCTGAGTGCCAGAGGGTCAGTGAGATGAGTCAAAAGCCTCAACAATAGTGGAAAATCAATCATATTTGAAAAGGTGTTAATGATTTAGCCCTCAGAGTAGACAAGGACAGAGATGATCCGACCATTTTAGTTAACCTTGATCAAGTGACATTTCAAATGGTGGTTTTGCTGCTGTGGAAAAGCTCACAAATTATTGACAAATACAGTGAGAAGCAAGAGCAAAGCATTACTTTCCTACATCTGAATCAGTGCTGAGAGCTGTAAAGGAGCCTGCAGGTTGCACTCTGTGAAAGCTATCAAACACCAAATTGCAGTGCTCTTTCTGCAGGCAGAAGGAATTTCCACAGATGCTCTTTCAGCTGCACTTCCCCTTCTCAAAAGCACAATCCTGCTGAATGTCCATAAAAGAGAAACCACCATGTGGGACTTTTTTATTTACAGCCCTGTAGCAGGGAGTGGAATCTGTTCTGTTACTTGGCCAACTATTGCACAACATCAGCAGGCAAAATGTTCCTTTAAATGCAACACATATAATCCCACTGGTGTCAACAAATAAAACTAAGGAATGTTCTCTTAAAACCTCTCTTTGTTTTCTGGACTCCTGAATAACTGACATGTAATTATACATTTCATTCTTCTATATCAGGTTGGTATTATCAATAATGGAGTGCAACTTGACTGATGAGATAGTACCAAAAATATTTGTCTTTATGAAAAATGTTTTAAACACATACAATAAATATCATTGCTAAGTATTAAAGACTGAATATTCTCTATTGCTGTAAAGTACAAGATCAGTAAATAGTTCACAATTCAAAATATGTTCTCATTTGATTGTACACACAATGCAATTAAAATATTAAATATCCTTAAATATGACAAAGTTATTTGCTTAATGACTGATTAGTTTACTGGTTTGTTTAGTTGGTTGATTTTGTTTGGGTTTTTTTTAAGATTAAGTTGCAGAAGTAAAGCAGCAGTGATTCAGCCTCAATGGAATTGTTAAGGTGTGCATGTGACTGATCAGATGCAAAAGGGCATTGATGGACTTTGAACTCCATCAGCTGACAAGGACTTGCTTTCTTCTGTGCCACTTTATGTTCCTGTCCTGTTATCTGTAATAAAAGATGTCTCACCTGTTGGACAGGTGAAGCTAATACAGCTATAAACAGATACAGCTATGCAACAACTACAAAGTGAAAGTCTGGTGACCGTTCATGAAAAAGTGTTTCTTTAAATGACTTTTGGTAGCATTTAAAGCAGCTGTGGTAAATAATTCCAGTGTAATCATCACTGTGACTTTGAAAAATACATCATGGATTCAGTAGCTTCACAACTGTTTTTCAATCAAACTTCTCTTTACAAATAAAATTTCATTTAAATATATTCTGGTTTTAAAAATACACTGCAGAATCTGAAAGATTCTGTCAGCTCCCACTATTACTGGTAATATTAATTTAAATGAGATTCACAAAATATGAGAAGCAATTGAAGAATGTTATTTATAAATACCTACATCAGATTACCAAAATTATTGATGATGATGCACAAACATTAAACCACCAAGATTTTTCAGATCCCTGTATCAGTTTAATTTGTTGAATCAGTTCAATGACAAACAAATTTGACCTTCTCTAGAAGGACAACCCCCCCTCCCCAAGGTGCTCACAAGACAAAGATATATCAGGTATAAAACTGACACAAAGAACACTGAGGTCCAAAGGAGAAAATACCAAGGTTTTAGGTATAAAACAGAGGCAGAAGCCATATAAGGCAGGTAAGGTCAGATAGCTGGATGAGTTTTGCAGAAACAGAACATGTATTCTTCCTGAAAGAATCTCCATGATTCAAAAGACATTGAAATTCCATCCAAAACTGAAACATTCTTGATTGTCAGTCTCTTTATGTTTAGTGTAGAATTTGTTCCTGTTGAAATCAAGTTTACTGTAATGTTTTTCCTTACAGAAATATCTGCACAAAATTATTTAATGAATTTCTCTCTCCTTTCCTGGAGATAGCATTAATGATGGTAAATTACATATATACAGATGAGCATGAGTAAAAAACCACTCCAAAATCATCAGCAGAGCTATTTAGTTAACTGTAAAAATGAATATATAGATGAGTTGCTTAATTTAGCTCAACTCCATAATTCTTCTAAGTAGGGAATAAATCCCAGGCTAAAAATCAGCTGTGGGTCTCCTACAGAGGACTGCAGACAGATCCATGTTGTGCTAGATGGCACAACTGCCAGCCCAAAAATACAAACCATACAGGTACCTTGTAGAGATCAAGGTGAGGAAAACCTGTATTGTTGTATTTATAAATAAAGGTATATAGTTACTAATTAAAAGAATGGAACAGAAGACCTTAGGTGGGAGTGTGTGGAGGTTTTATGTGTGTTTTAACTGTGTTTATCATGTACACTGCACAACAAATTGAAGCAGATCCTACAGCCAGGACTTCTGCTGCCAGTGAAATTGAAAGGTGAAAAGTATCCAAAGATTGCTCCAGGACATGGATGAGGAAACTTCTGATCAAAGTCTCTGACAGACACACAGAAGCTTGGTTTGCTTCCTTGGGTTTCTAAATCCCTTCATGGATGTGTTTCCAATCAGGCTACTGGAAATTACTGTATTTTTAATTTAATTTCTACTTTAAGAAATGTGGGTAGGGCAGGACAGGCGGCTTGGCGTGTGTAACAACTGGCACAGATGAAAGCCAGCCAGATGGCATTAGGCTAAAAGAGTTCTCTTGCCCAAAATATAGCAGCCACCTCCTTGGCAGATTCTAAAACCAGCACAGAATCTGTCTCTGTCTCCCTTTACCATTATCACACAGCTGACTTTTATATATATCTGCAGTTCTGATCCCTGCCCTTAGAGCTTTGCAAAAACTTCACTAATTTCTTATACGAGGAAAGCACTTAATAGGATTCAACAAGGAAAAAAATTTAATTAGACCTCTTTTCCTTTCAGGTAACTCAATTTTTTAACATTGATGGAAAAATGTTCATCAATTCCTGTAGCTCTTTGGGGATTACTAATTTAAAAAGTAACAGAATTTAATACTTGAATAAGCAATGTAATATGAAGATCTATTTTTTAGCAGATGAGCAGATTAAATATATCACAAAAAGAAAAACTCCTCAAATTTTAGATGGTGCACATTTAATTGCACATATGCAGTGATTTGATTAAATGAACTATGTAAGCTACTCAAACCAAGAAGAAACATTTCCAAGCTCAGTCTAATCTCATAATTAAGACTCTTCATGTACATTGAATAAGATCTGCCCAAAAATACAATATATCTACATTTGGTCAATGTTCTGTTCACAATTTATTATAAACTATACTAAAATCTGATCCTCATTACCAGAGGACTCAAACTTTGCTAATAATGAAATCTGGGAGTTTGCTTAATGTGAAAACCTGTAAAAAAGAAATATAATTATCTAGAAAAAGAACCTGTGACAAAACTGCATTTATCCCTCAAATCCCCTGGTTAGTTCTAGATTTACCATTCCTTCCATCACTGCACTATGTGAGCCAAATTTTCTTCTCATACACAACTGCACAATTGCTATCCAAGTCCACGGGTTCAGAGAACTTCATGAAGAGCAGATGGTCTCATGTCAGTCTCTATTGCTTGCAAAGAAATCTCCTCCATCTCCAGCCAGCATGAGATTCAACAGCCAGAGGAGATCTGCACAGTGCTCATGAGAGGGAAGTAGAGGGTTCCCCTGAAAACTGGACAAGGAAATGCCTAAAATTGCAAGCTGACTGAAAGAGTAAAAGGAATTGAGTCAGCATTCTGGGTAAGGAAGGAAAAGGGAGGGGTGGAACAAGCAGTATATTCTAAAAAAAAAAAAAAAAAAATCTTAAAAATCGGTATGTTCAAAGCAGATACCATGAAAAAGATAAGTGCTACTAGTATGCCATAAATAATATAAGACTCACATAATGCACCATTAAAGTTTATGGATCAAATCCTCTTTCCTGGCCATGATGTACTTAGGCATTACAAAGACTCTCACAGAGCTGGTTCCAGCTTTCTGATTCACTACCCAGCCCAGTCCATCTCTGGCACTGAGATGGGACTGGAGATGATTCACTAACGGAGGGAGCCAAATTGCAATTCTCTACCCAACAATCCCTTTAAGACACTGTTTAAAGGGGCTGTAAAACTGGCTAATATATTACCTCTTAGTTCATTCAGAACTTGTCAGTCTAGAAGAGAAATTTCCTGGACCTTGGGTGCTTTTCTGTGGTTTTGCCTTGCCTGGGCACTGACAGGGGCCCAGGACAGTGAGCAAGGCCTAAGGCTTTCCCCGTCTAAGCCCCCTCAGGTTTCTCCAGCTTCAATTTGTCCCAAATAAACAGAGTTTATTTAGATGTGTCATGCACATGTACCTGCACATCCATGCTCACTGATCACTAAACTGCAAAGCCAATTCAAATTTCTGGTGTTCAGGGGAACTGGAAGCCTGGGTGCAATGTGCCCTCTGAGCATGCATAATCTGAAACAGATGGCTCAACAGATGAGCTGCCAAACACTCAAGGCCAATTCAAATGCCACCCAAAAGTAAAAGTTATGTGGGATAAAAGTTTTCCTTGTCCCACTTCAAATAAACACGGCCTATCTGCTTGGAAGATGATTCTTTCTCATTTTCTGTTTGTCTACTTATTCTTTTCAAATATGGCATGATCTAGAAAACAAATTCACTTTTTACCAGCTGCCAGCATTTTCCAATCTCTTGTTTGGTTTTTTTAAATAAAGCTCCAAGCTCTGGAGTGAAGAGATTGCAGGGTTATTTGAGCTTAAGTTAAAAAACAAAGCCCACAAGAAAAGAGCAAAATACAGGAACTTTCTGGTCTTCAAGGTTGCAAAGAAAAGGTTGGAAATATGAACTGTTCAGAAACCAGAATTCCTTTTTAACTCATGTTTTGGTTAGCAGCGCTTAAGCACAAATAAATAATTTAAATTGCATGGAATATGAAGTGTATTGATTTCCCATTGAAACACTCTGATACATGGTACTAGAGAGCTCTCCCCAGCTTGTGATACTTCCTAGCTTTTCCACAGGAATCCCTGCCTGTAGCTTGCCTAAGTGGAGGCATTGTTCCTGCAGGCATTGTTATGCCTTCACTGTAAAGTAAATCTGATTTGAAGCTACCATATGTCTTGATTTTCTCATAAAGGCCATTTTTTGACACCTGGAATTTTTCCTGAGGGCACACACACACACACACACATATCTATGTACATATATAAGTCTATTAATCTGTCCATCTCCCCAGATTCTGTATCTAGGTGCCTGAATTTCTTAACATCAGGAATCCTGACACAGGACTATTAAATACATTCAAAAACCGCAGACAATGGCAGATTGCATACTGCAGAGTTCTGCTGTACATGAAAAAAAAAAGAACATTTCCAAAAAGTAATTACACAGTCTGGGCACTCACAGTACAGAACATGTCTACGTGGCTGCTGGGAACAGAAATGACAGCCATCACTTCAGTCAGCCAAGCACCACTGAGATCAGTCACACAGCAGAACATTACCTATGCTTCACACTGCACCAGCTGACACCGCACTGATTATCCCCTGAAATGTTTCAAGTACTACAGTACTACAGTTAAGGATTTGTAGGTGTAGAAGATTCAAGCTAAAACACCCAAAGAAATTGTAAGTTAACTCCATAGCCAAGACAAATGCTGTAAAATTGGTCCACTACCCACAAGAAAAAGGAAATTGCTGTCTCTGTGTTTTAGAAATTCTGTGCAGTGAGTAAATGTAATGCAGGGACTGTAGCAATTAAATGTAAGATATCACTGCCGATATTTAGCAGAAAAAAATCTCATTCAAAAGTGTGAACCCAAATAGATGCAACATTTTACAGACAAATGGGTTAATGTTATCAGTAGGGAAGTGACAGCTGGATCTGTGTAGGACCTTTTTTTGTCTAAAATTGGCATATATGTAAGCCAAAATCTGAAAGATAAAACAACAGCTCATTTGCTACTGGTTTTGCTGTATTGAGAAGAACTGTATCTGTCCTGTATTTGTCAGACTAGAAACATAAATCAGAGAGTGTAATGCTAATGATACACTCAGATCCTCCTCTTTTGCTTATGTATTATGAATAGCAGAGCTTAACTGGGTAGTTACATGCTTTAATCTCTTAAGTCAGTGTCATAAATTTTGCTCTTGATTATGTACATGTAACTACCTCAACACCAAAGGAACACAGAAGTGTGAACAACATTTGGGCTGTTTGGCCTGGAGTGGAAATACCCAGCTGAACTCATGCTTTTCTCTGCTGGTAACATTTCCAAAGGCTCAAGGCTGCTAATCTCCAAACGATATTGCACATTTGACCAGTAAATTAGAACAAATTATTCTGTGTACCTGAAGTAAACAGGCCACGGGAAGAAACTACCATGTCCTAAACATTACCAACTTCAGCTTATGCTGTGCAAATGGAAGTTTCACTCTGCGCTGCAGACTTTTTTGATCGTTAGACTTCCTTGTAAGTACATTCTTTACAAGCTTATTTTCAAAAACTAATTCTCTTGGGCAATGGAAAGCAAATTATGTAACTCTCTATTTTGTCAGTTGTCCAGAGAATTTGGTTAACTCCAGTAGCACTTAGAGATTTTAATATTAATGTTATTGTAGGATTTTCTTAGAAGTTACATTGCAGTTACTGCTGCAATAGTTTATTGGGGCACTGGGAAGTTCACAGAATGAACTTTTGAAACTTGGAAGCAAGCAGATGCAACAAGGCCTGGATTTTCTTGGCTTACAAAGTGAGTAACAGAGCTGCCCTGTGTGCGCTGCTGCCTACAAGCTGAGTAGGATTTCCTTTGTTTCAGTCCATGACATCTGAGTGTATTTCAACAGTTCTGAGAAACTTCAGCTTCAGCAAAAATCAGCAAACCTGTTTATGTTGGAGAAGTGGCAAAGTAAGGTCTGACTACTAATATGTAAAAATTAGGCTACAATATTGTTAAAGATCCCACAGAAATACCACTCTTTTACTGAAAAAAAAAACCCCATGACAAGCCAAAACTCTACTTGAAATAATAGTTAAAGAGTCCCTTGGTGAAAATAAGTCCCTAAATGAAAATAAGAAAAAATATTATTAATAAAATAATATTAATATTAATACTAAAAATTAGCAGTAATGGCTCAGAAGAAAGGCCTAAACAGCTCAATGTCCTGTCTCCAGCAGTGTCAACAGCCAATAGCTGGGGAAAATGGTAGCAGTGGAAAATGTAGTGAGGCTGCTCTGGTGGACTTCCTAAACTTCCAATGATTTACAGTTCAGAAGTCACCTGAGCTGGAGTTAATTCTTGTGAGTTGCTGTTTTACTTTGGACAGCAGCCTAATGTATCCAATAATATATCCAAGGCTTTTGTCTTCACCCTACCAAGACTGAAACCTCACCAGGGTGAGCAAGGGCTTTCCCTGATCCTTGAACCTGGGTTTTCCTCCTGCTCATACCAAGCTGATGGAGCTGCTGGAGGTGCTGCTCTGAACTGAAGCCTCACTTCATCTGGAGATCTGATGGAGCTGCATTCTGCCAGAGTCTGAGAGTTCACACATAAATGGAATATTCTTCTGACAGCTTCTGAGAGCTGACACAGTGGCAAAGCACCCATCTGCTTTCTAAATTCTGGTCCAAGTGCACATCATGATTTTTGGGGAGCAATCTGAGTGTATTCTGCCAACGACTTATTTTTCTTCTACTAAATTAGTTTTCCCTTTCTTTTTTTCATTTCTCATAGAATACAGAGAAAGAGAGAGAGGGGGAGAGAGAGAGAGAGAGAGAGAAACCCAAAGGATCAAAAAAAAATTCTGCATTTTTGCTTTCATCAGAACAAGGAGAAAGCAAATCCTTTAAGCAGGCATGAAAAAGGACTTTTTCATTCTCAGATAAGAAGAAAAAATCTTCTCCAGTTTTTGGTAGGATAAACTTTGCTAGTTTTGTCTCTCATTCTTACACAAGAAACAGTAACCCTAAAGAAAAATCTTTTTGACATCCCAAAATCAGGGCAGTATTAAATGAGGGCTTATACTGTTCATGGACTCCTCCTACACACAAATCCTTGGGAGTGATGCTAGGCCTCAAGAAAAATTATTTTACCTTAAATTCCAGAATAAAATGTAGAGAAGACAGAAACTCATTCTACATTGACACAATGGAAACTTAGTTTTAACAGATACCCTTTTAATACATCTAGTTATGGCAATTAAATGAGCAATAAAGGCACGCATTGTACTTGTGTATTATGATGGATTGCTCAGCTCTAGGTCTCCTTGATTTTACTTTTATCCTTCCTTTCATCACTTATTTAATACCCTAAAAATTACCACAGTCAGATGTCTGTTATTAACCTGGAGAAAATACCAAACCAAACAAAAAAAACCCCAAAAAATCAAACCAAACCAAACCAAAAAAACCCAAACAAACAAACAAACAAACAAAAACAAAAACCAACCAACCAAACAAAAAAATCCAGGGGAAAATAAGATAGGGAAAAAGATATTTTCCCTCCAGATTTTACCATGACTTTGTACACCTGAGTGTGGACACTGCCCGTAACAGTCTAAAAATATGCATATATTTTGGAACCTATCTGTATGTATAAACACCAGTTTTAAATACTGCCTTTGATATTGTTGTATCTCTTAATAACAAATAAATACAGTGTATAAAGAAAAACAAACAGTCCTTAACTGAAAATAAACACAGCATATAATCCTCATGAATAGTGACAATACTCTAAAGTACTAATAGAGTTCTTACCTGTTCCCTTGCTAAATTTGCTACACATCAAACTCTAAGTCTAAATTTTGTGAGAAGATGATGATGATGGATGTATTGCGCTCTTGCTGAACTGACTACAAAGAGCAAGTAACCTTACCTGAACATATTAACAGGGCAAACACTATGAAAAAAGGTGATGGTGAGAAAGCTTTGGGAAAAGAGATTATACTTATTTGCCTTTTTGTAGCAGTGGGCTGCATACCACAGCTGCAATGAAGGAAACATTCCAGTTGAGCAGCATTCCTCTGTATCTTTTCAAAGTCTCTGTGGAGGCTAAAGTAGGAATCACTTATTTGCGGTTGAGAAAACAGCAGGGACTTCTGCATTAAATTTTAAATACATTCTGCCCAGAGGATGATAAGATGTTTAAATCAAATGATGAGACATTATCCAGCTAAGCAATGCATTAGGACTATGAAATGGGATTCAGCACGCTGTGAATTCTAAACTCCTGTACTCAGCAAAGAATCACAGGCTCACACAATACCAGGTTGGAATTACCATATTATCCTCAAGGATAATATGGTCCATTCTTTCTTGGTGAAAGTACACACTAGAAGATATGGGGGGCCCAGCACCCTATCCACCCTGAATTTTAGAAGTGTCCATGGCCTGTTATCTCAAGAGTCAATTATGGTATTCTAACTTTATTTATAATAAAATAATACAAAGCTGACAATGATTTGTTCACCGAAATTCATTCCAACATTTTTCTACTTCCTAGATTGTTTTTCAGATTACCAGAGCTCAGCTAACGTAGAGATGGAAAATAGCCTGTATAACTATTCTTCAGTATAAAGGCTAGGTAATTTTAAAAAGTATTTTGTATTAGATTTATACTATGTTTAAGTTACATAATCTGTTAGAAGGTGCTTTCCCCATTAAATTTTTACTGCTATTAATTCCGTCCTCTCAGAACACTGAAGGTCTCAAGTGTGATCAGGATACATGGGAGGAATTCTTTGTCCTCTGAGTCAAGTGAGTGCAGAAGATAATTACATTTCTTAACAGCCAAGCCCCTCATCAAGCCCAGAAATGTACATCTTGAAGAAATGTTGAGTCCTAAAGTGTCAATCTATACTCCTGCAACTCCCAGATAATGTTATATCAAACTGTCATGCAAAACCTGAATTTACTCTAAAGAAACCACACCAAAAATGTAAGTTTTGTTACTGTTTCAAAGCTACTCCAATTTACAATGTCCTTAAAATGTATTTCTCTGTAGACCTTGTAACAGGATTTGGCCATTAGGTGAGTCACTGGAGTTGCTTAATTAAGCACCTCCACTCCCAGATTTTAACACACTGCAACAACATCTGACAAACTCCTCCCCGTCCTGCCAAGGGTCCGTGCCAGCGAGGTGAGTCAGCTGCGTCTTTGCTGCATCATCCTCTGACAAACAGCACTACCAGGGAGGATTAAATAACTACACACAGAATAAATCTGAGTTTCAGCATCATCTCTATCTTAAATGCAAGACAGAGCCTTCAGCCCTGACTTAAATGGTATTGCAGTTTGGCTGAACATATTCCATGGGTTTTGGGGAACTGGCTCCAATATTCCAGTGCTCTCCAGTGCAGCTCTAAACACACAATGGAAGGATGAGATTCCAAACTGCAGGAAGGCAGACCTAATGTTCAAACAGAAAAACCCCTTCTCTTGTGAACTTCCACCAAACACAGCCATAAGCAATATGCAAAAACAGAACAGGGATTCTGAGACTTCATGACTTGATTCCCATACAACGTGCTATAATTTGATTTTTCCAAAATATGCGAATATGGAGTCATTCAGAAGACTCAGAAAGGTCTGCATAACCCTCAGTGAGGTTCCTCATCCCTGACCAATTTAATGAATTTATGACAATTCATTAAAATCAGAGAAAAACTAGATTAAAATGAACAGGATTGGGAAAATGTATTGCTAATGGCTTTTATTTCACAGAATCATAGAGGAATTGGCAAGAAAGGCCCAAGAGAATTATTTGTTTACTTCAGAAACCAGCTACTGTCCTCCTTCCACCGTCTTGTTGATTTTTTTCATAAACATTTGTATTAAAACCAGTGACAGTATAATAAATCTATTCAGAAAATCTACTTACAATGGCACTTACTGTCATACTTGATTTAATTATCCTCTTTGAAGAATGACTGCTTGTAGGGTGAAGGTGATTCTCTCCCATCTATCTTCCTCTCTGTAATCCCCTAAACCAAACATAATTCTGAAGAAACAAAATAAAAAATGTTTAGGCTCTGATAGTGCTCCTATTCTTAGTGTAGTTGGGATGAATATAGAAGGACTAGAAAATACCTGTAAAGGACAGTAGCTGGAGACTGAGGATGGCACAGAATGCTCCATCTTCTACTTGATTGTAGTTTATTACTGCATGTTACCCGTAAAAAATAAAATGGAGGGAATGTTTCCCTGAAGGTACAAATAAAAGACATTATTTGCTATCAACAAGCGAAAAAAGAATCATCCACTATCAGGCTAAAACATAAATTGTTAATTAGGATGATTACGTTATCAGTAATTGACACAATGAACTTACAGGACAGGCAATACAAAATTAAAGTACCAGCAGATTTCTGAAGTTGGAAAAGAAACTGAAACAGAATGTTATTTGTTCTCTTCTCAAATGCCTTCCTTATGTTCCTCAGAACCCCAAGCAATTGCAGCTGTTGGGAGAACCAAAAGCCACTTTCACTGCTGCCAGTCACACTCCCAGACACCCTGAAGGAAACCCACAAGCCACAACTTCATCACTGAGGTTCTTCTGAGTTCAGCCATAACTTCAGAAAAATTACAACAGAAGAGCATTTTCTTCATAAAGAATCAGATTTCCAGTGTTCTCTTGCTTCCATTGTCTACCCTGATGCTTCACTGGTATTTACTCTGACCAGCAGTTTCTTCCTTTTGGCTAGAAACCATGAAGATTTAAACTGCAATGGGCAAAAATGTAATTTACTGGACAAGCTTGGACAAAGAAAAATAACATAGAAGGAATTTTTAAAAGTAGAGTGCAAATTGGGATGTCCTGGAAAAGACAGGAAGGACTGGACATATCTGAGGTTTCCCCCTACATTCCTGCTGGGACAGTCTGAGTACCCTGGAGGCCACTTCATGGTCAGGAAATGTGTGTGTGGCTGGGCCAGTGGCAGGAAAATGGAACTGAGACCTCTGTGAGGCAAGAGAATGGTGCTGGACAAGACTTTCAGCTGATGGAGCAGTGCAGGAAACAAAGGCAGCACAAGGCAACAGCTGCTGCCTTCAGCCCAGTTCTGTTACCTGTGTAGCATGTTATTCTCTCAGGTGACAGAAAGTACTAAATGTTACAGAGGGTGACACTCCAGTCTGAATTAAGGTGTGTAAAATATGGAGAACATCACAATAAAACTGTCTATAATTACAGAAAATAACAGCTCTTTGTAACTGATCCAGATGGAATTCAGACAGAACATGTTAAAGCAAACCAAATTCTATTAAGAAGATTACGGCACATTGCCGATTTCAGTTTATTGATTTGTTTAAATGAACTAAAATGTTTGCATTGGTTTTTTCAAAAGAATTCTAATAGGCCCCAAGAATCTTAATCAGAAGGATCTAAGTAGTTCATCCTAAATCCTTCAGTAGTGCCCTCATGATCCATGTTCAATATAGGGGAGTTATCTGACAGGCACAGAACATCCTGGCATGAAAGTGCATAAACTTGTATGATACACCCTGGATGCTCAAAGACTGTCATTTCAAACGTATTTATTTCAGTTTGTGTGTGGCTTTCTGAAAAACAATTATTCTCTGATCTCTGACAAATTACTTTAGGAGACTATCCACACTACATTTCTAAAAGAAACCTTGAGCTGAATTCCCCCTTTTATACCCGTTAACACAAATTTTCCTACTCTAAACTTTTAGCTAAAACGAGGTATCTAAAATACATGCTTTTTCTGTGGATACAAGCCTTTGTCACATTTCCCCCCAAAAAAGAGTCAAAGAGAACAAAGAACTACTAAGATATGCAGTGTAAACTGAAGTTCAGGAAACTCAGCCTCTGGCAAACCAAGGTAAATAAAAAGCTCTTCTGTGGAGAATTTCCTATTGTAGATGTTCTGCCCACACACAGGTTTTTCAGGGTTAAGCCGGGAGGGTTTTTTTTTACCATGAGTTCTTTGCATTGTTTCAACTTCTGTTGCATAATAGAGCCAAAGGAGTGATCTGAGATAATAAAGCTCCAGTCCAGCTACAGCTTTAACTGGCAGCACTCGTAATGTTCTGGCACCATCTGATGTTTTTTGTTTTGCTTGCTTGGGTATAATCTCTAGGCAGCCCCGCTTTGTTTAGTCAGTGAAAATAAAGAACAAAACCAGACTACTAAGGTCATATGCAGCTTGAAAAAAATGTTATCTAAATTAACAAGCCGGATTTCAAAATCAGATTGTGCATTAGGTACCTTAAACTGATAACCCTATGCATAAACACACCACCAGGTGACTCCAAGGAGTATCAATGCTCCAAATTCCCACTGGTGACAAACCAGCGTGATTATTTTTCACTAAAGGGCTGATTTTCTATTAAATTTTGTCTAACTTAGTATAAAGTTGCACTAAACCTACTTCAGCGTGACTGTAAAGGCATTTAAATAGTAAAAGAATAAAAAAGGGCTATAAAGGGGAAAAGGAGAAAATGTTATAAAGAACATGCCAGACTGCATGATAAACACAAACCTCATGGTAAAAACACTACTTCTGCTGCTTTATTGTTGATCCCTAGGAAGGAACATGAGCATCCCTATGGGTCCTTGGAAGTTTTCATGTTAAAGCACAGCTCAAGTTCTGTACTTATGTCAGAGGAGATCAGTGCCAAAACCATGCCTTGTTCTGAACAACAGATTTGCAATTGTCCGTAGCTCCTGGGGAATTCATTCCACATTCTTGGATCAGTGCACAGGAAAGCTGTGTCACATTGAAGCCTTAACTTTTAAAGGTCATCTCGAGTCATTAATGGGTTTTAGACACTGTGGACGTGGAGCGCTTTGAAGAGAAGCCCCCTCGGACTCCATTGTTAAACCCACTTTGGTTTCGGCTTAAGGCACTTCGGACACGCAAAAAAGCCGAGAGGCAGAGGGACAAGTACACCAGCGAGAGATGCTCAAAGCTTCCAAGCGGTACCAAGTGTTTTAGACAGGAACTAAAAGGTTCCGAAGCGCTTTAGGGGACACGACGACGCCCTGCCGCCCTCACACTCCGCAGGGCCAGCGCGCCGTGCCCTCACGGCACCGCCTCACAGCCCGGCCTCGCGCCTCGCCCTCTGCCTGCCCCGGGGCCGCGAGGAGAAGCCGCGGGGATGGAATCCCTCAGGCAGCGCCCTCAATGCCCGTACCCCGAACTCCATCCCTCGGGACACCGGGGCCGCCCCCGCCGGGCTGGGCTCGGCTCCGCTCCCCTCATGGCCCCTCCCCGCTGCGCGCGCAAACACCGCCCCCGGGGCAGAGTAGCCCCGTGGCCCCTCCCCGTCGCTGCGTGCCCCGCCCCTCCCCGCCCGGCGGCCGCCGAGTCTCTCCCCCGCTCCGCTCCCCTCACCGAACGCGCGGCGTGCGCGGCGGTGCCGGTCCGGTGCTAAGATGGCGTCTATCATGGAGGGCCCGCTGAGCAAATGGACCAATGTGATGAAGGGCTGGCAGTACCGCTGGTTCGTGCTGGACTACAACGCGGGGCTGCTCTCCTACTACACGGTGAGGGGCGGCGGGCGGGCCGGGCGGGCGAGGAGGCGCCGGGGACCGGCTCAGGCGCAGGGTGGGGGCGGGGAGGGGACTCGGGGCGTGCGGGCGCCCGGGCGGCCAATGGGGAAAGAGGAGGCGGCGGGAGCGGCCAATGGGGGAGGAGGAGGCGGCGGGAGCAGCCAATGGGGCGGCGCTGCGGGGAGATGGAGTGGCGGGGGCGAGCGGCGCTGTTGTTGTTGGCGGCGGGCGGCGCCGCCGGCGGGAGCGGCCGCGGGACCCGCCCGGGCTCTCCCGGCGGCTCCGGGGCTGCGCACCCTCCGCGGCCGGCCCGTGCCCCACCCTGTCCCGGAGCCCTGCTCCGTGCTGGCCGAGCGCTGCCGGGTCCCGCTGCCCCGGCGCTCCCCGCCCTGTGCAGCGGGAACTCGCGCTGGCCCCGATCTGGGGGCTCAGCCCAGCCCGCGGGCGGTGCCGCCCTCCCGGGGCCGTGCGCGCCCCGCGCTTCGTTCCCGCCGCTCGCGGTGCGTTACGGCCGCGCTTGGCGGGCTCGCTGCTGCCCGGCAGGTGCTTCCCAGAGCAGGATCGACTTTCCCGTTTTCGTTCAGGACTTCCCGCTTCCCAGCACGAACTTTTTACTGCGGTGTGTTAAGGAACAGTGATGCTTTCCTTAACTTTTTTTTTTTTTTTTTTTTTTTTTTTTTGCATAACCCCTGACAGATCCTGCCTTACTGGCTTGTTCGCCTTCCTTGTTCATATTTTTACATCACTTACAAGTATTTTAATGGCACGAATTAATTTTTTTCAAGGATGCACCCTGAAATCTGAAGGCTCGCTGGGTGAAATGCATCCATGCCCCAAAGTTTTCTTCTCATGGAGCAATTAGTGTATCAGGCTGAATAAAACACATACAAATTAAACCTGCAGTAACTTGTAATAGATGCACAGCAAATAACTTGGCATATCACATTGTCTGCGAAGCTTTGTTCATACAGAAGCATTGCATATGAAACTTTTTTCCCTAAATCTGGATTTCCATCATACTGGGAGAGAGCTTCTCTCCCCAGATGCAGGGGTAAGGCTCTTGCCACAGAACTGTCACAGGTTCTCACTTTTGTTCATGTGGGTTCAAAATCTCTCAGCTGGGATGTGGATGGAGAAATGGAAGTGCTTTTATAGTTGCTGTTTAGTGGCTCTTCAAATGTCAGCTGCTGACAGAGATGAATTAGTCAGTGTGGTCTAAGTAGCAGTCCAAGGTGCAAAGTCATTTAATGCTCAGCTACAGAAATAGAAACATTTACTGATGACTAGTGAGTATAATTATAATTCTGGATATTGCACTGACTTTCATCCTGTGGTCTTCAGCTGTTTAATAGAATTATATTATTTAATTTTTTTCCTATGACTGGGTACCTCTACATGTACATTATACTTTAATTTTGTATAATTTATTATATTCTCTGTTAGTATAACAACTTTTAGTTCAAAAATTTAAAAATCTTTCTTTAGCTATCTATCCTAAAAAGTTCAAGTTGGGCTCAAGGAGTAAAATCATGTTCTCTGCTTTATGTAGCTTTACCACTGACAAGTGGCTGCAGTGAATTCCTTCAGAATTCCTTCAGAATGCTCTTCCCATCCATGAGCTCTGTCTGCACGTATGTCTCTGAAGTGCTTGCTGGGCCATTCTCCAGACATCTGAATTCATTCTCTTACCTAAAGCTGTGTCCTGCTGAGACCTGCCTGCCAAAAGATCCAGTCCTTGGGCACACCCTCCTCTCCCTGTGTGCTGGCAGGGCTGCTCCCAGGGCAGCAGGCTCAGCAGGAGCAGCGTTTGAAGGATAACTCAGACCCAGTCCCAGCGGATCACACATCTCTCAAGAACCAATCCTACCCCTGAGAAGGTGGTAGGGCACTGTTTGCTTCAGCTTTAGTGTTGGTGTAGTTTATGAGGCTCATGAACAGCATTGATTTGAAACGTTGGCAGGTTGGGGATTTTATTTAAATGGGGCGATGGCCTGTTGTGCTCTGCACAGTGTTGGGAAGGAGCTGTGTGATCAGGTGCACAGGGCTCCCTCTGCACCAGTTTCAGGCTGGAGCAGTGGAGTTGCCTCACTCTGCCTGGGTGAGTGTGGCTGGGCTGCTGTTTGAGCCCCTCCCAGGAGTAATGCACAGCTGGGATGGGCTGGGATGGTTCCAGCCCGGCAGTCTGGACACAGGATCTGGAAGCAGTTTTGTTGGTACCAGGGATTACAGGTACCTGATCAGCCTGTGCCTGCTCATCGTCTCTCCAGGCTGCTCAGCCCATTGCAATCCAGTAAGTTCTGCAGGCAGGAGACACTTTGTCCAGCAGATCCCACAGCCTGTTAACCTTTGGCTGGGGAGCTGTGGAAAACTACAGGCACATAACTCCTGATGCAGCTGAACTTTCCATTAGAGCCTGAGCCACAAACTTCTTCATAGGCGTGTCCGTGCACTCCTGTACTCAACCCTCCTTGGTAGTTACTTAAAATAGATGGCAGAAAAGCACCCTTAATGTGAAATAAACATTCAAACAGAATTAGTGTGCAATAGCACTGCACTCTGGGGGGAAATTAAAAGGTTATGCTTTGTCTTTTGGTGGAGTGAATGGCTGTTACCCTAAGTATGTTTTGGATACATACACCAGGAGCAAATTATTTTAATGAAATTCCATTTCTGGAATGATTAAAACTTCAAAGGAGCAAGTAAAAAGATTTTACATCAAGTCAGAGGCTGGAAAAAAAAGAAAAAAAATGTAATGGTCACATTTATTTATGTTTTCATTTGTGTGTTCCCTGCTCTGTACTTGTATTGCAGTGAGCAATAGTAGTGCTACTTGCATGTGTGAATGTGAATCTTCTCATGTGCATTTACAAAGTGTTTAACAAACACCTTCTATCCAACTTGTTAAATTGTTGGCTTTTTTTCCCACTTCTGTAGTCCAGGATCTTTTTTCTCATTCAGATTTTAAATATTCATCCTCAAATTTTCTTATAATTAATTTTGTGTAAGGTTACTTATGAATTCTGTAATTTACAGAGTATGATCTGGGCTTGTCATCCAAATATTGTTTTCAAATGGTTTTGCTTAAATAAGTGATTGATATCAGTAAATGGCCACTTTTTTTTTTTAAGTGAAATATGAATTAAATGACAGTGTGCCATTTTTGCCATTTTGGATCAGTTTGACCAATGGATTGACAAATTATTTTTTTTTTCCCCACAGTATTCTTGGATTTGTGACTCTGCTCATATTTCAAGTGTTTTCTCTTAAGGGAATAACTTCTATATGTAAATTACTGAAGCATTGTGGGTTTTCAGTGTGTTGTTGGCTTCACTGAAATATTTAGCAGATGAGTCTTGAACTGGCTCATTCCTGCCTTCTGCTGGTGCCGGAGCTGTAAAGTTGTTCCATGAGCTGGATTCCAGATGAAAACTAGCTTTGTGCTGGTTTATTTTTTCAGCTGAATTTGTTCTGCTGTTTGTTTTGTGCATGTCAGTGTAGAAACGTGTGTGTTGACATTATGCTGGGAAGAGAACATGAAGACAAAGAAATGGTCAAGGAGGAAGGGGGAGTTGAATGCAATTTGCTTTTTGACAAAACTGTAAGTGAACTTGTAATAATAAAAATAATTCCGAATTTATGGTCACAGGATATAAAATATTGTTGGTTGTCATACAACACTAAATTGAATTTTCAAAGGGGACTGGAGGAATGGTGGGGCTGGGAGCAGCCTGTAAAGTCTTTAAATTGTTGAGGTCTGTTTCTGCTTAAAAAATGAGCTTTGCCTTAGGATTTGATGAGAAAAAATTACTGTTATGGAAAGTCATCCAAATTTAAGCTTCTTTGGTAGATGTAGATAAATTGCAAAGATTACTGTTTATAGATACAGCTTGTTCCAGGTTCTTCATCCTTAACAGGAAATAAATGTCCCAAGTGGTTTTGCTCATCTGTGTGCTTGTTAGGGATTTCCATGACAGCACTGAGTGAGTCAGAAATGCACCTCTTCAAGTTCTGCCCTTCTGTGCAAGCAGAACTCACGCCTGAGAACTTTTGGAAGCGAAGAGCAGCTGGGTTTTATTTGAAAACTTAAACTTTGCACGCAACAGCTACAACTCAAATGAAACAGTAGTACTTCGAAAGATGAAGGAGGGCTGGGGGTCTTTGGAGCTTGGGTTAGGATTCTAATTTTGTTTTGGTTTCTTTAAATAGGCCCAGTCATTATTTTCATTTCTCTTAAGAAGTTGTAGGTGTAGGTTACCTGAAATGCCTTATGTTAGATCAGTTCTGTATGTGATCAACTTCACAGTATGGATGTAAAAGAGAAACCAATAAAGGCCACATCTTTTTGGGAGATACCTAAATTCCCCCTGAAGTAATACTCTATAGCTTTCTTCATTTTTACAAGTTTTCATTTGAGTTTCAGCTGAAATTTATCTCATATTGCTGTCTGCTTATAACCTGTTCAAGTCCTTTATCCTCACAATCAGTACAGTGTGTATTGAAAGCTTATGGAAAATGTAATTTTGTCTGGTTATAAACTGAGCACTGAAAAAGATAGCTGCATATTAAAATTTTAAATATAAAAGGAAAGTAAAATGTGGGGGTTTTTTATTAGCCACTTAGAGATGTCTTTCTGCTGTATGAGTTTTTGTTCAGTGAAATGGAACCATTCCTCAAAGAAGTTATGGGGTGGCTTTATTTTTAATAGGATATATTGGATAACCTCATTTCAAACAAAGAATAATAAGGGGAAGCTAAAAGTATTTGAATTGTATTTTTATAAAATCTTAGCTGGGGAGGGAACAAAATCTAAAATGGCAGCTGAATTGTGTTTTAAAGTGCTGTCCTGCAGCAGCAGTGGGAGGTTTGCTGTCTGCCAGTGAGAGAATCCAGCACTGTGTGTGATGGCAGCTGCCAGCTCTGGAGCTCAGGGAATTCAGATGCTGGAGTGATGGGTGCTTTACTGCACTTAGGTAGGATGAATTCAATTTAGTGCTTTCATATAATTGGTATTAACGAAGTAAAGCTCTGTCAGAAGATGGTGAAATTATGGGTATACAGGCCCACACTCTGACCTGTTACTTATCTTGTGATTCTTTTTGCAGACTGAGAACATTATAGAGTTTAAACTTCATTTCCATTCCATTAAAATGTGGTGGACAAGAAATAGGGAGGCTTTTACTGTATCTTTTGCAGCTGAGTTGGTGGTCAGTGGAAATGGGTGTTGTTGGGATTCTGCTCTCCCTTGCACTGGGAGGAGCTCTCAAATTCTCTGCATGTCACAAAGGGACCTAAACCCTTCCAAACCCAATCTCTTCTGCTGCCTCTGCTTTTTGTCTGCTCTGGTTCTGTGCCTGTGCCCAGCACAGGGAGCTGGGAGGGCTTTGCCTGCCCCGTGGGATCTGGGTCAGACCTGGTCGGGTCCCTGCACTGTTGCAGCCTCAGTCCAGATATTTTCTTTCCTGCTTAGATTATGCCAATATTCCTTCCAGAAACCACCAGAGGGAGTGATAAGCTCTCAGAAGTGTCCTCCCATTTTAGGAGAACTCTCAAGGCAGTGAATATAAAAAGTAAAAGTGTACTCTAGTGAGCTATGTCTCAAATATACACAATTTCTCCTAGGAAATTGTTGGAGAAACTTTGTAACTAGATCCTCTCTTGGGTTTGAAGTTAAAAAAAAAGACCAAAACAAAACAATGCTCCAAAAAGTCTTCCCTATGTACTTGTTGTCTAAAAAGAAATTATATGTCTGTAGAATACATTATGGAGGCACTGGTGGTCTTTACTTCCATTTCACTTTGACCAGCTAATATGTGCTGATGTAAAAGCAAGTAAATTAATACTGATGGCTTCGAACACTCAGAAGACAGCTCTGATAAACTGGAGCCTGAATTGAGTGAGAGGTCAGCTAAGACATTATTTGAAGCCCCAAGTGCTGTACTTGTACGTTATCTTTAGTGAGTAGGACTTGCTAGGACTGCTTCATTCTTTCCTCCTAGCTATATCCAAAACATGTGGCACATAAAGAAGAATTTGTCACTCTTAAGACTGATACTTCTTGTCCTTTTTTTTTTCCCCATTAATGTCAGCAAGATTTTATTGTCTAATTGCTTCAGTGAAAATAGGTCTGGTAATAATAACATCAATATATTGTCTTGATGGAATTATTGATACACTGTTGAAAGAAGTGGGTGTTTCAGAAGATGACAGCAAGAGAATCTGATCATGAGACAACAGTGGCAGTTGTTGTTTTCCTGACTTGAAAGAATGTAGTTTGAATATTTGGATGGCAAGAGAGAAGGGGTTTTATTAGACAGGACTACCTTTCAGATAAGGCTACAATAGCAAGGAATTTATAATTTAAAAACCAGGAAGTGTGTGTGTGGGTGGTCAAAAAACAGCCCTTACCAGAAAACCAAGTATCCAGGATGACCTAACTATTTTCTTTTTCACCTTAAATCGTTTGTGTGTGCTACTTGGGCTTGCCACAATTGCTCAGTTGCAATGGTTACTGTCAGCTTTGCCTGTGACAGTGATGGGAATAGCTGAAAGCTCAAGTATCACTATTTCTAGTTGAGTTGACTGCTTAGAATTCCCTGCTTAGGGAGGAGATTGAAGCTTTTTTCAGTGCTTCAAACAGGTGTTAAAGAAGAGATTGAGTAATTTTGCAAGGTAGGTTAATGTGCAAGTTTGAGCTGTGGTTATGGATATGAAAATTCTGTTTTCTGGTCTGGGTTCCAAGAGGTTAAATGTCTACAAAGGTTAACTTCAAAAACTGAAATAATGACAGTGTGCTGTATTAGCTAGGAAGTAGATTTACAAACAAGTCTAAACATGAATTTTGTCTCTGCCTAAAATGGGTATAGATCAGGGGAAGCTTCTGTCAGATGTATAATTTCATTTGTGCAATTCTGCCTGCACAGCTAGATTTTGTTTCATAGACACTTTCCTAACAATAGGAGAGAAAGGAGGAAGATGTGAATCAGCATACTGCTGATTTTTAATATTTCTCAACTCCTTTCTTCTTCCTTTCCTTTTACTTTATAGAAAGGCGTGGACTGCATTTCTTAAGTATTTCTTGAAGTTACTTAGGAAACTTTTTGAAGTGGGATATTGTATTCTTTTGAAGGATTAATTTTCCATACCATGGTGGTGGGAACAAACCAATTTTATAACAGAAATTGCATCTTGTTTGGTCAGTCACTAAAACATGGTGCAAAAATGCTTTATTCTTTCTCTATTGGTTTGAATAACTTTCTTCTTATGGTATTTGTTAACCCACTGGTCTGTTTTTTTTCTGTTTCAGTCAAAAGACAAAATGATGAGAGGCTCACGCCGAGGGTGTGTTAGACTCAGGGTAAGTGTTGTTTTATTCAGAACTAAATGACTTACTGTGTATAATATGTCCTAATGGAGAGAACTGCAAGGAGACTTTTGAGGTTTGGGCTCTATTCCTGACTCTGCAAAATGCTGAAATAGTGAAAGTATTTAAAGAAAGAAAACGTTAGAGGTCAAGTGACACGCTGGACTATTTACATTCTATAATTTATATATGGTATAAAAATATTATACATTTTATATGGTATATTAGAAGGCATTCTGTGGCAGAGTAAGATGGGTTAGTAGTAGGATGCTGTGAAAAATTTGCTCTTTGCAGTTCTCATTTCTCTGTTGGGGAGGTCATGTGTATATACACAGATATATATGTGTCTATGTTGTTCTGTACCTGCAGAAGTCATTGTGAAACTGCTTCCTTCTGTCCTGGTTTGGTTTTCTTCTGTTACAGTGTCCTCCATTCTGCCAGTTTGGACACTCCTTAGGCCTAGGCTTGAGCTTAGTGAAAGGAGAACTGGAAAGGGAAGGGTGAACACTGCTGGCAAAGTTTTTGAAATATAGTTGGAGGGAGGTGTGCAAATTGGGGAAAGAGAGGGAGAAGGTGCAGAGTGGGAAAGCTGAGCATTACCTGTGTGAGGCACTCTGGTGTGGGACATTTGACCTTGACTGCTGCTGCTGTAGCTGGAAATGGAAGTACTAAAGGAAGGGGAGACTGCTGTGATGTCTTTGCATGTGCCCAGTTCCTACCTCGTGGTCATGCTCGTACCAAAGCTATTTCTTCTTGCACAAGTCCTATATTTTTTCCCATTTCTCATAGAATTTCTGGTTCTAGCATGCAGCAGCTGGAACAAGTGAGGAGTGAGAATGACGGGTATGAATGGGAGCATTTTGAAAGTTGAAGGAAGAGAAGTCTAGAGAAGGGGATCTGTGGTCTTACAAACAGTGTGATGAGTGTTGAAGGAAAACTGCATTTTCCAGTTACTCTTCCTTCTGTTGTTAGGCCTTTCTAGTCTTTCTGTGGGTACCTCTAGCCTTCTGAGACTCAGAGAATCCCCATTAACTTGGATTCCAGATGACTTCTTTGCACTTTGCCTTGCTTGATGTATTGATATAATTCCGAATTTCTTTAAGGGAAATGTACACACAAACCACTGTCTAGAACAAGACATTCCCAAAGATTCATGAGGGAGGTTTTTTCATTGTGCAGAAAAATTCAGTCCAAAAAGCCATGCCTGCTTTAATTGTGCTGTGAGCCTGTCACTGTGGAGGATGGCCTCAGCCTGCCAGTTTAGGAAATAATAAAAATGAACAATCTGTTCAATATTGCCTGGTCCATCTTTATATGTATTTAACATAAAACAGCCACTTTCTCTTCTCCCATCTGTCACTCTTCCACCACAAATTGTTCTTTGGAGTTTTCTAAAAACTGATGGACTCCCCCAGCCTTTCTCTGAATACATGTGATTTGTTTGTTTGGGTTTGTTTTTCGGGTTTTTTTTTGTGAGGAAGGAAGGAATCTTCCTTTTTCTGCTTTTGTAAAGCAGCTTCCCTGGCAGATGACAGTGATACTGATAGATGAACAGATGGGCTTTTGCAGTCTGAAATTCTATCAAAGAGGTTTTCTGTTTAGGGTAATTGTTGATTTGTAACTGTAGGTGTGAACATAAACAAACATGTAACTTAAGCAATTTGGCTAAGATATTTCAATTTCTCTTGAATGGATTATGAAAAGCTTGTTCCTCACCTTTTTGCTCATGATACACATTTCATAGGCCTGAAATTTCATCTTCAGATTCTTTTGCTGATTGTCTTAGTGTACTTAGGAAAGTGTAGTCATAAAGCATTCTGTGTCATCTGCACTATGCTTATGTCCTGCTAAAGTTTTCTGGAATATCCATAAACTGGAATATCCATAAACAAATAAAAACTCTTATTTTTAATTTTACTTGTTCATATGTATTATCTGCATGACAGAGGAAGCATTTGCTGTGCTTCTGGCTCAGAGCCTTTGCCCCAGTGTTGCAGTGACAGTATGTTTGTGCTGAGTTCACAGGCCCAGGGGAGCTCTCCCTGCTCCCACACTTGGGATGGGGCAGCACTCAGCTGTCTCAGTCTGTGTTTATGTGAGTTTTACCTGTATCCTCTGGGGAGAGTATCTTGGTCATGGTGACATGAGGGCCAGTCTCTTCTCCCAGGTAACAAGAGACAGGATGAGAGGAAATGGCCTCAAGTTGCACCAGGGGAGGTTTGGATTGGATATTAGGGGAAATTTCTTCACTGAAAGATTGGTCAGCCACTGGAACAGGCTTCCCAGGGAAGTGGTGGAGTCACTGTCCTTGGAAGTGTTCAAAAGATGTGTGGACGTGGCACTTGCAGTGGTAATTCAGTGTTGGACATGGTGGCACTGGGTTGAACATTGGGCTGGATAATCTTGGAGCTCCTTTCCAACCACACTGACTGTGGTGCAGCTTCTGAGGAGAAGGATATTGTACAACTTGCAGTGAACTTCTGATTTACTGCATAGCAAAATATGTACTTAAAGTGCCAGATATTTATCTACTGGTATGTTTAAAAGAAATCTGGTGGTTGTGTCCTGGCACTAAAAGTGTTCACAATTGCACTGGCTTGGATATACTTTTTAGGTGCCTCTTTTATAGTGGTCACAGAGCTGTCTATGGAAAGCCTATGAGGAAGATACTCTTGGAGAAGTTAAGTGGCACATTTTATCAGTGGAGGGAAATAAAAAGCCAGCTTTGAGCTATCCTTTCCTGCCACGCTGCCTTGGATTACAGATGGTTGGTGCTGTTCTTACCTGGGGCTGGGCTGGTCCCAGCCCTGCATGACCTGGTCCCACAAATCCCATGCAGGGGCTGAGAGGAACCTGTGTGGGTAACAGTGCCTCAGCTCCCTCTGCCCCCAGGTCTGGACCCAAACCATCCTTAGGTTTTGGCCAGCCTGGAGTAACCCTGGCCCCCAGCCCTGCAGCTGCTGGGAGTGCCTGGCTGAGAGAAGGAAGCCCTGGCTGGAATTGACTCAGGGCTCCTCCTAGTGCTGTTACTCTTTGTGTACTCCGAGAGTAAAGGCAGAATTTACCCTCTAAATAAATATGTGCATCTTCCAGGGATGTCTGTCTGTTTTGTGGGATGGGGAAGATGCAACAGATCCTGGTGCTGTGTCTCCTTGGAGAAGGAGAAAAGAAACTGAGTCAATCCGCTGGTGATTTTTGAGCTAAATATTACAATTTATTGGAGCTGGCAGAGACTTGGAATTGTCCTTTTTTTTGTGTCTTCTCCTGGGTGAAATTGTTATTTAAGTATTGGAGGGGGCAGGAATGAAAATGTGGATAGATTTGTAAATAGCTAAGCACAGATGGTCTTTAATTTATTTGCATTTTCTTGTAATAATTAGTGAAGAATTAGAAGACAAAGCTAGTTGCTTCCCATATATCCTGATTACTTACTGTTAATATTTACTTAGGGACTGAAAATTAGATCATGCAGTGTACCAGTGACATGACATGATGGGCCAAATTCATTCTGCTAGAATGATTTATTTTTTATTACAGGCTGGTAGATAAAATCAGGTCAAGAGCTTCTTTTTGCAGAGTACTTAAGAATTATTATTTTTATACACGGAAAATATATATAAAATATTGCTTCTCACTCTTTAAAATGTAAGTTGGAACGTAGCAGGGAGCTGCCGCAGCATAAAGCCACCGTTACAAAAATAAAAGATGCATATTATTATCCTGATAATAGCTTTACAAACATTCACTGTTTTTTTTCTGCAGCTAAAAATATATTGTTTTAAAGAACTGACTGCATCCTATGACTGAGCAGAGAATCCTTCTGCTCTTTACTGCATTCAGTTTGCTTCTAATTTGTCAAAGCTTTTTAAATTCCAGTGGTGTAGTGATAGAGTGTCTGCTGCTGATGTCACTGCTTGCCTTATCAGGATTTTGTTCTTTGTTTCACAGGGAGCTGTGATTGGTATAGACGATGAGGACGACAGCACCTTCACAATAACTGTTGATCAGAAAACCTTCCATTTTCAGGGTGAGCTGAAAGAAGAGATTGTTTTTTCTTATAATAGATTCCACTTGTATTTGATGGATGATTTTAAATGTTTGGCAACAGAACAGCATGAATGAGCACACTGAGAACATTCTGGATCCAGGGGTGCTGCAGGTTAGGCAGGGATTTACATCTGCAGTGGCTACATATGTGCTAGAAAGAGACTGTAGCTCTGGCAGGATTTGGAGATGAATAATGTAAAGAATAAATCACTCAAGGGGAGAAAGTAATGTGCTTCTGATTATGGGTTTCTGATCTTCGTTATCAAGATACAGTGATGCATTTCTTTATGAAGAGAATCAAGACTGGTCTGAAGGTTGCAATTTGTATCCAAATAGAACTTAATGCTCAATTATGAGGAGACTAGAGGCAACGTTTGGCTTAACGGTGGAGCTTTGCTTCAAGATTTACCAGCTTGCATTCATTTCATCTACATTTCTGTGTCTTGTCTGCCAGTCACCATTTCTCTGCTATTATCCTTTTATTCACATTTCCTAGCACCAATGCCATCTGCCACTGCTATGTTTCGTCATTGCATGCTATGGCTCACCGGTAGAAAGGGTAAGGCTCTATATAATTGCTATGTACTCCTTAAATGATTTTGTCTGCAGCAGTAGGACAAAATACTGTGCTAATATTGAATAGAGAACTTCCCTTTTCTGAGTGTTAAAATCCTAGGGAAGGGTGATGAAAATATTTTGCAGCTAACATTTATTAGTCCTTTTGTTTTTCCTCTAAAATGCAGTGACTAAATAATTGCTTTCTATAGAGCTGGAAACTGTAAATACCCAAGAGGCACACTTGCATTTAAGCAGTCATTCTAATTTATGTAAACTGAAATAATTCTATAACTTATATTGTACTGTGCCTATTTTTAAATCAGTGATTTGCAACTGGGACTTATCATCAATACTGTTGCTTTTGTGAGGTCATTTCTAATGATAAATATTAATTGTACACCATATTGTCACTGGCTTCTGTATTCCTTGTGCTGTAGTTTTTCCTAAATGCTGCTGCTGTCCTCTGGCTTTTCACTGCATTAAGCCTTATAAATATACCTTCATAATGCTGAGCTCACAGTGATACTTAAATCTACTGTTCCCAAGGATAATTGTTAAAATGCAAGCTAATTGCTAGTGCAGTAATGGAATGCTGTACTAGGGCAGTCTCTCAGTCCTACAAAGCTAAATACTGCTGAATATTTGAGAACTTGATACAGGTAAATCTGGAAATCTCTAATCTTTAGTTGCTAAGATAGACATTTTTTAATACATCTTGTTTTCAGTGATTTGTTATGTGCTGTATTCTCCTTTGGGTAGCCAGATGTCTTAAGAAAACTGATGGTATTTGACATAAATAATGTTCTACTCTAAGTAATATTGGTCATTTGTGAACAGCAATGTTGTCACATCTCGTGCTCTATAATTTCTCTTTCTCTGCATTCCATATTAGGCCAGGATTTATGTGTCCTCCTTTAGTGTACAACTAAGATATTGTACACTATTTTCTGTATTATGCTTTTTCTATTAGCATATTATGAAGATAATGTCCCTGATACCCAGGAAATTATAATGACACAAGCACAGTATTAATATACATGGATTTAATGCAAACATATATAGGTACAGGTAAGATATGAGTCCTGTTATATTTCAGTGTCAAAAAATGCTCTGTGGAACTATATATGTAGTTCTTACAGCCACTGTAAATGCATTCTCACCTCATGCAACCTCTGTCATATTTATGTCAAATTTTTGTACATTATATTAAATTAATTCAGTATTATACAGGTTTTAACTTATGCAAAATGTAGGTCACTTTCAGTCATAAATGGCAAGTGGTTAATAATGTAAATATTACAAAATATATGCTGAGACTACATAGGGTACGTAGGGCAAATTCTGGGAATAATCCAAGAAAACATGTAAAATTCCTAACAATTTCTTCCTAACTTTTAATACCTGGTTAAGATAGAGCTTTTGTTCTGCAAGATAGTCATAGCTATAAATTCATTTACCCTTTATAAAAGAAGTCTTGGACAAGAGAAGACTGCAGGAATGGCAACTTACAGTCCCTTCCTTCCTTCTTGCTGCTTTCCTGCTTTCTCAAGGACAGACAGGGATTCAAAGAAGCTGGAGCCTCTCAGAGGAAAAACCAGAACTTTAAAAATCCAAGCTTTCAGAGATCTCCTGACCTGAGTTGGGGTCCCGTCTGCAGTGGAGCAGTTTCTCTTGCAGGGTCTCCATTCACTCAGACTTCAAGTACTGATTGATGCCTCAGTGAAATTTTGCTGACAGCCAGTGATAGAATTTGAATTCTTGAAAAATTAAAGAAAAACTTCATTCTGGGGTAATTAATTACTTCTTAATGTCAGTTGCTCGAAATTGCACATCAGACTAACACTCTAGAGATGGAAGTAATGAGATAAAGGGCAAGTAAGTAATTTAAAACTGCCTGACCAACTTCTCACATGGAAGTTGATTCCATATGTGTGTGACTGAATTTCTGAAGTGCCAAAGCTCCAGCATCTCCCACTAAGATTTGCCTGTCACTGGATTTTGGCAACTTCTGAGTCTTTCTCGAAGAAAAGTTCGTGTTTTGTTTCTGCCTGTGACAATCTCCCTCTTTTCTGTTCTCAGCTGTTCTTCCTAGTGGCCATCCCTGTGTTGAACATTAGTGAAAGTTAAAAAATTTTCATTACAAAGATATTGCAGGTTTTGAAAGGTGACTGGGGTACATCCCAAATGGGATCCATGTCCTTGGTACCTGGGTGTAAAGGACAGAAGTTAATTGAATAAATATTGGCAGTAAAACAAACAGCATGTTCAGTTTTTACTGTCAGCTTGGCTTTAGCTCTGCCAGAGTGCCCAGCAGATTCTTTCCCTGTATTTTATTGTTATGAACAGGTATATTGATGCTTGTTCATACTGCAGGGGGAAGGGAGGTAGAATGACATCAGAAATTTCAAAATAGATATAAAAGTAGTGTATTTTATCTCCTGATTGCTCCTTGTTTGGTCATGCTGAATATCCAGTTTCATGGCTTGCTTCTTGTTAGGCTTCTGAATTAGGCAGATCTTAAAGTATTCCCTCATGGGTTTTTTCAGATTAGATGCAAAAATCCATTCAAGTTGCTGTGAGACATTTGGGATAATACTTTTAGTTTAATTTACCTTCCTGTCAGGAAGTTTTTTCTTGGTAATATATTTTTCCTTGCTGCAGTACATGTCCCTTTTCTAAATGTTCCATAACTTTCAAACACTGTGGGGGTTGGGTTTGTTTTTCTTGTAACATTTTCATATCATCACCAAGCTTTAAGCTCTTTCCATTTAGAAATTCACTTCTTCAATCCTTCATATTACTTAGCTGTTCTTTCTCCTCACTGGGATGCTTGTGACTTAAATTCAAGAGTGGGAACATGATGTTCAAGAGACTCTGGCAAGGGTATTGTTGTATTTCTTCTTGATATTTGATTTTCTGTCTAACCTGAAGCAATAATAGCTTCTATCTGGACTGAAATACTTCACTAAACGCACATTGTATGCATAAAAAATAATTCATAGTTTTTAAAAAAAAAATAAACTCCTACCTGAAAATCCAGCTCTTATTCTTACAGCCTGCAGTACAGTTCCTTGGAAGGCAAATCAGTTTTGTCTCCCCTGCTTTATGTAATAAAGAATGGAAAGATTGGAAGCAGTCCAGTGCATTGATCTGAGATGATTGTGCTTTAGCTTTTGTCTTTCCTTTCCTATTCCTGCCACAAAAGTATCTGAGAAATGAAGCATGAATGTTGCTGTGCAACTTACTCTCCTATTACATGAAAGCTGTCAGCTGGTAAAGGTAGATTTCTCCTTTTTTTTCCCATCCTTTCCCAGTTTTGTAGCTTGATTTGTGTCTGCCCACCATCCCAGCTGAGGAAAAAGGGAGACATGCCCAGCAAGAGGTTGCCGTAATGCTATAAAAGCAAGGATTTTTTGTTAATGTGGGAGGCATTATTATTGAGGATATACTGGATATACAAAGCCTTGGTGCTGAGCAGTATCAAAATATGAGATTTTAAGTATTTGTGTTATGTATCAAAATTAATAGTATTGGTTTTATACCTGTGTTTCAACATTACTTGCAGAAATAGTCAATATTTATAGTCTAGAGATCTTTGACATTGTCCACCAAATAGATGACAGGAAGCTGACTGCTCTTGTGGTAGGAAGAGGCACTTAAGTCTATCACATTACCTGATTTAAATAACGATTCATAAATTGCAGCCTTTAAAAACAAAAAGTTTAAGAGCATTTAAATTTGATATTGAAAAATGCCTAGAGAGAGACTTTGGTGTGAATTCTTGGTCTATAGTCTATGCTGATTTCTTCACTGATGTCTGTAAGTGCTGTGACAACATTGTTTGTCCTAAGTTAATGTTTTTCTGGGTCTTTTAGGCTTCTGGTGGTGCTGAAACAGTGAATTCCTCTGTGCTCAACTGTGCTTTTATGTTGCAGAGGAGGATGAGCAGCTGTGATCTGAGTAAAGCTGAGCTTTCTGTCACCCTCCCTTTACCTGACCAGGTCTGGGCTGCATCTCATCCTCCCTTGATTGGCATAACTACAGAAATTCCTCTGTGAGCCAGAGCTAGGTTTACCTTTGCAGTGATTTTTCTGTCTTCCCTCTCTTCCCTCTGCCTCCTTTTTGCTATTGATGTATTGCACTGGTATTTTGAGGGGTTGGGACATGTGACCAGAGTGCAGGGAATGCTGCAGGGTTGTGCTTTTCCTGTTTCATGCACCAGCAGCATCCTGTGTTATAATTGTTTTCCAATCACCCCATGGTTATGCCATTTTTAATAGGACTTCCTTTACTCAATTGTTAAGGTCATACATAAACACCTCCTGGGTTTCTGTTTTTAAGGTTGAAGCTGCAGATTTCAAAATGTGTGTTAAACTTGAGAGTAGGAAAGAAATAATACCTTGAAACAGTATCTGTGTGAAGTGTTGGTTTGTTTGGGTTTTTTTCCTTTCTCTGGAAGAAATTGTTACTTTTAACATAAATATGAATCTCTTCTATCAACTGTATATGTGATACATGGCAAGTATTTTGGAAAGGGAAAAATGGCCAGAAAAGGTCTCACTATAAGAAGGGGAAAGATACTGAGTAGTAACACTCTTTTCCTTCTGTTTTAACAAGAAATTCCAAATAGCAATAACCTTGAGTTTGACCTGTTAAATTGACAACGATTTTATTGGCTAAGAAAATGGTTATATTTTTGTTCTTCTATTTTGATTTTTTTTTCAATTCAAGCCAAAATACGGTTTCTGCCTTAAACTAGTAGTTTCAGAGCTTTGTGGGTGGGATCTGCAAGGGAAAAAGTCCTTTACTGTGAGGGTGCTGAGGCACAGGTTTCCAGGGAAGCTGTGGCTGCCCCATCTCTGGAAGTGTTCAAGGTCAGGTTGGACTGGGCTCTGAGCAACCTGGGGTAGAGGAAGGTGTCCTTGCCCATGGCAGGGGGTTAGAATGAGATAATCTTTAAAGTCTCTTTCAAACCAAACCATTCTGTGATTAATTTTAAATGCAAACATACCCTAAAAGCCATTTCCATAGAATATACCGTATGAAGTATTGTTTAGTGCTGCTATGATTAATATTTAAGTATTACTCATTAGTGAAAAACCATATGTTTGCAGATTTGTCCCACACTCAGAAATGTTTAATTACAAAATTACACATTATATATGGATTTCCAAAGAGAACTAATAGCAACTTGATCATGTGTTTCCTTTGTCACACAAGTTTCCCCCCAAAGCTGTGTTTCTGGGCTGACTGTAAAGCTTGCTAAAAAGGCTTTTGAGTTTAGGTAACAATAAAAGAACAGTTTAGTTGATTTCTCAAGATCACAGATGAATCTTCCAAACACATTGTACTCAGGAGATCTTTTGCTGTCTTTTGTTTGGGCATGACTTAGTGTCTTGTGACTGCACAGGAGTTTCCTGTAGGGACAGGGAGCTCAGGCTGGTCGGACACCTGAAGAACAAAAGGAGGCTTGATTTATGTGTGTGGGTGGAGAATGGCATCAGGAGGAGGGAGAATAATGATTGGGACAACTCCAGAATTATGATATGGAGGAAATAATGTTCAAGCTACTGCCAGATGTGGGAGCTGCATGTGTTTGGGTGCAAAGGGTATTTGTGGAAGTCCAGTGTTGTGCCAGGCTTCTGTGAAACCCTTCTTCATCTGGCATGTTTTTTATGGTTTGAAAGGCCTTCAGTGACTTTAAATAGCAATTTATTTAGCCATGGAACAGTCCTGTGATGCTGACTTTTCCACCTTATTGAGCACTGCTGATGAAATCTCTCTCCATTGAGACTGGTGGCAGTCTCAATCCTATCGATCTCAGTGTAGCCAGGATTTCATCTCTGTTATCAGAACTAATAGCAACTTGATCATGTGTTTCCTTTGTCACACAAGTTTCCCCCCAAAGCTGTGTTTCTGGGCTGACTGTAAAGCTTGCTAAAAAGGCTTTTGAGTTTAGGTAACAATAAAAGAACAGTTTAGTTGATTTCTCCAGATCACAGATGAATCTTCCAAACACATTGTACTCAGGAGATCTTTTGCTGTCTTTTGTTTGGGCATGACTTAGTGTCTTGTGACTGCACAGGAGTTTCCTGTAGGGACAGGGAGCTCAGGCTGGTCGGACACCTGAAGAACAAAAGGAGGCTTGATTTATGTGTGTGGGTGGAGAATGGCATCAGGAGGAGGGAGAATAATGATTGGGACAACTCCAGAATTATGATATGGAGGAAATAATGTTCAAGCTACTGCCAGATGTGGGAGCTGCATGTGTTAAAGGGTATTTGTGGAAGTCCAGTGTTGTGCCAGGCTTCTGTGAAACCCTTCTTCATCTGGCATGTTTTTTATGGTTTGAAAGGCCTTCAGTGACTTTAAATAGCAATTTATTTAGCCATGGAACAGTCCTGTGATGCTGACTTTTCCACCTTATTGAGCACTGCTGATGAAATCTCTCTCCATTGAGACTGGTGGCAGTCTCAATCCTATCGATCTCAGTGTAGCCAGGATTTCATCTCTGTTATCTGGTGATTTGTGTGTAAAGATACTACACTAGTTCTGCACTTGGCTGAGAAAATACAGGAATTTTGCATACAAATCAGTGGAAGTTCTGTCAGAATAAAGGCAGCATAATTGACTCTATTGACTCTGTGGGTGTAATAGACTCTTCTTACTGAGTTCTGCCTGTAAGTAGGTCACAGTGAATGAAAATAAAATATGCATTTCTTCTTGTGACAGTGTGGTGTTTTTATAAGTAATCTAGTAAATTTTTCTCACTAATTCTTCAGGTTTTTCTTTCATCCTAATGCCCATATAGATGCACACACACAAAAAAATAAGCACCAGTATGCAGATTCTGAGGTGATATATTTTGTGTGTATTCTGTCTTCCAAGTACTGCTGTGCATGACCTAGAAATGCTGGTGGTAAATGCTGTATCGTGGAGCAGAGTTGTTAAACTTGTTTATATCTAATCTTTAGATGCTATCAAGCTTAGGCTGGAAAAAGTAATCTGTTTTATGCTGTACTTTAACATTTGGTATACGTTATATAAACACATATAATCTCTCCACAGCTAAGTAAATATTGTAGGAACTCTAAATTATAAAATTTATTCTCTATTTGGAAAATTAATAGAGGCTGAGAGCATCTAATGTAGTTGCATTTCATTTGACTTCTTATCCTCATAGAATAGAACTTTTAAAAATCCCTGACATATCTGATTTAGCAGTTTGGAAAGTTCAGAGATAAAGGACAGTTTCATAAAACAAAAAGGGAGTTTTTTCAGTTTTTCAGAATTACAGAAATTCTTCAGTAGAAGCAGTAATTCTAGTGTTCACTCCTTTTTTCATTCTATAGTTTTTTCTTTGATCAAATAATTGTTTTTCTTTCTTTGGACCTCCTCTAGGAGAGAGTTCAGATTTTTTTTTAGTATAAGATTGATGTGAAAATATCTTAGGAATAAGCTCGACCAACAGATCACAAAAAATACACATTAAAAAAAATCATATTAAAGCTCATTGTAATAAATGACATACTTTTCAAGTGTGTTTCTCTGAACTAGTCATAAATAGGGCTGTGATCATGTTAAGTACCCTGTGGTTGTCTTAGATATGCCTGAGATGTCACAGTAAATTATACAGGTGTCTTTCAAAGGATGCACCACAGACACAGAGGAGTGAGGGCTTAGGCATATGGGAACAAACTCTAATCTAGCTTGTAAATACTAATTCTACTAGGAAAAAAAAAAGTAAAAATAGCTTAACTGACATAATCACAGTGAATTGCAATGTTTCAGCCATTAATGATTCCAGTCTCTTGCACACAGCAGTGATTATGCAGCTCTGTGTGGATTTAGCTTCTTTCACGTGCAAATGCTCACTGTTAAATTGCAGTAAAAACTGAATTAAAATTCTAGGACTTAAGAGAAAAACACAGGCCCTGTTAGTGCCCTCTCAACTGCAGACATAGCATGGCTATTTTTGTGGGTAGTTACATGCTCTAGCACAATTTGAATTTCAGCTGACCAGGTAACACTTGCATTAACCCCTCAGACTAAGAGCCCCCTTTCTGTTTTTAAGTGTCAGGTAGTTCTCATGTCCAGGTGTCCTTCAGTGTTTCTTGTTTGGTTTTTTGTAATACTGTTATTCTAGAATCAGCCTAGGGAAAAGCAATTTGTTTATCTCTCTTGTCTTTCTTCTCTTTTTAGAAGTTTTGTGCCAGGAGGGACCAGATAAAACTCCTCTATTTTTGTATAAGCACACCAGTGTAATTCCTTGGAGTAGATAAGAATTGCCTTATCCCAAATGTTTTGTCAGAAACAAATTCTGGAGTAGCTTTCACATAGGAATTGAGGAGGGGATTAACTTTAAAGTGGAACCTGGTCAAATAATGGAAAAGTTGGAGTGATTTCAGGGTACTTGAGGCAAGGACTAATGAGCAGGGCATTCTTGTCCCTACCTGCTGAAGAAAGCATCTGCAGATACAGAGTGGATATTAGGAGGTGTGCATCACAACCTTCTTAGGTGCAAAGGTATTTGAACTTTTTCTTTGACCAAAGTTGCCTTCTTTAAATGAAAAACAGCTTGGATATTTAGCTTTCCCTACAGATGGGTAGATAATGATCTCTGACCATTGTGTGTAGATTTTTTCCCATAAATTCTTTCTGAGTGTGTCGACTAATCTCTTTTTTGAATGTTGCCATTGATTTTTTTTTTTTTTCCATCAGTGATCTTTTAGCAGCTGTTCAGTTCTAAATTGCTTTTACCATTAGGGAGCTTTTACTTGCACCTAATCTCACAGCAGCCATTTTGATTAGATTTAATATAATTTTTCTTGCATCTTGCTTTACTAAAAACTGCATCCTGCTGGTTTTCTCCATGGTTTTCTTAAGAGTCTATGGAGGAGAGCCAGGAGGATCTGCTGTTGATGATAGATGGTCTGAAATTAAACCAGTGTCCTGAACAGAGTGCTTAAAAGGTTTTGATGCCGTGTTTCCATGCAGTAAGCAGTCTTCTCATGGCAGTGTTCCTGGATTTATTGTGCCCGAGACTTTCTCTAAGTAGCAGGATTGATGTGTGCTCCCTAAGGATTGATCATGTTATACCAGAAGATTGCAATGTCTAATATATGAGGAAAAAACCCAGCTTTTTCCTGCTCTGCTGAGCCCTGGTAGAGAGAGCTGTAAAGGGGTCATTGGAGAAGCAGAAGCTTGAAAAATTCAGTTTATTAATGAGCACAAGAAAGTCAGTTTCACTTTGGAACTGTATGGGTTGGTTGGTTTCTAGGTCTTCCCTGCTGCTGTAAGGCCTCCCTGTTCTGCTGGGGGTTCAGATTCAAGCCAGAATGTGATAACCTTTGTTAATGGGCTGCTGTATATTAAGATTAGTATTTAACTAATACCGTGACCTCTTTTTGCTGGCAGTATGGAAGATCACAGGAATCCTGCTGCAATACAAGGATTAATTCACTGGTCTGCAGCTTAATTGTTTCCTTTTTAGTTTAAATAATCGTGGGAAAAAACCCTTCAACATAGGATATTTGTATCCCATGAATTACTTAATAGCACCTCAGTGACTTGTACCCCAGTTCCCCAGTAAGATGTTTTTTGGGACTGGGAAATAGTGATTAAAAAAACACCACAGAAAAACAGAAACCTTACACACATTGAAATAATGCTGTCCAAAGCACTATTGTTTTAGACACACCTTTGGAAATTTAAAGCACTGAATACTGGTAGATTAATGATAAAGGTAATTATATATGTTTAGTGGTGACTGCAAGAATAACATAGGAAGAGTAAGCTATAAACTAAAATAGTATAGGAAGAATAAACTTGATTGATATGTCTGGCAGGACTAGGCCAAGGAGCCTGGTTTTGGTAAGCAGAACCAAAGAAACTAGGAAGCATTAAAATTGATTCTAGTTGATTAGTTCAGTAATTGAAACTAGTGTCAAGGTGTAATGCTGTGCAAAAAGAACATCGTTTGTGTGTGCATGTGTGTACAGAATGTGAAAAGAAAGACTGTAATTTGCATGTTGCAAAATGTATTTGGAGTAATGCAGTCACGGGACAGAGTTGACAGGGTCCTGTCCCTCCATCCTGTCTGCTTTCACTGAATTATAAACTTGTCCTCAGTGCCTGCTTCAGGTTCTCAATTAAAATGTGGATCATCAGTAAGAAGAGTCCTGTAAGTTAAAAGTTCTTTCTAATAAGACATATCCAACTTTTTAACCCTTGCTGCATTTCCTGCAGGAAACTCGTCTGCTGTTCCGAGTAACATTTAATTACTTGAACTTCCCTCTTTCTCAAAGTGCATCTAAAAGCACTTTGGTAGCCACTTTTCCTTATGTTTAGTTTTAATTTGTTCAGGTTAATGGTTTTGTGGCTGAAACCTTGTGTGTAGTGAAAATTTTGTCCCACTGTTTTGTGAGGCCACCTCATCAGTTAGGCTCTGAGCAAGCTTGTCTATTAAAAATACAATCTTAATTATTTCTCACCTGCATATACATTGTCAGTTCTCTCCTGATGGTTTTGTTAACTTGACATGATTAGTGTATATATGCTGAAGTAAACAGTGCAGTATGTTTATGTTTAAATTGGTAGGGTTATCTTTGGGGAGTTTAGAAAAATCTACATAATCAGAAGACATGGGGCATTTTTAAGTACTGATAGGTTTAAGCTGCAGAAATCCAAAAAATAAAAGCAATGGAAACAAAAGGGTGAGGAAGAGAACATTGAAACAAAGTATTTTGAGCTGGAGAGTACATTTCACTATAGCCTAAGGATATTTCCTCTGAAAAATAAGTGAGATAGAAATCTCAATTCACTGATTCATAATAGGTGCTAGCTCACTTAAGCTTTCCTTGCTTCTAGCAGGCTTCCTGTTTCTTTTAATATCTTCCATTTGAGTGAGGAACTAGAAACAATTGTTAATAACTTAATCCATTTACAGGCCAGTTTGTTTACAGTCTATTTTGGAAAATGCCTCTGGAATTTTCCCTTCTTTCTTTACCTGGAGTCCAATGACCCCACTCCTTTGTTTTTTAAGTACTCCTAGAGCACAGCAAGGAACTCTTTCAGACTAGTGAAGTAAAGGTGGCTTGTCTGTACTGGGGATAGGGGGGAAAGAAAGCAGTTTTAGAGTAGGATTTTCTTCAATTTAATGTTTGTTTTATGTTTAAGATTATTCTTTGTGCCTCATTATTCACACCAGTGACCTGTTAGGGGTGTTTGTCCCATATTATGAATCCATTCCTGAAAGTTACTATGTCCACACTGAAGCAGAATTATTAGATAATTTATTACAGATAATTTTCTTGTAAATAAGAAAATTTTAAAATTATGTAATGAATTGAGGAATATCTGTGCAAACTCTGTTTGCATATGTTCCCTAAAGCTGGACAAGGAACAGAGCTGCAACCACAGAAGAAGAAACAGGATATTAAGACAATTGTGGAATTATGTGCTTGGTGATTAACACAGTGTGATTAATTTCCCTATTTAGTGTGGACATCAGATCTGTTTGCCTATGCCTTCTAGTATATAAGACTGCATGTAATTTAACAATTCTTTTGAATTCTTTTTCAGCTCGAGATGCAGATGAGAGGGAGAAGTGGATCCATGCTTTAGAGGACACCATCCTCCGCCATACCCTACAACTTCAGGCAAGTTTCACTTTCAGTTTTCGCTTGTTTTACTTTTGTTTTTTCCAAAGCTATGTGATACAGTGGCATGACTTCTAATATCCAACACATCCTGTATAAAATCTGGCTGTTCTATGGCTTATACAATTGGATATAGTAAAACATCTGTTTAGGTTTGAGTCTGTCACATTTTTCTTGTCCTACCATAATGAAAAGTCAGAATGACACTTTCCTTTATTAACTCATATTTATTATATATATAGTTATCCTTGACTCATATTTATTTATAATGTGTATTTATGGTAAGGTTCTGGATTTATTGTTGTACATTTATTTGGGGTTTTAGTTGGGGTTTTTTTGTTGTTTTTTTGCTTAAAACTAGGAGTCCTTTTTGGATCAAGGCTCTTGTGTGCTTGTATGCCACCTAACTTGGAAATTAAAATAAGATAGCAGGATTGAACCTTTTTCTGGATGATAAAAATGATAAATAGCTTGTTTGAAGCTGGATATCACTGTGTAAGCTGGGTGTCAGTGGTTTTCTGGTTCTAAAGACAGATGGTTGGATTGAGGATGGTTCTTAACTCTAGTTACCTAGTTCCAGGAGTTGGACTCTGTCATCCTTGTGGGTCACTTCCAGCTCTGCACAGTCTGTGGTTCTATCATCTAAGATCAGTTTCTGGTGATGCTCCAGAGCTGGACGTGTCTATAAGACTTGCTGAACATTTGTTTTGCCCTGGAGGGAAACCCAAACTCTCATGAAAGGGATTTGGTTTGTAACATATAGGTGTCTGGTGACAGTGTAGAAATATTAAAGCAGGTCTTCTTTATTTGTGTTGAATAAAGCTTTGGTTGTGCTTTTGTAGCATACCAGGAGAATTAGGTCTCAACATTTGGTTCAGTGTGAAGAAAGATAGAGTGAAATCTCTAATATCACTTAAAGAGAAGCTTATGAAGACTGATTTAGATGACATTTGCCCAATCTAAAGGTTTAGAACAAGCCTGAATTTGGCCCATTCAACTTTAGACCATTGTGGTATCTTGGTAAATTTACCTGTTAGACAGTGAGTTTCAACCTTCTTTCATCTATTAAAGACCGCTACAAATTTTTTAGAGAATAGCAGATCTCTGGATAAAAATTCCCATTCAACACTCAGCTTTTTACCCCTCCTACTGTGCCATGGGTATGTTAGAAGTGATCTCTGCATCTGGACACTGTAGCTGACCAAGGGCTGAAGAACCCCACTCTGCAGTGGATGTGGGGAGACAGGGATTACCTAGGGAAAAATATGTGGATGTAGAAGGGCTGAGCTCGCTCCCAAGGAATGCTTTTTTCCCCATCCTCAGCTTAGAAAGTGAATAGGTTAATGTGAGTGGTCCTGTTTAGGTGAAATGAAGTAAAAGAAATCTGTGCTGCTTTCTCCAGCTGGAAGACTTTTTATGACATGGAGATACAGAGTCAAGGAATGAAACACCAGAACATACATTGGTTTTATCAAAATGTATACTTCTATGCTCTCTAGAAATTGTGAGTGTAGTTATATTGGTGGAAATAGATTTCATGATAGCAGCTAATAATGGAACTATTTCCCATTACATAACTGTTCTAGTTCCTGGAGATTTTCAAATAAGTAAGGAAAAAAAAAATAAAGCCCCAGTTAGTAATTTATCTAGTCATGTTTGAGGGAATAATTAAAAAACCTGAATCGAGTACTAAGAAACACATCCTCCATCCTTGTAAATATGTTCACCATTGAATGTAATAGTTTGTGGGCCGCTGCTGTGTGCTCACCACTCATTTTCAAGAAGCTTCTTCAGTGTACGGGTCATGTAACCTTTTAGCCTCTGGCCCTTGTTTGTGGAGTCGGTGCAGAAGTGTTCACTTACACCCCATTCAGGAACTGCCAAGGCTTGCCACGGGAGCTGCTGAACCGATTTAAGAATGAAACAGCTCCTTGCCAAACCTCTTTCTTTCATGGCTTAGGAGCGTGGCCTTCCTTCTGCTCTCCCTCGCCGGTGGGACGCGGGGGCGGCAC
Organism: Pyrgilauda ruficollis; assembly: GCF_017590135.1. Classification (NCBI taxonomy): domain Eukaryota; kingdom Metazoa; phylum Chordata; class Aves; order Passeriformes; family Passeridae; genus Pyrgilauda; species Pyrgilauda ruficollis. The sequence goes on from NW_024527710.1 coordinate 13,632,036, forward strand.
GAACAGAGGCCGAAGTTTGGGGGGATGCTCGCAGGGCCGAGCGCGGGCTGGGTGAATCTGGGCAGAGACATCCCCGCTGCTCCACGGCCGGCCGGGCCCTGCTGGCCTTCCCCTCCCTCCCTGGCCGCGGCTCCCGGGGCCGGGCCGCCCCCGCTCCAATCTCCGTCCGCCGTGTCGGTGACGCGCTCGGCGGGGCCGCGGCCGGGGGCTCCTGCCCTTCCCATCCCGCCCCTTCCCGCCCCGCTGGAGGCGGCGCTGCCGGGGCCCGGCGGGCGGGCGGCCGGCCCCGCTCCTCCGCTGCGCTCGTAGCGCCGAGGGATGGCCGGTGTGAGTACGGGGGGCCGCGGGTCGGGGCTGCGGGTGTCCCTCGGGGCAGCCCCGGGCGGGCAGCGAGCCCCTGCGCTTGGCGGCCGGGAGTGCTGCCCTGCCCTGCCCTGCCCGGGGACGGGAGCGGGGCCGCGGGCACGGAGCGCCCGGATGGCTCCGGGCAGCAGCGGGTGCTGCCAGGTCCCGTGTGCCCGCAGGGATGCTGCTCTCCGCCACACAGACACGCCTCGGCTTCAGCAGCGTTTGAGCAAAACGGCGCTTCGTGCCCTCGGTGCTCTTTCGCTTTCCTTTTCCTTCGGACAAAACAGCGGAGCGGGTTCTTTGGGGGATTATTGGCTCAGCGGGATGGCGGGGTCTGAGTGCCGCGGCAGAGATTATTTTCTGTAAAGGCATTTTCTTAGGTTCTTAGTTTCTGTCGCTAAATAAACATGTGGTTCACAGTCACTTAAAACCTTTAGGCGTCTGGTTGTGTCCAAAGTGTTGTATCTTTTCAGAGTCTTTTTTTTTCATATTTCTATGCTGCTTTTCAGTCTGCCTGTGCTAGTACAGGAGTGTTCAAGTTTGAAAGTCAGACTTAAAGTTGACTTAACTGCACCAAAAACTCATCTGATCTGTGAGAAACTGTACCAAAGCCCAGGTGGTTCGTGTGCTGTGTGAACCAAAGCAGGAAGGATTACGAGTTAATGCGAGGTGGAGAGGTGAAGTGGTGTCTTTGTGTTCTCTAGCCTGATTAATCTTGCTGGTTTTATTTTTGCCTAAATGTTCTGCTGTGCTGTCCTTCACTGTTTGTAATGGAAATGTTTTTGAAACACAGAATGAAACACGCTTCTTCTGCCCCCACCTCCCCCCAAGCCTATAATGAGCTACAGTCAAGGAACTGAGTCATAAATACATAGAATGTATAAAGGGACCCAAACTGTCCAGAGGGCTGACAATTAGTAATGTTGTAGCCAAAGGGAACAACAACAGTGAGGAAGCGTTTCAGATACACTTGACGCCTGATTTGTTTGAATTTTGAAACTGAACTGTGCTGTGTTTTCGTATGCATTTGTATTGAAGCTATTGCTAACAGTACATGTAGTAGTTCTAGTATTAGCTGTGTCCATTGAAAAGTCATTGAACAGGTGGTGTGATAGTACTGGAAATGGCATTCTGACCCCCGCAGAGTTTTTCCCCTTGTCTCCCCAAATTGTTACTGTTGTGGCATTAGCAGGCCTGTGGCTTTGCAGGGGCAGCACAGCAGTTGCCTCGGACCCACAGGACCTAAGGGGGAGGGTGTGCCTGGGGTGAAGGCATGTTGTGGCTAAGGTTTCGTGTTTGTGTGGGGAGATAAGCGATCTCACATTTTCTTCAGTTCCTCAGCAGCATCTCATGTCAAGCAGCAGTCCCATTCAGACAGGACATGCTTCTCACTGTCCTGCTTTCCTTGCTGTCAAGTACACCCTGGCAGCACCCTAGTGCTACAAGTGCTTTTGGGCAGTGGAATTCGGCTCTGGAATTGTCTCGTGAGTTATAATGGATAGCTCATGTCTTTTAGGAGCACAGTAACACAGTAACTTCCTTATTTGATCTACACTAATTTACTTCAGCCTCTAAGTGGCCTCTGTAGAGACAAAGGAACTGAAATTATGAAGGTGGGCCATTTCTAACCACCATTAAAATGAAAGGAATTAAGTGAAAATTAATTGCTTTGTAGGTTGATAATTTCATAATTTAAACAAGATGTTTACTTCCTGGGTAGCAAATGATAAGAAAACTTGATTCTAATAAGTGGGTCTGTGCTGGCTGTTGAGAAGAGAAGATACAATGGCTCAAACACTGACTTACACCATGGCTTCACCAAAATGTAGGAATTGGTGCTGCTTCTGGAAGCAGTCCTGTCTCACTTCTCCTAGCAAAAGGGAAGAGGCAGTGTGGCAAGAAGGGTGGAATTTGGAACTTAAAATTGCTTTTCTTGCTGCTCTGTCTTTCTGCATTTATTTTTAACCCTGATTAGTTTCCACATTGAGTTGTTTATGTGACAAGGTAAACGTTTATGCTGACTCAAAATAAAGAGCAGAGTGAAGGCTACAGTAAACAGCAGGGGAACTGATTTGTTTCCCCTTCATTTATGCTGGTTCAAAGTGTTTATGAAATGTTGATAGTAGCAGTTCACTTAGTACCACATTAACCAGGATTTTTTCTGACCTTTCTAAAGCTGCGAGCAAGAACACAAGGTAGAATAAAACTTCCTTGTGTGTTAAGTATATTACACTCTAAAGTATATTGTATTGTTATTAACTGGCTTTTCGGTGCTGCTGCTTTTGTGAGTCAAGAATTCTTGCCCAAAACTAAAACCAGGCTCTTTTAGATTAAACATGTATCCAGTGTAGATGTTTTTCAAGCAGTAGTGGGAGGTCATAGGGTTGGCAGCCATGCTGCTCTTTTCAGATTTTTCTAATGAAATAATCAGGATAGTGGCTGAATACCCTAGAACATGTGCATTATCTGCACTGATTATAGATTGTAAAGGTAAAGGAATGGGACTCTAAGATATACTTTGTATTATGAGGTTTCAGAATTATAAACCTATGCTTTAAAGAGAGAATTTTACATCAGTGTGTAAATGTTCCTGTCTTCTGAACTTTCTGTTCTTCTTGGAGATCTGATAGTATCTACAGGTACACAGTCTTTGCTAAGCATTTTGTGTTTTGCAAAGTAGAACCTTTCTTTTTTTTCCTCTAAGAATTGCAGTACTCTGTTTTGAAGGGTCATATGCTTTTCACACACTATATATTTGTTTTCAAACATGTTCTGAGCGTCAAATATTGCATAAAAATCTAGCAGAGGAAAAAAATAGAGGGTTTTTTTTGCCACAAAAGTGCCCTTGTTTAATGGCTTACAAGTTCATTTCATGTTTTTCTTCAATTTTTTATCAGTGGTCCTTACAGGCAATGTCCAGCTCATCAAAATCAAGCATGTAGACAAGGGATATGTTTCTGTTGAGATATTGTGGATGAAAGGAAAACGTTCTTATTCACTCCTTCAAACTAAATTACACAGGAATTTTTTGTTAGATTTGGAATCCTAATTAGATGAAGAATGCAGAAGAAGTGTCTTCAAAAAGATACGAAATTCTACTCTGTACAGCTTTCTGCCTTCCTCCCCCAGGAAAGCTATTATTGTAATGCTTTTATTTGAGAAATATAGTTGAATTTTTCTGGTATGCTTCTTCTAAGGAGGATGCAATCTTTTCATCCCATCTGAGTTTGAAAGAACTGGTTTAAATTAGGCTGAATTACTTCTCAGCATGGACAAGTTTTGAATACAAATGCATTAGAGATATGTGTGACTTCTAATTTGGAGGACCAGGAAACAACACAAAACTCCCTTGGTGCTGGCAGTTCTGTGGTGAAAATAAGGCTCAAAATATGTATTTTTAATTAGGTTTTGTTGTTGCCCTCCTCTTTACCTCCTCCAAAAAAAAGGGTTGTGCATGAAGGGAATAATTTTGCAGGACTTTAGCATGCAAATTGTTTACTCAACTCGAGAGCAGCATGGAAACCCTTTCCTAGGAAAACCATGCTGTGTGGTCACTCCACATCACTGGGGATCACAGAGATGCCCCTGGGACACTGAGCTCAGGCTGGTCCGTGCTGCTGGGCCCTGCCTCCTGCAGACACTGCCTCTGAGATGTGCCCTGGACACTCTGGGCCTTGAGCTTTTGCTGTGTCCTGAAGGAGAGGGACATTCCAGAAGTTGTGGGAGGGAGGGAGGGAGGATGAGGGAAAGAATTCGATGGTACCTTTTTCTCTTTTCTCTAGAGTTCTTATCAGTATGGTTTCTTTTGGTGGGGAGCAGTCAGACATCACATTACTTGTTTTGACACTGAACTTCCTGGTTTGGAAGGTGGTGGTCAGACTAAAATTTTTATAATTACTCCCTTCTGCAGATATTTAATCTGTTAATTCTTTTAAACTTACAGGAATACAGAGTATTTATTTGAGGTTTATAAAGTGTATTTACAAACAGATGTAGTTACTCAATGGAAAAACAAATTCTACTACTTCAGATAGGTACTGACAGTAAGATAGAGTCAGTGCATTTCTGAAGATCAGAAATAGTCTGGATTCCTATTCTTTTCCATAATTTGAAGATAGTTATTTTGGAATCACATGATGACTTCAGCTGGAGAAGACCTCTAGAAGTTGCCTGTTCCAAGCACCTTCTCACTGCAAGGCAAACTTATCCTTTAGATCAGATTGTCAAAGGTCAAATCCAGTTGAGTTTGGAGCTCTGCCCTCCAAGGGTGGAGGTTCAACAATATCTGCAGGCAACCTGTTTTGTCAGCCTGTGAATAGGTGAGCAGTGTATTTTAACAAGTTCCTCATAAAAATCTGATTGCTCGTTGAGATGTGCAGATTCCTAATGTCCAAGTTTACCAAGCTGTTAAATGCCATTCTAGTGACTCTGCTCACCTCTTTCTTTTGAAGCCTCATTTCCTTCATGGAGAGAAAGGGCCCCCATTTTACCTTTACTGTGGCTTTGAGGGACCAGAAGATCAAGAAATAAGCATTTGTTCTGCAAAATGTGCACTTTGTGTATCTCCTCTTTCTAAATTACTGCTGGGTTTGAAATACTGATTGATTTTGTTTGCTATTTATCCAGACTGTTTTTTCTATGGTATTGCTCTTTTCAACTTTTCCAAGTATCTTTTAGTTTTCAATTCTAAAACTATGTGAGAACTTAAATTATTAACCTAATCTCATATAAGACAGGCTAATAAATTTGCTGAGAAGATTATCAAATTTCATCTTAACTACCCAAGAGCAAACTAGTGAGGTGCTGGAGCTTTAAGTTCCTGTGCTGTGCAAAATTATTCTTATGTTTCATCTCTGTTATGTTCAGCTTGACACTTTACCTGGTTTTATGGCTTTCTCTTTACATTGTTTGAAGTTTTAATTTTCTAATAGAGCTTCTTAGGTTACAATTTTCACTCTGTGTTTTGTGTGGGTGTCTGCTCAGTTGTAACACTGAGTGTTTTGATCAGCTTTTCCCTTAGCTCTAAGAACCTGAAATTTAAGAATGACATTTTATCTTTAAGCCACCACTAAAAATATCAGGTGGTTACATGTTCATAGTCATAGAGTGAGGACTGAAATAAAAATCAGCATTTTGATGCAGCATACAGATAACATGCACAGTAAACCGTATTTCTATGTATATTATCTTCAGCAGAAATTTCTTGTATGTGGTTTGGTACATGAAACCTGACCTCCAGAATTTTTAACTGAGCTTGCAGGACCATTTGCTGAACTGATGAGTTTGGCTGGTAGCTGTACAAGGAAATTGAATACTAATTTCACATCATTTCAGATGTAGTTTCAGTGTAATTTAAGCTAGTTTGAGGGAGAGTCAAAAGTTGCTGGGTTGAGAGCACTTTCCCTTCTGCCTATTAGTTGTTTTAATAACTTGTTACACTCAGTGCTTTTTGAATTTATTTTTTTGTCACAGTCAAAATGTTGGGGCTTTTTTCCACATCTTCTCCTCCTTCCTCCTTGCTTCACAACACTGTTTCTAAATTTGACCCTGTTGGCTAATACAGGTGAAGTACCTTAATTTTGATTACAAACCCAGCTGTATGGATAGATGTACTCTTGTAGAGCTGTTGTCAAGATCTGCATAGCCATCTGTAGCAAATGAATAAAGAATAATATTTTCTACAGTCAGTAGATGGGTTTATGTTTTAGGCTGTGTGAGCTACTGTGTGCAAGTCATTCCACTACTGCACAAAAATGCTTACACCTCTAAAGAGCCATCGGTAAAATTCTGAATATGATCGCCCAGTATCATACAAAAATAAGAGAAATTGTCTGTTCTGACAGAGCAAACAATGCCAAAGAAAGACGTTACACTAATGTGGAATTTTTAAATACAGATTGCCTGTGTTCCTCCATGTGGAAAGTTTTCCTTTACATGCTCAGACTCTTGAGATCCTCAGCCGTTCCAACAGCAGTTGATGTTTTCAGCAGAGTTTGAAGTTGTCCTGTTTGAGATCAGTGTGAACACAGGTGAAAATATCGAGGCTGGTAGCAAAGTTGTCACTGCTGTGATGTTCTCAGGATTATGTTATTTTACAGCTGATGTTTGCTTCTTTATTCTTCATGGGTTTTTCCTCCTATATATGTTTATCCTGCAGTGTACAATTTTTTCCAACTTCAGTATTTGTTTCTCAGTTCCATTTGCATTAAAGGTATTATATAAGTAAACCTTTAATGTGTTCACATAGCATATGTGCATGAAGGCAGGAGTAATCAAGAATCCTCTATTTTCTTTCCTCTAAAGGTGTGGTATCCCAGTGGGACTTTGTTTGGGTCTTTAAATCACTGGTGTATCAGTTTAGAGACAGGGATTATGTTATATACAGAAGTATGCTCTGTTATTAGGAGAAACAAATTGCCAAGCAAGAAAATATGAAAGTAATCATTTTCATTGCACTGGTACATTGTCCTTGGTGCTCTGCCTGCAACAGTGTCAAAATTCAGATACAGTGACAAGGATGCAAATCACTATAGCTGTGAAGGAACTAGGGCAACCAGGACTAATAATTTTGAACTTTTCAGATCAAAGGTATTTAAGAAAAGATTTAGCAGTTCTTAGCTAGGGAGCTGTGAGTTGAGCAATACTGTGTAAAGTGTGAAATGTGCAGTTACCCCAGTGGGTGATTTGGGCTTCCCTAGCTGAAGTGTAAGGATATGGAATCACAAGACAATCCTCAGAAAAATGTGAATTCTCCTTTCTATTTTATATAAAAAAAAAACTTTAATCAGTGTAATTTAAGAGGATTTGTTCAATCATAAGTAATGAAATACTCTGGTGTGTGATGATTATACCCCCTCTGAAAATGTGGAGCAATTTACTGCTACTGATTTAGCTGCAAATAGAAGCCAAAATGTGTTCAGCTGTGTGCCTGTGTCTGCACGTGGCAGGATGAGAGGCAAGGCAGCATTTTCTCAGTCAGATGGCAGGCAAAACCATATTGCTGTTGTATTTTTTTCTCCTCTGAGACACTAATTAAATATTTTATTTTTGTTTGTTTATTTATTCCTAGGGTGTGGATTCAGGATTTGTTCCCAGCGTTCATGATTTTGACAAGAAACTTACTGAGGCTGATGCTTACTTACAGATCTTGATAGACCAGTTGAAGGTATGGTAACTAAATGCTGCATTCTCTGTGTTGGGGGTCTGTTTGTCAGGCTGGATTTCAAGGCTAGCTTGAAAGGAAGCTCGACAGAGAAAGTCCATCAAGATGAAAATGCCTTTCTCTTAGGATTGTTAAAAATTGGAATATGTCAAGCAGATTGAAATAAAATGGTTTACAATGGCTGAAAGTTTCTGTTTTCAAGAAAACCTTTATGGAAATTGCAAGGTTAAGTGTGTTAAGTTTCATTTTGAAACACAATTAAATCGTTGTGTTGCTCATAGCATTTTTAGACTCTGTCTTGAGTAGATTTTGTCAAGTGGTGTGTAACTACAGTTGCAGATAGTTTCAGACTTTGTTGCATTGGTGGTGGATAATCCATGCTTTGTCCTTGGGTGATAACATTCTGTAGGAGTGTTGTACAACACAGCTTTTTTAAACTTTGTATTTTAAGAATAGATGGGACTGCAAGGAACAGTGAGGTCATATCTCTCAGTACTCACCTTTTTGAGGAAAACACTTTTTGCTGCTGCTCAGGACACCTTTTTCCCATGACTCAGCTGATCAAAATTGCTGTTAAATTGCTTCAGTTCTGCTGGGTTGGATTTTTTCCCCTGATATAATGTGCAAGTATTGCATGTGGGATATTCAGCAAAAATTCACTTGGAGGGTAGGGTGCAGAGGGGGATGAGCACAGCAACAAAAATGAAGGTGGGCAGAGGAGATGCAAACAAAATTCAGAGCTGCCCTGCAAAGACTTGATCAGGAGCTGTCTTTTCTGCCACTCTGGAGCCATCACTTCACTGATAGAAGGTATTTAAATCTTTACACCTTCTAATTGTTATTTCAGGCCAGCTGGGGGGAGGGGGATAGAAATTAATTAATAATGAAAGATGAGTCAGTTTGAGGATGGACAGAGACCAAGATCACGGTTTATTTTTAGAACTAGAAATCAGCCCTCAAGGGAAGGGGAACACATGAGCAGTTGAGTGGAGAGCTGCAGCTCACTTCCTAAAAATTACATCCTCTTCTCTAAGCTGTAAGGGTGGATGTGATGAACTCTCAGGATTACCCATAGTCTTTTCTCTTCCTTGAACAATTCCATGGTTGTGTGTGCACCTTAGAGTGCCCTCAGAGGCCTCTGTTAACTCTTTCAGCTCAGTTTGTGTTAAATGCACAGGCAGGCTTTTCAGCGAGGGTTTATTTCCCTTTGGTTTGTTACATCTTAAGACAATAAACTTAAATTAATGCTAGGAAGTCATATCTTCCCAAAAAATGTGCTTACAAATCTTCCATGATTTGGATCATGTCCCTGAATCAAAGTACCTGGAAGGGTTGATAAGAGTTAAAGCTCTTCTGGTTAAATGCTTCATATGCCCCAAAGGTTTTTGCTGAAATAGAAGAAAGGCAGCTGGGGCTGTTCTGATGAGTTCAGTTATGTTCTTTAACCTCACCTTTTTGTCCAAATCATGGTAGAATTGTCAGGCTTAGCCGTGAGATTCGGTCTTTTGCCGGATGGGATGATGTGAGAAATTAGTTACAAATCTGTTATATCACAAATGCTGTAAAGAAATCCTAGACCAAAACTGCTTTGGATCCTAATACCAGGGTTGTATATGACTTTATCCTTATTAAATGTTTTTTGTTTTGAGGTGTTGGTGGTTTGGTCTGATTTTATATGGAAAAATAACACTTTCAGTGTTTTCATGAGTATCTCTTTCTTTCAGCTCTTTGATGAAAAACTCCAGAACTGCAAAGATGATGAACAGAGAAAAGCAAGTACATTTTGTCTTAAAAATTGTTTATCAGGTGGTGTTGTGCATCAGTTTGCTGTAGTAGAAATGCTAAGTACGCATTTATTGGGTTGTCAAAATCACTTCAAGCAATTTGAATAACTTACAACAGTTGTGTTGTGACTTATTTTGCAAAAAAACATTTAGTAATAATGGGGATCATAACATTAGAAAAGGTTTCAATCAAATAATTGCTCCTCTGGTATCCTATATATTGAAATGCTTCCAACAGTGTTGAAAGCATTTTAACTTAAATTTGCTATTTTCATTTAGTAATAATGGGGACCATAACATTAGAAAAGGTTTCAGTCTGTTAGAAATAATTGCTCCTCTGCTATCCCATATATTGAAATGCTTCCAACAGTGTTGAAAGCATTTTAACTTAAATTTGCTATTTTTTAATCTTTAACAAGGATGAGTATTAAATGTTGGTAGGAATTACAAAGCTATTCCAAAGGCAAAAAAAATAAATACTCCTAATCATGTATTTCACATAATCAGTCTGCATCCTGTGTAGGTCTGGTTAAATGTTGTTAGGAATTACAAAGCTATTCCAAGGCAAAAAAATAAATATTCCTAATCATGTATTTCACATAATCAGTCTGCATCCTGTGTAGGTCTGTGACACATTGGAAGTCTGAGAATACCACAGTTCATTCACTGAAGTGAGGCTGCCAGCAATGCAGTAGTGGGGAGCACAGCTCTTTAAGCAAGGGTATAATTCAATTAAATGCTTTGTGTTCTTAATTCCCCTCCTGTTCCATCCCAAAGCCAGCTCTGTCAGTTCAAGCACTGTTTAAGAAAGGCTGGCACATACCTTTGGTGGTGTGGGTTTGGCATTAAGTGTCATGCTGGTTTCATATATTAATTTGTGTGTGTGGAGGAGGGATTTAACAATTCCTTATGAAGGGTTTGTTACAGAGCAGTTGCTTCTCTTCAGCAAATGCAGTAATTTTGATTTCATGAAATAGTGGTATATTTCATCCTTGTTCCCTCCCTCAGTGTATCTTGTGGAAAACAAGCTGTGTTCTCTTGGTGTTTGGTTCCTATTTTGAAAAGTCTTTGATGTTTTCTGTGTTTAGTTTTACTTCTTTATAATGGTTGTGACCTTTCAGGTGTAATTCATCTCACCTGATGTGTTAGGTGGTGTCTTGGGGAGCTCTTTCTCATGTACAGGCTTTTAAAAGAACTTTGAAGTACCTCTCTGTCAGTGTGTTTAATCTGTAGACAACTGACCACAGGAGTAAGGTCTAAGGATTTTGTATTTCTCCTTCAGTGTGTTTTACTGGGAAGAGTTGTCCTTCAATTTTGACCTCCCTCCAGATGCTGCTCTGCAAATCAGGCAGTACTTTCTTTTTTCCTGTGGCAGTGCTCCTAATCCCTAGAGACTTTCCACATGTTGTGCTGACTTCTTTATTTGTCTGTGCAAGGTATCTGTGGGACAGATGGATTCACTTTGTAGAGAAAGGAGGAGGCTCATTTTGAAGAGGTTGGCATCCTCTGGTTTTAAATCTTGATGAGGATTGGTATTACTGCAGATTCCATTTATTCTCTATTAAAAATGAAGAACACTTGACATACCACTCTGTTGTCTCTGCCTGTACTGAGAGGTTTTTTGATACAGTATTTAGCATTTTCCCTGTTTGTTTATGGAAGTATGGTTCAGCTGTCAGATTATGAGCTGAGTGTAATCTGCAGGATGCTTCCATCAAACCCATAGTTCTTTCCTCCAAGGAAACAAGTTTTGGATATTTGAGTTTTAAGTGCTTCCCAACCAGCTGAGTGCTGTTCTGCAACTGTTTATGGCCAGGGATTTCAAACCTGAGCTGTTGTTTTTGCAAGCTCACAGAGCATTGTACGAGCTGGCTTTTAGTTACAGAATATTTGGTCTTTTGAAGATGATGACACAGGTTATAGGTGTTCTGACATGCCTCGAGATCTCCTGGGCATCTTCCTTCTGAGCTGTGGTAATCTCTTGAATTAAGATGAAGACAGTGCAGATGTAGGCCTGATGAAAACACAGGGATTTTGATGAATTCCCTGTGCTGCATTGTTGTTCTGGCAGGAGTGCAGCAGCAGGGAGTGGGGGGATCACGCACCAGCAGCAGTGCTCCGGTTCTGCTGAATGCTTGTGTCTGATTGCAGAGGGAGGGCAGGAGGAGGGGGTGTGATCTGATCTGGGGCTGCTGCTGTTTCACGGTGAAGACAAGACAGTGTTACCAATATTACTGGTGGGAACTCCAGCACAGCTTTTCTGTTCAGTTTGGTGTAGTTATCTTGACTACACATCACGCACATCAGGGAGAAGAAAACTGGAGCACTCAAAGGCACTAGAATAGCAAAGAGGTGCATGTTTACAGGCTGGAACAAAGCTGACATTACTTAACAGGATTTGGGGAGGCAAGTGCAGCCTGTTTAAGCTGTTTGGTTCAAAACAAGTGCTTTTTGTGAAGTAAATCCAAGGCTGAGCACACAGATTTGGGTTGCACCTTACAGATTTCAGCGGTGAGTCAGCTCCCCCTCCGTGCCTCTGCTGCCTCTCTGTGCTGGATGAGCTGATCCCTCTGTAGTCACATGATTGTTGAATGAGGCAAAAATCATGTTGGATGAGAAAAAATTAGCCTTCTCAGTGATTTCCTAAAAAATCAGATGTCAAGGAGATGCAATGAGCAGCAAGTAGGAGGAGTAGTTTCAGCAGCAGCCTGCAGTTGGATTAGATTAAATATAGCAAATTGTGTTCTGCAATTGTAAATCTGCATTCTGCAAATGTAGATCTGCAGGAAATTGGTGTCAGATGAAAATATGTGTATTCATTACTGAAACCAGGGGAACTGTCTTACTAAAATTTTATCTTCGAGAAAACTGTGATAAATGTTAGTAGTAAATGTTTGGGGGTTTTTGGGTTTTTTTATTGGTAATGTGTTTTATCTTCAACATACTTGCTTATGGTTTTCCTTACAGATTTGTGGTGTCTAATTTATCAAAGTGCTGTGTTCTTGCAAGGTGGTCATAGAGCACAAATGTGAAAAATACTGGATCAATGCAAATTGTCACTGCTTAATTTGGCCAGCTCACAAAGGATTCATTTTCAAAGAGGAAAAAACTATGGTTCTGTACTTTGCTGAAAGGCCTTAGAAATCTGCTTGTCTTGAGGATTTTTCCCTTTCAATCTTCCATGTGATCTTTGATAAAATTACCCTTTTGTCTGTACCTCTGTGTAAGAATAACAATGTCTCAGTGAACTCTTTGGAAAATTACAGATGGGAGGGGAGAAACCAACATCACTGAGTTGCATCACATGGCCTGAGGTCACTTTCTTATTTTCAGCAAAGGTGATGTCACTGAAGGGACTGAGATGTCAGTTTATTTGGTGTGTAAATACTGTATAACAAGTTGGGGAAAAAATGAGTAAAGAATGATCAAAGCTGCTGGTGGCTGCCTCCAGTTGGCTGTCCAGCCTTGAGACTGCATGATCTCCTTCAGCTGCATCATCTTTCCAAGAAGATTTGTGTGTTTGGGTGCATTGCCTATTCTATTTTGGTGCTAAAAGGCTCAAAACTTCTATGCTGTCATATTTAAAATGCTTTTTTGGATATGTGTTGATAAAGTTTAGACTGGAAGTCTCGTAGAGACGTGAAAAACAAACAAAAACAAAGCCAAGGAATTTTTAGCTGTTGGCATGTTTCTCTGCTAGCAGCAGGAGTAAATATAACATAACTTCATGGTATAACATCCCTCATATGATATATCCTAGATAAACATGATCCAGGTTTTCCAGTTTTTAGCAGGAAGGGCTGAGTCTGGGTTCTGTTCGGCCACCTCTTGCCAATAAATCCTGAAGAAAATGCACAGCATCCCTTGAGTAATATCTGGAGCATAAGAATTATATCTAGAGCATAGCTGAAAATTTCCCCCCAGGAATTGCCTGAGAGGCTGTCACTGCATTTGTTTTCTTTTTAATCCACAAATTAGGACTGTTCATTTCTGTGGATTTATAGCTGCATGTTCTTTTCTTATGCTGGAGGCTTTTCCTTGCAATGCCTGGTGCAGGGAAAGGATCCTTTACACACTTGGATTATTCAACAGTCGAGAAGATTGTGACTCAAGTCACATGAGACACTCAAATTCATCAAAACAGCTCTCAAAAGAGCTCCTGTAATTGCATTAGTAGAGTTCAGTGCTGAGTCCAGTTTAGTGATTTTGCCTCCTGCAGACTGAGGCAAGGACATCAACAGGAAGCATCTGCTCCTGAGCCTCATGTGGAACATGGCATGCAGATGCCTTTTGCATGCCTGAGGTGCAGTTCCACACAGGAAATCTTTATGAACCAGTGTTTCTAGATAAAATCAGTAGGCACATTTCCAGATGCACTTTTACTGGAGGCAGAGCAGGAAGATGTGTGCACTGTTATTTTCTGTGATTTGTTTCAAGCTGTGCTCAACTGCAAATGTTTATTGTACCTGAATGATGGTCACTTGGTGTAATAGTGTTGAAATGTGCCACCATTCAGTGCACTTTATAAGGCTACAAAATGAACTTAGAATCTTCGTGCTGCATTTCATTTTTGTTGATGCTATGCAAAAAGGAAGTGTAGATTTTAATGGGTAAATGTTGCTGTTCAGAAATACTTAACCTTGTCATCTTTGAGCTTTAATTATCAGTTTGACTTCAGTCTTGTCTTGCAAATTGTCTGTATATGGAAATAGTCTTTAACATGTTGGTTAAGGGCTTTTTTCCCTCCCTCAATTTAAAATTAAAATATTGTGTTTATACAGTATTTAGGTCAAACCAGATGCTGGAAATTCCATCTTTAATCACACTGTTTTGATTTTTCTTTTACAGAAAATTGAAGGTCTCAAAGAAACAACCAGTGTAAGTTTCTTTAATTTTTGTAACTATTATATATTGATTCTGAAATTCACCTTATATTCTTTGGGAAGTTTTTAAAACCTTTTTACAGAAAAATGAGAATCCATGTTAGGTCCAGCATTGTGATGGCAGAGGCAACCTGATTCTGGTGCTGTGTTCAGGTTTGTGTCCAGCACCTTGGAATCATGGAATATTGAGGTTGGAAGGGGCCTCTGAAGGTCTGTAGTCCAGCCCTATGCTCAGAGCACCATCAGCTGGAACAGGTTGCTCAGGACCAAATCTAGTTTGGGTTTTGAGTAACTCCAAGGCTGGAGGCTTTACAGCTTCCCTGGACAACCTGTTCCAGTGTTTTATCACCCATAAAAGAATAAAAGGTGTTTTCTTCTGTTTGAGGTGATTTTCCTGTATTTCTGTTAGTGGCCATTGCGTGTCCTGTCTCTGGGCTCCACTGAGGAGAGTCTTGCTCTGGCTTCCCCTGCCTTCCCAGTCAGATATTGATCCCCCTTGAAAAGGTCTCCCTGAGCCTTTTCCTCTCCAGATTGAACACACCCAGCCCTCTGAGCCTCTCTACCCGTGATAATTTACCTGCCTGCAGCACTCTGGGGGTTTGGAGCTGACCTCCATTTCACCCTGACAGCCTGGCTTTGTGCTGTGTGTGGCTTTGGAAACTTCAGTTTTCTGCTGCTGTGTTTTGTCTCTTGGGAAAAAAAATGGGGAAGGGAAAGTAGGGGTTCAACAGAACTGAGTGTCCATTTAGTTCACACCCAGTATTCTATGTAACTAATAAATGCAAAATATTAAGGGATAGTAACACAATCTTTTCTGATATTTTTCTTTTCCTAGAGCATGGTAGAATCAATAAAACACTGCATTGTGTTGCTACAGATTGCTAAAGTAAGTAAACTGTAAACTATTCTGAACTTTAGTTTCAGCATTAATCTAATTGAAACCTAAAAGTGCCTTCTGTATGATCCAGGAACAAGAAAACAATTATAAGTTGATTTCTGCTTTTATTTTAATGAAGTTTCTGAAATACTGAGTTCCACAGCAGACAGTCCTGCTAATGCTCATGGTAACAGTCCCGTTGGTTTGAGTTTTCTTTCAGATAAACTTTCTTTTGCAGAGTTTGCTCTTAGACTAAAGAAGAACTTAGACAAATGTCAGGTTGACAGAACAGGAACTTAACAAAACTCTTCTTTCGGCTTCATTTAAGACTGTGGCTAACAAGTAAAAAGGGGAGAAAGATGATGGAAACAATGAAACTGGTTTGGCAAGGTCTGTCACAGGTCTGAAGTTCATGAGGATGTTGGAACTTCTTGAAGTTAGAATTGTTTCATTTGAGAATGCAGTCTGGGTAATGCACTTATGATTTTCATCTACTTGTTTCATTGGATTTTAAAATTTGGGGAGTTTTGGATTTACTATTTGTCAGATTCTGCCCTTACAGTAGGTTTAACATTCTTTATTTAAGGTATGTGAATTATGAGCTGCTTATTTGTGTCTTGTGGATACAAAACCAATACAAACCAGAGTGAAGGGAGGTGATATTTTACAAAGAAATAAAGGTATTTTCAGAATTTCAGGCTGATCTACTCAGAACACATTCTGATTAATCCAGAAATGGGTGTAGGCTCCTAGATTATATTTTTTTTTCCTGTAATCTAGACCAACTATTTTTTGTGGCTACGGAATGCAAGACTGCTGTTTGTCTTCATTTTAAATGCCAGATATGTTTTACAAAATTTTGACTGCAGTGAAAATTGAAGTATTTAAAATCTTACAGGATCAAAAGTCATTCACTGAAAGGATCAGTGCATGTTTTGTGAAATTCAATTTTCATATCTATTAAGATTTTATGAAGAAAATGTTTGTTAATTAAGAGGGTTGTACAAAACCAAAACTTTTTTACAAGCACAGGGGTTGAAACATTGAAATAGTTTTGTGCCACATGAATTTGGAGCTAGTACAGTCTTTATTTAACATGCAGTGATGCTACTTCAATCCTTCACTGCAGTGCCAGCAGGAAAAGCCTTTCACTGTTTAATTTGCTGTTATTTAGTCCTGGGTATATTTAGAGGTGTTTTAGTACAGTGAAGTCAGTAGACAATATGTCATTTTTTTAGGGATTTGATGGAGTAAATTGTAGATAGGTTAGATGGTAATACACTGTGATTTGCTGTATTGAGGAAACTGTTGGAGAAACTGCAAGGAATTACTAGCTCATTTTTTCTTAATTACTGTATAAATATATTTAGTAATTCTTATTTTCACAGGGGTTTAATTCCTATGAAATTTTACTCTTTTTGAAAAGCTCTGCTATGTAATTAGCAAATGTGAAATTGCAGAGTTGTAATCTGCTTTTCAGGCTGTTGGTCAGAGCTGGTAACTGAGTTATCTTTTTCTGTTGAATATCAAACCCTGTTTCTGCTCTGTGTGAGTTCATTGGGAGTTAGACAAACGTGACCACTTATGCTGATGCTAAAACATATTTTGAAGTTCTTTAGGTGATTTGCTGATAATGGACAAAGCTGGTAGTGGCAGATGCAGTAATTTAGATCAGGTTCAGTACTTCACTGCTCCAGCTGCCACGTGAGTGTAAAGGCAGGTGGAATTTGCGTCCCCCAAAGGTGCTAACACTTGCTTTTTGTTGCACTAAATCAGACCTTGAAGTCCTTCTTTCTTTTTTACCACTAAATATTAACCAGTGTAAATAGGTGAGCTTATCCACTAAGGAGTGGGGGTTTATTGTTTTGGTTATTTGCTAAACCATATCTAAAGCTCTTTTGAAGCTGTTGAAGACAAGGTGGGTTAAAGGGGTGCCTTGTGCACAGCTAATTCCAAGATGTTGATCCACATACAGTGGAAAAAAAAATCCAGTACTTTAATAACCTCATTTCTGCTTCATCTCTTCACCTTCTTTGTCTCTCATTCAACTGTACTTTTTACCTACAAGGAAATTCTGTCTTCCTTCCCCCCACACCTTTTCCATTAACTGTGTTAGTATCCTGATTTCCTACTGCTGTAGAAAATGTATAATACAGAGGGGTTGGGGTTTTTTTTCCCACAGTTCTGCAAGTTGCTTGTGTATGATGCAATCTGTGTGAAAATGTGTTGTGCCTGACTTGAGCTTTGTGCTCTCCATTAGAGACCTTTTAGGGTTCTGCAGGTTTTTTCCCAAATCTGTAGGGCAAGTCTGGCTGCTGACTGACACTGCTGAAAAGAAATCATCTTAGCACCACCCTGCACCCCGTTTTTACTTCCACAGTGCCTTTCTCATGAGACAGACAGATTTGCCAGTCTGTGTACCTTGATAGTGTTACCACTTCTCTACATACTTAGAACACTCTCTTTCCAACACACAACCATTTATTATGTGGATTGTTTTGGAACATTGAGGCAAACCTGGACTTTTGTTTATCGGAGTTTTGTTTTGTTTCTTTTTAAAATTGTGTGTCCAGTTGTTCTGTTACATAGATCTTTACCTGTGTTAATATTTGGACAGTTAAATTTTCATTAAACTTGCTGGTAAATCGAGTGTGTGATTACACCACTTGTTCTGAGGTGACTCATGCCATTTCCAAAATAATGAACTAAATACCAGCTAAACAGGAATATGTCATAGTACATTCATTGCCTATCAAAAGCAGTCCAAATAAGCACATTGGATGGGCAGGTGGAGCATTTGGCCTGTGTTGTCCCCTTTGTGTGTGTGGCAGCTGAAGATGTCCAGCTCTGCTCATGGGTGTGGTGTAAAGTACATTAAATGTTCTGCCAGTGATGTGGTAAACCTCAGTCTTAGAAAGATATGTCATATATGTGTTATGAAGTAACTTTTATAGTTTAGATATTTAGTTTTACATCCTTCCCTTCTCTTTTCCACTCCATTTCTGGCCAGTCTTGCCTGCCCAGTTTTGTGGCATTTCTGCCTTCCTTACCTTACTGATGCTGCATTTCTGAGGTGGGAGAGCAAGCATCAGTGCTCATGCAGCATCTTTGTGCTTTATTTCTTAGGTCTTAGAGATGGTGGACTCAACCTGGGGGTTTTTTGTCTTGGGAAAAAAATGGTGTTTTGTAAATTTGCAACCCAGTGGGACTTTTTGTCCTTGGTGTTCTTTTTATCATGGAAAGCCAGGCTTCAAAAATGTCAACTGGCAGAGATGAAATTTGGACAGCCTATTGCCAACTGTATAAGCTAAGGAAAGATGTATTAAGTACCAAAACATAAATATGTGCCAACTTTCTTTATAGTTCTTACAGCTTTTTTTTTTTTTTTCTTGTTCCTTTGAAATGTATCTGGAGATCCAGGGGATGCTCTGCAGACAAGTTTGGAGGTTCACACTGGATAAAGTTAGGCATTGATGTACTGACTAGTATGAACTTTTGCAGCAGAAGAGAAGAGATTTATATTGTTGTATAGAATTTATATTTATATTAATTTATATTAGTAGAATTGATATTGTTGCTGTACAGTGCTAAAACTGTGCTGCCTGCAGATTGGCATTAACTGGTCTGCTGCTCGTGTCATTTCCCCTGAGGACAGATGTTTTTTACATTGCCTGCTCTTTCACTTATGCTTCTGGGCAAAAAACCCCAAAATCTGAGGTAGTGAATAATCTAAAAGCATTTTATAATATAGTGGATGCCAAAAAGCAAAAGTTAAAACCTTTCAGCTTAAACTTCTGCCTTTCTTGTGTGTTAATCACAGAAACTGAGAACTTCATTTTTCGGGGACTTACAGGAGCCACAGAGCATATTTTGGGGAGCTCCTAGGTATTTGGGCAGCACCCACGTTATAAAGCAGAACTGTGCTCTGCAGTACAGAAAGGATATTTTTGAAATTGTCTGCACTCATGTGGACAGGCCCTCAGAAAATGCAGAGGTGCAGTGAGTGTGTGTGGAATTGTCTTCCAAGTTTAGTTACTTTATCACATGATGAGGAACGTTTTGTGGCTGAAAATGTGAACATTCCTGAGGGAAACTCACTGTTCTCACTTAGCACAGAACTGATAAGTCATGCAAGATTGTTATGTTGATATTTTTAACATTTTTTCCTTAAGGACCAAAATAATGAGGAGAAGCACGCAAATGGACTTATAGTAAGTTTAAATCTAATCTTTATCTCCTTTTAATTCTGCAGAACATGTGAACAGAGACCTGAATTTCCACTCACTTTGCAACATGCTTCTTCCTTTCTCTAATTTACTGCTTCCAGTGTCTTGTTAAAATTCCTGTTGAGTCCTTAGCTCCTGAGGTTGGCTAACACCCTTGTCTTTAGAAGACAGAGCGGTCAGTTTTGTATGGAATGTCTTGAGCAGCAGTGTTGTGACTGAACACTTAGATAAAAATCTGCCATGTGAACAGATGAAAGGGAAATTACTGGGATAGAAATAGTTCTGTGTTCTGTCTGAAGTGTCTTTGTGTAGGAAATAGATCTGCTCTCCATGTGCTTCAAGTAGTTTGTCTTTTCTACAGTGCTGCTCCTTTGATGCAGAGTTGTGTAATGTCTGTCTAAGCAATGTTTCTTCTTTAATAGAACTGCTGCATTTTTAATGTAACTTCTGTCATTTTTGGTTTTGGTCACACGTGGTTTCTCTTTCTTTGTTCTTTTTTTGTCACTTGAGTACATTTCAGATACTTTTAACAGTAGATTGGTTTCAGTAAAAACTCTAAAAATCCTGATGTGTTTTCATTAGAGCTGACAGTAATTCCCAGGCCTTGGTTGTTTGTCCACTACAAACAGCTTTAGCAGTAGGGTTTTCTGGTGTGAAAATGGACTGAAGATGCACATGCACATTTTAGTTTCATGCTTATCATAAATAAGGTGAATTGTTATGTTCCCTGTGGATGGAACATAGAGGGAACAGCTTCTGTGATGTCCCCTGGAAAAGAGAAGCTGTGCAGGAAGACACTTCCACAGGCACAGGTCACCTGCACATCTGGGCTGCAGCTCAGAAATTTCATAGAGATATTGCAGCTTGATGTAGTCTGAATTTGATTAGCCACTGATCTCATTATCTGGGCTGGCTTATACTGGGGAGGAAAAAATATTTCTGTAAGAATATATTAACTATGGGTCAGTGATTGTGAAGTCTAAAATTGTGATGCTGTGGAGGTCAACATCACCTTGGGCTAAAGGTCAGGATTTCACTTTAAAATTAGGCAGAAATATAATCATTGTTTGCTGCCATGGTGGGATGAGTCTTGTTTCTGTGTAATTGTTATTCAATTGTTATGAAACTCAGAGTAGGGACTTCCAGGTCTGCCTTCAGCTGTCTCTAGCCCACGAAGGCATCCCTCAAAATATCCAACAAGAAACTCCAGTTCATATTGCAGTATGGAGAATTGTTCAAGGATGAGGTTACAACCCTGAGTACAAAATCAGAGTTACTTTGTTCTTCCTTTATCATGCCAGTGTTCTGTATCATGTGGATTATTAGTTTCCCTAAAAGATAAAGGAGATGTAGGTAGCAATAGCATCCTGTGTATCATAGAACCATCTTGGGTTTTAAATCTTAACTCTTAAGATGGGATCATCATTTTAAACTGTGAACTCTGTGGGACAGGGACCTTCCTGTGCTGAATACATAATTCCACAAGGAGGTGAAGTACTGGGTAAGGGGCATTGACTTTATGCTGAAATGCAGTGGAGTAATGTTACCTGTACTGGATTATTTGTATACTGAGCAGTGAAACCAAAGAAACTGTAGAAAGCTACTTTTATGGATGTTTTTAATGGAGAAGTTTTTTTAGTGATGATCAGAGAATAATTATTCTGTCTTTAGTTAAAGGAATCCTGTGCTATTAAAAAAATAATAGAACTTTTCACTGATTTTTAGAGTCATACAGTGTCCTGAGTTGAAAGGGATCCACAGGGATCATAGTGCTCCAGCTCCTGGCTCTGCACAGGACAGCCCCAGGGATCACACCAAGTGTCTGAGAGCATTGTCCAGACATCCAAATGTAGGATAAAGTTCAGAACTTCAGGTAACTGGGAAAGAAGGCAAGAAAGAAATCTGCCTGTAGAGGGAAAATGGGAGGAAAGTTAAAATGAGCCCGTTTCCCTCAGTCTGAATGCAAATAGAAATTAATGGACTAAAGGGAGAGAAGAACAGTTGTAGACATTTCTTTTAAATATTGGTGTAAAAAAGTGGATAGGGATGAACATACTGACTGCATTTCTGAGCAAACTGAGCAAAAATTTACATAGTTCTGATAGATCAGGCATTTAAATTGCAAGGTGTTTGGAAAAGGGTTTTATGTCCCTTTTACTCAACTAACAACCAAGAAGTTCTAGTGGTTGTGTGTAAACATAAATAATAAACAGTGCTTGGATGATATTTTGAGTTAAAAGTCATGGCAGTTTAGATTTCCAAGGGTCTTGATGCATAAGTTGATTCCAAGGACATCAACTGAAGTCAGTGACTTTTGGGAGCATTGAATTGACCTGGTGCTTCATTTTCCAAGTGCCCACATTCAGAAGTAGGTTGAGATGTCCTCTACTGAGCTGCACTGAACACTGTCACCTTGCTTTGGGAAGAATTTTGCCAACAAAGCTGCTTCATGGCTCTAAGCATGCTGATGATTCTTGTTTTGATTTATGGGTTGATCTGCAAAATGAATTTTTGAGAAAAAAAAATTTAAATACTGATTACCTATCCTAATTTTGGCCAGATAATTTGCATCTAACTTTCCACTCTTTGCATGCATTATTAATTAATGGACATTGGGTGGCATACCAGAAGCAAGAACCTGAAATAAGAATTCTTTATAGGATGCTTCAAATCTGCATCAAATTCAATTTATTGTGCAGTCTGTGTGAAGAATCAAAATATTCCCACCTCAAAAGTATTTCTCACATCCTCAACTGTCAATTTGTGTTTTACTTCCTCTGCCAGGGATTCACTCTCTTGCATTTGGGCATTTCTCATGCTCACAATGTTCTTGCTATCTATGCTTTATTTTGTTTTAATTGAGGGGAAAAAATGTGCTTTTCTTTTTTTGCCTAGAGCACCATCAACCCCGTGGACGCCGTGTATCAGCCCAGCCCCTTGGAGCCATCAGGGATCAGCACCATGCCTTCCCAGGCTGTCACACTGCCAGGTGAGCTGGGAACATCCCCCTTCCCAGGGTGTCACACTGCCAGGTGAGCTGGGAACATCCCCCTTCCCGGGGTGTCACACTGCCAGGTGAGCTGGGAACAGCCCCTTCCCAGGGTGTCACACTGCCAGGTGAGCTGGGAACAGCCCCTTCCCAGGCTGTCACACTGCCAGGTGAGCTGGGAGCAGCCACCCAGAGCAGTGACAGCACACTCAGCTCAGAGGGGCTGAGCACGGACAGGAGGCACAGAGAATTCTCACCAGCCTGGTTCTGGGGATAACCTGATGTCTTTTATTTACTCTCAGTTACTGGCTTGCATTTCTAACACTCTTTTTGAAAATGAAATTATGATTTTCAGAAAAGGCAAATGCTTTCTAGCTGAACAACTGCAGTTTTTTTTTAAATGCCATCTTTGGTTAATAAAAGAAGGACCTAGGTAAAAGTGATGCTACATGTTTTTCTGTTCAAATGGCTTTTATAGAAAATGATTTGATTTTTGGAGGTGAGGTGAAATAATGTGAAATGTTCTAAATTTTGGGGTTAACATGTCAAAATATCCCCTAGAACCTGCTCAGCTGTGCAAGTCAGAGCAGCGCCCCTCCTCTTTGCCAGTGGGACCTGTGGTAGCATCGCTGGGGAACCAGACTCCAACACCAAATAGTACAGGTACAGTTCTGTAACTTATTGAAATACAAGAAACCCTGGAATTAGTCATTGAAACAACAGTATTATTGGCCTGCATCTTGCTTTTGATCAACACCAATTTCAGTGTTTTGTTAAAGCCAGTAATGCTGCTCTTTCTCCCCACCGTGTGTACACACTGTGTACGACTTTTGCCAGCTTCCCTTTGTCTCCCCAGAATTGCAATCTTGCAGTAATTGGAGAAAACATGTCCCTTAAACTTTCTGTGCTCTTCATTTTCCTTGTGACTTTCCTTTTGTCAACTGTTAAACTCTTTATGAACCTACCTAATTATTGCTTTTAATTTTGTACTTTCCTCAATTCTGAGTTTACATCAGCCCTTATTGATTTGACCAATTCTTGTTTAAGTAGATTTTGAAAGAATTCATTTTTATTGATTCTGTAATTTTTAATACTCCACAGGGAGTGGGCAGTCGGCACCTAGCAGCAGTCTCACCTCTCCAAGCCATGTCAACCTGTCTCCAAACACAGTCCCAGATTTTTCTTACTCAAGCAGTGAGGATGAGTTCTATGATGCTGATGAGTTCTACCAGAGCAGTTCTTCCCCAAAGAGATGTATGGAGTAAGTAGCTGACAGTGTGCAGTGTGTGCTGTGTGCAGTCTGTATCTCCAAGGGCATGGCTCGTCTGCTTGCAGAAATTGGTTTAAAAAGGTGGGGGAGGTCAAAAAGCCACTTTGTGTAACAGAGTGAGATTACCCCTGCCCTCAGCCACAGACAGGTAGAAGGAGGCAGTTTGTTCCTCTGCTCCTTCCCATTCCATCAGATACGTGTTCACAAACTCTAACAAACCAAACTGTGGAAGCCCCAGCTCAGGGCTGGAATCTGAGGCCATGGTGCATTTCAGGTGCATTTGCTGCAGCCTTTGGTGAGTGGCCAATGCCCTCACACATTTGCTAAAAGACATTCTTTGAAGTTGGCACCCTTTTCTCAAAATCTCTATTTACTCTTCATTTTTTATTAATTGAAAAATTAATTTTAAGAGATGCTACACATTCCAAAGAGGAATTAGTCAGCTGTTTTCTGCCTTCATGTGTTACCTGAGGCTGCAGGCTGTCCCCTTCCTTCAGCTGCAATCCATTCTGAGCTTTCTGTGAATTAGCATGCACCATGTGTATTAATGTCTGCCACTGCACATATATTGATGTCTATCACTAAATTCCTGGTCTGTGAATATCAAATAATGTGGTCTGAATTACTTAATTTGAACTGTGAGAATTTATTGGTCTTCTTCAGTTCTTCAGGGTCTGCTGCAGTCCTGACTCGGAGCAGCACAGGGAGCAGCCTGAAACGTCCAGATACCACAGAGTCCCTCAATTCTTCCATGTCTAATGGCACAAATGATGCTGGTAAGTGGCCTGTGTGAACTTTCAGTAAGGAGTTATTGATTGTCAGTCTGTGTGTAAATATATGCAGGGTTTTATATATACATATATATATATATATATATATATATATATATATATTTGTGTGTGTGTATATGGCCAGGTACTTATGGGAAGTGGTTTATCTACTGTTTCTTTACTAATGGAAGATTGCTGAATTGTAGGATTTACACCTGTATTTTTTTACATATATGCTGATGAAATACAGTCTGGTTTTGAAGGTTTAGAGGAAAACAAAAGCCATTTATTTGGTCCTTCAGATCTCTTTGATCCTCCCGACGATCGAGAAGATGATGGGGAAGGAGAGTCGGTGGAGGAGCACAAAAGTGTCATCATGCATCTCTTGTCACAAGTGAGATTAGGCATGGACCTCACCAAGGTAAACTTGCTGGGGTTCATGGGGATGGGAGGGGCAGTAAACCCAGAGTTCTGTGTAAAAAAAGGTTACATGATGTAACTACATGTTTGTTCTATGAGATAGTTAAGCTGTAATCTCTTTAGCATGGTGGTTTTGAATTGGAGTTCATACTGAAGGGGAAAAGCAGCTGCAGAATAAATATATCCAGATGCTAAAATCTGTTTGGGAAAATAGTTTGCTATGGCAAGTAGCTCTTTGTTCTCTTTGAACCTAATTCTTGGAGTACTTGTGAAGCTGGCATAGGGAGAATGCTGGAATGTTACTCCTGTCTTAGCTTCCTAGAACAAAGAGCTACAAGATCCATTCATTATCCATGGCATTCATATCCATGGATCCATATCATCCATGGCATTCAATAAAACACAAAGTGAAAGGGAGAAGTAACCATATAGTGAAAAGCTTGGCTTAGCTGGGATCTTAATGAGTAAATAAGTTGCCTGTGTATTTTGAAATGCTACTCTTAGGTCTGGTAAGGAAAGGGTTGGGTTCTTCATGGATGAGATTCCTGCTGGTGTCTGTCTGAAGGCAGAATGAACAGCATTCTGAAGGTGTTGGTCTTTCCAGGCAGCTTGGATAAATGTAACAAGTAATTCCAGAGTGAGAAAGGACAGGAGAGATCAATCCTTATCCTTAAGTTTCCTTAAGTGGATGAATTGAGCTGTCCAGCCTGGAATGAGCAGTAGATAATAAAAAGATAACACTTTTCTGGGGAAACAGCCAGCAGCTCACAAGCAAACTGCTCCAGGTTTCTGGCAGTTCTGAATAGGAATTTATCCAAATTGTTCTGGGAATTCCTGGGATAACTGAAAATTACTGATCTCAAATTAGGCTGCCAGGAATCTTTATGAGCATGTACCATGTCAGCAACAGCAATTGTTGGTGGATCACACTGAGCAGATCCACAATGGACCTTTGGGAAGAAGTAGGGAAGAGCTTAACCTTCATTTTGACAGGTACATGCAGCAGGATGGGACTGCAAGTGAGTGTAACTGAAAATTGGCAGTGTTCACAGAGATGAAATTAAATCAGCAGTGATGCTGTAATTCAGAACAGCTTTTGCTGTGCTCTGGGTGGGACTAGAATCCATGTAGGATGAGGCTGCTCCTGTTGAGCCTTAGGGTGTGGAGAAGATGCCAACTGACCTGCATATGTCAGAACTCATTGGTGAGCTCGAGCTCACAATCAGCTGAGAGCACACAATGCTGTGGGTGCTCTGTTTGCAGTTGGCTTTTGTACAGGATATTCAGATGCCTAGAGCTGGATGAGCTGTCTTTCTTCACTCAGGTGGTTCTTCCAACGTTTATCCTGGAGAGAAGGTCGCTGTTGGAAATGTATGCTGACTTCTTTGCACATCCGGACCTGTTTGTCAGGTATTGGACTGGAACAGGAGCATTCACTGGTTCTCATACTGGTCATGGCCCTTGTGGCTGCCAGAAGTTGGTACTTTTTGAAGAATGTTTCTTGGATTTTGGTTGGAACTTTAAAAACAGTCAAACCAGCCAAACTTTTAGTTGTAAAACAAGTGTAAAACTTTCCTGTATCCGAGGTCCCTGCTTATGTTTCACTCTGCCTCTCCTTTTTTCTCTCTCTCTGTAGCATTAGTGACCAGAAGGATCCCAAGGAGAGGATGGTTCAGGTGGTTAAATGGTACCTCTCAGCTTTCCATGCAGGAAGGAAAGGGTCAGTTGCTAAGAAGCCTTACAATCCCATTCTGGGGGAGATCTTCCGCTGCCACTGGGTGCTGCCTGGCACTGAAGATGACATGGTGAGCTTCTGGGGGTGTTTGTTTGGAGCCCACAGTGCAGAGGTGCAACCCAAAGCTTTGTTAAGTCACTGACTGAAATGGATTATGCTGTGCTTAAGTAGCAAATCAACAAAGTGTAGCAATTTCTTAACCAATTCTCCCCCTTCCTTCCTTGTTTTCTTTTGATAGAAGTATAAAATCATGCATGAAAAAGTTTGTTTTTTAAAGAATGGCTTGACATGTTGAAAATGCCCTTTTCCCCTGAACTTTTTCATAGCACTGATTATGATTTTGTTTATTCCCAAAGTTCTGATTTTTTGCTTTTATTTTTTAAGCCAGTGCAGCCCAGAGGGGTTTTTTGTTGTTTTTCTTTTTTGGCTCCTCATTTGGGCTTCTTGCCTTAGGAAGTTGCCAGTGGTGGTGTGGGAAGTGCTGCTGTGAGGTGCTTCATGTAGCCCCAGTGTAATACATCCAAATCAATGTGATCATTTGGGTATAAGCCATGTATTTTTCCCATTTCTTTTGCTTCCCACTGATCTGTTTGCTGAAGTCTTGTTTCTGAGGTGGATATTTGCACTCCAATTTGCTGGCATAAAGGCAGTGTTGTATTTGGGCTTCCACTGCTTCTAACCATGAATTAACTACACTTTGCAGTCTTTGCCACAGGAAATAAATATTAGTTTATGGTTTTGTGGTACATGAAATGTGATCATTATTAATATGCAGGTCAGACTTTTTCAGAAGCAAAACCAAAAACTGTTTCTGCCACTTAAATATTGTTTTGTAATTGGGTTTATGCATGAGTCTTTCAGTTTGACTGTTTTTTTCTGGGGACAATTAAAACAACGACATTTATACTTAAAAATAAGAGAGTAGATCCTTTAGAAAGGATTGTAGTTCCAGGACTAAGGAGTGCTGCAGTACACTTTCAGAAGCCTTTAAAGATGGAGGCAGCTTCTCTGGGAAGCTTGCAGTGTTTGCAGGCACTGTGAGTGATGGAATCCTCTCCCTGTCCCACAGGAGCCAGTCTCAGAAGGACCAGTCCCCTGGGTCAGTAAAAGCAACGTCACCTTTGTGGCAGAGCAGGTCTCTCACCATCCTCCAAGTAAGTTGTGACAGTACCTTTGCCAGGAGAGGTGGCAGCTGGAGGGGGGACAGTAAAATCAGCTCTTGGCTTAAATCTTGGATTTGAACTTTATCTTCAGATTTAAAAGCTGAATATTTATAAAGGCTGAAAAATTATAAACTGCTTTTGTGAGAAATTAACTGCAAACTCTGTTGCACATAAAGTGTGAGGCACCTGGGGATATTTCCCAGTGAATGAATTTGGGA
Organism: Pyrgilauda ruficollis; assembly: GCF_017590135.1. Taxonomy (NCBI): domain Eukaryota; kingdom Metazoa; phylum Chordata; class Aves; order Passeriformes; family Passeridae; genus Pyrgilauda; species Pyrgilauda ruficollis. Next base: position 13,659,881 of record NW_024527710.1, read on the forward strand.
ACAAAGGAATCAGTGTCTTGTGCTGTTTTTAACACCTGCCTCTCTCTTCAGTTTCAGCATTTTACGCAGAGTGTTTTAGCAAGAGGATACAGTTCAATGCTCACATATGGACCAAGTCCAAATTCCTAGGAATGTCTATTGGGGTCCATAACATAGGGCAAGGTATGTGTGTGTGAACTGAACAGCAGAGGAGAAGTTAAATTCTGCAACTAGGATTTTTAATAGAATAATTTACATAAATTATTTAAAGTCATGGTACTAAATGTAAGCAGTGGTTGAATTTATGTAACTGGAGCTTATGTATCTGAATTAGAGATGCCTTCCACCCTCTCTGTGTGCTGAAAACACCTAGGGCCCAGTTTTTCCCAAAAATACAGCCATCCCTGCCTCCTCCAGAAGCTGGCATTCTCAGCATCCATTAAAAATGAAGCTCCTCACATTTCCTTTTCATGGCACCTGTTTTTAGTGGCATATTTCATGGGATCATTATGAAAAGTTCTGTAGAGGTTTCGCTTAATGTTTTTCAAATCTATTTTTATTTTTCTTTAACAGGGTGTGTTACATGCCTAGATCATGATGAACACTATATTTTGACTTTTCCTAATGGCTATGGAAGGCAAGTAAATGCTCTAATTGGTATTTTCATTTTTAATGCCTTGTAATGTTTCATGCTTAGTATTTATTGGCCAAGAGCTTATCATTAGTGCATTTCTGTGTTTCTAATTGCAGGTCTATTCTCACTGTGCCATGGATAGAGCTTGGGGGGGAGTGCAGCATCAATTGCTCCAAGACAGGTTACAACGCTTCCATCGTCTTCCACACAAAACCATTTTATGGAGGAAAGAAGCACAGAATTACAGCTGAAATTTTGTAAGCAGCTTCCTTCAGTCTCACTTTTTCCTTCCTTAAATGCCAACAGCTTTAACAAGACAGTCAAGAATGTAAAACGCTGAAGCAGCAACACCCAGAAGAACTTAGCTCATCATTACCTGTCATGGAATTTTATAGCCAAGTTTGTGAGAGGGAGCTGCACAGGCCCATGTCCTACTTTATGCTGCTTGAAAACATCCTCAGCTGATTCCCAAAGGGAACTTTGCTCTCCTGAATTATCAAGTGTCTCCATCATTACCTTTCCTACGAATACAAATACTGCAGCAAGCCTTGGGATACTGCTCACAGTGTGTCAGTTGAAAACTTCATGTATTTTACCTGTGGTGTGGTGGATTTTGGTTAAACCCTGTGCACATACCCAGCACAGAGAATTCAGTGGAGATTCCCATTTGGAGATGTGCTGTGATGCCAGCGAGTGGATGCTGACAAAATGAAATTTAACTTGGTTTTAAATCATTGACACATTGATAGATGCCATTTAAAAACTGGTGTCTTGTGTTTCCCAGTAGTCTGGAAACCTTTTTTAAGCTTAAACTCACCACCCTACCTCCGTATGGAAGGCCTGTAAGTGCTTTCCTGAACTCCAAATGCAGATCCAGCCCTCGGGCAAGGCCTGTTTTACCCTTTTCAGTGCTTCCTCTTAAGGTTTATGTAACTCACTCTGCCAAACTGGCCCCTTGTAAACAGAACCCTCCTCTCTTCTGTGCTGGGCATGGACACTTTGGCTGATATAAACCAGGCTTTACAGAAGACCAAGTTTTGATCCTTTAGGATTTTTCAGTTGCTGTAATACAGCTGAGAAATAACTGTTTGTTTCTCTTTAGTTCTCCAAATGACAAGAAACCCTTCTGCTCCATTGAAGGAGAATGGAATGGGGTCATGTATGCAAAGTACTCCACAGGGGTAACAGCTTGCTTTTTTTCTCCTTTCATCAGAAATACAAGATTGTACTTAGAAGGGGGGGTTTGGGGTGGGTTTGTAGGATTGGTATTTTATTTTAAACAAACATTAATAGTTGGAACCTCCTATGAGGCTGTCCAAAAGAATGCTGAACTAGGGGTAAAATTTGTTCATTTGTTCTTAAGGAAGCTTGATTTCTGTACAAGAAGAGAACATGAAGAATTACCATGTTTCATATATTTCCTGCTAACCAGTGCACTAGAGTGTAGAAAATTTGAAGTTAGCTAAAGGACTGAATAGGTTTATTTCTTTTTCATCTTCCACTCCAGGAGAATGCTGTCTTTATAGATACCAAGAAAATGCCTACAATAAAGAAGAAGGTAAGGAAATTGGAGGACCAAGACGACTTTGAGTCTCGCTGGTAAGAACTTCAGTTTACTGGGAACATTAAGATTTTATTTGAGTTAGACTGCAGTTTGCAGTACAGGGACTAAAGCTGCACTGATCCAAGCACTGCATGCTCTGCTCTCCCTGAGCCCAGGTACAGGCAGGCTGGGGATTTAAGGGGGAAGAGGAGACCTGGAGTTCTCAGACACATCCTAATTGGGATCAAATGGATCAAATGTTCAGGGAGGTCTGGAGAGCTCCACCACAGCCTCCTCCCTCCTGCCGTAGCAGCACAAATATCACATATCCTGAGGGCTTTTCTGCCCTTCCTCTAACCTGACATCTGCCTTTATTCACTGCTATGTCTCCAGCTTGTAGCACTCTGCTCCCATAAAAGTCTCCCTTGCCCTTTCTCTTTGAAGCTTATGGAAGGATGTCACCTACAACCTGAAGATCAGAGACATCGACGCGGCCACGGCCGCGAAGCACGCGCTTGAGGAGCGGCAGCGAGCCGAGGCCAGGGCCAGGAAGGAGAACGAGACCTCGTGGGAAACCAGGGTGAGCTTTATTCTAGCAAGGTGAAGCTCAAAGGCCTGTAGCCTTGGTTCCTTTGCGGTTCTCCAGGAGAAGCTTACCCGTGGTTCTTCCTTTGCAGCTGTTCCACGAGGACGGCGAGTGCTGGGTGTACGACGAGCCGCTGCTGAAGCGCCTGGCTGCCGGCAAGCACTGAGGGCCGCGGAGCCCGGGCTGGGCAGAGGCGGCAGAGCCCGACCCCCGCAGCCATCGCACCGTGCGCGGCCCGGCCCCGCCCTGCAGCTGCAGCGGCTCCTTTCTCAGGGATTCTGGACTTACTGAGACAGACAAAGCAATTCACGAGAGGCTGAGCAGCTCCGGGCAGGGACCGGCTCTGGGGGCAGGGGCCGGGCTCAGGCCCTGCTCCTGCTCCCTCTGGAGCGGGGAGAGGCTGGGCCTGGGGCACAGACACTCTGTAACCACTGTGAATGCCACCGGTGGGAGCAGTTGCATAATAATCCTGGGTCCTACATATTTAAAAAGCAAGGAACAAAATGCAAGGTGTCATTTAAATCTCGCTGATGTTTGCAATGTGTAAATATGAGGGTTCCTCTGATGGGACAGTTTGTTAGAAAATGCTACATCAATGTTATCTTCCACCTGTACGATAATCAAATCTTTTGGCATTTCAGTGTCTTGCCCAAAATAACTGTTATTTTGAGATTGAAATGTAACCATAGATAATTCTACCCAATGCATCTTAAAGCTTCATAAAATAGATTTTTCAAACTTCTCTTATGGACTTTTTATTTATTTCATAATAAACCTTTGCAGGAAGACTTTTTCAGTTGAGTCATGATAAATTAATTATGTGAAATGTATTAGAGGTATTTGTTTTTCCACTGGAATAATCCTTGCAGCTAGCTAAACCTACTTATTAAAGTAGTTAATGAACTAGCAAAATGAGCATCTGCAACATCCACAGGAGAAGTTTTCTGGACTCTACATCCAGCCTTGCTAGCACGTCAGGAACCTCTGCATTGTGTGCTTTTGCTGCAGTTAATAATGACTGAGTAAGTAGCTAGATGTAGCAATCAAACTACTTTTCTCTCCACAGTTAAATCTAGCTTTTATTTGATTTCATCTTAATTTTGTCTATGTTGCACATACAGAAAAACTAAAAAAGCAGTGTGAGATGGAAGCCTTGGGCTTTTCTCTCCCTCCCACCACTGTCACTGCTCCGGGAGCGCTGCAGATCCTTTCCTGAGGAGCTGTCACTGCTGAGGAGCTGCTGCAGCACTGAGGGATGGCACAAGCCAGGCTGGACACAAAGGCAGAGCCCACAGCTCCAGACAGCTGGAGGGGAGAGTGTGGCACCCGTGGGGAAGTCAGGGCTGTGCCTCTTCTTAATGAACTTGGGAAGGTGATGAGAGGTTGGCTGGAAACTTGAGGAAAGCTTCCTCAGTGTCTGAAGGGGCTCTTCATCCCAGCTACCACTACAGCTCTGCTTTAATAAAAACAGGTTTGTAATGTTGATGTTGCAGAAAGCACCTGTATTACACAGCAGGGCAGGGCAAGGTATCAGTTTTATTTCAATATTTTATGGTAAGGGAGAACATTCAGAGTTGATGTGTAGGCTTTGATGTCCTTGATGGAAGTAAAGTCACGCATCAGAGAGGAGGGGGGCAATAAAACAAGATGAGGTATTTCACCAGATGAAGAGTTCTGTCCTGAGACAGCTGTCACCTCTGAGTCCCCTTCGTGCTTTCCATATCCAATCACCTGGGAAAAGGTACCAGAAGAGAAATTGGGATCTCATTCAGTGTTTCTCTGCCCTGACAATTAACTTGATACTAAAATGCAATTCTAACAAGAACACTACTTATAAATGAAGAAAATGTGGATAACCAGAGTAAGAGTGACATCACAGATCTCTGCCACACCCTTACTGCACTCTGCTTCTTGAAGGTGGCAGCAGGAGCTGCCAGACACTCACATGTACACTGAGCACTTTCCTCTGGTTGCTTCTGTGAGCTTGGAACCAGTTGACCAGGTCTGCTTGTGTAATAGACTTGAGAGCTTCAATCTGAAACCCACAGGAAGGAGGTTTTAGGAGGTCAGTGGTGATTCAAATAATTTCAAACATAAAAATATTTTCTCTGCAACCCCTACTCCACTGGATAAAAGAACCTTTTTAAAATAACATGTAATTTTAGACCCAGTGTGTCACTAGCAGCAAAAATCCCATGTATGCTTTTGAAACTGCTGCAAAACCAGTGTGGTTTTTGTGTCCCACCACTGCAGAACACCCACCTCCCGTGCCAGCCTGTCAAACAGGTACTGCTGGGTCACCACTTCATTCCAGTTCCTGTCCACTTCTTCCCCAAGGTGGGAGTCTTCACATTCTTTCAGTTTTATCAAAGCTGTTACCTACATGGGAAAAAGACAATTAGTTTTAATGGGTTTAAAACTACCTTAATTTACTAACACAGTCACTGCAGGTGAAAGAAAAGCTGAGTTACATTAACGAGGTAGCTCCTTCCTTTTGAGCTTAACTGCAAATGGTCAGAGAATGGATGTTTAGGGAACAACGGCAGAACAGAGCAAGAGGCAGGTTTTAAAAGGTGAGGCCTTTGTCCAGAAAACCTCAGAAAATTACCAGATAGCTGTAACTGAATCATGCAGTTCAAAGAAGAGCTTTTCAAGATGACATTTTACCTGGGTGCTAAAAGCCTCTTCAGATAAATCCTTGATTTTCTCTTCAAAGCAAGAAAGAAACTCCTCTATTTTTCTGTCAACTAATTCAGAACTAAAAGAGAAACAAATAATTCAATTAGGCAGGAAAAAAACAAATCCACAAAACACATTAAGGGGTAAAGTAGCAGCCCCCATATGATGAGGAAGGACAGGCTCACTTCCCTCATCCCCTGAAAAGCTCACTCATCTGAGAACACCTGGTGGTCAGTCTTTGCAGTGCTCTCGTTTTCAGCTGTACTCGGGCACTTCAGGTGCCCAGGCACCCCAGAGGCCACTGCTGGGATGCTGCTGGGGACCTGTCCTGCTGGGGACCTGCTCTGCTGGGACCTGCCCTGCTGGGGACCTGCTCTGCTGTCCCCAGCTGCAGCCCTGAGCCCTGCAGAGTTAGGGGCTGTAAGGATCAGGACTGAAAGAAAATGTGGTGTGATGGATCCTGAGGTTTCTGACACATTATAACCCTCACTGATGACACAGATCTCAGTAATGGAAGCATCCAAATGTAAAAATTAGAGGCAGCAGCACTGTGCTAATTAAGCTTTCACTGACACAGTGTTATTTTTCACAAGTGGCACATTTTTCAAATAACCCTTCAACTCTGGCAGGTCAAATGCTTGTAGTTCAAAGGCCCAGGTTTGAACAAAACCATAGCAGTGCTGTGCCTGCTGAACATGAGCCACCAAACAGCTAGACAGGATTTGAACTCTCCTGGCAGAACAGCTTCAAAAGGGCAGGGGGATATTTTACTTAGTCTTGAGATTACTTTTCACTATTCAAGTCAGGACCACTGCAGTTTTAAGCAGCCTAAGGCTACTCTTTTATTGAGGTGCTGGTTTTGAGTCAGGATGTTGTGACTGTCAGCAGTGTCCCTTCTGACATCCTCTTGAATTAAAAAATCCCTCTGTGGCCTGAAACAGGAGGGAACTCTTACCTGGGAGCAGGTGACTCCCACAGCCAGGGCTGGGAGTAGTGGAGAACTCTCCCCACAGAGCACTTACTTGTATTTAGTTGCCTGGGTTGCCACTGTGACTGAGAAGCCAAGAATCCCAGAAGTGTTCCTGCAGGTGGGGTACACGTGGTAGCTTCAAAGAAAAAAGACACAAGCACAATTAACTTTTCATTTACAGGACATGCTGCAAGTTAAAATAGTGTTGGTACTCTAGACAGAAAAATCTGAGATCGAAATTTGCAATAGTCTTATTTTCTTTATTTTCTGCATTGCTGCTTTTCAGTGCTTTCTCAGCTTTAGGAAATCCTTTTAAACTTGAGAGTGTTTTATTTGGGTTCCTGCAAACTCATCCAAGCACAGTGAGAGACCCAGAGCTGTGAAAAGCCTGCTCCAGTTTGCTGAGGTAGCAGGGTGCTCTGAGGGAGGCTGCTCAGCACCACAGAGCTGCTGTGAAAACAGCCCTGGGGAAGGGGGGCTGACTCTGGAAGTGCAAGGAACAACTTCATGCTGAATAATCCCGAGTTAACACAAGGGTAATAGCTGCAACTCTTACAGAAGTCAAAAGCAACTTGGCTTGCACCTTGTATTGGGGGTGCTTTTGGTTTTGTAGTGCTGATGTTGCTGTTTCCATTACAGCAACTGTAATTGATTAGCCACTGTGCAGGAAGGATTCCCAGAGTAAAACCACCAGAGACCTGTCAAAGCAGGGGTGTAGGAGCAGGTGCAGGAGAATTCCTCCCAGTGAACTCACCCAAGGGTCTGCTTGGTCCTCAGGAAGTCAAAGCAAGGCTCCTCCATGTGCATCTGAAAGAGCACAAAGGTACAGCAGAGGTGACACTGCCTGCAGCCCCCCAAGGGCTCCACACAGAGCACAGGGACACTGAAGTGCCCCTGGCCAGCCACAACCACTGCATTAAGGGAGCTCAGTCCTGTGGGCTGGGAGCTCAGGAACAGTCTCCTGCAGTGTCCATCACTGCAGCACCCCAACATTTCAGCCAGGGGCAGCAACAGAACCGCTGGGGGCCAGTTAGCCTCAGCCTCAGCTCCAAGCAGAGTTCAAGGGAACTGTGCTGAGTTAGGAGGCACAAACACAAACTTACCACAAGCAGCTCCATAAGGGTGTATTCCCTCAGGTTCCTGGCACCTGACTGGAAAGAGAATGAAGAATTTAGGGTGGGTTTAATGTGACTGCTCAGGCCGAGGTGACTTGTGGCACACACCTCAGCCTGGACTGCAGCACTGAGGGACAATTCACAGCAGGGACAGATGGGAAGTTCTGGTTTTCCCTGAGGGGACAGGCCCAGCCCAGCCCCCAGGATCAGAGCTGGGGACACCAGGAAGCCATCACAGCACTAACCCAGCTCCCAGCACCAGTACAGAAAGGGAGGTGCTGGCTTCAAGGAACACCCCACCTGGAATTCAGGGAATTCCACTTGGGTTGAGCCTTGGGGCACAGGGCCTGTGCTCATATGAGGTGTGTGTCCCCTGTGTGACATCCCTGTGCAGAGCCTGTCTCAAGGAGGGGTGGTGCCAGAGGGAGCAGGCCAGCCCAGCCCACACAGGTACCTGGTAATAGACTGTCACCTCGGAGTTGGCGTCGCCCTTGTTGAGAGTTTTCACCTTACAGAGCAGGTGGGTGTTTGGCAAATCCACCACCCGGAACTGCACAGGGCAGGGATGGGCCAGGGGAGCAAAGTGGAGCTTTCTGGAGGGAGAACAAACAGCACAACTTCAAACACCTGCTCACACCTTGGCCAAAACCAGAGCAACACTCAGACATTTACACACTTGGTCTGATGGTATTTTCTCCTTCCCCAAACCAGAACTACATCTGCTTAAACCGCCACCATCAACAGCCACCTCCTGCAAACACCAGAGGGAAGAAGGGAATTTCTCAGCACTCCCACTCTGACTCCTTCCTCCAGAAAAGAATCTTATCTTGATTATAGTTTCCATATAATAAGCAATTAAAGAGTCAAGAGATACTCACTGAACAACGTAATTCAGGAAATCCTTTGCTTCCTAGGGAAGAAAGCAAACACATCAGTTTTATTTAGAATTATTACCCCAATTCACAACCATACACCCGAGTGCAGCACTTGAGAGAGTGAGCCCCAAGCAAAGAACAGCTGAGCTGTCCTGCTCCCTGCATCCTCACATTGTCCCCAGTCCCTCCAGTGTCCTCTGCACCACACCACAGAGAGTCTCCACGCTGCTTTTTGTACTTCTCCAAAAGGAGAAGGCACAAGCCAAAGAAATAGCACCAGTTATCCTTACTCCATGTGTTTGGCACTAAATGAGGTTTAACCAAAACACTCAGGCAGTCAAATTCCCAAGATAAATGTGCTCTGAGGGAAGCTTCCTCCTGTGGCACCACTGTGGGAATTTCTCCATATCAAATATATCAATACACCAAACAATATAAAAAATGGTGGCAACAGAAGAAATAGATTACAGACATCTACTAATTTTTCCTATCAGCAGTTTAAATACATATTCCTGGAAACTTCTGTTCAAACTGACAACTGTGGGCTGCCATTGGCTTGTCCCCACAAGGTCTCCTGAGGCGTTGAAGGTGCCCAGTACCCAGGAGACTCCAGACTGCCAGAACAGAGTTCAGGGTGCTAGAGCCCAGTGTGAGCACTGGCACTGCACTCACCCTGCTGGTGAAGTTGCCTTGCACGAGCCCCTCCACGAAGAGCTGTGACTTGAAGGCGCTGACGAAGGCGGAGAGGGCCTCGATGGAGAGCCCCTTCATCAGCGTCTGGTACTTGTCGATCATGGACCACCGGCCGTGCTCCAGGATCAGCAGCCGCACGTCCCTGCAGGGCCAGGGACACAAGCACAGCTCGTCAGGAGCTGCTGGATGCCAGAGATGCCACTCCTGACTGCAGGCAGGGAGAGAGAGGGCGCCCAGCAGCCCGTGGCTGGCCCTGCTGGCTCCAGGTCCCTGCGGGACAGCGGCTCCCTGGCTGTGGGGTGCAGCCCCGCGTCTGCCCGGCTGCTGCAGAGCTGCTGGGGCTGCCTAAGCTATGAGCAAAGCCTGCAAACAGCCTGTGAGCACAGAGCAGGGATCCCTGAGCTCCTCAGCTCAGCCCCAGCACCTGCTGCTCAGCCACTGCTGCCCTCCCCCAGAACTCACTTGGCCAGAGTCTCGGGTTTGATGAGGATGTTGTAGTATGTTTTCTTCAGCTGCTCTGTTATCATTTCAAAAACTGCTGGAGTAAAGCTGAAGTCAGACAAGTAATCGATGATGAGCTGAAATAGAAGCTGTAAAGAGAACAGTTTCAAGTTGGGGTTTTTGTTGGTTTAATGCTATAAAATAATATAAAATTATCATTATTGAGACATGGAGCATTACTAAAGCACATTCCTCCATTTTGCCAGATGTTCTTCACTAAACAATTATATCCCAAATGACCCTTTCAGAAGGGCAGTGTTTTTACACAGTGAATAAGCTCAGTATCCCAAATCAATATGAGTTTCCACATTCTATTGAAACAAATCTAGCCTGGAACCCCCAACATTTCTGTATTCAATATTCCATTTTTTCCTTTTACAATGACATCACAACAGAGACATCATTCAGGATTAAAAAAGAGAATATTCAGACCCTGCTGCTTGTGTATTTGGCTTTTTCTGTTAAAACTCCTGTTAATAAGTCTGACAGGTGATTAATGGTCTTAAAGCTCCAGCAAAGCTCTTGCAATAGAAGTTAATGTTGTCTCCTTTTCACTGTGTCCTCTCTGTGCCTGCCGTGTCTTACATGAATTTAGGGAATGGGAACAGGGATCCCCCAATCCTCTCAGCAAGCCAACACAGAAAATCTGCACCCAAAATGAGCATGTTCAGAAGCTGGATCTCCAAAGTCAAATTGAAACCAAGATCTCTTTTCAGACACCCTTCTCCAGACATCATGCAAATAGGCACAACTTAGAGATGGAAAGGCTCCAATCCTCTTGATGGCCATGGGAGACACAAAGCTCTTTTAATAGGAAAAGCTGTTAAAATTTTAATGGAGATACAGTTATTACTTAAAAGGAAGATTTAAGTCAGCCTGAAGTCAGTAATTTGAGCTTGTGTAAGTTCACCCAACTCCATCTTTATACATGTAAGCACAAGAAAAAGCAGCACATTTGCTGCATTACCCTGCCAGAGACCAATTTTTCTATTTAAAACATCTCATCCAAGCATTCAGAGCTCCAGAAAAGCACACACACTGCAAAGCTGCAGGCACAACAGCAGTGAGGAGAGGAGCAGAGCTTACAGGTAGTTTGTGATTGAATCCTTTCACTCTGATGATCAGGCCATACTCTCCAGCCACCAGCTTGTACTCCAGCTGAGCCACGTCTGCTTCGTAAGCTGGTTCCCCCAGGTTGTGGGAAAGGATGTTTACAAATGTATCAAACAAGACTATGCTGGAGGGAGAAAAGGGCAGGGGGTTAAAAAGGAAGAAAAAAAGGATGGACTAAATATGAGAATTAAGCCAAATGAGCTTGATGGTACATGCAGTGAATTCCAACAGAAATGGAATTTGTGTAAAATGAGATGCAAAAAGAAATTTTCCCAAAAAAAACAGAAATAGAGAATGCAGGTTTCCCTTTGTGCAAAAAGCACATGACACTATTTAAAAATTATCTGGACATTCAGCTATTCCTTGCAAGGTGAAAGATTCCAGCTTCACAAGATTTAAGGTTTCTTCAAGATAAGAATGCACATTTTAACAAGACAATGCTCAAAACATGGAAAAATCACAGCAAATGAAATTATTTTACTTTGTGTAAAGGTGTGGGGGACATATAGACTCAGTTATGCTCAATACTTGAGTAATGAGTATGATTATTTAGCTATGATAATGATTATTTATCTACCAAGGCAAAAAAGTAATAATAAGCTAGAGCAAAGCAGGCTATACAACCTGGACACTGCAGTCCCTGCTTTCAGGTTTTTGTTATTGCCTGGATTCCAATTCAAAGATTAAACTAACACACCTCATAAAAACAGATTTTAAAAGGCTTTCCCAAAACACGATTTGTGCGGGTCTTGGCAGGCTTATGACAACAGCACTGTGACACTGGTTACAAGTGGCAATGGCAGCCAAGTGCAGCAGACCCAGAACTGCACCCAGAGCTCTGCCTGACCCCAGCTGGTTTCTCAAGGCTGCTGCAGCCTCTCCTGCTCCTGCAGGCTCCCAGGATGCTGGGACAGGCTCAGGACATGAGTGTGGACTGCTCTTTCCAGGAGCAAGCCCTTCTGTGAGCACTGCTGCTGTTACATTGCTTTTCCCCAGACCTGCCCTGGGGAATACAACACCGTGAACTCCTTACACATCTGATGGCTACATGCAGGACTGCTGCAGAACCACCAGCACCAAACTGCAGAGAAAACCACAAGGAAGGTGGAAGGATGTGAAAGGACACCTTATTCTATTCCTGCTTAAAATGAAAGTCTCTTCCCTGTTTTCCACTAGGTATGGTAATTTAGCTACTCTGCAAGGTAAGCATAAATAATACAATCCTCACTTCTCTGCAGACTGCTGTATCAATGGAGAGATCAGATGGAATCGAACATAACCTGCGGAGGAAAAGGAAATTTCAATGAGCAATTGTATAGAAAGTGACAGTTTTCTGAACTCAAATATATTTCCATCAAGTTGCTCTTTGGTGACAATTTGAGTTTAATGAAAATGGTCATTCATCTGTAACACTTTTTTTCCTTATTTTAAGAAATCATTAAATCATTAATCATTATTTTCTTATTTTAAGTCATCACTAAATGTCTTCTCCTTCTTACTCCAAAAATCTTCCCTTTGAAGTACCAAATATTGGAAAACAAAGCTGTGCTTTGCAGAATACTCCCATGGCATGACCACTATAAATAGAAAAAGAAAACTTCACAGAACATCTGTTTAAGAGACACTAAAAACTGTGACATTCTGCTTGAAAGCAGCAATATATTTTACACCCTTGTTCCTGATCCAGGCTGTATTTTTCTCTTGCTGTAGAAGAGACTATGTCCCTTCTAATTCAAGTGCTTCTTCATTCTCAAGCCCTTGTCTCAGCAGCATATTCTGTCTGCCCAATCCTGTCCCCACACAGACTGTTCAGAAGTCAGTAAATTTCAGTGATTCCACTTTTCAACCTGAGATATCAGCAGGGTGTCTTTGTTGCCTTAGCTCACCTGCTTCTCTTTTATTGTAGCTAATAAACATGTCAAAAGGACTATAGGAGAGCTGACAGCAAGCACTAGTTTAAATTCGGAACACTACCAGGGGTTATTTGCCTTCAAATAAATTCCAGCTGGTAAAAGCAGGGAGAAAACCCTCAAGCATTTACCTTTTGGGATTTTGAATTTATCATCCTTCCTGTACCAGAGACAGCCCTGTTGTGTGCTGAGGGTTTTGACTGGATATTCTGTCTCGGGGCAGTCAGCAACTTTCAAAGCAAAGTCGGTGGCTAACAAAGAGAAAAAGCACACCAAAACCACATGTTAGTGTGTTTCACAGACACAATCAGGCTAAATTCATCTAAGTCTTCAAAAGTATCAAAAAATAGGTTTTTCCCCTCCAGTTTTCTAAATTATTTGTGACAGTACTTTCCTGGACCCAAAGAACATCTCTTTTTCACTTCCACACCAGAACAGTGGCTGGAGCAGAGCAGAAGTGGTGGCATCACATTCCATTCAGGACACAAGTCCTGGCTTTCATTTCATTTGCTTTTGGCAACAAAGCCAGATGGTATTTAGATGCTTTCAGAAGCAGGACGATTAAGCAAATAAAATTCTTTTCTAAGGTGTCTGGAGCTCTGTATTAACTCTCACTAACTGTGAGGCCTGCTCTGTTATGAATATATCATCTGTAATTTTATATACCTTAAAATAACTCAGTTCTTAAGCTTATAAATAAGAGTATATAAAATCTAGCTCTTCTAAGGTGTCTGGAGGTCTGTATTAACTCTGACTGTGAGGCCTGCTCTGTTATGAATATATCATCTGTAATTTTATATACCTTAAAATAACTCAGTTCTTAAGCTTATAAATAAGAGTATATAAAATCTAGCTGAACAAAGTGCTCATTTTTTTTAATTTGCAAAAACTGGTTGATACCAGTTGTTTAGGCTGTTTCTAAACCACAGCAAATTCTCAAATAAATCACTGGGGAAGATTTCACTCATGCCCAGCTGCCTTACCTATGTATTTGTTTTCCTCTGGAAGGTGTAAATCCGGATTTAACTCAAAGTCACTGTCCCATAAATCACTCCAGTACCTGTCAATATCTGTTAAAAACCATGAAATGCATTAGTTCAACAGGAAGGGAAGGCCATTCTATTTCCAGACATCTTTTCCCAATCTCCAGAAAGATCTGCAGTATCAAAGCAGTTTCTTAACATCATTCCATTCCTCAGGACTCTTTCTAAATCCCTTCCTACAAAATCTTCTGGAGCAGGACTGAAGCAGTCCTATTAAAAGGCAAATCAAGTCTGCCTCAGTAACCCAGCTCCCCCTGTATCCTGTGCTCCCTTGCTGCTCTTTCCCCTGAATGGCAGCCAAGTGGAGCTCGCTGGGACCCCTGCCTCCCAAAGGAACTGCAGGAGTGGGAATCCACTGGCAGCAAACAAACAGCAGGTTTGGGTGGCACAGAGACTAATGCAGAGCTCAAGAAAGCACTGAGGATTCATTTCCCCACTGCCATGCACTTGTATGGCACAGAGACTAATGCAGAGCTCCAGAAAGCACTGAGGATTCATTTCCCCACTGCCATGCACTTGTATTTTGTGTAGTCACCCTTTCACTTCCTCTAATGCAGGAATCAGACATTCTCAGCTCCTGCTGCTGTTTTACCTTCCATGCTGTACTGAGTCCCAAACCACTTCTCTTTGAGGTGACACTGGCCTTCGTTGGCAGCAGACAGCAAAACCAGGTTGGCTCTCTGAGGGCTGAGCTGGTTCAGGGCATCAGCAATGATCTACAAGTTCCAGACAATATTTCAGTTCAAATGCAGCTCTGACTGCCTGAGCCAGCAAAGACTTCTCAGTTGGAATGTAGGAAGAACAAGACATAACAAGCTTACAAAACAGATTTGCTTTCTGAATACAACAAGTGTTTCAATTAATACAAAACCTGTGCCTGCATTATGTTGAATTACAAATGCCTGTACACATGCCTGTATTACACAATATGCACATGTTTTCCTTACAACAAAACATATAATCAGAGTTCAAAGAACATTTACCTCTGGCTTGTATTCAAACAAGAGCTGGTCTCCTGTCAGAAAATCTTCCTTCTGAAACAATTGCATATTCTCACAAAGGTTTTCCACATAGTCAACTGGATCTGTCTGCAAGCAAAGAAATAAAGCTATTTGTCACATAATCAGGAACCCAAGATACCAATTTTCTGTTCTGAGAAGAGCTTGACCAGTCAGATACGTTGAACAAGTGTTGGATGCTGTGCTTGTTACAGCATTTCGTTTCAGTTATTAAATTAAATATATTTCATAACCGTATCTAATGTTCAGTCTCCTTTGAGAATCCTGAAATTTCAGACACATCATCTTTGTAGAAGAAACCCTGATTATGCAGTTTACAGGCATGGAATCTACTAAGTTAAAGACCCAGCAGAATGCACTCCTTGCCTCCAGGGGACACAAGCAGAACCCTGCAATAATTCAAGATTTAAAATGACCTGGAAAGCACAAGGCAAGGAACTGCAGCTGCTGCACGAGTACCTCTGGCTGTGCTCCCTTCCCCAGCTCCCTGCCATGATGAGCAGGAGGAGGTTCTCCTTTCTGAACATGAAACACACGCTGTCTTTTAGCAGGGTAAGGCTGCCTGGAGGAGCAGGCTGCTCAGCTTCTTGCTAAGTGCTTTTGGGGTGTTTGCAGCAGCCAGCACAGGACAGGACAGATCCTGGGTCAGACAGAGAGCACAGCACACCTGGAAGGAGCTGAGTTTGGCACATCTGTGTCTTGTAAATGTAGGGGAAACATGCCCAAGGAATTCTTAAGACACCAAACACCTGAGGAAACATTAAACTTCTCCTGGGCACCCCTCATACCAAGCCCTGCCTGTGAGACCATCATTCCTTAGCACAGCTCCATCCACCAAGCAGAAAACTGGGGTGCCATGACTAAGTCATTCTTCTGGCCCTGGCATTCACAACCCTGTCACAAAAGCACACACAAATCTATGTTCCTGCTCTATGTAGTATTTCTATGGATGGATTTGTTTTCCCAAAAGGAAATTTCAGTGACATTCAAAGAAAAAAAAACAAGTTACCTAGTAAGAAACAGAACATGGCTAAATGTAATAGGAGTAAGAAAGTCTAATCTGAAAGAGCCTACCTAGCAGGTAAGGAATGAAAAATCAACATTAAATTCTGTTAGGGAAAAATCTCAATATTTCTCTGCCTAGAATACATCTCCTTTCAGCAAAATACAACCTCATTAAGTGCACAATACATTTCTTCTCAAATAGAACTTTGAAAATGTGTTTCAAAATGAAAAAGTAATTACTTTTCATGGTTTACCTATTTCAGAACAGTGGATAAATACCTGTTCCTGGTAGTGAAATTCATTAGCTTCAATCTTTTGTATTTCTTCCCATATTCTGCAAGGAGAAAGATAATAAAAGTGGATTTTCTCCATTATTCCACAACATTTACCAAGACTCTTAAAAAAGGAGCCTTCTAGGAAAGGCATCAGTGGTGAGATGGATGATTCATTCAGGTACAAGACACAAAAGTCAATATTAAATGCACTTCCCAAAACGGCATTTCTCAGGAGTGGCAGAAAGTTCTTCTATTTTCCAAAGAGAAAGAGAGTTAACTAACAAGAGTCAAAATCTGATACCAAATTAACATAAACTTAGGCTAACACCAGAACACCCAGTCCTGACTTCCACAGACCTGGCTCAACAAATTCATTTAAAATGAACACAAAACTGTACCTAAATATTTTCTAAATATTTAGAAAATTTCTTTTTAAACTTTTTTAAACTGACATGTTTTCCACACAGAGAAGCCTTACTAGTGACTCCCTGTTTATGCTCCAGGAATTCCACAAGAAGTGCAAACGCTACAAATAACAGGATAATGGAGAAGGACACCACCACAGATATCTGCAGGAGTGGCAAACACTTGCCTTTGATCTGGCCCCCTTCTCTGCAGCATCTTCACATACTGAAACACAACGTGGGCCACCTGCAGACAGAAAGGAACAGATTCATCTTTCCAAACATTAGGGAAAACAGCAGGAAAAACAAGCTGCAGGACACCATACCTCGTAGAAGTGCTTGTAACCTTCATCAGTCAAAGTCACAGAAATGCTGAAGATGGAGTAAGTGGAGTTCTGTTCAAATCCTGTCTCTCCATTTCCTCCATACAATGCAAGGGCCCAAAACCTACGGAGAGTGAAAGGTACTTATTAATTAATCCTTTCAGCTTTGTTTGAGCTTAGCTAGAAGCAGGATATCACAGGATATCTTTATTTCAGAAGCTTTCAATCCATTTACAGTTTACGCAAAGCTTTTCCAGTTTAAGGATGTGACCTCAGGATACAGAATTAAAGAAAAACAGTGAAAAAGCTGAGTAACCTTTTGGAGATCTCAAAGATCAGTCATATACTGCTGCTCCATGAATCACAGACAAAAAGCCCATTTATTTCTTACTTGGGTTTATCATCACCTTACAGAATATCACTACAAAATACTGATAAAAAAGGCAGGCTTGGCTTGCTTTTACATCTATAGAAAATATAAATACACAAAACAGAATTTATCTGTATTTGAATGAGATCAAAGTATTTAATAACCATGCTTAAAAAACACATACTTTTTCCTAAGGAAAGAAAGAACACTGCCTTTGCCTTCATGTCCCACCAGCCAGGAAATATAATGAAGAGGCTTCACCCTAAGAGAAAGTTTGGAGAAGATTAGATGTCAGGAGGTAACATATTTCATAGCAAGAATTCAAATCACTGGGCTAATGACTAAAATATGCACTGTCTCTTTTTTCAGGGCAAGTTTTGCATTTTCAGGCAGAATTAAAATAATAAGCTGAAAGTGTGGGAGTTCAGAACATAATGACTGATCTGAGTCAGTGAGGAAAGGAAACTATTTGCAGCAGTTTAATTCGTTTCTAAAATGCCCCCCTAGCTGAACCAAAGTAATCTGTTAGACAAGTAAATGAGATTCTTTGGTTTGTTGTGGAAGTCAATAAATTATTCACAGCATAAACAAGGTAGAAGTAAAATGCAGCACAGTGTACCTGTAATACTGTTCTTGTGGGGGAAGTGCCCAAGTGATGGTCAATGAATGAACTTTCCTGATGGGAACAACTGGACACAAATAGATTAATTAATTATAAATATACCTGACAAGACAGAGATAAGTAATTTTACATAATTCAGAAATAGTTAAAAGCTATTTAAAACCACACAGAATTACTCTACAAAGTATCTGGATCACCCAGACAAAATTTCTTTCAGCATTCAGGTATTCAAAACATTTAAATCCATTTCACTTACCTCTGTAAAGCTTGTGAAACTCCGGTGTGTCAAAGGGCTGAGTCAGATGGCCAAAGCTGGGTTTGGGTAAACCACTTAAAAGCAAAATGGAGGTGAGATGTTACTGGCAGGGGTTCAAGGCTACACTGAGATATTCAAAGGCATCAGGAGCACAGCTCTGCAGGACACCAGAGAGCCTGGAAAGGGCCCTTTTTCCAGGGTGCAGCCCAGCATCCCCCAGCCCCAGGGAGGTACTCTGGGAGGCAGCCTGCTCACACAACTCAGCAATTAAGAGGTGGATTCCACCCCAACACTGCCCCTTCCTTCTGTAGAAGAAGCACAAAACCTCCTTCTGTACAGCCAAGAACAGCAAACAAGAGCCTGAGGTCACCCTGGACCCAAGGAATCCTGACGGATTGTCTGGTGGGGCAGGAGGGATGAGGAGGGGTGTGGCCAGGACAGACAAATGTGTCTCTGAATGGCATCAGGCTCTCACGAGAGCATTTCCACAGAAACAAATATCTTGAAAAAGGGAAAAAAATGCTTTTCAAGTTAGCAAAGCTTTTGCAGAACCCCCTTTTTAGGGGGCATATTGGAGTGAACCATTAAAAAAAAGATTTATTTCTAATCCACTACCACTCTAAGGATGACACTTAAATTCCAGATACGATGTTAATTAATTTTACTTCTAATTATTTGTGACACAAAGCAAAGATAAGCAATGTGAAATGATAATCTAAGTTTGAATGACTTATCATAAAGTGAAGGGAACAGAACATATTAAGCAAACACTGCTTCAAGTGAGCACCACACAGCTCACAGTCTAAATAATTCTTAAGCAGAAAAAAAGTCTTCCTGGAACAATTAACAGTGGTCTTTAATTTAAAAAGTTGCCTTTATTTTTTCCCCAGATAAAAATGTTAATTAACAAATGGTAATTTCCTTTGTTTCTCCAGTAAGGGACTTTTGAAAATGTCATTTTAAGAAAAGATAATTTTATCATCTGCAATGTCTTTATGCATCAAATTAATCTTACTTATTTGGGATCTCAGAGAAGATTTCTGTCACCCACTTTTCCAACGTATCCAGTGTTTCTAAAAAAAGAGAGAAGAAAGACAGAAATGCAATTTCCTCAAGATCTAAGACAAGTTACCTTATCTCACCAGTTCAGTTATTTCAAAGAGGCTGCAAGTCAGTGTATTTGAAAACTGCAAAGTTCTAAATTATAAACTTCAAAGCTGCTGGTTTGAGCCAATTCTTAACATTCACTGAGCGGTATCCGTGGCCACAGCTCTGGATTTGTGTAGGGTGCCCAAATCTCAGGCTGACACAACTGGGATTTAAAGTTCAGTCGTGTCTGGAGTGACTGGGAGAAGGAATTACTGTCTTAGGGATCTACAAAATCACCAGGACTCGTTCCATGACTCGCCAGATTATGCACAGGAGTTCTCCCCCTCAAACTCAGTCCTGCAGTCTTAAGGATTCCTTCTCCCCATCCTCTTTTCTGAGGGAAATAAGTCACAAACCAGAAGGGTTTTTAAAATAAAAACTTTGCTTGTTTAAGCACCCATTCTGAACTGCAAAAGTGATGATGTATATGTAAACAATAGCAGTAAACAAGTCTGCTTCGGGTAGAGGAAGGATTCACTGTTGGGTTTGTTTTAACAGAGAAGGAAATACAAAATAGACCTGGCTGGTTATCAGTTACCACCATTTTCTTCCCAAACACCATAGAAAACACTACAATCCATCACTGGCTAAATGACTATTCAAGAGGCATTCAGCACCCTAAGTAGTTTACTGTCTAGACCAAACTTAAAAGCAAAGGAGAAGAAAAGAAAGAATGCCTCTATTATTACTATCTCCATTTTAGAGATGGGAATTGCAATCAGTTTTAGCATTCAACAAAACTCCTCCCTACGCACAGATCTAACTTGAATAACTTCTGAGAAATGTGTTTCTTCTATTCTCAGCAGAAACAACCCACAGGTCTGCAGTTCTCCACTGAAATAAAATTCTAATCCATTTGTACAGAATTTTTCAAGCTATGGAGAAAAAAACAGAACCTCTACTCCTCCTAGACAAACAAGACAACTGGGAGATTCAGTCTCAGTCTCCTCATCACTTGCTGAGGAGTTTCACTGTTGATGGCAGAGAAACCAGCAGCATTAATTCATTTAACTGGTTTGACTCTTCATTGCTACAAGATTATTTCTGAAATGCTATCTTTGAGATTTTCCCTTCTGTGTTAACGTGGAACCCATTCAAAAGGTTTCTCAAGAAGCAGCAGGATGACAATAACACAGCACAATTGCTCAGGTCTTGTTTCATCTGGAAACCAGGCTACAATCTACATATAAATACCCTCTGCAGGACTGGACAAGTCACTAGACTGGCTTGGGCTACAGCTGGACCGGTTCCAAAAGCACCAACAGCAGCAATGAAGCTGTTTTTAAGGAGCAACTGATGTTACCTTTAGACTGGACAACCAAAGTCATGTAGTGAGCAGAGTAGTGGCGCTGCCAGAATTCCCTCAGCCTGGTGTAGGTGTCGATGTTGTTCAGTTTGGGCTCGTGCTTGAGCGTATCTGCATTACCTGCAAACATCACAGGGGAGGCAGGGCTAGTTATCCACACAGTGCTTGCAGCAAGAACACACACAGTGAGAATTCACTTTCCTCCCTAGGTCTAATCGTGGTAAAAGCACATTAAAAATACCTAATAGAAAATTGGAGCGAAAGGACTGTTAAGTGAAACTGGGTACTTTCTGATTTCTGTTCTTATCCAAAGGACAGCTGATATTTTTATGACAAGGAAGGCCAGAGTCCTCCTGCCTTATCACTTCTCTCACTGTGTGTTGCCAGCCATTCCCTCTCCAATGGAACTTGCAGAACAGCAGAGGGAAACAGAGGAGGAAATAAGAAGTTCAGTGTATGTCACCACAGAAATTTACAAAAACAAGCTACACTTCAAAGCTGGTAACTCTAATACCCATCAATCACACTGCTATTTACTCATGCACCAGCACCACAGGGTGAGGGAGAGAGGACTGGACTGTCCAAGAGAAGGACAAATTTCCATTCTGCTCCCCTCAAATGACTGTGAAGGTCTAACTCCCAGAAATTCAACAGTGAATTATTTACTTTGGAAAGCCTCCCTTGACAGACAATTAGAAATAATTTATTTTTCCAGGAAATTCTAATAGCAGAAAAAAACCAAGCTTAAGAAAGATGGAGATGACTCAGAGAGCACCACCTTTGTGTTAAGAGAAAGTTCCATAATTATACACCCTGGGCACCCAGTTATAACATAGAAAAAAGCAATACCAGAAAGAAAAGTATCTTAGAAAGGCGACAGCTGCTTTTATTCCCAACCATTTTCCTGTAAAATGGATAATTGCTTGAGCTCTTCTGAACAAGTTTAATGGTTGCTGTGATATGACAGTTCATGTTAGTGCATCTAACCACTCAAACTTCTAAGTGGTTAAAAGTTTAAGTATCATTACCATTTTATAACACAAATTCAGGACTTACCCCAAAAGAATTTCTTCATAGGATGTCCAGGCCTGGCAAGACTCCCAAATAACATCTCCTTTCTGTTTGCATCAGAAGGCCTGGCGAGCTGATACTCTGTTAATTATAAGAATTTGCAGTGGCATGCATCAAAGTTTGACATCATGTTCCCACAAAACAAAGCACAAACTGAAAAGGAGACATACACACAGATGCAGTCTGGAATTTCTTTTAATATATGAATAAAGTAGTGAAATAAGAAAGTAATAATGCAAATAAGAAGAAAAATGTAGCTGAGAAGGTGTTAGAAGTAAACTAAGTGTTAAGAAGGAAAAGCATGTAAAGCACCAACTTGTCCTGTCTGAATGATCTGATTATGTTAAGTTCAATGGGGACAAAAGGCTATCAATATTATATAGGATCAGGCCCTGCAGTGAGAGCCAGAGAACAATTACAAACTTGTTTCTACCATATGTCACACAGAACAACCCCTAGCCTAATAATGAAATAAGAAATTGAAAGGTGAACAAGATAAGTTTCTAAAAATGTAGCTTTACAACCACTTTACACTAATCCAAATATGGGCCTCTGCCAAAATCAATTCACCCTCCTGAACTGCATTTTCCCATTCCTGTTTTGCTGGTAATAACAACCAAGTACAGCAGAGCTGTAAACTAATTCCTGTGGCTGGGCTCTCCTGCAGCCAGTTCAGCAAGCTGACACCATTTTCTGGGCAGCACATTACCATGGTGCCACTGCAAGGCAAGGACTGGTTCTGCACCACCAAGGTGTAAAATGGCTGAAGCTGCTGAAGAACCACACCTTAACTCAAAGGCAGGTCCTTGTTTACACTGACTTTCATCTAAATTCAAAGATCAAATCGCCCACTTCTCCTTGCCAGAAGACAGATAAAGAAAATTACTTGGAATAAATATTTGACCTAGTTGGGATATCTGCTATTTTTTTCCTAAAACAGTGACATTTTAGAGGCAGTCTGGGAGTATCCATCACATACAGGAAAATCAACACTCCACTCACTTCTGTGCCTGGTTTAATTTCCTTCTGGGAAGTGACTTTTCAGTTACTCAGGTGTTAGAATAAGGAGACAAGTAAAATCACCTCAACTTATTGTATTAACTCTGCACAGGACTGGAGAGAGCTCTGGAGCTGTGCTGGAGCTAAAAGCATTCCTGAGCCAACAGAGCATCCACATGCTCATGTAACTGCCCTGCCAGTTACTGCCAAACCACTTCAGATTATTAATTTCCAATTAATGAAAATGCAAGGGTAAACTTTCACAGTGCTGGCACCACATCCAGTCTTTCTTCCTCTAAAAGCCACTGATGTCTAACAGCCACAAAGCTTCAGTTCAAGAGTTTAATCTCTCTGGTAAGTTATGTGAAGTTGACTGAAGTGCTTAGAAGGGGAGTTCAACACAGAAACCAATAAACAGTATCACAAATCAGGTTTTGTTTTAAGATGGACTAAACACAGAGGAAAAGATTCTCTTACTTACCACTGTCTACAGCCTCCACTTCTCGATCTATTGCATCCCTGATCATTAATGGGTGAATAAAGAATTGTGCCCACCTATGGAACAGAAAAATTCATGTACTTTTCTTCAGTGTCTATGAAACCAGGGCAAAACCCCAGTAATTAAATCCAACATCTACTATTTTGGTTTACAAAGTTGCTTGACTTACTACAAGCTAAGTCATTATTGACTATAATGTCTTAAAGAAAGACAAAAGCCATCAGAAAGCAAAGGGCAGAACTTCCCAGCTCCAGAATGGCACTGAATTGGGTGGATGCAGTAGGATATGGCACTAATGGGTGCAGGACTATCTGCATTGCATCCTGAGAATGCTCACACCACATGAGACAATGATCCACCTAGTCTGGAATCTGGAGCTAACAGGGACCAGTATCAGATGCTGCAGAGAAAATCCCAGCTGTTCCTCAGGAACAACATGACCACAGAGGAAGTTTCCTCCTAACTCCAGGAAACAAACTGTTGTGAAACACAAGTTTCTATACCCATTACAATTTTATTATCTACTATAGAAGTCAATGTTGTCATCCAAATAAATTTCTTCTGTATCCTCAGAGAGCAGAGCACTGGAAATGGAGAGATCTGCAGAGCATGGAGACTGCAGAAGGCTGCCAGAGAATCTAATAATTCTATTTCATTTGCTGAGGTTTTTTAATGAAAAACTGAACTGGCTGAAGCAAAAGGTTAGGAGTAGTAAAACGTTAAAAGTAATAGATCCATGATGGAGTTCTATGGCCAGAAGACCCATTACACTGAAGACAACTGAAAGGTGATTCATTTCTATTTCTTCAGATCCACAAGTGCTTGAATGAGCAGAATTCATCCTCAGAATTCATTTATCTCCTTTGTCTGAGAAGCTGTCCTACAGAACTCCTAATTTCTGCTTCCCTCTGCACTAAGCAAGTTGTTGTGACAGATTGCAATTATATTTTTTTATTCTTTTCCACTTTCAAACATCTTAAAAAGCTGAAGTAATCTGCAAATGGAAGCTGAAATTGGCCTAGTAAAGTAAAATTTAGGTTATACTTGGAAAAATGTGCAAACACTTGCTCTTGTGTCAAAGTAAATTTGCAGTGGAGCCTACTCTCCTCCTGAGATATTTTATGGCATCAAGAATATTCAGCTACACCCCTATGAATGAGAAATTCCTCTCAATAGAGGAAACAATGCCAACCAGTGGAGCTTTGTTGTTCCAAAAGCACAAAAGAGCAAGTTAAGCACTTTCTGGCAAAAGAGACATTCAGCAGTGAATGCACTGGGTTAAATGCCTCCTTCTGAGACACACATTGTACCATAACTTTGAAGGCTGCCTGAAACAAACTAACAATTTAGAAAAAACAGTAACTCTACCAGAACAGACACTTCAAGGGATGAGTCACTGGGATTCTGGGAGCACTTCCCCTCTGATCAGTTGTCACATTGCACAACATTTCTCCTGTCATCAATGCTACCAGTTTAAGATTGCCAAAACAATCAAAGAGCTGCATGTGTTAAGACTTAAACATGGGTTCTACATAATCCCACAGAAAAAAAAAAAAAAAAAAAAGGAAAGCATGTTCTGTGTAACCTACATAATCCCACAGCAAAAAAAACCAGCAATATATCCAAAGGGAAACAGCCCTTTCCTATATTCAGTATCACTGCTGTAGTGCAGGTAGCTATGGAAGTTCAGCAACAGCTTTGATCACCCCAAAATGAAGAACTGGACAACTACACCCAAGCTCCTGCGGCACATACAAACATTAATTAACACCTAATCACCATTCATACAAAGTTACCTATCCAGGGCTTCTTTGAAGTACTTCCTCTGCACATCAAACTGGAACACTGTCCTCTCACAGTCCGTCGAGGCGTTGTCACCGCCCCCGTGTTTCTTCAGGAACGCATCAAAGCCGTTCTCATCTGGGTACTTCAAACTGCCCATAAAAACCACTGCAGCAAAACATCACCAACAGTGCAAAAATGACATTAATCTGTTAATCCTGACTGCAGCTAGAGCAACCCCTCTGTGACTGACCCACAGCTCAGAGGCAGAGGAAATCACTGAATACCTACAGCCTGGGTGATGTGCCCAGTACCTGCTGTAGTTTGCCTGACAGTGCCCTCCCAGGCAGGCCTGGCCTCAACCAGGCAAGAACAGTATTTTGAAATACACCTGGTCAGAAACTTCACATGGTTTCTGTGTCCACATTGCTAACTCATCACCCTTTACCAGGAGACAAAGCTCCAACCTGGTCTATAGAGCCACAGGTAACGTAATTCCCCTTAATTTAATGTGTAACAAATAAAGTTGATATAAGCTAATGCACAGCTTGGCAAAGTGTATGAGACACCCTCTCCCATATTAAGAATTCCTTACTAAGTCAGTATTTGTATAAAATCATAAGCTCATGAAAATAAATTCTCAAATAGCCAAATTAGGAATTGATACTAAATACTTCAGAAATGCAGAGCTACACAGCACCCATTTTGCACTGAAGCTGGAGAAGATGAAACAGGAGCAGATACATACTATGTTCCAGGAAGTGTGCTAATCCAGGCAGATCTTCAGGATCAGAGAAGCTGCCAACAGCAACACAGAGGGCTGCTGCAGACTAGAGAAAAGACAACATTCTCAGTAAAAGCTGCTTCAAGAAATACTTCAGGAAAAAGACAGAAGTACAAGATGAATCAACTGGGACAGGCACAATAAAAAGGTCCTGTCTGAACACCTAATCACAAGGTTTCACACCTCAAGAAAGTTCATTATATATTTTTGCACCCTACAACTTTGAGTACATACCTGCTTTTCTGAACAACCTCTCTTTCTTGTCTCTTCCTTTTCAGCCAGCTCTTCTAATTCACTGTCCTCAGAATCATTGAAATCCTCATTATCTCCATCACTGTCCTCACTCTCATCCCCCTCATCACACTCATCATCATCTTCTTTGCCATCTTCGATCTCAGCTCCAGAGTCATCATATTCATCACTGCCCTCTTCAGAATCATCATCATTGTCCTCCTCCTCCTCCTCTGAAGATGTTGGAGCACCATCCAAGTAATTCAAATCCGAAATCAAAAGTGCACATAAGCCGTTTTGCAGTCTGATATACCTGAAAGAATAATTTTGTGCAATGAATATGTTCATTTCCTAAGTATGAATTTTCAAAATTGTAAAAATTTCATTATTTCATGTAATACTTAAGAGTGATTTCCTAATGAAAATCTAATGGTAGCCAAGAGTGAGCAGTTTTATAGCAGGAAAATAAAACATTCTTCTGCTATTCAACAGCTCTAGGAATAAGAAGCAGTTCAGGGCAGTAGCAGAAGCCCTTCTCCCCATAAGGTCAGGCTCACTGATTTTGGCTTTTATTCTTCTCTCTGTGAAACATTTCAGCTATTAGCACTCACTTCATGCACTCAGAACAGGCAAACCAGAACTTCAATCATCTTTTAGGCTTGTCAGGCTCTTGAAACAGGTATGATGTGACAGAATGAAGATCTTAGTCTTTGTTTCTAAGTAGGCTCCAGAGCATTGGATTTTATTTGTTTCCATCAATGGTTACTAACAAAAAGGGTCTGCACATGTAGCAGGCAAGTGTTAGAACACAGAGTTCCTCTGCAGACTCCACAGAACCAGTCACAGGGAACTGGCTGGGCTCCTATCAAGAAGCAATAAACAGTTTTGTGTATGTGTTTAAACATGCACAGAAGTTTTTAAACATATTTGCATATGTACAAATAAAACCCCACAAGCCCTCTGTGCAGCACCCTTCTACAACTTTTCACTCTGAGGACTGCAAGCACCAATGCTCTGCACTACAAGAGCCCTCATCAGTATTCATTCATGATCAAATCTGGAGCAGAGTCACAATTTATCAAATTAGCCAGAGCATCCCTGCCAAGAGCTTGCACTGGCTAATACACCAGCAGCAGAAAGGAAGGAAGGTCCAGAAAATACTTCATTCACCCTATGAACTAATGTGATAAGAGACCTGTGGTCTGATCTGATCCAGCAGAAATACAAAAAAAAAAAAAAGCAAGCTAGAATAAAATAAACCCATGGTCACATCCCACGCTCCCAGAAAATTCTGAGTTGCAGAGCACAGAATCACAGAATAGTCTTTGTTGAAAGGGGCCTTTAGAGGTCATCTACTCCAACCCTCAAGTTTGTACCAGGTCAGAACCTTGCAATGTGGACACAGCTCCTGGACTATCAAGTCCATGAAAAAAACTAATGAACAGAAGTCTGATAGTTGTGTTAAGGTTATGACTCATGACCAGTCACCCAAGGGGAACCTCTGGGCCAGGGTTTCGTGATCATGCACACACCCAGTTTCCTTGCTGCAAGACTGCTGAGCAGGACAAATCTGTTCTACCCAAAAGCATAAGTGCATTGTGACTCATTCAAACTACAGCACACACTGTGTAACTCGCAGGGATGCTCTGATGAACTGCAGGAGGCACAGAGAGTGCTGGAATGTCTGTGTACAAAGTTAATCCTCCTGCATTCTGAAAGCATGTTTGTGAACCATTCCCACCAGGCACACCAGGTGTCCCACTGCACAGCTGCAGCACTCCTCAATGTCCTAAAACACACACTGCACACGTGGGTGCTTCAGCCTCTGGGCAGCTGAGAGCCAAAGCCCCAGAGAGCACCTTCCAGCACTTCTTCTCCCCCACACAAACTCAGCCCTGCAGGCTTGCACAGCTCCTGCAGAACCCTGGCCCCCCAGCACTGGTGGAGAGCAGAGAACAGACCAGGGCTGCTCTTCCCGAGGAACAATGTGCCATCCAGCAGCTCTTGTTGATCCTTTGCACAGAGCCCCATTAAGCTAATGGAGCAGATTATACTAATTTTACATTGCTCATCTGGAGGCTCGTGGGTGCTGCACACAGGACAGAAAGCACCCAGCAGCAAGGACACGGCTGAACCAGGGCCCATGCTGTTGGAGGCTCTTGGGTTTCAGTCCAGCATGATTTAAACAGCTTAGGTTATACAGAGCACAGGCACCACTGACATAGGTGTTCTTTACTTTTTCCATGTTTCAGTCCAGTGGAAAAGGACAAATGTAACTAATATCCACTAGTATGCAAAATACAGTACAAAAAATGCAATGGCATAAGGTAGAAACAGAAGCAAGCATAGTCCAGTTGCTTTTTTGAAGGACTATACAATATTGATGCAAGTAAGGCCAAATTATAAAATAAAATTCAAATTCCTAAAAATACTGCTTAAATCTCCTGAATGAGTTTAAACAGGATTGCTCTGACACAAAGTTTTTCTTTGACAATTGTTTAGAAGTTAGTATTTAAATACATATCAGTGCATGGTAAACACTGAGAGAAATGCTACAGTTTCACAAGATAAATACAGGACCAGGAAATTCCATATATGGATGAATGTAAATAAAACATACATTTTTTGTAAAAATAACTACACTGTTACAGCTGTAATGAGCAAACTTTTAGCATGACAAATATTTTGTCCCAACAAACCCACTTTTGAAAATACATCCTGATATCTGCATCAGAGCTCCTTTGGTTGTGTGAATTTGGGAAGGCAAAATAAGACATTTTCCATTAAGACTGATGTCACCAGACACACACACTAATCCCACTGTGACTGGGCTGCAGCACACATCACTGAAGTGTGAACAGGGGAAAATGTGTCAGCATCACCACATCACCTGCCAGGACACTCCCTTGGAGGTTTGGGACACCACACCTGGACACAGGTTCAGTGTGGCTTTGCTTCCAGACACACTGAACTTCTCTTCCGTAAGGACAATGTCTGTGCTCTGTCAGGCTCACTTCACACACATGGAAATCAGTCTGAAAGGATGCAACTCTGTGCTTCCAGCTGAAAAATTCTTTTAAGAATGGGCAGCAGGATTTCTGCAAGATTTTGATATTAGTTTATGCTATGAGCAAACACTCTCTCCAATTCTCACACACAGAGGAGGTTCCTGAGACTCAAAATAGAGAGTGACAGCCTTCAATGGACTTCACCATCAGCACCAGTGTGCTGCATCAGGCAGCAAAGGCAGGAGTTTCTTAACCTGACAGCATCAGCAGCTGAGAGCAGGAGGACAAGCGTGCCACAAAGTAGCATGACTAAGAATGCTATCAGGAGAGGCAGGCAGAGATCCAGAGGAAGCAGCAAGGAAGTAGGGCAAGAAGGGAGGGAGCAAGTTTCCCTGAGCCAATGGGCACAGTCCTCTTCAGGCAGCCAGCAGGGAATCTCACTGTCAGCCAATGCCACTGCAAATCCAAACTTCAGCTCCAGGCTCAGGCAGCAGATTCTCCACTGGCTGCACAGATTAGACATCATGAAAAGTACAGATAAATTTTTAAAAAGCAGCTCTAACAAGGGCTGGATAATCTTCTGTCTTACAGGAAGAAGTTATCAGAGTGTCCTTTCAAGAGCAGACTGCCTTACAGCATCCAACAAGCTCAACCTCTGCTGGAGTTCTCATCTGAGTCTCTCGCTGGGTCTGGGCCACAGACACTGCAGGCTGTGCTCAGGGAAGTTGACCTTTTTCATCACTTTTCGGGGTATTACTCAGAAATATTGAAATAAAACCACAAGCAAAAAGGCAGCCTAAAAGCACTTTGCCTCAACTCACAGATATATTTGCCTTAAAACTTAGAAGCTCATCTAAAACACAAAGAGTAGCAGTTTTGAAGTTGGGATCTGCTCTGAAATACTTAAAGCGCACTTTGCACTGAACGCTTTCGGAGAGGAGCTGCCGGGCCGGCGCTGAATTGGGCATTGCTGTGCCTGGAGAACACCCAGCCCCGACCGGCCGGGCACAAGGGCCGATCCTGCCCGCACACACCCCGGGCAGCCCACCCTCAGCACCACCCGCGGGAGCGCCAGCCTCCTTTCATCACAGACAGGACCCAGCTGCCCCGGGCACCGGCACCAGCCCCAGCCCCTTCCCCGGGGCCCCCGGGCAGAGCCCGGCCCGCCCCACCGACCGGCCGGGCTGCCCCGGCGGCAGCTCATCCTCCGGCACCCGCCCTCACCGGTACTGCTTGGGGTCGCTGGGGGACTTGACGATGTCGGGGTCACCGAGGTTGTGTTCGGGACCGGCCCCCCCGCGCTCTTCCTCCTCGTCCCCGTGAGGCGAGCGGCCCCCGGCGTCGCGGCCCCCCTCCGCGGCCTGCTGCCCCACCGCAAGCTCCGGGCTGCCGTAGCCGCACGTCGCCTTGTTCCTGCCGGGCATGGCAGCGGTGCCGCCGCTCCACAGCGGCCGGACAACGGCCCGTCCCGGCCGCCAGCCCCCGGCCACGGCCCGCCCGCGGGGACCCCCGGCCGCCGCCGCCCGCCCGCTCCGAGCGAGGGCGGCCGCGAGACTGCGCATGCGCATAGCTACACGGCGCTCCCATTGGTGGAGACAAGGCTGCCGGCGTGAGCGGGTGGGGGAAACCATAGATGGGGGAGTGGAGGGGGGGATGTGGCTGCTTTCAAGAATCGGGGGGAGTGGGCAGAGAAATGAGAGGGGTGAGGAAAAGGCGGAAGAGCGGATCCAGGTTTCGGGGACTGCTCTGTGCGCCGCCAAATTTCCATGAGTATGTCCGCCCGCCGCCTAAGCTGTGCTCCCCTACTCTCGCTTTGGAATAGTCCAACAGCCAGCTGGCGGAAACCAGCCTCCTGCCGTCAGCTTCTTCACCGATTGGTCAGGCTGGCTGTCGCTCAAGCCTGCAAGGATCAATCAGCTCTCGGGCCGGCTGTCGGCAGCATGGCGGGTTCCGTGGTTCCCGGGATGGCGGAACGCGGCGTGGCCCGAGCGGCGCAAAGGCTGCACCCACGGCTGCTGACAGAAACCGCTCTTTGTCCTTCGCCTGGCCCCTTCGGCAGCTCTCTGCACATTCCGCTTCCTGGGTCTCCTTTTCTCCCATCCCCCTGCAGTGCCGATGGAGCGGCAGCGCTGCTCTGCCTCTGGGTTGCGGCGCTTCCCGGCGGGGCACCGGGATGCTGCGGCTAGCGCAGCCCGTCCGCACCGCCCGCGGCTGTCCCGCTCCGCTGCCCGCAGTCCCCGGCCGCCTTGGCCGCAGGGGAGGTGCTGAAAGGCGAGAGGCCGAGCCTGAGGATCGTTCAGCCTGGCTGGTTGAGCCCGGGCGCCGCCTGACACTCGGCGCTTTCGTTCTCCACCAGATGGAAGCCGAGACCATCGCCAGCCCCAGCGTTTCCCGATGGCTTTTGCTGAGCTTTGGCTTTGGCACGCTCGGTGCTGTTTTGTACAAGCCGTGGAGAGCTGCTCGTGAGGAGCTGTCGCCTCTTTTATTTTCACACCCTAGTGCCCCTTTTT
The DNA here is from genome assembly GCF_017590135.1 of Pyrgilauda ruficollis. Taxonomy (NCBI): domain Eukaryota; kingdom Metazoa; phylum Chordata; class Aves; order Passeriformes; family Passeridae; genus Pyrgilauda; species Pyrgilauda ruficollis. The sequence continues at coordinate 13,691,135 of NW_024527710.1, forward strand.
TACCTTGTAACCAGGCTGCTTTAGTAACACAACTATCCTGCAAGGCTCTCTGCAAGCCCACATCGCAAATTTCGAGTTTGCCTTCAGTGCAAGCAGGTTTATTTCCCGTGCCCTGACCAATCAGTGTCTCACATTCTGCCGTGCCCCTTAAAGTTAATAATTCAAGTAACAATAACTCCTGCCTCACTGCTGTGCTGAAACCAGCTGCAGGCCACTTAAGGCAAAAGGCTTTCCCTGTATTCCTTCACAGCAAACAGAAACTGGTGAGATACACAAAATGCATATTAATTCAGAGATGTGTCAGTTGCCTGTGATGGTTTGATTCGTTATTTGAAATAAATTCTGCAGGATTTCTGCAAAAAGTATTGGGTTTTTCCATGTATGCAGTATCAGGCAGGGTAGAATTCCCAACTTTTCTTCAGACTGCTGTGTAGCTACTTGCTGGTTTGTCCTCTGAAAAACAAATCTGCCCATCCTAGTTTGTATTCTTTAAAGAAGCGAATCTGACTTGACCAGAACACAACAAAACACAATTATATTTTGGGTAGGAAAGGGAAAGGTCTTTTTGCTAGGGGAAAAAAGAGTAAGTGAAAGAAAATAACTGAAATTCCCTTTCTGCTGAATCCATTTTCTTTTATCAGGGAGCTGCTGAGCTGCCAAAATCATTATTTGCACTGAGGTACTAAGTTATATCTGCACAGCTCAAAATCTGATGTGGACTTTTAAAAATTTTATTGCTAGTTAAACAAGTTGCCCTAAAACCTGCTTTTTCTACAATCAGAACACAACACTATGCATTTATTGGCCAAATAAACCTTCTCCTCATTGTTCTAAACCTGCATAGTGATTCCAGATTGCTGGGTTCAAAGACCATCACTCTGTCAAAGAAAGATCAATGTAGTTTGATGGATTTTTAAAGCATTAAAAAGATTTCTCCACACACGTGTAGGATTCCTAACGCAAGAAATGCAGCTGACACAAGCTCTCTGGCCACACCCAGTGAGTACATTTCTCTTTATTTTGCAGTTTCAGGGGTTTAGATACAACAAGCACAGTCCCAGCACTGCACAAATCACACTCTCAGGACGAGATCACACACCCCGAACACGTCACAGTAGAGATTCCCAAAAGTGACAGACAGAGGGATCAAGCCTTTAGCACAATGAGCTCAAACCACTCCAAAAACGTTGCATTTTTGTCCAGAATTTTGTGCTTTTCTTCTCAGAGCTATTACACTTTGAGACACAGCAGAAGGGAATTACAAAAGCACTCACTGGTGTCATGATCCAGCACATTACAGGGCAGTGGGCAGGCACTCAACTCCTGTTCCTGCCATCAAGAAGTCCCCTCACTCAGAGGAGATCACAGACCAAAGGTAAAAACCTTCCAGAATTTTCCCCTTAAGATAATCAACTTCTCTCCATATCCACTCAGTTTAAAAATTTTGCCTCCCTTCAAAGCATGATGCACAAAAAGTTGACAGAATAACAGGATGTCTTTGCCACGTTTCATTTGCAGTTGTGTTTTATTAGTCACTCTTACTTTCCTTAAATGATACTTTGTGGTTGAATCTGAACCCAGAAAATCTAGCCCCCACACACACCCATATAGAACAAGATTAAAAAAAATAAATCAACAACAAAATGCAGAAAGATAATCTAATAATATTGGCACAAATACCTGCCAACACTCACATTTTGGTTTCTGATATTTTTATCTCTCTGAGACATTCTGTTCCATGTCTTTTATGTTTTTGCCTCCAACTAAGCATTCAGCAGCCAGCTCCCCTTTCCCTTCATCCTGCAAGCAGCTGATGAGAGGAGATCCAGACCTGCAGAGATAAAACTACAGGATACAGGGGAAAGGCTGCAGGACAGAGAGATTCTGGGGAGAGGAATGTGCTGAACACAGCCACACCCCCAGCACTTTGCAAGCTGTGCTGGAGAAGTTTGGAGTCAAGGGCAGCTCCTGGAAGGGCTCTTACTCCTTCACTCAGCACCAGCCAAAGCACAGGGAAGGAAGTACAGGGATGGCTGCAAGGCCTCCTCCTCCTCCTCCCCAGCCTGGCAGCTTTGATTCCTGCCTGTGTTCTTCATCTGTTTAGAGGCTTGACACAAAATCCAACCCCCTTCCTCTTCACACTCTGGAGGACCTCATAGTGGCAGACAGCAATGCTCTGCTTTCTGCTCCATCCTACAGAAAACCTGAGGTCCATGTCTGGAGGACAGCAACAATTCTCAAAACATCTGGGGATTGATTTTTTGTTTATGTTTTAAAAAAAGCATAAGAGATTTCCCCCTTTCTTCTCTTAGAGCTGATCCCCTCTAATTAGTTTTTGTGCTTCCTGCTGTTCTTGACAAAAACACTCTTTCTGCAATAGAGGAATTTAGAATTTAAAAATGCAACATTCTCTGTAGAAATAACATTTGCAACACTACACAATTATTATTCTTCAGTGTAACTCACATTCACACAAGGTGCACTTACAATATTTTTTTCAGATTATTAAATTATTGGATGAGGAAATATATAATATTAACACTCCAGCACATTAAACAAACATACCAGTTTCCTACAACAGACACTTCTGCTTCTGGACTACGTGATAATGCACCACCACAAATGAAAAGATAAAATTTAATCAGGGGGCAAGGACAGTGAAAATTCACTAGCACGAGCAGTTCTGCTGTGAAGGGGGAGGGTTGTCTGTGAGCCTCATGCTCCTTCCAGAAGTGCCCCTGGAATTGTCTGATTCTATGCTCTCTGACATCTTCTCACAGATTATATCCACGAGACGCTCAAACACCTGCCTCACGTTGATGTTTTCTTTGGCACTGGCCTCAAAATAGTCAAAACCTGGGAAAAAAGGGAACAAAAATTATCAATAGAGATGGATCATCGTGATGGGTTTCAAAATACCATTTTTTCAGGATTTACCTGAAGAAAACAAGACATCAGATAATCCTGGAAGTCAGTTGATCCCCACAATCTCAGAATAGTGAGGAGAAATACTTTTAAATGTTATCAAGCTTCTTTAAGAGTGAAAAGAAAAGGATACATGGGTCCTTCCCATTACCCTGGTGCAGGTAAGGGTAAACCCAGGCTAAGGGAGTCAATTCTGCCCCTTTCATCAGTGCAGATCCCCTGTGCTGCAGCTGGTGACCAGCAAGGTGTGGGAAATGTCCCACGGCTCCTCTCAGCCCTGCCAAGGGCCAGGCTCTGCCAACCCCTGCTGCTCTCTGGCAAGAGCAGAGCTCAGAAAGAGAAAGAAGATGGGGGGTGCTTTCCTCCTGCTGACCAACTTCGGTGCTCAAAAGCAAAATGCTCCTTAAACACTGACCCTTTCTGATTAAAAAAACCCCAGACCAGCAAGGCTGGAGTTCCACCAAGGGGGGGATGGCACCAGCTCCTCCTGCTGCTTCCTGCTGCCACCAGGGGCTAGGGGAGAAGCAGGCTCTGACAGACAGCAGGAATGCCCTGAACTGAGAAGCATTTCCTTATCTCCCTCACCCCAGGGGCCTCGAGGGCCAACCAGGCTGTTGCTTCTCTTCTGTCAGGTTATTGAATTGCCAGCAGCAAGAGCTGAGGCCCCACGGAGAGTTTATTTTGCAATAAGCTCCGTTCTGTCGTGCTTCATCCTGGGGATATTCAGCATTGCATCAGCTCCCTTTGATTCTGCCACAAACAAAGAGAAAATTTGTCTTAACTGATTAGTGTGCCACTGCTGGCAGGCTGAGTCACCTCGATGTGTGGGATAAGTAGGTGTGCACCCCATTTGGACCCTTTTTAAGATTCATGGGACAAGGGGTGAAGTGATGCTGATGTTTGCCCTGTTAGCAAACAGGGAGAGCTGCCCTGCATCACACGAGGGCTCTGTCTGCCCCACCTGATGTTTTGATGATGAATAAAAATGTATATAAAAAGCACAGGAAATCAGAGAACTGCATTTAGATATCTGTTAGTCCAACATTGGCTTAGGTTCTGCAAAACCAATCTGCTTTGGTTCAGTTCACATTCAGGCTAACAACAATTTCTTAATCTGATTAGGGAATTAATTCAATGGTGTTAATGTCACTATGCAAATTTAGATAAATATGCTGAGGGATAACCTTTATGTGAATCATTATGATGAACATTAGCACTTTAAGCAGTCAATAGCCAATTAGATTCCTCCCACGTAACTCACAAAATAATTTCATATAATGCTGTACACATTAGCATAGCTACTATAAGGAAAAACTGATCTGATCAAATCAGATCTATTTTCCAGCTCTTTTAAAAAGAGTGTTTTGGAAGTTGGGAGGTTACAGAAGAGCAGAGCAGGGACAGCACTTCCCAAAGGCTGCTGGGCTGCCCTGCACTGGGGTGGTTTCTCCAGGGTGAGCTGGACAAGCGTCAGGTCAGGGCAGCACTGGGGATTCTTCTGCAAAACAGTTTCCTATTGATGGAATCAGTTGCTATGGTAACCCTGTGTGTGTGTGTTTTGAAGTGTCCCACACGTAAAAGATTCAAATTCTAGATGCCAAGTTTGTATTGAAACAAGGAGATGAATTTTGGGAGGAGAAAAAAACATTGGAAGTCCAAAGTGGGTTGGGAGTTCAAATAAAACTCAATTTGCTGCTACATTGGCCTGGACAAAATTTCAATTACTAGCAGTGTAATTATTCCTGTGAGATGGGTGGACACACATGCATCCACAACCTTTCTGAGAGTCTGCAAGCCAGGAACCAAGTTTATTCACATACATATTTTCAAAATAAATTAAATTCTGATGGGTAAAAAAGAGCCCATAACTGATTTTTCAAACTAACCATATCTTTGTTTGCTTTGCAACATGTAAAGATTTACTTTTACAATAATAACAACGGGTCTAATTTGATATTTGCTTGTTATTTGTTTAGGATGGCAATGCCTCAAGGCTCCAGCCATGAATGGGACCCCTTTGTGTGTGCCATATGTAGAATTTACACTTTCAAGGTCACACTTTAAAGTACAGCAATGAGTGCAGTGTGTCTTGGAACTCCAGTACCCCCAGTTTATTATGCACCCTCCAACTACTGTTTAACAATTGAAGACAACACAGGATTTTATAAATTGAGGATGATGGTGATTCCTTTGGGTCTGGTAAGAATCTCTACTCTTACAAGGTAAACATTTATGCCCACTGTAAGGGTCTCCACTGTTACCTGAATAAAATTTTAGCAGGATTTACTTGTTACTTTGAATTCTTTAACAGAAAACAACAGTATAGTTAAAATTTTAACACACAGCCCTGATTTCATATAAAAAATATCTTACAGGCTATAATAGATAATGAAAAGTGATAAATAACTTATAAAGTAGTATGAGTTTACTTGGCTCTTCATTATAAAATTTTCATTGCAATCCCAGCTTCCTCTCAATGGAACTGATTTGCTTTTTCTATCCCACATCAATAACAAAATGTCATCTTCTTACCTGGATAGAGAAGCCTAGTACATTTTTAAAATATGTTTTACTCAATTCTTCAGTTGTGATGTATAAACTTCTTTCTTTTTCATTGTTTAGTTAAAAAAAAGCTTCAACAAAAATCAATGTTTGCATTGATTTGCAACGAGCACATGGTACTTAAGAGACCTGGAGACAAAATTATGTTTATGAAAACTTTTTTCATTCTGTAAGCTAATAAAAGCTTTTTTCTTCAGATAAACTTTATTTTCCTTCCACCTCTAGACACCACCTTTATAAACACAGCAACACTACAAGTAGTCTACCAGGTATTCTTGGCTTACTGAGCCGAAAACAAGTGAAATATGAACCTAGAATATATTACACTTTTTAGTTGTGAGACCATTTTTGAAGTATTACTGCTGTACAAACTGAAAGGAGTGCAGTATAAAGAAGCAGAGGAAGAAAGGTGGAAAGAAAAGCTTTGCATGTACCCAGCTGATCTGCCAGATGTTTCCCCTTCTCCACAGGAACAATCCTGTCATCCTCCATGTCACATTTGTTTCCAACCAGGATCACTTGTGCATTGTCCCAGGAGTAAGTCTTGATTTGTGTGGCCCTACAGGAGGTCAAAAGAGATTGTTACATTCCATCAGCTGTGCCAAAATACAATCCTATATTAAATATGAAAACAAGTACCATTAATGACACTATCAACATCCCCAAGCTGTGCTGGTTCAAGGGCAAATGAGCAGGCTTACACACAAAGCAAGGATGCAGCCTTTGTAATTCACAGCACTGCTCTATTTTAGCACTCCTTAACTTTGTGGGACAATAAAGTTTCTTGTTAAGAATTTGCAAAGGTTTTCAAGGTCACAAGATCCAGATAAAAAACTGAATCAAGTGATTTTTGAAGATTAGGGACAAAAAAGGCATTTTGTAAAGCTTATTCTCCTTCAGGTCTCATCTGTCAGAGGAACAACAATCAATTACAATTATATTTTCCCATAAAGAAAGCCATACAGCAGATGCACAATTCATGCTGGATTTAAAACTTTACACATAAGATAGAACAACAATAATTCTCTCATCTTCTGCAGCACATTTTGCTGTAGAGTTTTAGGAAGACCATAAGAACAGATGGAAGTATCAAGTTGTCTTTGCTCAAACAGGAAAACTTCATGGAGACTGAAAATCACATAGAAACAACTGCAAAGGAGAAAGAGAAATTTACCAAATTGGGAAAGCACAAGACCAAAGCAAGGTTCTGTGAGCTTACAGAACCCAGCAGGACTAAAGGACACCTAAGGCTGACAAGAGCAGCTGCAATCACAGACCAGCACTAATTTCAGTGGCACAGGGGTGCAGTGCATGGGAGCTTGGCCAGGAGCACTCGGGTGAACTTGGAGCCTCCAAAGCTTTCTGTGGCTCATGTGCTGAAACTGGAGTGGAGCTCACTGTGGATCCCAGGACTCTGACCTTACATTTAGCCCTTTTAGAGTTTTTCCATGACAAAACAGAATGTTTTTGTTGTATATCCAGGGCCAGTCCTCTCCCTCCATCCTTGGTGTCCCAGAGCGAGCAGCAGAACATTATTAGCTCGGTAGCATTCACTTTCATCCATCTTTTCAGACCCACACCTATTTTATCTTCACCAAGTCAGCTCTGTCTTTGAAGGCTCCCTCCTCCCCAAGGGTAAGCCAGAAGCCATACACTCCTCTCCTCCATCCTCCTCCACTCCCTAACTCACCTTCCCACTCTTTGCCCCACCACCACTCCAGGCAGGACACTACGGCTTCAGGCAAATCTGCCACTTCCCAGGAGAGCCAGGAGTCCACTCCAATTTTATTTCTATGTAAGTTTCCTTGAACTCCCTTAAAAATAAAGCACTTGATTCCTTTTCTTTTGAATTAGCAGCAGCCTCCAGCTCTGATCTATTAATGACAATTTTTAATTAGTTTGAGTTGCTTACTTCCTTTTTTCCATGGAAAGCAGCCAGCTATGTTACTCCACAGGTACCTGGGAAAAAGGGGGCATTTCATTGTGCAACTTGCCTTGAAGAGACTGCCTGCTTGGACTGCCCTGGAGAACAGGAACCTCACCCAAGCCCTGACCCACAGTGCAACATGCAAAAATAAACAAAGACTCTCCCTAGTGTCCTCCTGGAAAGGCACTCACTCCAATCCAAATTTTAGTTCCTCCAGTCTCACCCTTTTGAGTGTCTCCGTGTAGACAAGTCCTGTAAGAGCTAATATGGATCTGTGATGAATTTTTGTGGGACTCTGGGGTTTCTCAAGGCTCATCAGAGAAGGGGGTGACTGCAGAAATCAGCCACAAACCCAGGAAGATGAAATCTCTCCAGTCTCTTTCCCTAAGCAATAGAGAGAAATAAAGTCTCCCTGGTTCAATTTCAAACTAAAGCAGGCTTCTCTTCTGACTCACAGTTCAGCCTCTGGATTCATTTCAGCCCCTGGCATCATATGGGGACACCCTGTCAAATCTTAACTATTTAATTACTTAGAATTACTCAGAATTACTTAGAAAATGAAAAAGAAGCAATCACCATGAAAGATCTCCCAGAGAACTTCCTTCTCCTGCTTTGTACAAATTAGTGGAAAACCTCTTAGAGAACACCAATCTTTATTCTTCTTAGGAATAAAAAGCAACCAAAAAAGTTACAAAGAACAAATAAAAGAAACCCTGAAGTCCATACAAAATGAAAGGCAGAAAATTTCCAGATGCTTTTGGAAAGATAAATGAATAATAACAAGGTTTGTGTAATGGAGCTGTTTCAACAACCATCAGGGCAGCCTAATATACACACTGGGAGGAACATATTTGTGTGATACAATAAAATGCTGTGCCTTGTTTGTGCTGAATTCCCCAAATTAACAAGAAAGCACAAACTTTGTGTTTCATTCTTAGAAGAAAAATAATCTCAGGTTCACAGTTACATGGAGGTATCAACAACTCAGTTTGGGTTAAAGATAAATAATGCTGATGATTTGTGAACCCAGATGTCACTTGTATCTAAGTTAAATTTTACCAATTTTTATTTCCCTTCTATGAAATTGTCTAGATTGTCCAAAGCACAGCTTCCATAATATTTTGTATTTACTTTACAGTTTCAAGTACTGAGTATATTTTAGTTCCATTGCAGTTTCAAACAAGGTATAAACAACTGATTTATCCACACACAAAATCATCAACGCAACATCAAAAAATAGCTATCAAAGAAGACTACTAAAATAATTCTAGAAACTGAGCTGAAAGCTATGAAAGCTCATTGAACCCTTTCTCTCACCCTACATGAAAGACATATTCAAAGGAAATAATTACTTATTTTTAAATACAAATTAAAACAAATTTTTGTGTTTGCCTATTTATACTTTTTCTTGTAAAATAACCTGACTGAACTCTTACCATACTGCAGTAAGGAAAATCACTCAGGCTTAATGTTTTAAGGTTTTTCATACAATGTGTTGTATGTGTTCCAGTGAACAAGAGAACAAGTCATGTTCCAGGTATTCCCAAATGTATTTAAACAGTGTCTCTTTCTCAGTGGTTTTAAGATCATCATCATTAATTGGGGTGATTCATGGGAACGAAGGAAAGACTCTGGTTTGCATTCATATTCTGCTTGGAGAGTTTGTCTAAATACTGATACACAACCATGATCCTCTCACTCAGGAAAGAAAGTGCCTTTACTTGGTTTAGGAGAGCTCTGAGTGACACAAAGCAAACCAAAATCCTCTTCAGGACATCCCCCCATAGGAAGAGTGAGGGCAGTAAAAGGTCTCCCAGGGAAGAAATAATTTGGCAGCCTGGGAGGAATATTCTCTTTTCCCTTCTGGATAGGTGAAGACCAATCAGGAGGCTGCTAAAAGAGTCATGTGCCAATGAAACCAGAGATGGAGATAAAGGAGCTCAAGCAGTAGACACCTTCATTTTCTATGCAGAGTACAGTTCCTGACTGAAGATCATATCAAATGTAATAAGATGTTTTAACCATAACTGTATCATGCAGAATGGGGGGGGGATCCTACTTGCTATGCTAGAAAATGGCAGACACCAATAGAGCAGCACCAGCCAAAAGCTTTTCTCTCCATTTTTTGTGCCTTTGGAAGTTTAGCAAGCAATTTTGCAGACTGGGGGAAAGCCATCTCCTGGATGCAATAGCCACTAGAGGACTCTGCTGGCCCAGAGATGCTGGCTTGGCTGCAGTCTTCATCTCTTCACTGGACAAGCTTCAGGAAGGAAGGAAATTGTCCTTTTTATCCATCCCACTACCTCATTTAGGATGAGAACCTTAAAGCTGGTTGGAAAGATTCCTGACATACAGGGAAAAAACGCCCTGATGGTTCACCTCTGTCCTTTGGCTGACAAGGTGCTCTTAGCAAAGATTCCTGCAGCTCCTGTGGCAAAGGAAGACATGAAGTCAAACAGACAGAGCTGACCTTTCCCCATTCTTATTCTCACACCAGTGCCCTTTGATGGAACAGATCTTAGACTACTTCCAATACAAAGCTTCAGGTTAAACGTCACCTGTGCAAACTTCAAAATAGTAGCAGCTCAGAAATGGAGATTTGGTAAATTTTGGCTAACTTAAGACTGGTAAGTAATAGTTATTAGAGCAGAACCAACAGACAGACAGGTAGATGAACTGTGTGGTCATACTGATCTTGTATCATGAGGGAAACAAGCTGGAAATATTTATGGTTTAGTGAAAGATATTGCCCCAGCTCGCATGCCTGCACTCCTATGGAAAACATCCCTGTGCAGACACTTGCAGAAAAAGCTTTATCTGAGCTTGGTGAGCAAAACTTGATGGATGAAACTGGTTTTAGCAAAACCTTTGTATTTGTGTTTCTAACAAGAAAAGAATGTATTCCCCAACCACAAGGTGCTGAAGGGCTGCCCAGGATGGGGCTGCAGTTCAGTGGGTGTTGTGGTACCAGGGATGGGGGGTGAAAGTGGAGACTGCATCTTTCATGTGACCTTCATGACCAACTGCTGTAGTGAACAGAGAGAACAAAAACTGGGCAGCTTTGGAGGAAACACAAATCACCTGAAACAACAAACCAGCTTTTGAGTTACAGCCTGGCTTAGGGGATACAGAATAGGTGTTCAACAGAAAGCCAGGCTGAGCCAGATGCTAGGAGCCAGTGCCACAGCCAGGATGTCACATGCTCCCAGTGGGTCACTGAGATCACTGCAAATCAATCTGCCTCAGGAGATCACATTAACCACTGCACTGCCCTTCTTTGCACTGTGACCATTCTTATCTGCAGTAATGAGCACCAGGAAACCAGCAGAAATGACTGCAAGACATTTCAGTGGAGTCACAGGGCACTACTAAGGAGAAACAAAGCCTTTCTCCAAATGCCTGAGATGTGAATTGAACAACCACTCTTAATCTCTATTTTTAGCAGCATAGCCAGAAATCTTATAAACCCAAAAAAAAAAAAAAGCATTCAAGGATTAATTTCTTCACAACAAATTGAAACTTTTAAAAGTAACAAATGCTATAGTATGCTACAATATTTGAATTACAACCTTTTCATTAAATGAAGCTGTTTTTCTAAGGAACATTTATAAACCAAATTATTTAGGTAAAGAGGAAAGAACATGGAGGTGATAGTGATGGAGGGTGGGATGTCTCATGTTCTCAACAAACAGTTGTGGGGAGACAGTTGGCCAAAACCCAAACAAACCCAACATTAACAACAGTATTTCAGTATTTCCTACCAGTCCTGCACAGCATTGAAGGAGTCTTCACTGGTGATATCATACATGAGGACAAAGCCCATGGCTCCTCGGTAGTAGGCTGTAGTGATGGTCCTGTATCTTTCTTGTCCAGCTGTATCCTGCAACAGAAAGGAACATTTAGGATTTAAGACTTCAGTTCTCAGAAGAAAAAGCTGTAATTAGGTCCTGTATCTAAAATAAGGCAACCACTCTTTATTATTATACATTTTAAAATTCTCAGTTGCTCCCAACTGAAATGAACTCTACTTACATTTTAGCATTAATTAGTCTTTTGCATCAACCATGATTTGTTAAATGCATTTTGACACATGTACTATTAAAAAAATACCAAAGATGTCAACCCTTTAATTGCTCTTCTCTGCCTCAGCTGCAATGCAATAATAAAATGTTAGCAGAGTTCACTGAAAACTGACACTTCAAAGCAGAGGCAAAATAACCAGTCCAGGGCTGTTCCAGGCAGAAAACATTTACATGTTGCAATTCAGTGTCACGGTCAGGGAAATGTCCTTAAGGAAGATGCTGCAGGTCACTCCCTTTCTTGGCTCAGGTTAGGGACAAAAATTAAAGATTTGATGCAATCACCATTATTATAGAAAGTGAATTTAATGTGGAATATCCCAATCAGAGAATCTGAGATGCACATATTAATATGAGATCAATTAATCCTGTTCTGTTGTTCATCTTAATTCTGTTTACCCATAGAGTTCCTGCAGAGTTCCTCCACCTGCAGTTGTCATTCTGTGTTCAGCTGGGCAGCACAAAGGTGAACTCTGGCATATGCAACAGAAGAATTTTGAAAGACTTGTGACAGCTAGAAAACATGTCAACTACCATCTGTTGAATGCCAGTAGCACTTTTCCTTTACATTCTGCAAGCTTATTTTTAAACTGAGGAATATTTCTACACCAGAACAGCAGTCCTACAGCCCAATCCATTCCCTCCAGACCTGCCTTCTGAACCAAGGAGAGAAGTCATGTGCTGATTGTCTCTCTCACTCTGAAGGTGTCTACCTTTTGAACACATTTCATCCTTCTTTGGGCAAATTGGCAGCTCTGTGAAACAGCCGCAGGGAGCCAAAAGGCTTTGCCTTCAAATTGTGTGCTCAGTATGAGGTGTCAACTTATAGTTACTGTGATGGGTTAGTTCTAAAATGAACCATCCTTCAGTCCCCCAAAACCCACACTGAAGAAAGTATTGCTGCCACTGGCTTAAAATGGGATTAAAGTTCTGAAGAAAAAGACCCAAAAGGACTTAACAACCATGTAACTAGTTGCAAGAGTAAAATAAATCCACATAGAGCACTCTTGCAGGAGTAGAGATCAGACACAGCACACCACCACAGCTCCAGGAGACAGTGGGGGGGAAACTCAGCCTTAAAATCATCCTGCCCATCATACCCATACATGCAGCTTTGTTTTGGCTGCGTGCAAGACACAGTGCTGGCCCTTGCAGAACACACAGCAGCCAGTCTGTGGCCGCCTGTTGTTCTGCACCAGAACATCACAGAGCCTCTCTGTAGGACAGCACTTGTAAATAAGCTCCCTACAGCTTGCTTAAAAGGCTCTGCTATTGCACTACTGTGAGACCATCCACAGCTGTAACATACTGTGGATTTCCCAGTGGAGAGGCTGTGCAGCAGGAATCTTGCTCTTTCTCCACCAGCTGTCTGGGAAAATATGTCATTTTTTCATTTCTTTATTTCAAGGCAGGGTAATCCATTGGCTGATCACGATGAACCATTGCACACTGGCTGAGGAAATGTTCTGTTCCCTCTGGTCAGAGATGGGAATACCAGAATGAGGTGGGCTCCACCCTGCAGCCTGAGTGAACATTTCTTTTCCTGCCAGTGATAAATCCATCACAGAGCACTCTCACGTTCACTGACACCACATCCCCCCTCAGCTGCTGAACAGCTAAACCAGCCATGACAACTAGATCCTAACTATATTTCTTCGAGCAAGGAAGGTCTCAGCAGTAATAGTATTGTTCTTTTGTTCAAAGAGATTATAGTTTATTTTAGCCTGATTTCCTAAAGACATCAGGCTTATTAAACCATCAGTCTCCACATAGGCACTCTTGATCAAATTTGGCTGAGGGAAAATGTGTTCAAATGTTTTTACATATGTCACCAAAAGTAGTTGGTAAGGTGAAGAGACCTTAAGCATATCTTAGCAGTGAAAAAAGCTGAAGTGCAATGATTATCTTTTCCAAATACCAAAGGATTCACATGAGAGAGGCTTTCTTTGTTCCTCATGAGGAGAAGGCCCTAAATCAGTATTAGTAACTTCAGAGATTCTGCAAGCAACAAAACCAAACAAATCCATAGGAAGTCAGATTCCTCCACATCTCATGCTCACAGCATTATTGTTTGATACCTGCATTCAGAGGTTCATCTGCCTTCCAAATCTCATCTCCTATTTTCTCCTCTGTGTTTAAGCAGTGCCCACTCTGGCTTAGGGCATGAGGCTGTGACTAGGCAGTAAGTGACTGCAAGACACATTGTCAAGTTACATGCAGAATAATTTGGAAAGAAATTAAATTTGACAATGGCTCAGAGCAAGGACTCAGCTCTGGGGACATACATCCAGGCTGTCCTGGGAAGCAGCCTCAAGGGACACACAGGGTGACTCCCAAAATCTGTCCTGATACCACCTCAGTGCCTCAGCTCAGTGAGAAATTGCACTGAAAAAGTCAAATTGTGCTATTGCCCAAAAGCTCTGGAATTTAGCAAATCTGATTTGCTGATTTCAGTATTTTGTCTGTGATCCCCCTGTGAATGGGGATGGGCCCCAGTTTATGCATTAGTGAGAGATGGGGCTGCAGGAGGTGCAGATCCCCAAGGGATAACATGGGTTTGCTCAGTCATAACCTGTCCTATGTGGGCAGTGCACTTAAACCACAGAAAGGTAAGTTGCATATTCACTAGGATATACTTTGTGTGCCTGCCTTCTCAGACTATCAGAGGGAGTGTGTGTGAGGGAAATGCATCCTGTATCTCATGGTATACAAAGATGGTTCATACCCTTGCCCTGGTAGCCATGTGCTACAATACAGAAATGTGATTCATCTCCTCCTGAGTCACTGACGGCTTCCTTGCTCTGTTGTACTGCACAGGTACAGGGCATGTCATCTCCCCTCACAGCCTCATAGTGGCATTTCTCCAACTGCATCTGAATTGTTGTACTATCACCCTGAAATTACTTTTTTCCTCAGGTTACATTAGCTTCTTAGACAGCAATAAACTGGCTTAATTTTCTTGACTCACACCATGAGAGATCAAATGCACACCCCCTCCCCCCACAAATACCTCAGCATAAATAAAACAAATCCAACTGCAAAATCTGAGCTCACTTTCTTCAGCATTCACAACAGTTGTCCTTCCCTCAGTTTAGAACACTACAAGCCTCAGGTAATTAGCATTTCAGGTTTTTAAGTTCAAGTCGTTTATCTAATGAAGAAAAAAACAACTGACAGAAATTGCTCCCCACCCCGCCAAGTTGCTTCCAAGACTTCCAGATAGACCACAAACTCATTAGGAGACAAGTACAAGAGGCACAGCAGGGATCAGCAGAAAGGTGATGTAGCACTAATTAACAGTCTAGCCAAACGCCTGGGTGGAAGAGCTGAGCCCCCAGCATCCAGAAACCTGCCAGGCTGTCCCTGAGGAGGAACCAGCGAGCTTGGCTGTAAGCAGGCACAGGAGGGTCTCTGGGAGGTCTATTTACCCCAGTGTGCTACCAGCTCTGTTCTTCTGCAGCTTACGTGTGTGCCTGTGCTTTATGCAAACAATTAAAAACACCCACAGGACCATTAGTGGGTAGCTTGAAACAAAAATTTGAAGTTTTTGCATTAATGAGCAATCAAAATTCAGTGTTTATCAGAGAAGACCTAAATGCATTTGCATTGTGTGCAGATGCCCTCTAGTCTCAAGATCCATCACGCAAACATTCACAATAGGAGTACAATAAGCTTTTCTTAAATTTACTTGGCTGTCTCAGCAGAAACTACAAGGTACTAACACAGAAAACATATTTGAGTTTTTAAATAATGACAGATGCTCTTTGCTGCAGGTCTGAAAACCCACAATCCCTGATTCCGAACCATCCTTCTTCTAGTGGAGATTTCCAGCCACAAATTCTTTGTTCCAAATAAAATGTCACTGAAACATCTAATCTGTACTGAATTTAATCCCGTTAGCACCATGACTTTTCTAGCAGTGTATGTGACAAATAGTCTCTAAGGAAATAAACATTTCAATTTTTTAAAAGGATCATAGTGTGATTTCCATGTTTTTTTGGGTTTTTTTTTTTAAAGAAGAATAATATGCAAGAATGAGAGTTGTTTATTGTCCAGCTATTGGCAACATCAACAAGCTGCATGTACTCGGCATGATCCTTCCTTAGGCTGCTCAGAGTCAGAACAGAGGCTATGTCCTCCCCAATCACCAGCACCCACCACAATCTTTATCAGACCTAGTGAAGGAAAGACTTCCTCTTCCCTGCTGTTAAATGTCACATTATAACACTTACACTATGGCATTTTGCACCTTGTTTGGGGTTTGGTCAACCAAAAACAGGATAATCCACTTCCCAGCCCTGTGGTTATAGGGGGATGTTACATTCACACACAAACACACACATCTCCTTTGCAAAAGTAGATTTTGGAGTGGAAGCCACCAAGAATCAGATAAACAAAAGTCACCTTGGGAAAGGGGAAAAAACAACCCACCCACCACATACCACAAGAGAGAGGGACCTTGGGCAGACTAGACTTAATGTGTCATTAATAAGAGAATGTTAGCATTAAGCTTAGCATTTCCTGCTGGCAGACAGAAATGGGAACAAACAGGCAAGCAGGATGAGTCACTGGTTAAGACATGGAAGAGATGTGATGTCATGAAAAACCTGTGAAGATTCAATTGCTGCCAGGAGCAAAATAACACCTGGTTCCTTCAGAACTCAGCTCTCATCAAAATGCTCCAGTTCAACAGATCATATTAGGCTTTTTTTTTTCCTCTCTTGTTATTGAGTGCTCACATTGCCCAAGAGCACTGGAACCTACTCAGACTCATTCAGCTGCCTTGAGAGACATTTCATTTCAGCAATATGCAGGAAAACATTTCTGATGTGAAAAAGACCCGACACAAAACCCCTGCCTTTTTTGATAAAATGCTCTACTTTTGCTGAGTGCTTTTTAAACATTTCTTCACTATGTCTATCTTCACTTCTACTCTTTAGAAGCAGTAAAACCAGCAGTCTTGTATAATTTCAGTACTTACCAGTTGCAGGAATTTCCCTTTTCCTATCCTATTGTACTTACCCTGTACAGCAAGTTCTACCACCCTGTTCTCTCTAACATTCCCACACTAACTGCTCGCAATGGAGAGGAGGAAATTTTTTAGAAAGAGACTTTTAGTGCACACAGAGTCTTCAAGAGCTCACCAGTCATCAAGGCCCAACACAAAGGCTTTTGAAATTGTTCCCTGTGACTCAGTGGCTAAGTATCTCTTCAGGTGAGGCACTGCACTTACTTTTCAAAGTACTTTTGTAAAATAAGCTTATGGACAAGCAGGAAAAACTACTGTAGATTGACCTAATCCACCATTTAAATATTTCTGGCAGTAGGAAAGCCTCTGCTCTTTTAACTTTTCTCAGCAACTCCACAACATATAAGACAAAAAGTGAATCACTGAAAATGCAACAGGGTACATTTGCTCAGCAGAATGATTCCCACACTGGAATCAGGCCGAGGTACTGTGATTGACACTACTGCTCATGGCCTGGTAAGATGTTAAAGATGTTATTTCCATTTTCCCAGGTGCCTTGAGATTGTAGTGAAGATTAGCATCAGTTGCCCTTCCTGATCTGTCAGAGGGTAAGGAGGACTGGAACAGGACTGGCTTGCCTATGAACCTTATCTGCTCTTCTCATCGTTTTGTAGGCTGAGTTTTTCTGTTAAAGTATTTAAAAGACAGTGGCTGCAAAAGTGAAATCACATAAAGAGATATACACAAAGATTAAGTTCATTGGGCACATTTTTTAAATCTCGTAGAATTTAAAAGTCATATTTTTGATTACTTAGAACTAACATGAAGATCAGTCTCACACTGTTGATTCTTTCTGATCCAGCTACCTTGATAGAAAAATAAAGAAATGGCAGTGATAAAAATCTGTAGCATCCACACCACATGTCTACTTCAAATTCCATTTCTTTAGCTCCAAATAAACAGCAAACAAAGTTCAAGAGGCATGTGATGCGTTTGAAAGCCCATCCACTGTGGGCAAGTGATAAAACCATCACTGATATGATTAAAAACAAAAACATCTAAGAGGTTGAGATCCCCGAGTAAATTGCATTTTGGGCAGTGGATGTGTTATTATTATGGAATATGCTGCCAGTTTTGCTAGATCTTTCTAGTTTTCCCACGTATATCCCTTAATTCTGTTAACCAGCCCCTGTAAAAACAGCTGTACAGCACACAGATGTGTTAGCCACCATAAGCATTATTAATTAGCTGCTGTTGAGAAGCTGCTAAATTAATCACAGCTGGAGCACTTCAGAAGCAGCACTCACTCCCGAGGAGGAGCCAGGTTGGACATCCTAACTGGTCCTGCAGGGCAAGGGACTGATGTTCTCCAGGCCAGGGCAGGCGGGTGGGCACAGCCCCCTGCTAACCCAGCAGCACAAAGGGAGATCTCAGCGCGCCGTGAATCGGCTGCCACAAGAACAAGCGCACAGCCTGCGAGGAGGAAGCGGAGCGACGTGCCGCACAAATCTGCCTGGATTCCGTCGCCCGGTGCTCTGATCTCGGAAGGAACAAACACCGGAGAAGGGAACGAGCACCGTGGGGCTCTCTCCCCCTCCCCAGCAGGCAGGCGAACGGAGCGAATCCCAGCACGGAGAGCAGCCGAGGGAGCCCCAGGCGGAGCGAACGGAGCCGCTCCCGGCCGATCCAATGCCATGGAAACCGGCGCGGCAGCGGCTCTGCGGAGCCACCGCGGTACCCGCGGCTGTGCCCGGCCCCGGGCAGCACCTTCCTTAACTCACTTACAAAGCAATTATTTCGGTGTTTAGGGAAATCAATGACTTTGTGCTCAAAGACCTGTTGCAAGCCCGAACTGTAAAAAAACAAAAAAAGGAAAAAGTTGGTACTCTGCTAGGAGCATCCCTCCGAGGGGTGGTTCTTCTTATCCAGGGAGGATTTTATCTTATTTAGGAGTGGATTAAGGCTAAATCCGAGCCTCATACTTCACAAGAACACCCCAGAGATATTGTGTCAAGAGGGTCAATTCTAAGATAAAGTGCTCAGAAATTCTGGGAAGCTGTCCATGATATTTTTGAGATTAAAATACCAAATTGAATTATAACCATGAGTCAAGAATGTCTGCTTTAATTTGAAGGGCAGCAGCAAGACAAAAATAAAATAATCAAGCTTAATTTATATTAACAACAACAAGCCAATAAAAAGAAAATATAATATTCTTCTAAGGTCTTTAAAATCCTAATGTGTAATTTTTCATGATTTGGTGGAAATTTAGAGTAGACCAAGCAATTTTTCAATTATTACCTCCCAGATTAAGAAAAAAGTCCCAATGCTGTATTCAGGTGAGCGTTAAACAAAAATATAAAGAAGGTTCTAGCACTCAAGAAGGTTGAATGAAAGCTTAAAAGACAACAAAACCCAAGAGCAACCTGAACCATATAAACCAGAAGGTAAATAAAAAGGAAAATATAGAAATGCATATCTTACTTCAGTGAACTTTAAGATATGTTTTTGTTAATTCTAGCATTTAGAAAATGTAAGATTCATCTCTCTCATGTGTTTTTGTTTGACAGAAATGTGCACACAATTTGAAAAGCAATGTAATAAATAGATTTGATACATTGGTGACATGTTTAAATTCACAAGAAATGTAAAAAACAAAATCAAATGAAATTTGAAACTCTCCAAGTAAACCCACATCTCTGCTAAGAATATAAAGGAAGACTTTCAGCCAAAGAACAGCTATTTTGGAGTAGTCCTAAGCATCTTAAAATAGAAGCTTAGAATTGAAGTGCTTTGTCAGCCACAACAGTACACCTGTGATGATGCTTAGCAATAGCACAAGACAAAGAAAATAATCTTCTATCATTTACAGTGATGCTTTCTATTGTAACCGCACAGATAAGATGTTAAAAGAGAAATGTTATTGTGCAGCAGCTGCAGGTGGCTCCCAAGGCAGCCCAGGAAGCACCTCGGGGCAGGAGTGGTTACAGCTCATGCATTTCTAGGTGTGAGGTTCTTTTGAGCACTGTTTTAAGTTCACCCACCCTTGTGGCGATGCTCCTTTCTCTTTTCCATTTGGAAAGACAGCCATGAGCAAATACTCCTCGACACACGTGTGATGTTTTGCTGTTTTTACTGTTTTCTTTTCACTGACCTATTAATCACCACCTCCCTGCTCTTGCTAAGCCCCAAACTGCCTTTGGCCAGTGGGCACATCAAGGGCCTGAGTGGCTCAAACCTCCCTGATGGAAAGCACATCTTCATGTTCACCTCTGCAGAAAGACAGAGGAAAACAACAGCGGATTTCCCAGCTGAAGAAAACGTGGTGTTGGCATTATAAAAATGCAATATGCTGCTCCATGCCTCCAGGTTCACCTGTCCCCAGCCATGCACACCAGTGGTGCTTTGGTCAGGCTCCCAAGCACAGCCTGATGCTTTTACTTTATAGGACCACTCAGTTCAGCCCAAATTTGGGAATTAATATAAAATCAGTTCTGAAGAATTGTAAAGTCGTGTCTGCATATGCAGGGGTCCTGATTTCTCTCAAATGAGACTAAATGTCTAGATAAGAGGAACCCGAGACAGGTTATTCCATGTGATCTGTTTCTCATAACACAAACTTCAGCCCAAGGAAAGGAGTCTGTATAAAAGCTGTTAATGACAACTCCAAACTGTCTTATTTAAAGCTAGTAAAAAGCCTATAAGCAACAGAGACAGCATGAGATCATATTTGTAAAGAACACTAAATGTGTACAATGCTTTACAGATCAACAAAAATACGGGGGCATCAGTCTTCATTATATTCTAGCAATTTTGTATTAATATAGCTTCATAAAACAGGGAAACTGCACAGCATTACCCCAAGCAAGCAAAGGTCTATCAACCAATCTGTAATTGAGGCAATCATAGTATCAGGCAAAATACAAGCACAAGTTCATGCATTATGCTGCTTCCTAAATCACCCAGGCCCTCTGCCAGCAGAAAATTGAAATCAGACTCTCTGTACCCCTGGCTCAGTTCAGCAAAGGGAGCTGATCTACACTCCATTACCTCCCACTTCTGGAAACACTTCCCAGCTTAGGAATGAATTAGTAGTGTTACACTGGGAAAAACACACACTGAAATATTTATCAAATGAAAGCAGCCTCCCTAGCAAGCAGTAACCTCTGGGCAGACTGTGCTCTGCTTTCATGTGCAGCTGAGTGATGTGACTGGAGAAGGTGCAACAAGTTGATGCGTGGAGCAACACACGTTATTTACTGTGACAGTGATTAAAAAAGGGCTCTTAGGACTTGGTTTTGTCCCACCCCTGCCCAAATCACTTCTCTGGACTGAAAGTACAAAAGCAAACTTTGGAGCAAAGCGTAAGTGAGCAGAATTAGATCTTCCAGTGAGCAAAAGACATTTTGCTCACATGACAGGACTTCAACAACAGCATAACTGCTTCAAAACATTATGAAACTACAATGGAATTAATTGCACTTTCTGCCAGCTGCTACTTTACCTTATTCTGACATCACAGAATTATAACTCAACACAATTTTGGAGGCTTCAGAGCAGCAGGGGAAGCTTTGGTGTTGGCTGTCTGGAGCTTACCCTGATGCTTTATCCCAAGATTCAGGCAGTGACAGTATCTGCCCGTTCTGCAAGAGAGAGTGATCCCTGGTCCTTCAGGGAGCTGTTGCTGTTTCATTGCTATGCTCATATCACAAACACCACCATCAGAAGAACAGAGTTCAGAGAACAAAATGTATCCCCATTTAAAGCACTAATAAAATTAATACAAAGAACTGAAAGGAAAAAACAAGTTTCTCTTCACATGGCACTAAGATCTACCTTCTCCATCTATTTTTCCCAGTGGAAGTAATTTCCCTTGACCACAGCTTTTCTTTACATCTTCCGAGCCAATTGAAGAATTATGAAAGCCACAATAATACACAAAACTGTTTAGATGTGTTCTTTTGCTAGTTCTTCATATGGATCCTGGAGGGGAAGTGGAAGATTTCATCCCTGTTCTACCAGGACAAACTGAGAGCTCCCATAACTCTCAACCTCAGCCAGGCCTTTTTAGTGAACTGTGTGATAACATCAGAGCTCATCTCTTGCCAACACCTCTAGCTGAGAGAAGGGAATCCTAAAATCTAACCCTCAACAAGAAGTCTTTGCAACTTTTAAACAGTTCTTTCTGCCAGTCTTCCTGATGCTTAGTGACTAAAAATTTCCTGGATTCTAGTTATCCTCATTAAGTAGGGCAAAAGTAAATATGCAGCAAGGTTTCATCCATGTTATGTACTCTTCCTGGAGTCAAACAGTCAGGCAATAAGTATTAAATGATAAAGAATAAACACTCTGTTCTAATCTCATAGTGTCCTTCCACATCACTAATGCACCCTGCATTCATTAGGGCAGTTACATCAACAGGCAGCAAATGTTATATAAAAATTCTTAGATAAGAACAGGCAACATGTTTACCTCCTTTTAATTAGTGAGCAGGAGAGCTGCAGTCTATCTCCTGAAATTAGATGTAAACATAACCAACCTCCACCCATGGCCCCTCTTTCAAAACAGCTTATTGACACGAGCTGCAGCAACCACCTCACATCCACACTTGCTTCAGTGCCACATCCATGCTCTGCTCTTCAGAAAGGGAAGAGGTGGCACTTTTGTGTGGAAAGAAGAAAAACAAGAGGTATTCAAGGAGGACCTGCCAAACAACGAGGTTAATCTCTGTTCCCATGAAAGAAAATGAGAGGGATGAAACTAGAAATAGACTGAGAATTTTCTGGAAGGAATGGGATCTGTCACTTTAGGGAAGGAGACACCTTGTAACATGTCATGGTTGAGGAGCAAGGCACAAGCTGAAATGAGCCAAAAGAACAGCAAAAAAAGATGATGGGAAGGCTGGCTCATCATTAACTGTTGGAAAGATGAGCTGTATTTGGGTGCATTAAGTACAACAATCATCCCAGGATGTTACAAGGCTTGCCTTTCAAAAAAGGCAAAACAAGCAGCTTCCTTGGGCAGGGGACATGTCTGTTCATCTGTGACAGAGATCAGCAGGTCTTCAGGCAGTCTCTCCTTCAAGCTTGAATGACTCTCTAAATCTGCAATTCCCAAGGTACTCAGAATCTGCAGATGATAAAGTGATATTATCCTTGTTACACTCCGTAAGACCAAAGATCTGCTGCTGATCTCACTAGGTCTAGGACTGGTACCCATTTCACTATTCAAATTTTTAAAAGGGAGGGAAAACACCTCAATTAGTTATTTTGGTAATCATAGACCTCTGCATCTGCTGGTGGGTTGGGGTTTTTTTAGTTTTTTGGGTTTTTGCATCATTGTGTAGTTTCTTCTCTCACTTCCAGAGGTTTCGCCAAACTCAGCAGCCACAAAATAATGACAAAATCTGGTAAAGCTTAAGACATTCAAAGACAAAAGATGCATTTGGTTCATTCATGCAAGACACTCAGGTCAGGATTTGATGCTGTGTGACAGACGTTTCTAGCATGCAGCAGCATCCTCCTCTTGGAGCTTTTCCATTTGTCAGGTTGTGACATAAACTGGATGTTGGACAATTCCATAGCATGGTAATGCAGATTTTAGTGCACAGACTGCACTGAGAACTATATCCACACTCTGGAAAAGCAGAGTTGTCACCACCTCTATATCCACATGGTTACTGAAAAGCCATTTTGCAGACATACTCAGATTCCAGGAGGAACTGATGAAAATACAATTAATGAAATATTCTAATGAAAAGAGAAACACAATCACAGGCTTCACATTGTGTCCCAATTAGACTCTGCTTAGGTCAGAATTCTCAGGTGCTAATAGGATTGTTAAAACAAAGAAAGTGAATAACTGAAGGAAAAAATCATCTAGGCACAGTAGTAAAAATACTTTTAATTACCATCTTTGTTCTGCTGAAGGGATCACAAGGTTTCAAATAGCAGTACATAACAGAGTTTGCAAACACATTGTTGTAGTAAAAGGGAAAACAAGAAATTCGGAAAGAATATGCTATGTTAACTTGATACTGCCAGGGTAAACAGTTTTACAATCTTGTAAGAAAGATTAGGATCACAAGTTACCAGGATACTATTGTTCCTTCCAGCTTTGTGTTTTCAACACAAAATTGAATAGTTTAACACAGACCTGTACTTTCCCTGCTGCATACTCATTCATCCTGGTGTGTAGGAAGCTGCAATAAACCAGCACAGGACTTCTTAGAATTTCTTTGTTCACAGGAGTCACCAGCTTGTTATTCATAATTCATTATAGTTCCTACTATCTGAAAGTGAAATAATTTCTGGGCACAGTTTTCCAATGTAACTTCAGAAAGAGCATCTGATCCAGATTTTGCTCCCAGGTACACTGCTGTAGGAGTTGAGGTTTTTGGGTTTGTCTGAGCTCAGCTGAGATTAGCAGCTGATCTTCCATTTCTTCACTTGCCCAACAGTGACAAACCCTGCCAATCACAGAGCAGGCTCCTGTCAATCCACATGGACGGGGCTGGAGGGGCAGCTCAGAAAAGGAGAGAAAGCTCATCACAGGGTGTTGAAGCAGAGGAGACAAGGGCACATGCCAAGGCCTTTAGTTCTGCTGAGTCTTTGTGAGAACACTTCTCTCTTCACTGACCTTTGACCAGCAAGGATTTTCCTCCCAATTACATCAGCACTTTCCCACCTCCATGGATTACTTCTGGCCACTTCCAGTGCTGTGGATCTTCCTCCATCCCAACTGTCCTTGCAGAGAAGAGCTGAATTTTGGGGGCACGTGAGAGACAGGAAACTACAGACACAGTACGACAAAGCCATTCCAGGACTAGTTAGTGTTCTTAAGGAATAAAGAGTTGATATATGAGAGAAAAAAAGAAAGAAAAAAAAAAAAAAAAAGGAAAACAGAAAATAAAAGAAACACCAGCCTGGAGGTACTATAGGTACTATTCATTTATACTGAAATACAGATTGGAGGTATTACATTGAAATACAGATTGTTTTGGCCTCAAAGAATTAGGTTTCACAGGTTCATATGTAGAGTATAGTTCATTTGCCTTTACTGCCCATCTGCTTACCCACCTGACTGAAGACAGGTGTTAACTGACAAGCTATACCTTCCAAATACCCTATGGAAACTGCCTCACAGACACATCAAGGCTGTCAGCTGCTACATCCAGGAGGCGATACCACCTTTCTGCTTGACAGGAGCACATTAAATACCAGCAAACCACTTCCTGATCTTAGCAACTGCGCTCACATCCCATGAACCACTCCTGCAAAACATACAGCAAAAGCAGAAAAGCCAGGTTGTGTCATTGTGTACCCAAGGAGAACACTTAGCAACAGAGCAACATGTCATATGTCAGTGGGACTTTCTGCTTCTCAGGGGTGCCATCTCCTCCTCTCACACATCACAGTGCCTAAAGGTGAGAGAAATCCAGAGTCCCAAAGCAGCCTCACTGGCAGTACTGCCAGCTGTACTGCCAACAGTGCAACAAGCACTGTGATCACCTTGAAGCTGCGCTGGGACAAAGCAACTGCAGCTCTGACATTTGTGGGCTTATCTTACCTGTGAATTTCTTCTCCCTGAGCAGTAGTTTGCGCCTACGCAGAAGGTCGGACCCCACTGTGGAACCTTAGAGCAGGGAGAAAAGAAGCAGAGCTCCCCTCCTCCAACTCAGGTTTAATACAGGAGGCTCCTGTTAACTTAAATAAATGTTATTTATATGGCTCACCTTGGTAGCTGCACAGAGGCAGTGTGATTACTCAAGTCCTGTGTGAGAAACATCATGCAGAGATGGCTGTAAAGCATCCCACTCTTTTTTCCTCTCCTGCAGCAGCTGTGTCTATAGTGATTATTTGCATAAGTCACTCAGATCAGTTGCTATCAATTACTATGTGGTGGATTATCATTTAATGTTCTTATATAAATAAGATTTTATACCTCCTTGATGAAGTGGGTATTTTTGACTAGGTGGAAATCTCTCTGGGGCTTAGATATCAGTCGTGTCTGGAGAACAGCAATGGAGCTGGGGAAGGAGCACAAGTGAGGAGCAGTTGAGGGAGCTGGGGGTGTTCAGCCTAGAGAAGAGGAGACTTGTCACTCTCCACAACTCCCTAAAAGGAGGTTGTAGCCAGGTGGGGATCAGGCTCTGCTTCCTGGTAAAAACTGACAGAACAAGGGAAAATGGCTTCAAGTTGCACAAGCAGAGGTTTAAATTGGGTATTAGGAAAAACTTCTTCACTGAAGGGTAATAAGGTACTGGACCAGGCTGTCTACAGATGTGGTGGAGTCACCATCCCTGGCGCTACTTAAAAGCCAAGTGGATGTGGCACCTGGGGAAGTGGGTTAGTGGTGGGCTTGGCAGTGCTGGGTAAACAGTTGGACTCCATCTTAGAGGTCTTTTCCAACCTAACCAACTCTACGATTCTAAGTCTCCCATAAGAAGAGCAACTGACTTGCTATGACTCAGCTTCACTTACTGACCACTTGGAAAGATTTTTATTTCACTCCATATTCATAAGAGTAGAACAACCAGCTCCACTGTCTTAAGTTGTACATTTAGAGTGATGCATGTTTGTTCAGCATTTGCAGGACCCCAATGTACATAAGCTGATACGACTTTTTGAGAGTGCAGGAATAAATACACCAAGGAAGGTGTTCTGCTTCGTTTCAAAGAGCAGCACTTCATACCTTAGCTGGTTCATACCCACACAAAACAACAGCAAGGCTTCCTACCTATAACTGAAGGCTCACAAGTAAAAGTATTTAGCCTCAGGTTTGAGATGTTGCATCCAATAATCCACTTTCTCTGAAAATCCTCCACTATGATATTACGATTTTTCTCCCTAAGCAACATGTACACAAACATCTAAACTGAACCTGAACAGGCTCCAGTAAATTGAATACTAACAAACCAATTTCAAAGACATTGGTCTGAGCTGGTCTCCTAGACCTCACACATCTCCAGTCAACAAACTCCTTCTGAAACTTTTTAGATTCACCTCCTGATCTGCAGCAGAAGTTTTCTTGAAAAACGACTTGAGGTTTTTTACAGCTACCAGTATTGCCCATTTCCTGATGCAAAAACTACACCTGTCCTAGCTAGATATATTCAATCAGTCCTAATTTGCACTGACAGAAGAATGCGTTGTCAAGCTGCAATCAAAATAATGTGTCTCCTCCTGTTCACCACAGAATAACACCGAGAAAAATTTCAAAATAGACAACATTTTCTCCCCTACTTTTCATGCATATGATACAAACATGTATCAGCTGTGCTAGAAATTGAAACAATCTTTTAGACATGCCGGATTGTTTCTCATTAGCATATCCTCATGCCAGTAATCAAAATCAATCAACTCAAATCAAATTAGTTCTCCATGTGTTCAGTTAAAATGCATACCATATGCTGGCTGAAATGTATACCAAAGCAAGACTGTGCAGCTGTAGGAAGCTTCTTTCTGCAGCTCCATTTCACGGCAATATTAGGACAATTTCCATTAAAACATCAACATTTAACTATTTTCAACCAGCCTCGTGTAGCTCCAAAGGAGCAATTAACTGACTTGTTGAAATTAGCCACTAGTGATGCATCACAATACCCACTGTCTCTGTGGGATCCAATCACAGGTTAAAGGAAGAGCTCAGTCTCTGATCAAACAGGACCTCTGAGAAATCACAATTCACCAGGCATACCCAGAGGCTCAGCTGTGGTACCATTTGCAAGATTTATATGATGGCATTTTGAGTCCTCGCTTACTCCACCTAGTTAAACATCTGGCTGCTGTCAAATTGTCAAGGTATGCCGAGCTGGAAAGCACCTGCTTACAATACCAACTACTTCTTAACATCATTGGTATTGCAGGAATGCTTAGGAGCCTTCATCATGAAGCCACTGCTGAGAGGTTACCCAGGCTGGCTGAGCAGCCCCTTTGCAGCCACTGTTGCATTTCTCTGTGCAGGAGGGTCAGGAGAGAGCCAGCACCAAGGGGCTGCAGGAGCCACCACCCCAGTCAGCACCAGGGCTGCCTCCTCCCCTCTAGACCACTGCTCTGCACTCCAGGAGGCACTGGGTGGGCAGCCCTTCAGAGCCCTGTGTTTGGGTTTTATCCCACAGTTTGGCTGCAGAACCAACATCAAGTGTAGGATACACACCCTCAGCATGCTCGGCCTCCTGAGGCACCAGGTGAGAGCTGAACCACCTCTCTTCAGTGCACCCAGTCCTCAGCCTGCCTCCTAAAACTGCTCACAAAACCAGCTGTGGTGGACTCTCTCAAGCTGCCTGGGAAGTGGACACATAGCCTGTTTTTATACTAAATGCATTACAGTTATTTTAACAGCCCTGTTCTATTCTGACTTCAAACAGCAGGAAACCTTAGCTTGCCTCTCCGCTCTCCTTACTAGAAGCCTCAATTTGTACTTGATGAGATGACTTGTTTTTCTCTCAGCTGATCACTGTCATATGCCTAACCAAATGTGTCAAGCAAAGTATTAGAGGAGATTCATAAATGCTAAACCTCTAAGAGGCTTAGGAGTGAGAAACATAATCGAGTGTCACTGCTGGAGGCAGAAGAGTTGTTTAGGAATTCTGATAAGCATCAATTCAGCAGATACTAATTTTTATGCTGGTTAATCAGAAACAGGAAGCTTCAGGAAATAGAAATGCTTCTCTGTCTCTATGCTCATTCACCATGGGGTGGAGGAACCACCATGGGGTGAAGACCATGCCAGCTCAGATTAGCAGCTGAAGTGTTTCAGCATCCTGTCCTGAACAGTACAAGCTTCTGATCTAAACAGCGATCAGAAATGGATGTTGCTGCAAGAGATACAAAATTGCAGAGAAGTATAATTATGTAAAACTTTATGTAAGTAACATAACAGGGGAAATACTTTCCTACCTTAGAAGCCAATCTCCAAAAAATCAGCTTGTGGCGGACTACCACTGCATTACCAAAATATTCCTACAACTGAAATACTAAAACCTCTCTTCCTCCTCCATGCAAAATCAGGCAAATTCCCCAGACCCTTTTTTATCCCTCACAGACTCTCAATTTAAAACTTTTTCTTAACCCTACAGGTGTAATTTAAAGGACCTCATCCCTCACAGGTCCCTTCCTCACTGATGAAACTGTACACTGTGAGCTCCAGATGACCTCTGATGATTTTTGGTCAAAAGCCTTAGAATTCTACCGTCAGCATGTACCTCAGATATGTTTTCTCCTATCACAGTGGCTGATACATTTTCAGCCACATTATTTGCCATCACTGCCTGCTTCTTCTTTTCAGTGGTGACCAAGGAGTTATGGCAAAAATATGACTGCAAATTGATGGGGTTTAGTCCCCCTTCCAGAAGGAGCCTGTGACTGAAGCCTGAGCCCTGAGACAGGCTCACTCTGGTGTTCCCTGAGCTGGCAGCAGCACCAGCTCCTGGGGCTGCTATTCTTTGTTATTCCTATTCACAGAGCAGTGTGCACACTCTTCAAGAGTCAGAACTTCTTCCCCTGCACTCTCCTCAGCATCAAGCAAAAGCACATTTTGCACCGAGTACCCAGCTAGACAGTCCCACTTCATTACTTTCCTGCTGAGCTCCTGCTGGCTACCTGCAGGTAAATCCAGCCTGTATTTAATCTCTAAACTTGAAGGGATATTTCGTGTTTATTTTCATACTGGCCTTGACTGCAATATTTCATACCCAGATACCTGCTGTGCCACCAGTCTGAAAACTGACTCCCCACAGAAATCTGTCTAAAGTTCTGCACAGCATCAGGAAGGCACCTGAGCACAGCAGTACAGATACCTGGTGGAGGCATTTCCTCTGCTGCCCTGATCCAGTTAACCAGCAATCACATTACCTTGCTCCTTCAATACCTCTGGGCTCACTTCAATTCACTTTGGTCTCTCTGAACCTGGCACTATTTTATCTGCTGCTGTTAGATCATCTCCAAAAGACAGCTTGATTTGGAAAAGAGCTAAATATCTTTAGCTCCTATTTTGCCACTGGAAACATACCTTTGGTCAAAACACATCTAAAAGATCAGAGTGATCACTGCAGCACTAATAATTAACAATTGGATGCAGGCTTCCAGTGAACCATCTGAATAGAGATAGGATAAAGCAGTCAACAAGTACATCAGTTCTCTGTCAATTTTGAACTGCTGCACTCATTAAAGGCAAAATATGCACACACATAAAAACATTCTGCACCGATAAGCTAAGAACAAATAACTTGCCTGTAGTTTCCAGAAAATAAGCATCCCTTTCCTTTAGTCATTTATTGCACTCTTCTCACTGCACCTATAGGAACTTTCAATGGCACCATCAAATCAATATGGATATGCAATCTGCATGCATTTAACTTCAAAAACAGTATTGCTAACAGCTTTCTGAAAGATAAATGTTTCATGTTATCAAAATAATTCATAAGACATATTGACTTTCATGACTCCTTGCTACTTTCAAAATTTTGTTCTCTGCCAGAGACAATCAAGAAAAATCTCTAAATAGGTTCATCACAGCCTTCTGTTCATTAGAAAACCCCATACTTTGCAGTGTCACTTTGAAGGAGGAATTCTGCAGAAGTAGAGCTGGAAAACTGAATTATATTACAAGCTGAAAAAGCAGAAAGCATGCTGCCATTCATTTTAGTCACTTCCAAGCAATTTCATTTGAATCTGCTGAAGGCAAATTTCGGCATAAAGTATGAAAGCTCAAGATCATCTAGTTACTAAGATGAATGCCTGGTAAGTCTTCAGTTGGGACTGTTGCCTTCATTTATAAAAACACAATTTCTCTTCCAACAACAGAATTAGCATAAGTGTGCTTACAGTCCTGCTCACAGGATCTGCCAGCCATATCTTCTTTCTTATTTCTATCTGAGATTGACGTCAGCAGCATTCACAACCTTTTGAGAACTCATTCTCCAGTTTCTACTTAATTTGATGTCTCAGAACATTTATATGACTCACAAAATTTGCTGTTTGCAGCTTCAGGGCACAAAGACAGAAAGAAATCCAAAGGGGGGAAAAAAAGATTGCATTTAGTGTAGTAAAATAATAGTAAGGAAGAAGAGACAGATAAAATATAGTCAGGTATTTTTGCAATTGCTATTTTTGGCAATGGTTGTTTAGTAAAGGAAGTACAATTTTCCCTTTCATTACTCAATAAAACAAAGAAACACAATTTTCTGTTCCATTCATTACTCAGAGTGAATGAAGAGCTCAATCGTAAGAGCAAAGCTAAACTTACAGGATTTTGCAGCTACCTGTGGGAGCTGAGTGACACTTTGGGACTGCCAAAGCTGAGAACCAAGGCACCAGGACTCCCAAGAGAGGACACTTCTTTATACAGGACACTCCTGACTCTGGAAGAGAGCTTCTCTGGGGTTAGAAAACCCTGCTAGAAACTGCTCCAATTCAGATCCAAAGGGCCACCTGTGTTGGGCAGAACTGTAAAACTCAGGAAGAGCTCATTTTTTAGGAGTAGGAAGTAATCACTGATGTCAGTACAGATTTCATTCCTGAAAACCCCTGACCCTTCCTCTGCACACACACAGGTGCTCCACATGCCCTGGATGAAGGGAAGACCAATTCATTTGGGGAGCTGGATTCCTGACTGTACCTCACAGGGAGACAACTACTGGAAAGCTCCCATTCTCTCCGGTGAGGGGTTCTAGTTCCAAACCTATGTCTTTGTCAGGTCTTTCTCAGTAAAAAAATAAACTATCCCTCCTGTTCTTTAGAGAGAACACTGATTATATGAATCCCTCAAGCCTTGACATACTGTCAAACTAATACTCTTACTGTTATTAATCAAGAATTTAATAGGTGAGATCTTAAAATTAATATGTCTTGGGAATCTTTTCATTTAAAAAATGAAGACCCAATGAGTCACGGCTGCAAAAGTCCCTCAGCATCTCCCTTTGAGAGATTATTTTGAACAAGTACTTTATTGAAAAGACAGATTTTAGCAGAAGGCAGCAGACTCACCCGTGGCATGAGGGCAATTAAGCCTTTATAAATTTTTTTTTAATATCTGTAAAATAAGTAGACAAGAAGTGAAAGATCTCCTACTTCTCCTATTTCTTGATAACAGTCCCTGAGTAGTTCGCAAATCTGATAATCTGTATTTCTTCTCAGCTTCTTTCACAAAAATATAGTAAGAAAAGGAATCAGTGCTACAATTTTCTTAGCCACATAGGTTATAGCTTAAAAAAACAAAAGGGAGAGAAAAGATAAAGAGGACTATTACATGGATTCTGACATTATAACCAACTAAACAAATACACCTCTTCTCTGCCTTTGTATCAGGTGATAAAAAGCAAACTGGTTTTGTATGGGGTTTTTGGTTAGTTTGTGGGTTTTTTTTTTAAAGTCTGTATTTTTTTAATCATCAAACTGACTGCTATAGGGTAATACATCATTACTTGGAGGATGCATTCTCAGGCAGAATAAACAGCTGTCATTCCAGGGATTTGAAAACTCTGAAGATTCCCGCTGGAGTAAAAGGGATGCACATGTTTGACACTTTCAGGACCAGGGTGAATAAACACCTTGCATGTAGTTAATGGAAAATAAAGTTATTCATTTCCTTCTGTTTGAGCACTGGGGTTTGTAAATGCTAAGGCAGGTGGCTACTTTGCCATCACTTAGCAACATCAGGTTTTGACACACAACTGCTTCCTGGTCTCCCAGCCAGGTGGGCAAGAGAGGATTCCCACAGCCCCTGCTGCAGATGGGAGAACTGATAAATCACTTTGAGCTGATGCTGCACTGATGCAAAAGTGCTGCTGTGTCCAACTTTCAGCCACATTCAGCAAGTTCCTCTCACTCAGGTGAAATTTCATGTTAAAGCAGTAAATATCCTGTAGACCAAGACCACTTCCAGATTTAGGTGAAAGATTACTAAATCATAGTTTTGCCATGACAATGGTGTATTTTTACTGAATTTGTTCTCTTTAGATTTCTTGCAGTCTCTTGAACACTAAGTAGCTCCTATACATATTTAGATCAGAATTTTAGCAGAAAAGCTGAAGTAATTTCAAACATTTCCAAGACCTCAGAATGATGGCTACATCTTTGAACATGCTACTGTGGCATGTGCAACTCAGAACAGTAGAAAGTATATCACAGAGGAGGACTTTATGCAGATTCTTCACTTGCAAGAGTTTTCCCTAAAATCATTAATCGGTGCAAGTGGAAGAAAATTACTAATCTTACACTTCCAATTCCCCAAAAATTCAAGAGGGACCAAGCAGTTCTCACAGATATACCTCCTTTAATATCTTTGCAGTAGTGACTCTTCCTGCATGCTGTTTTCAAGATGAAGGGCATTCTTCTAAAAAAGATCATTTTAGCTGGGATAAGGCACCTTAAACAGGCATGAATTTGCAGAAGCTGCATAATTATACCACAGCAGTCAGAATGAGCATCAGTACAGAAATACTGCTCACCTGAAGCTCTGAGTTCCTGTAATCAGCCAAACCATTCAAGTCCCTTTTTTGCTTCACTCTCACACTTAGGAAAACAACCTAGGGAGGGGGTTTGGTGAGGAAGGGTGTATCAAAACAGGCTGAAGAGCACTGCCAAATGCAAACCCCCTTCACATCTCAGGAAGCCCGGACACCAACCATGCCCAGGAGGGCTAGAATCCACCTGGAGCTCACAAAGACTGACTTCTGCAACAATTCCACCTCTCCAGCCCTCCTGGGATTGCTGCTCAGGGCCACTCCTTGCTGCTTGCAAGCCAGCATTTATAACACTGCTCTTTGGTGCTGTTTTCCACTGTAATTAATGCATTCATTACAGGCACTGGGGTTTTTCTTGTCATGGTCCTGCTTCAGTTCTACACAAGCTTTGCCCCAGTTTTCACTGCGCTCTCTTGCTCCCTTTAGGACACATCAGCACTGCACAGTGGAGTTGTCTGCACAGGCCCCCACCTGCCAGAGGCAGGACTCCAGAGGTGGAGAGGGCACAGCAGAGTCAGCTGAAGCTGTGCTTTAGCTAAGCCAGGCTTGCTGCAAGCCCCATCATGCTGCACTGAGCCCAACCTTCCTTCTTTCAGAAAACTTCACCTCAGTTCTCACTACTCTGCTCTCACAGTACCAGCCCTCACAGTGCTGGTGGTTCTACAACCCAGTGAGGGCCAGGAGAGGGTAACAGAGGCAGATAAGTTATTATGGTCCAACATTCCATCTTGTACATGAAAGACTGGAAAAATGCATTCCTTAATTACCCTTGCTTGCTGTAAATTTTCAGTGTTGTTTTTCCATGTAATTAAGTGATGCACCTGTGTGCTTTATCACAGTCAGAGTATTTCTTCTGTAAAAAGCAAACAAGAATTCCTCACTTTTCCCCAGCTCTACTTGCTCACTCTTAGGCACAACTCCATCATTTCAAATGTTGTTATGACAGTACTCTGCAACTCACCTTGCAGTTAGTGCAAAAGTGCTTACAAAGGTGCTCTCTAACCTCTCCAAGAGCAAGCCACAGTGCACAACACAAAGAGGAAACAATGGGAAAAGTAGCCCAGCCTTGCAGAAATGTGTCCAGCATGAGGTTAAACTGCAGAGCAAGAAAGCAATTTAGCACTTGGTGGTAATTCCAATGAAAACACATTTTTTAGCCTTTTACAGTTAAAAAAAAATACAAAACACATTTGATGGGAGTTATTTCTCTTTCTTCCCTCCGAAAAATAAGACTTGCAGTCCTTGGTACAGGACTTCACCTGGACTTAACAAAGCTGACTCACGCCAGTCTACCACAATTTGGCACTTGGAGCACTTGCTTCTTTCCACAACTGGGCAGGCTTGGTGCCCGCTGGCAGCCAGCAGAGCAGGATACAGTTACCATGGCACTGGAACACGCAGCAACTTCACAACTGCCAGGGCTGCAGTGCCGACCCAGGGACCCACCGAGGGGAAGCAGCAGGTGAACCTTTGAATAAGCACAGGCAAAAGCAAAAACAGCAGCAGGGTGAGTGTTCTGCCTTGTAAACATCTGTGCACAGGTCCCCTGTATGTTCTGTTTTATTGCTCTGGCTGCAAGGAAAGCAGAGGGACAGTAAAACCTGGTAGCAGCAGGAGCATCTGTGCACACACGGACCCACACCCACTGCTCTCTCGCCATGACTCTACCCTCTAGCACTGCTGCAGATGTCTGGAGCAGTTTGTCAGAGCGACAAACCAGCCAGAATCTGGCTGAGAAAATACCACCATCGAGCCTTCTTTGAGTAATACACAAAGTTCAATCACTTCAGTCATATATCACATGAAGGTACTTCAGTTAATGAAGCACAGCAGCTCATAACACAGTGTTTATCTGCTGCACTTACACCTGCTCCCCTCAAGTTTCAAACACTCCTGCCACCTCCTGTTTCAGTTTCTAACACAAATTAGTAGTGAAGCAGCGAGTATCTGATTAGCACAGAAATGGATGCAAAGCAGAACTGGCAATACTAGAGGAATTTTCAAACAAGATGCAAGTGCACAACAGAAGCACAGGATGCCAGGTGTGAGCCGAGCAGGACACTCGGGACTGGCAGCTCCATTTTGATGGAGGAACATCTCAGCAATGCTGCAAACCCAGACTGTGGCAGAAGCACAGGAGGATACACTGGGATGTTTAGGGTACACTTTTGGGCTGCAGTGGAGCGATCCCTGGCCATAAAATGCAAGGTGCTAAGCTGCTATTGGAAGATACATCTTACCCCAAACACGATTTATGTTTCCTACTTTGTCACTCTCATTAGTATTTGCTGGGCAGCCAGAACAGCTCACCAGAAATCTGGGTTGAGATTAGTGTCACCTGGTAAACATCACATTGCTCTGCAGATGGGAGAACCTAACCAGCAAACCATAGGCCTCCCAGTTCTCCACACTGCAGGAATGTGCTGCTTTTTGTCCAGTTTATGGTGCTTCTCATGAATGTTTCCTTCTGTCTGCAGAGTCCAATGCCTCCAATGCAACAGAATACAGAAAATGAGTGCTTATCTCTGGGAGCTCAGTTCATGCTGTTTAATGAATCAGGATGATGTTGAACAGCTGGACAACAGAAAATAAATTACAAAGTTCACGCTGCTAAAATCCTTGGTTTTTTACATTTGGTCTGTGTAGCTGTGCTATAGGGTACAACTGGTCATGTACGTTTGGTCATGTAACTGTGCTATAGGGTACAATTTCTCACAGCTGAAAAACATTTTTTGGGGTTTGGATTCCCTTTTTTGAGTTCTAAAGTCAGCCATTCAGTTACTCAAGTGTTGCATAAACATGGCACTGCTGTAGACAACACAAAGCATGAAAGTTATAAATGTGAGTAAGCACAGTAGTTATATTTTCTCATC
Organism: Pyrgilauda ruficollis; assembly: GCF_017590135.1. Lineage (NCBI taxonomy): Eukaryota > Metazoa > Chordata > Aves > Passeriformes > Passeridae > Pyrgilauda > Pyrgilauda ruficollis. The sequence continues at coordinate 13,726,935 of NW_024527710.1, forward strand.
TGACCAAATGTGACACAATTGAAGTACATGCTCACTTGAGACAAACACTGAGAACTCATAAATCCCACCCACTGTGTTATCTCATAACTGATCACAGTGCACCCAGCGTATTTAAATATAGAATATACCCAGTCATTATGCAGAAGATAAAATTGTGAAAAAATCATAATAAGGGTGATTCTGATGAGACAAGGACAACAGGAAAGGGTTTCAAGGCACATGAGTCTCAGACCATATATAAAATTACTTCAAAATATCTATTCTGAATTTCTGGTAAAAAAGCATTAAATGCAAAATGTCAGGAGGCTGGCAATTCATTTGTCCTCTCAAAGCTTAACTTCCTCACCTCATCAAGTAAATAATTTCCCTTGAAATTTCCCATGTACAGCTTTTCCTCTAGTCAACAAACAGTCAGCATTAGTCCATTTTCTCTAGGAAAGGCCCAAACCTTTGAACTACCAACAGCTCCTTATCAACAAACACACACGACAGCCTGTACACAGCCTGGTACCTCTGAACATGTTTCATTTTACTGAAATGTACAAAACAAGGCTTCCAAGAGCACAGTAACTCTGCAAAGATGGAGCACAAAGAGAGATACTACACCTGCAGTGAGAACAAATCCAGTATTGTCAGCAGGGATAACTGCAGTGGTATCAGAGCTTAGACTGAAGTTGAATTTGGCCTTCACTGTAATGCAGAGTTATAATGAGATAACAATGAGATTGAGGTGATTAACTATAAACAGAAATAAACCCTCCATGTCAACTGTTTGACTGCAAACACAGCAATGCCCCGCTGAGCAAGCTTAGGCTGTTCAATAAATTCAATAGTGAATTGGGTAACTGACCCATCAGTCACGTTGTCTTATTTGTCAAGGGTCTTATTTGTCAAGTTTTTATTTCTCTCCTTTGTATCACCCTTGCAACTCTAATCTTGAAACCATTCAGAGAGGCATGAGCACCAAGTTCTTCTCAAAGCAGAAGTATTATTACTTGAGATATAACCAAGACCTTGGAATTGAATTACAGACACTGTTATTGCATCTCTTCTCCAGTCAAATATTCTGCATTGTATTTTAGCATGAGAAGTAGTGCTTTACATCCACTCACCCACAATGATTTTCATTCCTGGGACCCAGTAAATCCTTAATGCTGCAAATAAAATGTAATCCTTGACTCCCTTACAAGGATCAACCTGATCTTCTCACTATCATGAGTTTCTCCATTTTAGTTCTCCATCTAAACAGCAAATCAGAGGATTTCACAAAAACTGTGAGTCTAGAAAAGCAGAATCCGGCCCATTAGTGCTTTAGAGACACCCATCACTATCACATCTATACATTTAATTACTGAACCTTATTATCTCTTTTTTTAGAAAGAAGTTTTGTGCAAGCATTCAAGCCTGCAGTCAGTGCTTGCAAGGAACTTAGCAAAACCTTGACAGGAATAGGATGCCTTGGGAATAGATGACTCTCTCATCTGAAATGCATAATTAGCTTTTGGTTAAGTGTGCAATTAACATTAAAATTTACAATCAAATATGATGGAGTTCTAATTTTACCTCCTGTAACTGAAAAAAAAAAAAAAAAAAAGAAAGGAAAAAGAACTCAGTTGCCAGTGTTACTGCTTTGAATCCCTTCCCTAAGAGGCAAGCTGCACAAGATGATCCTGTCATCCAGGCAATGCCTGATACAAAAAGCTGTTAAAAACATTGTGTATTTGCCTTCTGGACAGCTACACAGCAGGGGGGTTATTTTGGTTTACACTTTTCTGTTCTGTAGTGGTAACTGCCACTCAGTATAATTAGTGGTTGTCATATTTCTGTTTTTAAAGATCCAAAAAGCCCAGAGCAATGTTGCTTTGTGCCCTCTCCCCAGCTGTGCCTGAGAGCTGTAACACGTGCTTCAGACATCCACTAAAGCTAATCTCACACCCCAACAGGTTTCAGCAGCTAAGCCACAGAGACATTTTTGTTAATGAGAAGGAAAAACCTTCATCCTAGCAGTTTAATTCTGATAAACAGCTCCTTAAAAATCTTACTGCAGTCTAAATATGCTGCCTCTGAGCATCACTGCCTGCCTTTTAACCTGAAGTTAAATTTAATCTCTGCTGCTTTTTACAAAGGGGGTTGAAAGCAGTTTAAACTGTAACATCAGCTGCCAAACCCTGTATTTAGTTATGTTTATTATTAATCACATCAATGTTGAGAGTCCTTTGTGTAAGGTGCTGCACAAAAATATAATGGAAATATAATCAAATTCCTCACACAAAGTATGTATTGGGTTGTTTGGGGCTGAGCCCTGCCAATGACCTTCTATCAGTTAATTTATGTGACTGTGCATGTACTGAACCCAGACTGGGCCAGCACCAGGGCCAGAGGCTGCCCCTCAGCAGCTCCTCTCGATGCCACGGTGCTCAGGAGTTCTGCTGTCATTTTCACCACCATTATTCGTCACCAGCAATAGACACACAAACGCACAGAAGGCAGAAAAAGAAATCTCACCTTGCTCTTACCTAAAACTGAAATCACTTTTATTCATTCACCCTGCTTCCATCTGGATCTGGACAAAGTGGCCCTCTCCAGCTGCTAGGCAACCTGAACTCTGCATTAACCGTTTGCATTTGCTAAGAATATAATAATGTTACCTTTGAGATTTATTTATAATAAAAAAGCATACCTAGATGAAAATTATTATATTTTCCTGCAGTAAACAGTAATTAGCAACTATGGGAATACAAAATTGGTCAAGAAATGAAGAGAGATATTATAAATTGGGTCCTTACAACCCAATCATAAGGAATATGCTTTTTATAAAAGTATTATTACAGATGGCAGTGGCATTAAAAAAAATCTAATCCAAGAATTACATTTATGTAGATATGTAAATATCTATATAACAGATGAATATACTTATGTAATAAATGTTTTAAAATAGATATTAAATTACTAAGCCTGATTCAACTACAAAACAAAGCCTCATCCAACTACAAAACAAATGTTCTCAATAAAGTGAATTTATTCCATTAGCACAACACCACCATTCCTAAACAAGACTGAAAAGATTTGAAATTAAAACACAATCCACTGATCTTGGAGTTCTTTAAAGAAAGGGAAAAAAAGACAACAAAACATTATTTCATAAACCCCTCTCTGAACGATTTTACTGTTTCCATGTGCAGCAGCAGTGCTGCCATTCTACCTTAAAAACATCATGAATATCTCTGCTATGTCCTGTTCCTCTCAAGCTAAAGAGATATTCCTTTCAAGTCTTTTCAAAGCAGATCAGTTCCCAGACTGCTTAGCCACAAGTACAACTGATTATTAAAATATCAATTTGGGTGATTGAGGCGTTAATGTCAACAAAGCAAGAGGCCCACTAATGACACCAAAATCAAACAGAGGAGCACTCTCTTCTGATCATTCCATGTGACAGCTTGTCAAATCCTGATTCACAAAATACAGACTTCCTCAAACTCAGCACAAACACAAATGCAAGATCTCTGGCTTTAAAATGCTCATCAACTTCTGCTGGAGAAACAAAACCAGGAGTCAGGCCAGAGAGACATTTACTGCCACAGCTGCCAGCCTTTCCGTGCAGCTGCTCGGCCCTTGAAGCAGCGTGAGCTTTGCTGAGCTCTAAGACAATACAAGAATTTGGGTCCTGCACCCAAATTCTGTTCTTCTGTTCAACATAGACAACAGGCAGTGTAAAGAAAGCCCCACTGATCACGCATCTCTCTGGATCACAGTGCAGCAGTAATAACTTCCCTCTCACCTTGAGACTTGCAGAGCACAGAATGAGGTAATTGGGCACAGCCCTTGAGCACCTCCAGTCTCTCACAGCTGCGCTCACTTCAGAGCTCCACAAGCACCCCTGAACTGAAAAAACCCTGGGTCTGTGGAGAAGAGAACATCAGAGGTTCCTAGAAGTGCTTTTCTCTGGGTTTTAGAAATATATTTGAAGTGGTGAAGTCAAACACTTGTACCTTCTCCTTCACTTAATTTCACATTAAATCTGATTCAGATAAGGCTTAATGCCAAGCTTAGGGAGAGCATAATTGAAAAAAAAAGTCAACATAACTGGAAAATTGTCAGTCAGAGCAAAGGGTTCAATGGAGCCACAGAGTCCCACACTCCCAGAAACTCAAGAGCAGCTGTAAATAGTTTTAAAAAGTAACTGTAAGACAGGTTGGTATGAAAACTCTTTCTTCCCACACATAGGAACCCATAGTTTTGGTTTGCTAATGGACCCCACTATTACTTCATGTACCCTGAATTGAATGACAAATATGATCTCAGGGCAGGCAGGAGACAAACAAGTTCAAATACTGTGGTTTTGACAGAGGCACGTAGTGTTTTGTTAAGGTCTTTGAATTATAAGTCATGTCAGAGATCCATGCAAAAAGAGAGAGGAACAGAACACAAGTTACTCTGGAAACTGTCCAACACTTAGGTGTATCTTTTTTAAAAAAATAAATGTTAAATCAACAGTGCTGTTGACCAATATTACAGGTCCTATGGATTGCACCCCCTGAGGAATTCACCAGACATCTCTTTTCATAAGAAGTTTAAGGTTATTAAAGCCCTTTTTGCCCCAAAGCCCTTTAACAGATTTAATTAAGATTATTGCTTAATTCACTTTAATCACAGTATCTTTGAAAAAACTCTAACATCTTATGGTGTTTTCTGTCTTGCTTTTACACAGTTTCTTAGAAAATTTCACATTCCAAAATTCAGAAAGACCAACTAAATGGAAATCATCTTTAGCTGCTTATAGGGCCTGAAGTAAAAACATTTTTATTGCCAAAACCCTAAATTAAATCAATCAATTTCGTATCAGGTGGCCTACCTTAGTTTCAACGTCAGGGTTTTACAGCATGAAAAGGATCTTTTATTAAATTATTTGTTTTACATTGTACCCAGCAACACAGAAATAAAATGAATCGTGTAGTTGTAGTACAAAAAAAAAAAAAAGCACCTCATTTTAGATTCTCACTATTCAAGATCACCACAATAAATAAAAAAACCAGATGTGATTACTGTAGTTTGACATTTAAATGCAATTATTAAAGAACTACAAATCAGGTATATGTAGATCAATTAGAAGATTAGGTTCTTAGATGGGGTAGAAATTGGGTAGAAATGGGCTGCTGAGCAGGTACATGAGTTACAGGAAGATACAAGTATCTTATGTAGAGGCTGTAAAATGATAGTATGAGTTGTGTGTAAAGTTCACTCAAATGTAGAAAAGCTCCTTAGACCACATCAGGACCCCGAGTGAGACAGACACAAAGAGAACTCCCTCACTTTACTGCAGGGACACAAAGGTCCAGCCACACACAACTTATGAACAACCAAAATCTACACCAACCCAAAAATCCACTTCCAAACGAGCCACATTTTACCATCACAGCTTTGCTGGGATTAATATAAAGCATCTTTGAAAATGCTGGCACTTACCCAAATCTGCAGCTTCACCCTCTTGTCATTCCTGTAAACTGTTTTCACCTTGAAGTCGATTCCCACTGTGCTCACAAAGGCTGGAGTGAAGGTGTCGTCGGCATATCTGAAGAGGAAGGATGTTTTACCCACACTGCTGTTGCCAATGATCAGGAGCTTGAACATGTAATCAAAATTTTGGTCTGAAGTATCTTTCTGCCTGAATCTGGCATCTGTTACTGAAGCCATCTAAGAAAATGACAAACATGGAAAAAGAACAGATTTAAGAGCAGTTCAGCATTTGTTTTCCTTAACTCTGTACCATATGTTTAGGTTATCTCTCCACTTTCTAATGTCATAACCACCATATCTGCTGAATAAAGAGGAGCACTTTGAAATCTTCTTTTAAATTCTGGCTTTAATCCTGTTTAGTGTTCACTTGTGCTGGTAAGACTTCCAAACCCAAGAAATACACCTGTTGCACTGCTTTGTATTTAAGAGAATAACAGATGGCTACTGCAGATTGTTCAAATACTCATGGGGAAACAGCATTCTTTACTCCAGTGGCAGGGTGCCACTTCTGTTGCTCCAATAAACTGCAACCAAGAACTAAAATCTTTGACAGTGCATCCAACCATGCAATTCATCAAGCAGCCTGCAAGGTAAATAAACCTAAATAATTGTTTTTACTACTTCTATGGAAAATCCGCATTTCTAGTGCATGCACCACCACCATTTTATCCTTACAAAAGTTCCCTCCTCAACATTTACAGAAGAAAAAAAAAAGGAAATAGAAAAAGATGAAAAAACAGGAATTTCAGCTGCAAACTTTGAATGCATCCAACCTCTATCTACTCCTAAGACTGCAATTGGAATAAAGACTGTATAAAATGTGAGGGCTCCAATAGGGGTATAGACAGCATTTAGAATGGATAAATTATCCCTTTTAGATTCAGAAACAAAAAATCCAACAGCAGAATACGAATCATTAAGGGCCATGAGCAGCCCTGGCTGCTCTAATGTGTGCAGCTCAGACAGCTGGTGGGAAGAGGTAAGACTCTGACTTTTCACCTCTGGTTGTAAGAACACAACCACACAAACCAAATTATTACAGAGGAGGAAAAAGAAACTTTACCTTTTAACAGATATACCACACTTTTAATCTCTCATGCTGTTTGAAACTACCACACATCAAATAAGCAAAGGTCTTGGCTCCTTATAACAAGACACAGGGTTGGCAAATTGGAGAAACGACAGCACAGGTTTAATTAGCAGTTACTTATGCAAACCAGGGCCTGGGCTACTTGTGTGCAGTCAGAAGGCACTGAGCAGTGACAGAAGTCTCTATTTCACCCAGCACCCACAGAAGTTAATTTTCTCCTCAACTCAAATTCACAGGCACCTTTGGGAACTAAACTCACTCCAATATCTACTCTCAGCATGTGCTCAAATGCCTTCCTTCTTAGGCAAGTCTCACCTGCACACAGGACTTCACCCATTCAATAAAAAAAACAGCAACAACAACATGCCACAAACCCAAACAAAACCAAAACAAACAGTTCAAAATTCACAACTCTAAACCAAAATGCTATCCCAAGGCAGTTTAAACAGGGATGATAATTTCACTTAAATTTCCAGCAGTGGGGAAATGAGCCAAAAGCTGGTTTAAACTTCAGTACAATATGCACAACGGTTTATCTCAGATTAAACATATGCAACTTTCTCACACAGAAAAGGGCTGGTGCAGCAGACATTTCGTTCAGACTGCATTCACAAGGGCAGTTTCTGAAGAAATTTATCAGTAGCTCAATAGTGAACAGCTGCACGGAATGCATTAAAATCTTCCCAAAAGTATTTCTCAGTAGGATACAGCATAATTCCGATACACTCTCTTCTGAACTTCAGCTGCTCTTCAGTCAGTCTACAGTCCTTTGCAAGCACTCCAGAAAACACATGCACAAATTTTCTTCTCATCAGTGTATCAGAAAACAGCTCTTCTACCCATGTGTTGTGGTTCATAGCAGGAATTTCTAAAAGGAAGAATTCAACATCTGACTAACTTCCATTCAGACACTCAGGCCAATGCACTTACTGCCTTCTTATCCTTAGAAATCTCCTGCAAAAATTATGAATCAGGTGATTAGTTGTTTTGTACCATCACCACACGACAGAAAATTTTCTATTTAAGTAATTTATCTTCCCCATACACATTATAATCTCTACAAATACCTTTGACAGTACTTGTGCACTTGCTAAAGAAAACAAAAATAAAATCTCTACTTCTCCATTCCACTCACACAGGCTCAAAATAGTGAGAAACCCTCATCACCTGAAGCCTGGTCTTTCACAGATGCAGAGGCAGACCTTTAACAAAGGTATTGTACTCATCATACAGGAATCAGTATCTTCTTTCTACCCCTGCCTGCCCAGAACCCATCCACACACTCCAAGCTGATCCTGTAACTGAAGCACTGCTGCCTCTATTAACCCTCCTAGATTGCTCTAATCAGAATTGTACCTAGCTACAAATGTGACTTTCAGATCTCAGCTGAAAAAGCAATTACAGAATGTGGCCAGCTTGAGCAGCTTTGTTAGAAGCACAACACAGAGAATAAGATCAAATGATACTTGTCCAGAACGTGGGGCTGTTGTCATAGAAGCACAACCCTCGCTGGCCTCTGTGCTGGCTGAAGATGCTGCAGGTCAGTGTCTTGAATCACCAGAGGCAGACAGAGCACAAAAATTTTAAAGAAAACACCATCCCCTTGCTTCAGTTTCACTTTTCCCTTTCCCCTCTAGTGAACAGAGTGAAACTGAAAGAACTTTCATACTAATTTCTGATTATCCCTCTGATGGCAGGTCATTACTGAAGCTGTGCTCACTTCCAGCACTTGGGCTGGAAGTGTTTGCAGGGCTGCCCCTGAATTTGTGCTTGAATCCCAAAGGCAGGGAACAGCAGACCTTTCTCCTCCCCTCCCTTTCTCTTCCCCACCTGTTGTCTCACTCTTGCTCCAAGCACTCCCTAGTCGTATCAGCCCTGAGGACCCCGCAGAGAGGTGGTTCAGACGACAGAGATCCCAGTTAAAAATAGATCCTCCTACAGCTTCTCCTGTTTTACAGGGCTGTTTGTAAAGTTGGTTCAGTTCCTGATCCCTCATGGCTGAGGGAGCCAAGCAGAGGGGACAGAGCAGGGGGAAGTGGTGGCAGTTGCTATGCTACTGAGAGAAAGGTCCCCAAAATCACCTCTCCTGCAGGCCCTCTGCACCTGGAGGAGATTCTGCAGCAGGGAAGTGGAGACAACACGCTGAGGTCAGGCAGCTCCTGTCCAAATCACCTGAAGGCTCACACAGCCATTGCTCCCAGGGGATTGTCCCCCCTCCTTGTCCAAAGCCATTTAGCTGGCAGTGTAACCCCTGCTCCCTGGGCACACAGCCACAGATGCTCTTTTAGGATGACTCCAAAGAGAGCACCATCTCTGCTGTTTCACACAAACACACAGCCCAAGGAGAGTGCTGTTACAGGAGACCAGGTCAAATACAGCTGGCAAAGGAGAGGCTCGTGACTGTTTCCATTTTGACTGTCTCGGACTAATTCTCAATAAAATACTTACACAGGAAAGATTTTGCTACAGGACATAAAATCCATTACACAGGAGAGGGAAAAGCTGCCAATCAGATTGTCCTTAAGACCAGAATAAGACCTTGCATCATTTAGTTTTTTGCCTGGGTAGCCCCCATTTTTGTAGCTAAGAGCATACCTATATTGACAATCTTTTTCCCCCATATGCATTACCAATGGGAGCAAGGTCTCAAGCACAGCCACTTCCAACTAGTTTTGTGGGAATAGGCAGTTTTGTAGCTCTGAGATACCTTATTATTTCCCTATTGAGGAAAAAGCCTGCAGTGTGAGCTCATCTTTTATTAGACAAAGAAACCACATAAGAGCAGGATGCTGCAAATGCTCTAAAGCAATAAAATCTTAATCAGAGCTTATTAGCCACCAAAGAATATATTCCTAGGTCAAAGTGGCTCTCCTGCCTTTAGTTTCTATTTTGGTCTAATGAATTTTAAAAGAAAAAAGCCTATTGCCCTAAGACACCTCCATGGGAAACCAGCCTTTGTTGTTTTCAGTGCCCACTGAAATGTGTCACATGGATGGATCCACACAGCTGTGCTCAATTTGTGACCAGCATCATGGTGAAGACTCAAACTGGTTTCTAGTGCAACACAAAACATCAAAGTGTTCCTGTTCTTAGGAATCACTGGAAGTGGTCACTGTAAGCCCTGCTCTGCAACATTTTTTGCCTACAGCCAACTTTAGGACAAGTTTAAAGTGTTGGCTAGAAATTAATTCATATACCTCACCATTTATTTACTGCCAGAAAAAAAGGCTAAGGTTGACTTTTAGTGTTGCCAGCACTTACAGTTTTGGCTACAAACTAATGGAGGGCTGATCTTCTTTATCCTCTCACAGACAAGAAACAAGAAATCCAGTCATTACCTTGGAAGGTTCCATGTCTCTTTATTAGCAACCACGTGGGTGTGCCCAGACATGCTCTTTCCACATCCCATTCTCTCTTACAACAGTGTGAGAAGGAAGTCTGAATTTGGGAAAGAGTCTCCTGTTCCGCTATCAGTCACCCCAGTTAACCAGGAAACCTGGTCACACTGATGCAACTTACACTTCAAACCATACCCTAAGACACATTTGGAAATTCAGCTTGTAATGAACCTGTGTATTCTCTATATTACAACTTCTGAGTAGTTCTAACAATAAAAACATTTTTTCATATGCTTCATTTTTAAAGCCAAAAGCGTAATTTCCTATATTTGTCTTATGTTATTTAGGACCAGTAACAATTTAAATGTGATGGTTTAACTGTTTCATCATCATCCACTAACACACATTTCTTTAATTAGGCAGATGAGAGGACGGGGTGAAATCACTCCTCTGTATTTCTACAGTAACTCACGAGAGGTGTTACTAATGTGCAACATAACTTCTTCTCAAAAGCATTAATACCTTGTGTATTTTTTCCCCAAGAAGTCTTAGAAAGTGCATCTACGTTTAAAATACTCTAGTTCACAAATTACACATCTATCTCTATTTTCTATTATAAAAGCTCCTTTATGTGCTCTGTCATTGGAAAATAAATACTGTTTTCTTTTCAGAAATTAATTTCCATTCTGAACCAGATTTCTACCAAGCAATGGAATATTTTAGGGCCAATGTGTGCTGTCCTAAGGATAAAGCTCATAAAGGAAACAAGGCCACAACCGTAGAGACTCTTATACAAATGCTGTTCTACAAGAGAGATTTATCAGAAGCAGAAAACAGAGTATGAGCAATTAACACAACTGCTAATAAACATTGCAAGCAAGCGATAGTTACCAATTTAGATCTATAATCCATGAGAGAGATGAAGGCTTTGCTGTGAGTATATGAATCAAGAGAGTGGTCACACTGTTGAACCTGCGATGTAGAAGCAAAAGGGTAACAATGATTATGATGAAGATGAATAATAAGAATATTAGGTAAGGGAATAATGGGTAGGCAGGTTAGGCTGGGAACAAGTGCTGTGTAAGGTCTGAGCTTCCTCCACTGAAGGTAAAGAGGAAAGTCCTGTAGTGTACAAAGAGAACAGAAACAGTGTTTGAGTTAGTGACAGATATTAGGATAACAGCAAACATTCGAAGCCATCAGTTTAAAGTTTATTAAAGGGAGATTATCTCTACTAATCTAAAATTAAAGTTCCAGATAAATCTCACAAGTGGATGGAAAACCTTGGATAGGAATCATTACACATTTCCTGAAGAAAGGCAGCAAAGCAAACGGAACCAAGAAGCAGCTGAAATCCCTCTGTACACAAGGTGTTTTGCACAAAGCCTGGATCAAAGTCTACCACGCTGCAAAGACAACTGCAATAGGACATCTGCAACTTATAGCACATCTACACAAAAATATCTGCCTTAAAGTAATAATTATTCCAGATTTAGAGCAGAAAAACGTAACAGAACATAGTTGTCTTTTTCATGGCTAATACAATGTAAAGGCCAAGTTTGTGTCTGGTGCATTTTCCTTCCAGTAAGCCAGGGTACAGCACCATTTGTCATCCTGACTTACATTATCTTCCCTTGTGGAGACTGCCAAAACACCTGGGCACACTCAGACCTGATGTAAATAACAGGCTGCAGCCACCTACTCCAGGCCGGAATTTGGATCAAAGACAAATCCTTTCTCAGGATCCACACAATTGACAATCACCTCGCTTGGCAACACCACAGCAGCTTGGTCTTGCCCAAAGTATTGCACATTTTTCGGTTACATTTCCTCCTGCTCCTGCAGCCCTGCCCTCTGCAACAGCTGCTCCCTGTGACAGCCTCTGGCTCACTCTTCAGTACTGTCCAGAACCTGACTTTGGGGTGTCACCTAAATGCCACTCAACTGACAGATCTAGAACAAAAACAACTCTCTACACAGAAAGTCTATGATTATTACATTAAAAATGTGAGCTCTTCATCTTTAATAGAATTCATTTATTAATGAGTCCAGAAGTCTTTACGAGAAGATGCTTGTAGTGGATTTTTTTGGGAACATACATGCTAAAAAAAGTCCAATATATGACATATATGTCAATATATGACAACTAAAGGATGAAAACCTGTAAGCAATGTCAGTGGTTATTTATTTTCATTACCCATTCAGATTTGGGAACACAGGCTTTAAAAACAGCTTTTAAAGGATTTTTAAGAACTTGCTGGGTGTGGAACATGAGTCAAGAACCAGCAGGTACCACGTTTTTGCCATCTAACTTTACAACAACATTTGGTTGGACTGTTAGAAAGATTTCCTGCAGTCAAACATCAAGCCATGCCTCTCCCATTTCCTGCACAACATTCAACATCCTCGAAGTCCATTTCAGAGCCACAATAAAATCCTCAGGAAGGAGGAATTAGTCCCTCTAATATAACAACAACAACAAAAAATTAAAGAAATAGAAGTTTCCACTTTTCTACTCTCTTCTATGAGCATTAAGTGTTTGCCACTCTCTTACTACCACAAGGTTCCATGTCTGTTGGCAAGCACACTACTCCAGAAAATACAGAGAAAAATATGTAACAGTAAAAAAACCTCCCCTGGTAAAGGGGACCCACTAACTGAACCCAGCTCAGCTCTCTCCCAGAGGATGCAAGAAAGAGGGGATTTTTACCTTCCCTATGCCCTAAAGAGGGGATGCAGAGATTTCCACAATTCCTTGAATATTCTGTTGAATTTAGGAATCCTGGAGCCAGCCAATTTTTAGTGCTACAGAACTGCAAGCTGAGGCTGACCCGAATCCAGCCCTGCCCCAGTGAACAGTGCACACTGACGAGGCTGATGGCTGTTACCAAACTCACCACCCTCAAAGCCCTTCCTTCCTGTCACAACACTGCAGCAATGGCCAAGACAACAGAAATCCGGAATTCAGTCCCCTCCTCATCGGATCTCCAGCCTTGCAGCTCTGCCTCTCTTTCTCAGGAAGGAACTGGCAATAGTGAAGCACTTCCTTGCACCTCACTGCTGAATACACCGAAGGAGCAGTGACATGAAAGCACCCAGAGCAACACACAAGATGGATCTGTACCAGCTCTGCTACAACACACGTGTGAGTCCCTGCTGATCCATCCCCAGCTGGAAGGCAGGGCATGGCTACATTCTGCCCTGGGATACAGCTCTCCATGGGGAAAGCCATGACCATGCCCTCCCACAGTGATGGAAGATAAGGGAAGTTCAGGCATATGATGGCACCCACCCTATCTGGAGCTAGAGTGAGGTCATATGCAGATTCAGGTAGACACCCCTCCACCAAAGAGCAGGAGACAGTTACAGATTTTTCTGCACCACTGGGTCTAAAATCATTCACTTACAGGTAAAAACAAGCTGCTGTCTTCACCAAATCAAGTGACCAGAAACTGGAATTGTCTTGTAGAAACCACCTGCAAACCAGAATCACACAGAGACAGGGCCAGCTCAGGATGCCTCTGCAGTGCAGAAGTCTAATTTGCTGCCTTTTATCCTCCTCTTCCAAGCAGAAAATCTGTGATGAATAAGTTAATTCATTTCTCTATGCCATGATGTTCTCCCATGCTGCAAAGCAAGCCACCTGCTAACTGGGATTACAACAAGCACCCTCATACTTCCATTTTTAATGAGCTAATACTTCCAAACATAAATCTTATTTCAAATATCAAACACTACTGCACTAAGCTAAACACACATTTCCAGGAGGTCAATAAATATGCAGAACCTGATGCACAAGATACATTTTTACAGCAAAAAGCATACCTGAAATGACCAGTTCAGGACATTTCTCAGCCTTAGCTCTGAGAACTGCCTCAAAAACCCTACTTCTTCAGCCCAACCAGTAACAAAAAATAGACATGTACCTACTGAGGAGGGCAAAGTGGACATGAAGCCCTTCCCTGGCACCACAACCAGCTGGCATGATGCAAGACCCTGAACTGTGATGCTGTGACCTGCACGTTTTAATCTGGAGCTGCATGAAAACATATGAAAATGAAGGCAGGAAAAACCATCTCTGAACTACGTAGCTAACATAACTACTGCACAACAACCATCATGTTAACAAATACTAAATGCATTGCTTTGCTACACACAAGAATACTGCTATTAAAACCTAAAGCTGCTAAGTCTTCTCACTTTGTCACCTGAAAATATATTGGGTCTGCAAAGAGGGCACCACAGTTTTGTCAAAATTACAAAGGAATCTTGATTTTAATTTGGTTTATTTGCCTCTCTTCTGACTTATACTATAAATTGTTCTGATAAAACTGTCCTGAAGGCAGTGAAGTCCCAGTAAATGCATATGCAACCACCTCCAGGATAGCAAGCACAAATAACAGGAAATAAAAGCCTTTTAGTTACACACTTCCATACAGCAGTGTATTGATTCAATTTTGTACCCTCTATAACCAAATACCAGTGCTCCCATGATCTGAGTACAGTTACAAACACACAGATCAAAATTATAGTTCCAGTGACATTTTTACCTTTGGAGGGGAAAAAGAAAAAACGTTCACAAGAGAATGTTATTTGAACCCAGAGCTAATCCAGGCAACTCTGAAGCCCTGCAAACTACTATTTGCACAACTAAGAGTGCAGCACTGGGTGAGGAATAAGAAACAAAGCAGGAGAAGTCAAAACCAGATTTGCCACCAAAGAATTTCACAGAAACATGTTCTGAGAGCCTGATCTTCTATTATCTCAGGACATGGGAAAATACACATTAAAATTATTCTCTCCAGTTTGGTTGGTTTTTTGGGGTTTTTTTTTTTGACAAGTTACACTTAATTTAGGTCAGATCAACCTGATGCACTGCACAAGCCCAGAACACGTCGTTGCTTGTAGGAAGGAAAGGACAGCGTAGACAGAGAACCTTGGGAGGCAAAGAAAGGTGGAGCCACAGGTGCCGGGGCTGGCGATGCCGCTGCGGTCCCAACGCGCACACCCCGGCACGGCCGGGCCGCTGCCGAGCGCCGGGAAAACACGGGGAAGAAAACCAACGCGTCGTCCCAGAACGCATGGCAAAAACAAAACAAAAGAAATAAAATAAAATAAACCCACATGCGTTTTGCATGGACAAACTGGAAAGTTTGTACTTTTTATGAACTAAATCAGAAGATGGATCCGTTCGGTTCGGTGCGGTGGGCTCGCTGCCCGGGGCTATACGGGCGGTGTGGGTACGGGCAAGTCCGCTCCTCCGGCTCGGGCGGGCTGTGCAGGCAGCAGCGGGACCCTGCCCTGCCCCGCCCGAGCAGCCACGACGACAGCGGCTGCTGTCGCGGCTCGCGGCCGTGCTCCACCGCCGAGCAGTTGGGTTGTTGTCACCTGTTCCCTCTCCCCGAGCCGGGCACGGCCCGGGGTGACGGGAACGGGCGGGTTACGCACCAGCTGGAGAACAGCCGGGAAGGCCCCGCTCTCCGGCCTCCCCCCTCCCGCGAGGCTGAGGGTATTTTAGAGATAAGGCAATATTATATCGCCTCTCACTGCTGGGAAATGTTTATTTTAGAGATGGAACTGCTGTTGCCCTCTCCGCCCCCGCCGCTCCCGAGGGCTGCCCGTTACACCACACCACACCTCGGGGCACGGAGCTCACCCGCGGGGCACCTCCTGCTTCCCGTCCCGCGGAACCCGGAGACAGCCCCGACCCTCGGGGCGAGGAGGGCAGGAGGAGTTTGTGGGTCCCGGTGGGGACGTGAGGCGCGGAACACCGCCAGCCCCATCCCCGCCACCTTCGAGGGGAAGCAGCCCCGACGGCGCGGGAGGAGCCCCCTCAGAGGGGCTGCGGCTCTTACCTGCGGCGGAGAAGCGGCGGCGCCGAGCCGGGACGAGCCGAAGCAAACCGAAGCGAGCCGAACTGAACTGAAGCGAGCCGAGCGGTCCCACGGCCGCTGCTCGCGTGGCGGGAGCCGCCCCCCCGCCGGTACCTGGGGCGGCCCCGGGGGCGGAGCGCGGCGGGGCGGGGCGGCGGCCCGCGGGGAGCGCGGGAATGGGAATCGCCTCAGGCGCTCCCGCAGCCGCCGCGGGCTGGGGAAACGTCCCGGGTACGACCCAAACTTGCCATTCTTACCGCGCTTTCCGCACGGGATGGGATTCTCATCAGTAGCACTGTTGACTCTGAAGCCTGTTGGTGGCCGATGTGGCATCAAGCACTACATTTCTACTGGTGAGAAGACAAAAATCGAGGCAGTGGCTGCGATTTAAATCGTTCACATGAAGGAGGTCTGATGAAGAGGTTGTGGTGGACCCTCTTAGCTTTAAAACTCTTTAGACCCCAGAGAGACTTGGCTGTGGTTCTGTTCCTCTCCAAGAAACCAAAATAGCCTTTAGACATGATACCCTAGACAGAATGAACAAAATACTGGGTTTTTTTTAAAAACATATTAAACATTATGTGTGACATAACTAAGAGGGTGCTTCCCTAACAACCAGCAAAGATGGAAGGATTTAACCAAGTGCCTCAGCACGAACACAAGGTCTTGCTGGGCCCCAGGAGAGAGGCTCCTTGTGAGGGGAGGCCAGAGCAGGAGGTGCTTAAAGGTACTGGATTTGCAGTGTTTCTGTCTTCAGGCAGTACCTCTGAACTCAAACCCCTAAAACTTGGGGGTGCAGATGTCTTTTTACTCTGCTATGTCCTCCAGAACACTGCTGCTTTCTTCTCAGTCTCATTGTGCCTTTTGTTTGATGTGCAGCACTTTGACTCGGCTTGGACACTGCCCACACAGCACAGGAATAATTTTGTCCACTTGTAAAAGCTTTTTGCACATCTGGTGATCTTCAGCATCTGATCCTCAGTTCTAATCTTCTTGTAGGTCAACCAGCCCTTGCAGCAGCTTGAGCTTTATAACAGTTCGCTCACTTTAGAGGAGTCTGACAATTGATTTATTGCTACATTTTGTCCAGGGCAGTTGACTAGTTACCAGCGTCATGGGAATGCAGAAAGCCAGGGAGTTCAGTAGTACTGTATGACTAGCATATAGCTGAGGAGAACATTTTAGGAACAATCACAGGAGAGATGCTGAGCAGCCTTAAGGACACCTCTTCTCTCTGCAGATCAGAGATGCCATACAGCTTCTCCATTTTACTCGAGTCAGAGCTATCTGCCAGGTGGCCCAGGGGACAATTCTACCCAACATCAGAGTAGTTTTCTACCCTCATCTAGAATGAAAATGTGTATTTGCCATCAAAACCCCAACTAAAATTACTGTTATATAAACCAGGCCCTGATTTAAGCCCTAAGCAAAATAACAGCTTTGTGTAGGCAACTAGAAATAATCAACAGTGTAACAAAATCCCAAACTCATTACAACAAGTATTTCAAAGACAGCCTAGCAGGCTTGACACCTAAAAAAGTCTTTCCAGCTCCTTGCAATCCTCTTGTTGCTCTGGGATAGCTGATCTCTCCCAAAACCTGACTTTTCGTCAACCCAGCATGGGTAGAGCTCTTCTCTCAGTCTGCTGACTGATGCTTAGTCTAGAAAATCATTGTGATCCCACAGTGTGAGCCCTATAAGGCACCAACACAGAGTGCAAATGGTCATGGGCACATACCTGCACCTTTCATGCAAAGGGCACATCCTGGCTGAGGCTCATGGGCATCTGGCAGTGATCACCTGATTCAACAGCCCATAACCACAGCCACAAGTGCGGAGCCATTGCTCAATCCTAATTTCCAAAGGCTTTTCCAGATTTCATGCCACCCCTGAAATGCCAGTGTTTCAAACCCTTTCTTAGTCAGGGATAACCAAAAGAAGGCATGCACCCAGGTAATTAGGAGACAGGAGAATATGTAGTGATTTTTGCTGTCTATCACCTTGTTTAGACATGTTCCTATAATTTATGGAGTGAATAATTTTTGCTCTCCTAGTGCACTTCCCTGCCAGGTTTTAATGTTGTATGGTCATGAATTGCTGACACCACTTCCAGTGGGGGAGGTCTTTGTTATTTTAGATTTATAGATGGGGAAATAAGGAAACAGGAAAGAACTCCCACAAGCACTCGGAGGTGGAAGAGCAGATGCTGTGCTTTATCTTGTTTTCTGACATGTGGATCTATCTCACTCTCTCCCAGCAGTCAGGAGAGCACATTTATCAAGCACAACATACATTCTCTACTGCTCTCTCAACATTTTAAATTCAAAACACTCATCCTCTCACAGTGCAATTGATCTGAAGAAACAAATTTAATCTTTTCTAAAAATGGAATTTAAAAAAATTAATTTATCAATTTACATATTGATTTATTTATTCTCAAAGCAACAGCAGCACCAAAACCGTTAAATCTGCTGTTGTCCATGGGAGCCAGGTGAAAACAGGACACTCACAAACAAAATCCTCCTTGTTTGAATAGGCAGCACTCACCCAGGTTCTTCTCCACTTCAGTGTGGAATAAAGAGCATGTAAGGCCCATGCTGTGTCCCCAGGATGTGTGCGAATTTCATTCCCTTTAACAGGGCTAATGCATCCAAATCCTCACAAATGGCTCTTTGAACACTGTTCATAACATCAGAAATAGCACAATGAAGTGACATCCAAATTTGAGTGTGCTGCCAGTGCAGCTTATTTTATGCACAGCATGTTGTGTTGTGACCTGAAGCACTCTCAAAAAGCAGGGAGCACATCTGCACTTCTTATCAATTAATATTTCTGCAGCACATCTACCTATTTCATGCTGTGCATGTGCAAAATGGTCCAAAAATGAGCGTACACTAGCAAATAAACACTAGTCAGCAGCCAGTTACCTACAGCCTTAGCCAAACTCAGTCCACACACTCCTGCCCCTTCAGCTCTGCTCCAGCTCCTCCCTCACCCTGACTTGGAGTGTTAACAATGGGCTCATGACCTTTTGAGAGGGTGGAAACTTTTGGAAGCTGGCTCTCCTTCACTCTCCACATCACAGCAGAGACATGGGGATGAAGGAGGAGATTCCTGTGTTGGCTGGAGGAAAACAGAACGGGGGAGCAGCACCCACCCACTTGAGAACCCATGCCCAGGTTGTACCCTGCCTGCTCCCACATCCTGCCTGCTCCCTGCACTCTTCCTGATGCTGTGCCCCATGCTGGGGTGAGAGCCAGCACGGGGTGGTGTGTGACAGCCTCTCTCACTGTTCTGAGTCAGAAACTGGAATGCTGTAAGCACAGGTCAGCCAGTCTCTGTTTCCAGCATAGTTGTGAGCAGAGAAGTTTGGGGTATCTATTTTTTTTTCCCCCCCGTAATCAAAGGAACTTACTGCAGATTTCACCATCACAAAATGGTGCCATGACATTTTTCACAGCTTGGAGAGGATCACTCAAGCTTTGGTCCCCGTTGCCACTGCCTGTGGCAGGTCACAGGGGCTGGCTGGCACTTGTCAGTGAAGATTCCTCCTCCTTGGATGGTGCTGACGTGGTGGCACCGGGCTGGCACTGCAGTGGCAGGAGTGGTGCTCTGGACAATGGCAGGCCTGGGAACTGTGCACAGCCACACCTTACTCTAGACAAACTTTGAGGGGAAAAGCAAACTGAGATTATTTGGCTAACTGCTTAACAAATCAGCACCTGTTTCTTCAAGGAGGAAAGGGGGAATGGGTTAATATGCCAAACAGTTTTGAGACAAAGTGACTTTTAACATTTAGACAGACCTTCATTATTGTTTCCTGGTTTCCTCCAGGCAGCAACCTTCCCTCTCCAGTCAGTGCCAAAGATAACTTACACAGCTGTCTGGAAAGGGTATGCAACCCTTTAGAGAAACTTCATCTTTGGCTTTGCTGTCTGTGAAATGAGCATGGATTTGCAGTGACTTCCCCTTTTCATCCCACTCTCTGGAGAGAGTTCAGAGTAATTCCATCTTTATTGCTTTCTGAATCTCTATCCTCAGGCCTCAAGTTTAGAGCCACCTATAGCGACAGTTGTCAAGGAATAGCCCTGGAGTTGTTCTCCAGGCTGGGCAAACCCAAGCAGGCACAATACCAGGTCAGCTGCAAATAAATATCACAGCATAACATAAATGCAAATACCTCTCCTCTTGACAAAAGTTAAGAGAAGCTTCATCACATCCAATGGTATATGATCTTATATTCATAGAGGTTTAATGATATTTCACTTCAGAGGTATTTATTACATGAGCTCTAAATGAGCTCTGAGTGAATGAAGCTCATTAGCAGTTTGATACAAGCTAGACACAGTGGCAGGCAGACAGCCATGGGGACAAAAGTGTGTTTGAAGTAGATGACTCCTAAACTCAGCATGCCAGGATGACAGATGGGACACTCTGGCCGTGCAGGCATTATTGGTTGTTGCAGTTTTGTTCCCTGCTGCTTAACATGGCAAAGGAAAGGTTTCCCAAGTCTCCAGCTGAAACTTCCTTAAAGCCTGTCCAGCCTCAGGTGCACAAAGCAACCTCTGCTCCCAGGCAGCCAGATGGGAGCTGCAATCCAGGCACTCCCTAATTAAATTTGGGGTTTTTTTTCTTCTTTAGGTTGTTTCTGGAAGAAAGAGAACTGACAGCATGTTTATTTACAAGAGATTAATTCAGCCTGGCAGTTTGCTGGGTCTGTACTAGGAATTTTGAATTGTCTTTGAGTTTTTTATCACCGTAGAAGGAGGAAAAGCTGAGAATCCGAGGGGATTTCTAAATGCATCTGAAGAAATGATCATGTAAGTTACTGCAAGTCATACACACATGGGCAGCACAAGAAACAAAGCTGATGGGGGCAAACTAAAGCTGAGGTCTTGATTACTGAGCTGTGCTGCAGTGTATCAGTAACTTCAAACACAGCTACAGGAAACCCTGACCTGCAAGCAGTTTCTCTAAGCCCTGGGGACGTGCTTGTGTGCATAAAGTCACACAACATACAAAAAGCAACTGCTGGGTGGATCCTGCTGCACAGAAGAAAATGCCAACCATCTGTACCACCTTATCAAGATCATGAAGAAGAAGAAGGATGTAAAGAATCTGCAGTAGGAGATAGCAATAAAATATCCAGGTATAAAACTAACAGGTAGAAAAGAAAAAAATACTTAAGTGGCTTAACATCAAAAGTAGGTTCTCCCTGCAATCCAGAGATGTGAAAACAGCTTTTACACAAGTTAACCAGCTGTCCCTAGACATCAAACTGTGAAAGCACATAAATCATATTCTGCTGAGACCCCAGCTAGACACCAAGCAGGCCAGCAAGTGCCAAGCTCCATCCTGCTACAGAGGAAAAAAGTGTGCTCCAGAAAAGAGCAAATGGAAGAGAGGGCGGGGAAGCTCTACCAGCTCACCATGTCTGAAAATACAGAGGGTAGAAAGGATTAGAGAGAAAGGAGACATCTGAAGAACAAAGGAAAAAGGGTCATGAAAAAAGTTCTTCCTTCCAAAGTACCAAATCTGGAAGGCATGAAGTGCTAAGGAGAGGTGTCAGAGAAGATGTGAAGGAGGATAACTGAATCAGGGTGGTCTTAAATGTAAAGAACTAAGTACATTGCCCATAGCTGTCACTGAAGAGAGATGTCTGTGGATGAAGAACTTTCTAAAAATTACTTTGAGGCCACATTGCTTCAGGCATCAGAGCATTTTGCAAAGGGACACTTCATGTACATCCCACAGGCTGCAGCTTCACTGCAGAGATAAGAGCAGGGCAGAGCTGCTGCAAAATCATGCATGGAAACTCTCAGAGGTGCACCCTGCTAATTTGCATCAGAGATTGCTTTTCAATTATGATTTGTTTAATCCTATCACAGATGAACATGCAGAGTCCTCCCCCTGCTGGCAAGTAAAAAAGCCATGGCAATGATTTTTTAGTTATGTCAATCTAAAGCTCTAAATAAAATGAGCATCAGATAGGAACTATTTTTTATTTGTTCAATGGATAGAGCTGGGGAAAAAAAGGGAATATTTTGCACAACACAAATTCTTTTTTAAGGCTTATATAGATTTGCTTTGAGGTTGATATGACTTGAGAGTAGCTGCTGAGTTCAACTCCATTGTTAATTTACTAGACAATTTGCAAGTGAAGCAGAGGATAAAACCTGTAGAGTAACTATTAGCAGCTGAGCAGGGTAATTGCAATATGCAATAATCCCATTAATTCCACTGAGTCCTTGTCCTTTAGTACCCAGTTGAGTTTTGGTGCCTAAAATTTCTTAGACAGACTGGTCTGGAAAGCAGAATTCCTAATGCTGCTGAACAGTAAAAATTGATTCAGTAGACAAGTTGGGTTTATTGTACAAACAATTTTCCCCACCTAATGTCCTCAGATGGCTCCTCAATAAGTATCTGTAGAAAATTATCTCCTTGTTTGTTATGGGAAGTTATGGCAAGTGTCTTTTGGACAGGAATTTTCGCTTGAGATGACTAATTTGGTGGCTGAGGGGAGAGCAGTAGGTGGTGTTTATTTTGGCTTTACTATGGCTTTCAACACTGTCTCCCAAAGCATCCCCATAGACAAACTGATGAAGTAAAACCTAAATAAATGGGCAGTGAAATGGATGGAAAACTGGCAGAACAGCTGGCCTGAAGGGGGCTCATCATTAGTGGAGCACCAACCCTCTGTTGGTACTTTTTAACACCTAGCTCTGAGCAAACTGGCAGACGATATAACGCTGGGGAGAGGGGCTGATATCCAGGTAAGTGTTTGTGCTGCCACTGAGGACCTCAAGAGGCTGGAGAAATGGGCAGAGAGGGTGGTCAGGAGGTTCAAGAAAGGGAAATGCAAAGCCCTTCAACTGGGAACAAGTCTGGAAATCTGTTTTGCTACACAGGAGAATATGGAAATCCAGGTGGAGAACAAGCTGATCATGGGCCAGCAATGCACTCATGGGACAAAGAAGCCACAGCATGCTGGGCTGCATTAGAAAAAGTGTCCCCAGCAAGTCAAGAGGGGTGATTTTACTCCACTCTACTCTTCTGTTCCAGTAAATAAACACATTGCCTTCAATAGTGGGGGTAGTGTAAGAATGGCTGAATTGTAATTGTATGGAAAAACAAATGATGCATTTTAATTATAAAAAAGGAGAAACCTTCAGCTGTGACAGGCAACATTAATAATCACTGCAACACAAACAAAAACATATCCCCCCGTGCTTAAGAACGTAAACCACAAAACACCCTCTGCATGCTTATGTTTAAAAAGGTTTATTTTTTTCACCCTGGTACAAAAATACAGTACAATGTGATGGCAAGGCATTCGCCAAAAACATTCAAAGAATAAAAGGGGAAACCCCGTAAAGCTTCAACATAACCCACCCTCACTTTGATGGAACAATCAAAAGGTGAGTGCATAAGGAAAAAGTTAAATTTCTGCCCAAAGGCAAATAAAGATGAATCACACAGTTTTACACAAAAATACATTTGCAGAGCTGATAATTCACATGCTATCTGGACATTCATGAAATGTATTCTACTTGTAGTGGCAGAATTCACGGTTTTGGATATCTAGAAAACAACTGGCCCAGGAACATGCCCCAGTGATGGGAATGCCCAGTAAAAACTATGGGATCACATAATACCAGTGAGAAAAGAGAGATTCAACCCTGATTAGTGTCAAAATGATGGCTACTTCTAGTTTTTCCCATCACACTGTCCTCAAATAGTGCGTTTCCTACACACCTCCCTTTTAACACCAAATATTAGTGGTTGCTCAAACACACACAGAGATGTGTTTGCACATTACCCAGTTGCTAAGAACCACCACAGTTCAAACTGCCAGGCAGAGAAAACACTGTAACTGTTGTGTGTGTGTGTGTGTGTGTGTGTGTGTGTGTGTGAACTCCAAACAGGGTTTTTAACCTAACATTGCTGACAGGGGAATTATGTCCCTTCAGTGCATCTACATTCTTGGTCTGTTTCATCATTTCCTCTCAGTTTTGAAGTGATGGAAAGGTATCTTTCAGTGTGTTCATTATAGTTCATCTCCCAGGTGCTTTTGTTTGAAAGCATCACCTGTCAGCTTCTCCTGGGCCTCCTTCATCCCTTGGACAACTGAAAGATTACACAGAGAGATACCAACCATTAATCTCAGGGTGAAAACGTCAAGGAGAACAGGTAATGAAAGTGATTTAAAACACGCAGTTACAGAATGTAGATCTGCAGATTAATCTGTAAGGAAAAAAACCAGTCCTGCATCCTTATCCCAACTATGTGTGGCTGGATCATGCAAATTCCATTACTTCCCATGCCAGAACTGGAGACAAAATTAGGTCCTAGAGACTTTTAGTAGGTATTAAGGTGGTCATGATTCTGAATATGGTTACTGAGGCACCAGAGAATCACCCACACTGTATTTAACCACTCCCAGTTACACTTTAAAGTAATATAATTTCTCTCCACTGCCAAAGCTTCATCTCACTAAAAATGCACTTCAAACGATTCAGCACATACCTTGATCAGCATTGGTATAGAAATATTTGTAGCTGGGGTTTCCTCTCTCATTTATGATTTCTGGATGGACTTTTCCACTGGGGTCTGTGAAATAAGGAATCCAACAGGAAATTTAGATGGAAACAGTACGAACCCAGTGCTGTGAATGGACACAAAAACTGTGGATGCCTTACCCATGAAAAGGATTCTGGGAATATAACCTCCATCAGGACTAAAGGCTTCATCCTTTGGCTCTTCATCATCCTTCCACAGCAAGGCAGGAGAGAGGAAAGATATTAGCAAGACTTCTAACAAAACATGGTGCCTTTTACAGAAACAATTTACTGCCTTCCGATTCCTTCCACCCTGAGCAATTTACATCTCGAAGAGATGCTAAGTAACCACAGTATCCTCCACTCTCCAAGGGAAGAAAGTTATTTTTACCTACATAAGTATAATTTGTAAAAACAATTTTTTTTTCTGGTTTGTCAATTTGCATTACCCACCCCACTCCAGTACAGGAATATTTTATATGTACTGAGAGAATGAACATCAGTTCCTTTCGTGTGGAAACTGAATCACACAAGGTACAAACTGTTAAAGAGACAATGGCAGAGAGCCAGGTTTATAAACACAACTAAAATAACCAGACTGAAAAAAAGTCTTTTTAGAACAATGAGCTCTATCAATCAATCCTGAATGCCTATTTTGGAGTGCAGGATTTAGGATGTACACAAAACAGGACACAACCAGTTGAGTCAGATTCCAAATGCTTCATTACTGGGCAGAACATGGATAGAGATCAGAAGGCAACCTACCTCAAGGTTGACCATAACAAAATTATGGGCAAGTTCAGAGATTTCCTTGGATTCAGCAAACTTGGGCTTCAAAGCTAAAGAAAAAAATAAAAATAAGAGGTATGCAAAAGCAGTGGAAAATACTTCAGATTTTCAGGTCAATATCAAAATCTCCACTTCATCCCTCCCTCTGGAGAGGTGGCACTTTTCAATAAGCAGTGAGTAAATGGAATATATGTATCCAACCCTTCCAGCCAGGCTCAGAACAGGAGGTAACTGAAGCAATTCTTGCCTGGCAGCCATGGGCTGAAGCCTGAATAACAAACATAGGTGGTTATTTTGATCCAGTGCAACAGAAACAGAAATCCTGCTGTAAACCACCACTCCCACTCAACCACCTCATCCTCTAAGGCTCAGCCATACACCCAGCTTGTTTGTTTGCTACGACACTGCCATATTATGCCACTCTCAATGAAATACAAATACCATTAGTTACATTTTGGATGCAAAATTCACATTTCTCATGGCTACATGATGTCTGTACAAAGGTTCATCAGAAATTTCAGCAAGTTCTAGTATTCAATGCACTTACCTTTGCAAGCTCCACACCAGGACTTGTGGATGATAACCATAAGAGGCAAACCACTAACAAAAAGAAGAAAGAAAATTGTCAAAGAAATTCTATTACATGTACAGTTTAACAGCCAAGGCTTCCTCAAAGGCTAAATGTAATGGGAAATAAGTCAGATGTAAAGAGATTATGGGGTGTTTTAAGATTGTCTTGCAAAAAGTTTTCCCAATCTTAAAACATGTGATAAAATAATTTATTATAGCTGCCAGCCAATAACTGTTTGTGTAGAGGAGGAGACTTTCTCTTCTTAGTTTAGATTTCTCAGATACACAACTGGTCATGCTTTTTATTCCTGCATTACTGGAAATGGTTAATGACAGCAGCTGCTTGAGAGATCTCAGGATGGATTTTCGTGGCTGCTTAAGGCAATCCAGTGGATGACAATCTCTCCTCCCCATTACAGCCCACGTCTCAGTCACCTCCTGTGACTAAGGCCCTCCACTGAGCAGCCAGCAAACCCAATAACCCAGCAAACCCTTTGGCTGCCTGCATGGCTTCCTACACATTTGTATGCTGAAACTAACACATCCATTGTGATGGATATGTCCAGTACCAGGGATAAGAAGGAGAGGGGGTCTGTGAGGAACTGCAGCCTAAATAAAGTACAATGCAAAAGGACTGAAGTTATTTTTGCTTTCACACTTTCCAAATAATTAATTTTACCTTTACTAGCTACACTACCCAGAGATAGTTTCCATACAATAATGACGTGGCTTCCAAACAGCCTAAAACTAGGTGAAGGAGAGGAAGGAATCTGGAGAGAACATCCTATATGGATACTTCTTTCAGGATATGCCAAGCAAAGCAAACTGTAAGCTTTCTCTGACTGTAAACTCTGCACCATATTAGGGGATAAAAATAAAGTCAAATTTTCATGCACATGAATTATTAACACCTTTGCACACAACAACATTAATTACTAGCAGAACTGATGTATGATTTTTCTTCAGGTGTAAATAGACATGAAAGGAAATCTCTACTTAACAGTGTTCAGTAATGAACTTTAGAACAAGGAAAAGGTGGAAATGAAGCCATTAACATTTAGAATTGTTCAAACACAAATTTGCCATCTATAATTAACTGATATGTCATCAACTTTACATCTGCTTGCAGTAAGGAGCAAGAATACACATTTCCCTAGTAAAGCTGCTACAGTGCCCTCTCCCTGACTTCTTTTCATTGTTTCTATAGAGAATCCAAAATTATTTTGCTTATTTCTTGAGGAGAGGCTGATTTAAGACTGGATTTAAGATTGTTCTCATCATCAAGGATCACTGATTCACATTGAAAGAGTTCAGTGGTCTGCTGGTACTGCCACACTCTTGAGAAATTTTAAAAGCAGATTTTAAATGAAAGTGCTCACTTCCTTGAAATACCAACTCTTAGTCAGTGAGAACTCACAGAGGTTTGAGATAATTGATGTGGTTTCTCAGCTTTGTTCTCTTTAACTGGTAAAATAAACTTATGTACATGAAAAACATTTTTGTAGTAATTTCTAAGTTCTGCAGTGCATAAATCCCCTTAGCAGCTGGTGTGCCAGACAGACACTATAACTGAAGTAACCCTTCCTGCCCCACTTCACCATTTTGTCCCAGTGAGCACTACACATAAAATTAAAACTAAAAGCCATCATTTATTAGAATGAAGAATGAAGCATCCACCAGAAAGTAAGAAGTTTTATATAAGCTGTACCCAAAATTATTGGAAACTTAGCTACCCATCACAGCCAGTAGAGACGTATAAGTTTCACACAGACCAGAAATAAATACATTTATTTCTGTCATTTTAGCTCATTTTTCCTATGACAGCACTCATTCTCAAGCAATTTGTGTTTTTAAGGGTGTAAAATTATGGTTTTAAGGGTGTATAATGACCTTGAAGAAAAAAGACATGGACAAGTTTTTTCGCTAAAATAGTCCTGCAGGTAAATTAAGACTTTACTCCATTTAAGGCACACATTTTATTATTAGACCTGAAACAGAGAAGTTTGAGTCTGTTAAGCTAGCACCCTTTTGCAGTGCAGAGTTGAAAATCTCTCTCGGGTCAGTCAGATTTTTTTGAAACAGTCACATCCTAAGCCTGATCCAGTTCTGGACCTGAAGTCTCTTCTGCAGTTTGACATTATCTGGTGGCAGCTCTGGAAAAACAATCTTCTTATTCCAGGCACACACATGCCAACGTGGAGGGAAAAGTCTTCCCTACAGTCATCACCTTTTGCACTTTCACTATTTGATTGCTGGGGTTTGCATCTCCACGGGAGACTTCACTTGCTTGGGGATACACCAGTAGCTCTCCTTTTTGCAAGATGCCACCAGGGAGAAGGCAGCGGTGAGGAACTGCTTCCCTGGAGATCCCCCCAGCAATGCAGCTGGCTCGGTTGCTGCAGGGACACGGTGCCCACCCTCTCAGAGCTGCTGCTGCTGCTGCTGCCCAGTGATCCGATCCCCGACAGGTGGGACCCAGGCTATGAGGGCTCTGTGCCTCAAGGCCGGACCACCGCCACTGCTGGGTGGCACAGGTGACACTTCACTGGATGCTGCGGCTTAGATATTGCAGGAACATGCTGGCCAGCTGCGGCAGGTTTTCATCGCTGGGCTGCATCTTGGTGTAGCTGATGAACTGCCTCCGCAGCCGGCTCAGCTCGGCCACACTCACGGGCCGGCTCAGCACCAGCCCCTCGGCCACGCCGGGGACGCGGATGGTCTCCCCGGGCTGCGCCCCGCTCCTCTGCGCGGCCAGCACGGCGGCCAGCACGTCCTGGGTGACGCGGTCCAGCTGGTGCAGGAAGCCGCAGGACTGCAGCGGCTGCGTGCGGGTGGCGCGGTGCGGCGGCGGCGGGGCGCTCTCGAACAGCGCGGCGCGGATGGCGCCCAGCGGCAGCGGCTCCTCCCCGCGCACCGTGAACAGCGGCCGGTCCCAGCGGCAGCTCGGGTCGGGCTCCTCGAAGGGCGGCTCGTGGGGGCCGCCCGCGCCGCCGGCGCAGTGCAGGAGGCAGCGCGCCGTGCCCGCCTGCCGCGCCGCGCAGTACAGCTCGTAGCGGATGCTCCGCAGCTCGTTGCCCGCGTCCACGATCACCACGTCCCGCCGGCTCAGCCGCCGCTCCACCTCGGCCCGCAGCGCCGCCCGGCCGCCCTCCGCCTCGGCCACGACGTGCGCCGCCCGCTCCGGGCCGCCCAGCGCCTCCCGCAGCTCGGCCGCCCGTCGGCTCTTGCCGCTGCCGGGCCGCCCGCACAGCACCACCAGCGGCATCGCCCCGCCAGCGACACCCGACCCGGACGTGGAGCGACCGCTTCCGCC
Source organism: Pyrgilauda ruficollis (assembly GCF_017590135.1). Lineage (NCBI taxonomy): Eukaryota > Metazoa > Chordata > Aves > Passeriformes > Passeridae > Pyrgilauda > Pyrgilauda ruficollis. The sequence goes on from NW_024527710.1 coordinate 13,755,980, forward strand.
GGGCACACACACCCACAGCTCGCCCGGCCCGGGCCAGGCCCCGCACGGCCGCCCCCGCGCAGCCCCGGGCGCTCCTCCTCCCCGCGGCTCTGGCACCGCGACACCGCCCTGCGAGGCGTCCCGCTTAAAAACGCCATCGCAGCAGTTGTTGGAACGAAGGGACCGCGCCCTCGCCCTCAGGGAACTTAAAACCGAGAAGTCCCCAGCATCCCATGACATTGTGCAGTTTACAGAATTGAAATCGAAGGACTTCCTAGACCATTGGCTCTGGTGCACCTCACTTGATGCATCCCAGATAATTTTGTGTAATTTTTCATCTCCTGATTTATGGTCAGACTTAGTTTAAAAAAAAAAAAAAAAAGTACTTTTTAGGTTTATAATTTTTTTTGCTACTAGTAGTTTCTCCCAGCCCTTCAATTCAATAACACTCAAATGCTGCCTCGCTCAAATCAGCAAGCAGATCTGTGCATCAGCAGTGAAAGGAGAGTGTGGTTCACACCCATCCCATCCCTTGCTGCAGGGTCTTTTTGAGCAGGAACACTAATCCTGCCTAAACCTGAGAGCTCAGATCTTGCCATCCTTCCCACCCTCTTCTGTCTCTCTTTAAAGCTTCCTCTGCTACAATTACAACAGTAAAAACTGAAATAATCTACTTCCCCCCCCCCCCCCCCCCAAAAATGCCAAAGTATCAAGTTATAAAAACTTGTAAGACTTCTGAAATGTACCATCTGGGTTAATTCAATGTCTGCACTGGAGTGTAGAACTTGCCAGATGGATCAGTTTGAGAGCAGAGCTAAATTAAACAGCAAACCTGGAAGGCATGAGTAATTTCTGCTCATGTCAGCATTGTCAGATCTAAGTTATAAAGTTAAAATGCAAATAGAATTTTTAAGCATGCCATTCTCCTTCTTGGATTTTAACAAGAAGCAGAAGAAACTCTGAGGAAAAAAAAAAGTCAAGAATGTCATTTTTCACAGAGACATTGTTCTTTTTAGAATTTAAGCTTAGCCCAAACCAGGTTCTGTCAGTTCACTACAGTTTGAAACTGTAGATTTTTGCTGCAGATGGAAACAAAATACCTCATGCTGAGGCCTTATCTATACAGGCACAAGGAATTTTAGGGAAGCTCTTAGCACGTCTGAGTTTAAGGGCATTGAGCACCACTTACACTTGCATTTGTGCATTTGAGAACCATATCTTTCTTTACTGTGATAAATAATTATTTTCTTGTTTCAAGGACATGCTAGGGCTTCAATCATTTAATTAGACTGCAGTGATTAAACCTAGGTGGTGCCTTAGCAAAGTTAACAAAGTTCTGTATTTTCTCTCCAATAACCTGTAGGGATCTGAAGTCTCCTAAACCACACTCATTTTTGTTAATAGAGACTCTTTTCTGGTTAAAGTTAGGGCTGAAATAGAACCATTGTGAATGCTTCTGAAGACACATTTCTGTATTTAAAACTAATGAACATACCTGGCTGCTGCCTCTTTCTTCCCATCTTCCAGTGTTCTCCAATGAATATGATCTCCAAAACCTGTCAGAGAGAAGGATTTATAAATGCTGCATAATTTAACATGTCAGCTAACAGAGGAAAACAGCCCAACCCTCGAGAGTATTTTCAACTCATTTTATATTCTTTTTTTAAAGACAACTATAGCTCCACTTCTGGAAAGACTTCTGGAAATACTTACAGCCCACCCACACAGTCGTATGAGGAATCCCATTGAAATTAATTAACAAAAACATACCATGCTCATGAATACTTCTATATATGTATGTAAATGACACCAAAATCCCCCAAACAGATATTAAAATTGAAGTGCCTTCTGATTATTCTCCGTTCTTTTTCAGCCTGTGAACATTTATTATCTGATGAATGACAAATTAAACATGCCAGCATTTGGCTTCCTAAATCCCACTGAAGGTGAACTAAACTGAAACTTAAAAATGTCAAGGCCAACATATGATCATTAATTGCTCTAAAGCTATTATGCTAAGTATTCCTGCTGATGATAATATCATGGAAGAGCAAGAAAGAACACCATTATACAGATTTCTGAGTGTTACAGTGACTGGACGATGCAGGAAATATTTTATCTGGCATGCAGATAACAAGTCTTGTTATGTCAATTGACTTAAGAGTGAGTCACTGTATGTTTAACAGCTGCAAAGCAGTGACTGCCAGGGTTGGGTTTTTTTAGTAGCCAGCACAGCACATGGACAAAAGCCACCTGGAGAGCTTAGATGAAGGAGGTCCAGGAGCTGTACAAAGAGGAACTCTCTTGGAACACCTCCTCAGAGGTCTTGGTTCCAGTAATTAATAATTACTGTGCTGGATGGCCAAACATGAGTGTTCGTTTACCCCTTTCCATCCCTAAGGGTTTGGATTAGTCAGGAACCCACTGTGCCCAAGGTGCTGAGGAGAGCAGATTTTGGGAGCTACACAGAGATCAGGAGCTACAGAGTGCCCAGTGCAGACACGGGAGAGTGGAGATTGCCTCCGGCAGCCAACCATGGCAAAGAAGCTGGAGAAAGCCTAAAACAAGGCAAGTCTCCAGGACACCTCCGTTCAGCACCCAGGAGGTGAGGACAGTGGCACAGTGTTTGTGTTCCTGATCTCTGCTGATATGAGCAACTGTGACCCTAAGTGATGCAACACATCAAAGAGATGAGCTCACAGCAGGGCGGGGATCGTCCCTGTCCCCTCACACCCACACAGCAAGTGCTGCGGCAGCCCCCGACACAGGACCACGTTTGTACGAGCTCAACATCCCAGAGCAAAACCCAGCTGGATTAGCACAAGTCATGTTTACGCAGAATACTGACATCTCAGCTATTTCAGTCAAAGGCCAAAATGTTAAAATAAAAAGCCCTTCAATTGTTCTAGCTGGGAAATACTTTTCAAAAGCTTTTCTATATTTAAAACAAACCCCACTTTGTGGTGAGCTTCAGTGTGTTTTTAAAAGCATCGCCCAACACATTACAGAGTGTATCTTTTGAATGAAAGTCATCTGGGGAATTAAAGGGTGAATGGCTGGCTGGGATCCACACCACAGCTTTGCCTTCATTGATCAAATTGGTTACAACCAGCCTTGAGGAGGAGATTTACCTCTACGGCAAAGCCACCACCTGCGTGAAGCCCAGGCCGCGGGTGAACCGGGTTATTAGACACGGTAATTAGACAAGGAGCCTGGGCAAGCCGGCAGCGAGGTGAGGAGCGGTCACGAAGGGCAAGGGAAGCCGAAGGCGGAGGGAAGGGCCATTCATCGCCTGCCAGGAGCCCGGCGGAGGCGGGCAGGCACGGGGGGCACGGCGGGGCTGCTCCCCCGGGGCTCCGCGGAGCCCTCAGAAAGGCTTCAGCCAGAACCCAGCCACAACGGGGAGACCCCGCAAATCCCCCCCGCACCTCCAGAGCCCGAGCTGCGCCCTCTGCCCTCCCCCCCCGGCGGCCCCCGCGGGCTGAGGGGACCGGACCTGCCCCGAGTGGGGACAGAAGTTGGGGAAAGCCCGAAGAAAGCGTTTGTCTGACCCTTTCCGAGCCCTCCCGCGGCGGAGGCGGCGCAGGCCGCCAGCACCAGGCACAGGCAGAGGACGGAGGCTGCCGCGGGCTGAGCCTTCATGGTGTCAGCGCGGGCAGCGGCGGCACCCGGGTACGGCCCCGAACCTCCGGACACGACAGGACCCGCTTAGCTGGACTTTTTTTTTTTTTTTTTCGTTTTTTTTTTTTTTTTTTTTTTTTTTTTTCCTCCCCCGTTTTTTAAAGCCCAGGAAGTGATGTGTGGCGGATGTGGGCGGTGCACCGACCTGACGGCTCGGCCCGGGGGTGCCGGGGCAGGCAGCCGGCTTGTACGGTGTGGGGGGCTCGGGATGAGCTCAGCTCCTTACAGGGAGCCGGGACCCCCGGGGTCGGAGTCGTCGCACCGGGGCGCCAGAGCCCTGGTTACTCCCCCTGGGCAAACCCCAGCGTTATCCCGATGGGAGCCGGCAGCGGTGGGAAGGGGGTGGTTCCGGATTTATTTTCTCCATCGCAAATAAATCCTTTTGTCATTCTGCTCTCCGTAGTTGGCAAACTGGCAGGAAGGCAAAACCGACCGCTACCGCAGCGTGTGAGGGAGGGTTCACTAAGGGGGACAGAGCGAGTGGCGGCGCGTTTGGAAGCGCCGCGTTCCAGCTTGAGTCACAGGGCACCGCTCCCTGCCCCGAGGCACGGGCAACTGCCGCTCCCTGGAGACTACAACTCCCAGGAGCCTTTGCAGGCCCTACCTACCCCCGCCTCTATGTAAATGAGGTGGGCGGGCCCGCCCATTGCGGGCGGGCTGGCGCCGTCACGTGGCGCGGCGCTTCCTTTCTCTGTGCGCCTCTCTTTCCTTCCTCGGCCGCCATCTTGTTCTCGCCGCGTGTTGGCAGCGGGGCTCCGCCGCGCTCAGGTGAGGGGGCTCGCTCTTCCCGTGTCCCGGTGTCTCCGTGTCCCGGTATCGCCGCGTCCCTTTAGCGCCTTGTCCCCGCCGGCCTGAGGCGGGCGGGGCGCCGCGGCAGCTCGGTCCTATCCCCTTGGGCAGTGCTGGGCCGTTCCCCGCGGAGAGGCCGAGCGAGCGATCCCCTTGTGCGGGGGCTACCCTGGCTCGCGGGGCCGCGGCTCTCCCGTGGAGCGCGGTTACACGGGCTCCTGAGGGATGAGCCGTGTTCCCCTCCCGCTCCCCGTGCTCTGGGGCTGCCCAGCGAGCCACCCTGAGCCCCTGCTCCCGCTGCCCCGCCGTTCCCCTGTGCGCCGCTCCCTGCCCGCTCCCGCTCTGCCCGCGGTCGTTCCCGGCACAAAGCACATGCGGAGATTTCCGCGGTCACTGGGGACTCTCTGGGGCACAGCAGCGAAACGCATTCCTTTTGCTGGGAGGCTTGAGGCGTTTTTTCACCCATTCTGGATTTTCAGGGCTTTCAGCCTTTAAAGGTCTTACCTGAGCCGTGGGAGAAGCACTGGACAAACTTCCCAGTTACTGTATTGGATGAAGAACTGAAGTTCATGTAGTAAATGTGTCCATACATGAACTTCACAGAGTTTGGATATCGCTCATTAGTCATAAGTATCATAGATTCATTGTATGAATACTGTCCCAGGTAGTTTAGTTATGAATGTGTCCCTGGACCCTGGTAAAGATGAGGTGTTTTCCCAGACCCAGTTGTCGTGTATGTGCTGGTTTGGGTCTGGCTGGAGCCAGTAATTCAGTTAAATACTTCCAGCAGTAAACTGGCATTAGTTTACTAAAAACTAATACCTAGGAAATTAGTACCTCGGCCTGATGCACAGTGAAGTGTCTGTGGAGTTGCCTCATCGTGGCACAGACACTTTAGCTAAATGTGGGTCCTTCCTACTGCAGGGCCATTATGGATTGCTTAGGTGGTGTGGCTTTAAAGCTCTGGTTTTGTGTGTTTGTTGACTCTGTTTTGGGTGATGTGCTGCAGTTGTAAGAGTAATCTTAAAATGGACTGTGACTTTGTTTGTTAGTGTTTTGATGTTAAGTTGAACTTGTTTTTGCTCTTTAGACGTAGCACTATGAACCAAGAAAAACTGGCCAAGCTTCAGGCGCAGGTCCGAATAGGAGGAAAGGTAAGAAAACCACCAGAGATGCTTTTGAAAGCATAGGCTGAAGTTCATAGGAAGAGATGAAAAAAATTATGCTCAGGCTTGACTAATACAGATTTTGTGTGATCTGGCCTATAGTGCAGCTACCTGAAATGCAAGTTCCTTTCAGTTCACAATGACTGGATGAGCAGTTTCCAGTGTGCAAGCATTGTTTTAATTCAATGACTTGTTGTGACCTGTGAAAGCTCCAGCTAATCTCACCTGTTGGGTGTTCCAGTTCTGCCTTTATGGTCTCCCTGGTGGGGATTTTCTTCTTTTTGCCTGCTTCAGGCACTGGCTGTGCACTGAGCTGTTTCTTTTCTCTGAGCTACTGGGGAGTTAATATGACCAATAAAAAGGCATGTAGTTTGTTCAGTGTGGGTGCTCATCCCCTCTCATAGGGATGGTTGTACAAAAGTTAGCAGAGCAGGAATTCCAAAATTGCTGTCTGTGGAACACTCTGAAAGCATTAATGACTTGGTTGCCAAAGTGGGGCTATTTAAATCACTGTATTTGTGCTTTGTTTTGGAAAAAGTATCTTGAGGAAACTTTGTTATGTATTGCTTAATATTAAGTTGTATTTTTGTAGTCTGGCTTAGTGAAAAGCTGCTGTTTGGTATTTCTTTGGTCTTTTATGCTTAAGAAAATACTTAAAATTGGGAATGAGGGCCAAAGCTGTAGGTAAAAGGAAATGAATTGAGAAGCAATTTTGTCTAAGGAAATGTCTCACAACCTGAAAGATGTTGCTCAGACTGTGCCCTGACTTTTGCAGTTATTGTGAGATTTTGAGCAGAGCTGACTGTTGTCTCTTGATTCTTCCCAGGGAACAGCTCGCAGAAAGAAGAAGGTGGTGCACAGAACAGCTACAGCTGATGACAAAAAACTTCAGAGTTCCCTCAAAAAACTGGCTGTAAATAACATTGCTGGCATTGAAGAGGTATAGTGAAAAAAACCAAGTGTTTCCTGTTTGAAATTAAATTCACTCTGTTGTTTTGGTAGTGGTGTGGTGGGATTTGCTTTTGGCTTTCACAACAGTTTTATCTTCCAAGCAAAACCATAGAGATCTGGTTATTGAGAGGTAACATTGTTTGATGTATTGTCTCATTGGCATAAATGTATTTGTGCCTGGAGAAGGAAAGGTGAAGGTTCTGCTGGCCAGGCAGTGTGTGGTGGAGGTAGTAAGCTCTGTGCTGTGTGTGTGTCTTGCATTCATTGCAGAACAAAACTTCTCTTCATTCTTGACTTTTGTGAACTCGATTACCTGCTCTGAAGAGAAGAGCAATAAATGTACATGGACTGTGCAGGCACATCAGGAGAAAGTGTGCTGCAGATTATGAAGGAAGGACATTTAGAAACACCTTGAGTAAGAACTTGAGTCTGTATTATCAAAATTGAGACCTTCTACTACACAAAAATTGCTGGAATTGTTTGCAGTAGTTACAGGAAATGGTTTTTAAAGCACTGCAGAGACTCTACAGAAGCAGCTTCTGTGTTAATGTAAGTGGGAAGGTGAAGGTTTCACATGTTCCTTGAATACCTCTCATTTACATATATTAATAAAACATGTTTTCCATAACAGTGTAGAGAATGACCCTCATACATGGGGAGGAGGAGGAGGTGTCTCTATTGTGAGCTCAGTGGGGCTGTAGTACTTGTACTGCTTGGTTAAAGAAGTGCAGTATTTAATCTGTGATTAATTAATTGAAGCAGGATTGCAAGGTGCATGCAGAAGTCACTAAGTGCATTCCTCCCTTCCAAAGGCAAATGCAGATTGGTGTGGTTTGCCTGTAAGTTTTCAGACTTCTGTTACAGAAACAGCTCAGTTTGTCTGTTTTCTTAAGCTTAATACAAATATGCAGAGCTATATGAACTAAAGACATGGTTCTTCTTAGTGTTCAGGGGTTTTTTTTGTGCACAGAGCACAGGATCTTTATTCAGACACAGTTATTAAGGAATTTAAATATCTCAGTGTAGGAAGATGATGCAAAACGTTTCTACCTTGATAGCAAGAGACATAATTGTGGAATGTTTTATTCAAGTGAACGCAGGTTGACCTTGGTAAGCTTCGTGCACATAGAAGAGTAATGTTGAGTCAAGCATGAGTAACACATTTGTGTCATTTTCAAAGAGACTCTTAAGTAACAGGATAACTGCTTGAAGCCTTTACCATTTTCATGGGCAAAGGACAGGACATTGCTTAGTTTTGCAGGAAAGCAGCACACCTGGATTTCCTGTTCAAAACATATTTGGAACTCTGCTGTGTGAGGATTGAGAACTTAGATTTTTTTGCATTTTAGATCTCATCTTTAGTTCTGAATCCCTCTTTTCTCCCTGTAACCTAAAAACATTGCTTAATAATTTTTTTCATGTAAGTTTAATACCACTGTTGTGTTGGATGGGTAGAACTCTCTTCCTATGGTTAGACAATTACTTTTTGCACAATAGTTTATCCATGCCTAGAAGCAAAAGCTTTTCAGCTTTCTAAAGCAGGCCACTACACTGGCTGTAAGATAGAATTTGTGGTGATTCAGAAGGCCAGGGAAGGAGAGCAGGATCACTGTGTGGTGTCCTTAGTCTTAAGAGCCCTTGTGGAATTATTGGGAAGGTACTGGAAGTCTGTTCCAGTGCAGTTGGTACCTAATCCCCCAGTGCTGCGTGTGCATCCCTGCCCTGAGCCGGTGTGAGTCCTGTGCCTTTGCCAGCTGGGAAGAAGCAGGATCATTTTCCTGGTAGGTGACACAGGCACCTGTGAAAGGCAGTGGCATAACCTGACAAGGTGACAAGGTTGGAGCTTTGAATTTAGATGGTGTTAATTCCAGGTGCTTTATCATGGTTTTATTATCCTTCAGGCGGAGTGCTAGTTCTGTAATTTTGATATTTCAAGTCTAGATTTTAGTTATTATGCTTGTGTAACAAGATGCTACAACACTTAATGTGAATGTTATTAATATATTTAAACAGGTGAACATGATAAAAGATGATGGAACAGTTATTCACTTCAACAACCCCAAGGTTCAAGCTTCCCTCTCTGCCAACACTTTTGCGATTACTGGTCATGCAGAGGCTAAACCGATCACAGAAATGCTTCCAGGCATCTTAAGCCAGCTTGGTGCTGACAGCTTAACAAGTCTCAGGAAGTTAGCTGAACAATTCCCAAGACAAGGTAGGTCTTTTTGGAATCTTTCATAGCTGACTTAAACCACATATGAACTACTGAAAGTTTTAATCCAAATTTAACAACAGCATGTGACTTAAAAAGTCAGAAGTGTGTGTGTGCTTTTATTTATTTGCCACTGTTGTGGAAGTAGAGGGTGGGGGAGAACTTTCTTTTCATCTTTGTTGATTCAAGATTACATAGGCAGGCCGTGATTTATGAGAAATAGATAAGTCTGGCATGCTATGATAGCAGGTGTACAACTGTGTATGGCAGAATGCTTAGGGGAAAGCAAGTTCTTGTTTTTCCTTGGAAAAACTCAACTTTGTCAGGGAATCTGTTTTGTTTTCTTGGTTCATACAAAACATATTTCTATTGCAGTTGTAGAAGAAGAAATATGTTCTTCTGCTCTACAATTCGCTTTGGAATCCACCCAAGACTTAAAAAAAACTAGTTAAAAAAATCAAAATTTTAATTGAAAACTAAGAAAACACCAAATCACAGTTATGCACATAATTCTTTATTTTCTGTTAATTTTAAAATCTTGGGAGCATGGGTGGAAGGGTGTATGCAGTATAACTATTACTGTAATTTTACAATTAAAAAATTAAGATCAGGTACATTTCCAGTGTAGACTGTTATGGCCATTAAGATGAATGTGGTTGGATGTGTTGCAGTTGCCTGTGTTTGGAATGGAATATACATCACCTGTTCTAATGTTTTCAACAGGCAATTATTCCTTTTAAATCAGTTTTAATTTATCCAACATTCATGTTCAGAGTTTAAGTGAAAGTAAAGGGATTTTCTTCTTTAGTAATGTGTAAAATACCTTCTAAAATTTAGAGAGATGGATCATCATAAGCATATTTGAATCATATGATGTGTTGGTCACTGGTTGGTGCCATGTTATTGTTGCATTGAAACACGGGACTTCACTCAGAAGATTGAGTCATGCTGGGGGTTTTTTGTATCATTTGATCTTTTCCAAACTCACCCCATAGCATCTGAAAATGGCTCTGCTAATGCTTTGCTGTCGGAATGTCCCCAAGGAAACCTTTTGGTCATGCTGTTAACGCTCAGTACCTGGTCATTTGTGTGTTTGTCACTATTGAGGATTGGGGAAGTGCTTGCTTTTTTTTCACATGTGTGGTTTTTATTTTGTTGTGTGAGTGTCCCTGATTCTGTATTATGAGAACTCAGCACCAAATTTCTTTTTATAGTGTTGGATAGTAAAGCACCAAAATCTGAAGATATTGATGAAGAAGATGATGATGTCCCAGGTAGGCACATACACACTTTTATGTTCACTTAAGATAGAAATATTTTCATTCTTTCATTTAAATGTGTAGCTTTTGATGTGATTACACTCCTTCCTCACTTGCTAAGGGAAGCTTCTTTTATAGGACAGCATTAAAATATGACATGGGATTCCAGCTTTTAGAAAAGAGATTACCTTGTGCAACTACCTTAATTATTGAGTGAAAGTAGGTTAAAATAGTTTGTGAGGTTGAACAGGTATCTGAATATCCAAACAGGGGTTTAGGGCTGCAAAATAACATAATTGGCATCATTATCAGGTTGTTTTCATATCAGGGTCTGGAGTGGGAATTTTTATTTCTGTAGCAGAAGAAAAAAGGCTTGTGTCAGTGTCTGAAAGTAAATAAGTTTGTTATTTGTCAGCAAATAACTATTTTATCAATAACCACATTGCACTGTATCCTTTGGTATGGTGTGTTAGCTAAAACAACATACGTGTGGACCAGAGATTCAATTCCTCCTGCCTTGGCACTGGGTTATTTCTTTGTGACCTTGCATAAAATTCAATTCTGTAAAATGGCAGGCATTCTTTAAAGAATGCTGATGCTCAAAACTCAGCTAAAGCTAGTAGAGCAACTTTGAAAATCAGCACTTAATGTTAGAATTTTCACTGTTGGAGTGTTTCTGCATTTCTAGTTCTTTGTGTACATTTAAACAAACAATATTTTCTAAAGCCCTTTAAAATCTGCCCATAAAGAAATGGTTTCTCTAAGTGTAATTAGGTATTACTTAACCTTTCCTGTAATATTATGCATTTTCATTAAACTTACAAAGGTAATCTTACTGGGCATTACTGTATTAAATATCTTCATCTTTTTCAGATCTCGTAGAAAATTTTGATGAAGCATCAAAGAATGAAGCTAACTAAAACATTAATAGTTCTGGAAGCTGGCATGGACTAGATTTAAGAAATCAGCTATGTGGTTCCAAAGTTTTAAAGAAACAGAGAACATCATCTGTTAATAGTTCAGTAATATAAATATTTTGTATTTTTATGATGCTGTTTGTTCAGCATTTTCTGTCAGTTGATTTTGCATTTTGCACTTACTCCCAGGATCTACTCTTTTGGTCAAAAAGAAATGTCAGTGCAGTTTGAGGGGTGTGTGTATGTGTGTGGGTGTACGTATAGTGGAGAACAAATTGGAGAACACATATTTAACCATTTACCCTTTTCTTTTGGAAGTAGAAATAAAATGAATCTTCAGCATCATTACTTTGATTATCACCAAATAGTGCACAGAGGGAGTTAAGATTAACATTTTGTCTACGTTTTGTGACCTGAAGGCATTACACCATTAAAACTTGGGGTTAATTTGCTGTAACTATTGTACTTGCAGGTGTGTTTCTCAGTGTACACATATTTGTTATCAACCTTGTGTTGATCCCAGGATTTAGGGGAGATGAGCTGTTATAGCAGCTTGTTTGGTACAGTAACTTTTTAAAAACTTGGTCTCATCAAAGTGTGCTTTTTTTAACCTTTTACATTTTGTTTGTTTGGGGATTTTTTTGGGGTTTTTTTGGTCTCTAAAGTTTTGATACAAGCTGATATTTGACTCCTTCCATGTAGACTTAGCAGTATGTTCTCCTGTTGGTTACTAAAGTATTTCCCAGTCAAAAGAAAAACACCTTGGTTCTCTACTGTCGGGTCACTTCCTAAGCTTGGAGGTCTGGTTGGTAACAGTCCAGTGCACCAGTTTTGCACAGTAACAGGGTTTTGCTTGAATAACTTCAAGCTGTTCTCTTGGCATGACTGCATTTACTAGCAGCTGATGATCCACTCTCATTCTTAGGGCACTAGGAACTAAGTGCACTGTGCGAACAGTGTTTAGGGTGGGAGGAAAGAATTGTTGACACTTTGCCTTGCTTCCTGCTGGGCAGTCTGTGCAGTGACTAGCTCTAAAGGGATTTTTTTTTTTTTTTTTTCTTTTTTTTTCTTTCTTTTTTTTTTTTTTTTTGCCTGTAACTTACCTTGGCCTATAACCTACCTCTAGGTTTGGTGTCATCTATGTAGTAGCTTCTTAAAAAACACAAATGCTCCTCAGGCATAAGGAGGACATTGGGAGGTACTGTTGGTACAGTGCAGTATTTATGACCTTTCTTTAAAATGCTTAATGTGAAGCCGTTTTCTCAGAGGCTCTTTCAAGGTTCTTGATGTAATGTGCATTACAGTATAGTTAGACATCATTGTAACCTCTGTCAAGGGCAGCTGTGGCTTACAAAAGCCACTTTGTTGTTTTTTTTTTTTTCTCTACATCTGTCACTTAACTATGGCTTAATTGGAACATATCAGCTTTTGGTGTAGGCTCATATGCTAGAGAACTGTAATAGTACAAGCAAACAGTCCATGAGTTCTGGAGACTTCATGAACCCACAGAAGTAGAGCTGTAGTGGTTCGGCAGCTGAACTCCTCGGTTCATTTTCTAGGCTTCGTTCAGTTTTTCCTGTTATATTTTATATACTACGTGGATCTTACTACAAAATAAAATAACAGTACAAAAGAGGAAATGCTCCCTCCTGTGTGTTGTCTGCTCCTCCCACCAGCACTGGCTGAGGAAAGCAGGTGGATGCAGCAGCTGTTTGAGACAGCACTGCATTCTTGGTGACAGTGACCAAGGAAGACATGGGGCTAGGGAGGGTCCTGTTAGAGCTCTAGGATTTCACACTCCCTTTACTCCTATTTTTTCTGTGCTGTTGAAAAAAACTTCTGTTTGTTGTATGGCTGATTAGCTGCAGATGATTTGTTCTGTTTATAAGGAGATGTCTCCACAAATGTGTGCTCATGGAATTGCCTTCTGCTGCCTCTGTGAGCCCAGGGAGCAACGGAAGGACATGAGGCCACAGGTAATTGCAGTGTTCCTCCATTTGCTTAAGAGGCACAAGTGAAGAACCTTTCCAAGTAGCCACTGTACAGAGCTGATATATGGGACATCCTCTTCCTAAATATTAATCAGATACTGAAAATTCCTGCTTGTTCATTCTGATGTAGGAGGTATGTCAAAAGTAATTTTGTGAGACTAAAAGTAAGCCTTGGAAACAATGATTCCCTCAGTTTATGTAGCTGAACTTTCTCATTCCTACAAAACACTGATTAAGTTTTTGCTCTTGAATTTACATGTTAAACCCTCACATTTTTCCTGTGTTGACAACCAGTAAACCAACTAACTATGCTAGCTTATGTAGTTATATTATTTTCAGTTTTTTTCACTGTCTCTGGAAACAGTCAACCACTTATGATTTGCTGCTGGAAATACTAGAGCTTATCAATCATTAAACGGATTTTAATTAAAAGTAGCCCATAAAGGCTGTTGTGGGAAAAGCTCTTTTTCTTTTGTATTTATTCATGGTATAACACAAACAGTGCTTGTACGTGCTAATGGAAATGCAAGGTTACTAAAAAGAGTTTTGGGGAGTATTGGTAAAAAAAAACTCCCCTGATAAAGATGAACACTAAGTTCTTCTTTGCTTGGCTTGAAGCATGGTAACCACCATACTCCTGAAGCCCTTGTGCTTGCTCACTACTTAACTCTGCTGATGTATTAAAGATACTGGTAATACTACTGACATGTTAAATAACTTAGCAGTGACTGGAAAGTAGGGAGATGGAGCAGGAAGGAAATCAAAACATCTCCTGAATTGTATGTGAGGGAGTCAAAGCTCAAGCAGTGAAAATCAAAGAATCAGCAAATGTGTGAGACAGCAAACACTGACCTTCCTGCCCTGGCTGCTGGTACATTTGTGTAGTTCCCTAGTTTATGGCTGGGAAACCTACGTCTGGCTGGCTTCTCTGAGGCAGGAGAGAAGTCTGTAAAAACCTGCAATTGTTTAATAATTTTCTCTATGAGAGAGAAATGCTTGTTTGTGATGGATGCTGGGGTTACAGTGCAAACAGTGGCGCTCGGTGCATGGATTTCCCATGCAGAGCTGGAGAACAAAGTGAATTTACAGCTTGGAATGTTTGTAGGGTGGAAGGAGTTTATATAAAAAGGACATTTAATACACAGTACAGACCTTGGATTTTTTATTTTTAGCTTTTGTTATATAGCAATACTTGAAGAGTGCACAGGAATGATAAGGATGAATTTAGAACTGCTGTGGAAATATGTTGATAACTTGCTCATATTTGTCAACTTTCCATGGGAACTAGAAGTTGCTATGAGCTCCCTTCTGCCAGGATCTTCACAAATAATGTTTTGGATTTGGGGTGTAGAAAATGAGCCCTGGAGGTCTTAGAGCTGATTTAATTAGTGAGCAGTAGGTTGATTGACCAGTGTACTTGTTAGCAGGAAGGAACTGATGAAGCCATAAGAACACAGTAAGGCTGTACTATATATGAGATAAATCATGCCTCTACTGAGCAAGGTGTAGAAAGGATCCTCCTGAGGTTCCTTGGAATCAGAACCCACGCAGCTCTGGGCAGTAGGAATTTGCAGAGGGCTGAGCAAAGTGCCCCTTAGCTAAAGGTGAGTGAGTGAATTCTTCCACTAGCACTGAAGATCAGTCTGCTCATATTATTCAAAAGCAGTACTGGTTTGTTCAACAAAGTGAGTAGTCTTTATTCTGGGGATCCAGATTTCACTAATTAAATGATCTCTGTTTTGTACCTGAGCAAATGAAGTGGCGCAGAAGAGAAGCATATCAGAACAGCAGCCATAGCAGCTTCACAGAAGTGACTGCACAAGTGCAGGGAATGGTTATTTGCCTTTAACTGCTTTCCCATTAAATATTTTTTTTTAATCCCTCCCTTTTAAAGACCAATTTGCAGACACTGAAGAACTTAATGGATTTATCCAGAAACCTGAGGGCTGCAGTATCAGTCAGGGATTTGGGGAGCAAGCAAAGACATTATTTCTAAAATTGGTAATCTTGGTATGTTTGGGTGGAAGCTTGGGTTGGTATCTAGAGCAGGGTTATTGAGGCTTTCCTTTCACATCCAGCACTGTTACTGGACAAGAAAAAACAGACTTGTACATCTTCCAGGGCCTTGGTTTGCCTTTATTTCAGGAGTACTGCTCTGCCTGTTCTATGTGCTTTGTAAATTAATGAATACAAAACTTCTTCAGAGAAGCTACATCTCTGCAATTGGTATACAAAGCTACTTCTATGTGATAAACACATAGTGTTTGGTGGGTTCTCTGTGCTGTTAAACTCCCTCTCACTAAGCAGCAGACCCCCAGCTTGCTCAGATGCTCAGATTTTGTCAACTGTCAGATTCTCACATATTAGCATCTCCCTGAATTTTGCATTGCAGGTAGATTTTTTGTAGCTAAGCTAAATTAGTTGCCTCTTTGAAGTAAAAGGAGATCAACTGCTCATTTGAGTTCTTGAAGTTTTGTGATATTTTTGTTAAAGTATGAATACTAAGGCAAACATAGAAACAAAAAACCTTATTCCAAGGCCTTTTGACCTTTCAGTGCACATATCCCAGCTGAATAAAAGGAGTTATGCAACCTCATGCACTTTCTTGCAACATCCTTGTTGCAGCTATAGTAACTGCTTATGTCAAAAAGTAATATTAGAAAGTATTTAATGTATTTTTAGATTCTGTCTAATGCAACTTAGCTGATAAAGAAGAGCCAGTGCTGTGAGACCAGCTCTACAGACATTGGGAAGCGTGGCGCAAACAACATTTTGAGAACAGCAGATCTCATTTTGAGGCCATGTGCGAAGCTGGAAATTTCCAAGCAATGCAAATTACTGTCTGACATAGGTAAGTGAAGATGTAAAATCTCAGCAGATGTCAGCAGGATGCCAGACCTTTGCACACCAGGAGCGAGGTTCCCAAAAAAGCTTTCACTCATCTCTGGCTTTTCTGCTACCAATAGAGCAAGGCTTCCCCTTCCTTTGCATTCCCAAACTGATGCCTGAGGTCAGCTGGACCAGCTTGCTCTGAAGCTACAGGAACCCATCTTGTTGCCTTTGCCTCACCACCTGCCAATGAGCTTGAAACATTTGGGAGATAGAGGTTAACCCCCTCAGAGGGAAGTGTTTGCAGGCAGGCTGGGTGGGGATGGCCAGCAGCAAAGCAGCCTCACAGGCTGGACTGAGCTGGCCTTTGAGTCCTGCTGCTGCTGGGGCTAGGCAAGACACTGTAGGGCAGCTTGTGCTGCTGCTGCCAGGGTCGTACAGAGTTTGGGAAGAGGGGAGGATGGGCCATGTTGAAGCCCTGGGTGATGATGCTGTCAGCTCCTCTTAACTTGCAGTTTGTTTCTGAATTTTTTGTTGTGAAATAGGGATTCTGTCCAGTTCACTTTGCCTGCACCATGGGCAGCCCAGCATGCCCTCACTGCCCTCTGCTCCACAACTGCACAGCCTTCCCAGTGAGCCTGTCCTGCGTGTCTCCTTCTAGGTGAACACTGATTTACTGGGGCAAGCTGCTGAAGTTTTGATGTTTCATGCTGCAGGTTCTGGTTCATTGAAAATCACTTTAAAATTTACTGACTGAGATATGTAATATGGAATTTCCACTTTTGTGACAAGATCTAGTTTCACATGGTTTCTGACACATGCTGTTGAATTGAAAATAACCCTAGTTTGCTTACAGCATTGTTATAATCTCCAGGGAGTAACAATGCAACTAAATTCCTGCTCTGTTCATTTTGAAACCTTTGCTCTACTGCTGGAAACTTGGCCTGCTCTGTGATTGACACTTGTAATTAGTGACATTTTGCATGTTTCTGAAAGAATGCAAATACAATCCTAAAATAATTTTTACTTTGAATAAGGATTTCTTCCCCTCTGTACCTTAAGTTTCCCACAACCTGCTTCCACAGTTTGACAGAAAGACATTGGGTTTTCTCATGATCTCCTGCTGGATATTTGGGCAATTTGCTGAGGCTTTCTTCTATTTTGACACAAAAGTGATGTCAGTCTTCTGAAAAACAGGGAATGTAATATTTTCTAGTCTTTACTATATCACCTTTCAGCAGCATGATTTCAGTGTTCTTGTAAATTATTAACTTTTGAACAGAGGGATATTATTGCCTCTAACTCTTCTCCTGCCCTTTGAGTTTATAGGGTTGCTTTCATTGGCAGTGTGCACTGAGAAATCATGTTGGCCACTTGCAGCCCTGAAATTGTAATAGTTTATCCCATTACACGGTGATTTTTCCCGCTCAGTTCTCCTGAGAACCTTGAAATAGGTTTTCCATAAAAAAATTCCAGACACTCTTTTTTCTTTTAAAGGCTGTAGTCAGATTTGAAGGGATAATCTAGCTATTGTTTCTAGTGGAATACATGTTCTATCCTGATGATTTTGTAAATTATAGGGGATTTTTATAATGCAGTCTGGGTCACTGAGAACCTGGTGAGTTCTTTGAACAAGCTTGCTTGTTCTTTGGCTACAAGCAGACAAACATCATTAGCATTTTAACTGATGGAAACTCTTCCATGTAAAATGCACACAGTCTTACTGGTTTTAATCTGCACAAGCATTTCATGGATTTGCAGTAAACTGTAATAAAAGGTTTGGATGTCTTATACCTCCATTTCCTCATTGGCTCACAGTAGCATCATCAGAAATGTACACTCATTGTGTTTGCCTTTGTGTGACTGCAGTTCTGTCATCTTACTTTCTCTATAGCTGTTGTGGTATTGTCTGAGAAACAGGACTACTGAATTTGACTGCCATCACAGTGTGCTGATCCTTTCAAACTGCTCAGGTCCTCATGTTCATTATGGTTCAGAATGGCCAGTATTTGTTGGAAAAGGAAAAAGGAAAGTAGTAACTACTCAGAACAAGAATTCACTTGCATTGAATAAATATGGTGAGCAATTCTTTTTATTAGTTTCTCTGTTGAGACATTAATCTGCGTTAAAATTTGTATGAGACGTGCCTTGGTTCGATTTTTACCCTTTTATCTTAACACTTAGATAAGCCAAGATAAGAGAGAGGTGATTAAATACTTGTTCTCAATTACTCCTGTCCTCATAAGCAGCCCCATGAAATATTACTACAGGAGGAATTACGTGCATTGGTCTACGTGCACAATAAAAACAAGCTTTAACAGTTGTTCCTACCATAGTTAAGTAATCCTGTTAAAGCAGAAACATTTGCAAGTTTTATACTTGGAATGTCTCTCTGGATTGATGAAAGCAAAATAAAAGACAGATGTCAAAGATGCCAAAGAGCATTTTAATTTTTCACCCCTCACTCTCTCCCCCAAGAGTGGAGCTTCTTGATGTATGTGCTGTTATTTACTGTGTCCTATTTAATTCTGTATCATAGTCAAAATTGTTTGCAAGAGTTCTGGCACCTTGAAATGGAGTACCAGCCTTTTTTAGCAAACTCACAGCATTCACCTGACTGATTGCTGAGGTACGAACATGAACAACACAGAGACAAGAGACATCTCTCACTGAGATGTTGAGGAAATAGCTGGTCAGGCCTTCCCAAGTGTCTGACTCACAGCACTCTACAAAATCTCAATCATGTGATTTAGCAAGGCATAAATAAGCCCGAGGTAGTTTTTTTATAGGCTTAATTACACCCAGTGAAGCAATGTCTTCTTGCTTGAGCAGGGAGTTGCTACACTGCTGCAAAGGCAAACCAGTGCCAGGAGAACAGGAAGGTTCCAGCAGAGCCATGGAGTTCATGGGACAAGCAGGAGGAGTGTGTGTGCACTTCCATGGCATTTGGTGGTGGGGTTTGCCTGTGACGGTAAGACCGATTGATTCCCTGTTTGCCATCACTGCTGACTCAATAAATGACATGATCAAGATGAGCATGTGTGTTTCAGATTTTTTTTGTTGTTTATTTGGGTCGTTTTCCCCCCTCATATGGACTAGTGAAAGAGAAATGAACCAGTGGGAAGTGGGTATACCTGCCTAGAATAATTACTGGTTGTATTTTGTCAGGAGATCTTTACATAAAACCAGTGGCACTATTGTTCCTTCACTCAATTTTTGTGACTTAATATCTGTAAGAAATCATGATAGTGTTGAGGGGACATTAAAGATCATCATCAGTTTCTCCCCCCTTGCCACATTCCAGTGTCTGCAAGATTCTAGACTTGTCCAGTCCATGTCTAACACCACACCTGGCAAATGGGAATTTTAAACATGTTTCCATGAATAAGGAGGCCAGCACAGGCTGGTATGTGAAGCATTTGCTCAGCTTGTACAACTGCAACCAATGGGATATTTTCCACCATTAGGGGAAGGGGCTGGAGCCAATGCCATCCCTTCCTCTGCTGGGCTAATGCTTGGACCCCACGGATTGCCTGCCAAACACAGAACGTGAGTGCTCAGGGGAGAACACAATGTTCCATTAATGTTGCATCACTGCATTGTGTAATGGGCCTTGCTGGATACTAACTCCTTTGTTAGACTGTTCTCTGTAAAAACACTGAATAAAAGGTGTCCCTTTACCTGAAACCTCCATGGGTTAAAATTAATGGCAGCTGGTTTTCAGTAGTTGTGAATGGCAGTAAAGTCCAGTTATGAGGCTCAGGGCCTCTTACAGAAACAGTAACAATGGCCCAGCATGATGACATGGATACAGGATCCATCCCACACATACTGCCTTTGAAACACACATAAAATCATTGAATAATCACCATTTTGTGAAGGTTGCATTGAGGTGTTTGTCATCTGGCAAAGCACTCTTTTTTACTGGTCAGCTTTCATTTTTATGGCCTGTTAGATTAAATGCCATTTTTACCAAGCTCAAATCTTTTCTCAATCAATGTCTTTAGTAGTAGGGAGCACTTTGAAGTCAACTTAGAAAGCACATTCAGTTCTTTCTAGTATTTGAAGTTCTTTGCCTACTGCATAAATTACAGGACTAATGCACTCCCCTTACTCCCACACGTGAATATAATTCATGTAAATTATATTGAAATTCAGTCTGTCTTTCCCAAGCCTGAATTTGTTAATCACTTGGACACTGCCACAGTCATGAAACCATGAGTCTGCCACAACTGAATGATTAGATTTCTGAATTATTAGATTTCTTTCTTGTAGCCTCATACTTTTTATTCAAACACTCTCCTGTAGCATCCACTTCCATGTTGCCGTACTACATAAAGTCCTGGCTCAGTTTTGGCTTGGCTGCCTTATTCAGCCAAGAGACAGGATTTTAGTTACTATTTTTCAGATGCTCAGCTTCTTGCAAACTATAGGGGGAGATGTTTGCTCATCAGGTTTTTTTTTTTCCCAGTGTGAATCATTCATTTTCCTTGGAAGAAAAGAAAAATTCAGCCAGCAAACAATATTTTTCTGTGTGTCCAATGAAAGAACCCCCTCGTTGCCAAAGGGAGAATGGAGAGGGACTGCTCTGTTTTTGTTTCAGTTTCAAGATGTTTGGCTTCTTTCTGCAGATGGGTACTACTCTTATCCTTTGGTGCTTGGAAACATAACCTTTCCATCCAGACTGCTTTTCACTTTATTCCTTTTTTTGTTCTGCTACAATCTATATAAAACTGTTATATAATTCATAGAAAATAATTTCTTTAATAAAAAGCGATAAAACTCTATAAAGAAAATAAGGGATTTGGTATCAGATATAACAAATGGGTAAATCAATTCCTTCATTTTTCTAAGTTTATAGCAACTTTATTCCCTTTACAGAGAATTTTCTTTCATGTCATATGTGGTACTTTAGAATCAGTGAAGGTGACTTATTTCTAAATTTAAAAAACCCTTTTTTCTACGCCTTTTCCTGCTTTACAGTTGCCTGTAGCAGCCTGGAGGGAAGGTGCTAGTGTTGGAGCCAGGCCCTGTGTGTACCTGCACAGAGCACAGTCACTTCAGGCTCCTGTTTTATAACACTTCAAAATTATATCAATTTCAGAAAAAGAGTTTTGATGTCATGTGGATGTGATCTTCAGAGAGTAAATTAAATGGGTTATAACTGTCTTCCCTAGTGAATTTATGGCATGGGGAATTTCAGGTCAGCTCAGTTGACTGCCTCATTTTTTAAAGCTTTTCACTATGGGTTCTACATTTTCAGTTAAGCTGTTGCTATTTAAAAAGATGACTTCCATGTCATTTGCAAAGCATGTAGAAGCTGGAGGCAATTCAGCATTTTGACACTCTTAATTAACTGATGGCCTGTCATGAAAGCAGGTTGTAATTAAATGATACAGTAATTTTGGCCGTGCTGCCTTCCAAACTATTTTTATATCTCAGCAGAATAATTCAGGTGGTGACATCATGCCAGTATATGTGCTTCTCCTTCCTCAGTGCCTGCTCAGGAATTGTTACTCATGGTTTGAAATAGCTTTAAGAAAATAAATTCCGACCAGTTCTTGGTGAAAAAGGAAATAGAAATTTTTAAAATTTCCTGTCACACACTGTGGCCTGTTATCCTGTCAGGGTCTGTGAAGATGACTTGTAATATGTGACAACCTACATGTCCTGTAAAAGAGACTCACACATTCGGGGTTTCTAGGGCAATCCAGATGGGCTCATGAAAAATGGTGGAAGAAAAAGTTAATTTTGATGGCTACAGAGCCTGAGCCTTGGGATGCTGGTAATTATTTGAGTAAGATTGTATTTGGATTTGGGCCCAAAGTACTTTTGACTAATGAAGATTATACTGTCTTCAACTAGAGGGGTGGATGTTGAAATGGGAGTGCTTTTACTGGATAAGCAAACAGTTTTATGTAGGTGTTCCAGGATGGACATGTCCCTAACACAGCCTGACAGTGTTACTATTCACAAATGAGTAGGATTTGTCAGGAGCCTGTAATACCCTCTGCATTTTGAGCCAGGTTCTTTTGATGTCCATTTTCTGATGTGCTGCCCTGGGGAGATCTGCCATCTATTAATCTATTCAATCCTTTAATAACATCCCTTGTGCCAGGAACATCATAATGCTGAACGCCGTGACTGAGACGTTACTATGAATATGCTGAAGATCCTTGCTTGGTGTACGATGAAACAATCTTTGGGGAATAAGTGAAACAAAAGAGTGTGTAGGATATCCTTTAATTCAATGAGGAATGTGGGTGGAGAAGTAATTGAAATGAACAAGATGCTTTGGAGTTTCGTAAATGCCTTAAATACTTCAGGGTGTGCTTAAAGCTTTGTGTGTGTGTGTGTGAACCATTTCACTGCTCCAAGAACTGATGAAAGCAGGAGCCCATGTAAAGAGCAGCCCATGTTTTTAACCATTCTTCACCTGCCCCCCATCACACCTTTTCCCCGAGGTATGAGCACTGTATTCCCTGTGGCATTTCTGATAGAGGAGAAATAACCCTATGAAGAATTTTAGGCCTGTGTGTGGCTGACTGACAGCCACCTGCTGCTGAAAGCTCCTGCAGTGGCTGCCTTCCCTCTCCGTGCCCTCAGCAGTGGCAGCTGTTTTTGGCCCTCCCCTGCAGCAGTCACCACTTGCCTCAGTCAAATGTGGTTGAATTAGAACAACATATTCCTGAGTTATTTCAGAAACAAAGATGTGCCTGCAATCTGCAGCACAGGTGTGTGAGCCTTTCTCCTTTGAAAGACAGCTTCAAATATTCTGTGCACAAAGGGTGGTGGTTTTGATGCCCACTGCACCCATTGTCATTGAGGAGCAGTAGGGAGGAAAAGACCCAAATGCCAACAGTAGATAAGCCAAGAAAGTGTTGCGAAAACGATGCCTGCCAGATTCTTTCAAGAATAAAATCCCTTTTGGTGGAGTTTGACTCAGTCACACTTTGAATGATTTAATTACCAAAAATCATTAACCAGAGCTTGAGAGTCATGTATGTCCATGCATAGCAGCTATTCATCTATCTCCAGTGCAACAAAGAAGGGAAATGCTTAAGATAACAATGAGCCAACTACATCTATCACTTCCTTTCAAGTAAGTTTCAGTTCCTCCCTAAAGAAAACTCAGCTCTTCCTTTGAATCTACAATGACCTAAAGAATAAACTCATATATAGATATTAGATCAAACCCTTCACATTAGCACTGAAAAGAAAAAAAAAAGGCACTGTAGATGAAGGTTTATACTTTTGTTTACTTACATCCTCAAAAAAAAGGTCCCTCAAACAACAAAACAAACCAGACTGGAAATATGTAGCTGCATGGCCATAGACAAGTTGACAACGCTACACTTGGACTGAAAACTTTGTCTGAAACGTATTTCCTACCTCAAACAGAAGCTGTGAGCTTCAGTGAAGATGTGTGTCCTCACTGCTCCTGCTGTCCCTCATCCTCTGCCTTCCTTTGCCCCAGCACTCACTGGGCTCCTTCTCTCTGCGTACTCCCTTCTCCTACTGGGACCAGCAGCTTTCCCTCTCCTCCCTCAGGTTCACAGACCTGTGGATCTGGAGGAATAGGTGAAAGAAATAATGAGAAGAAATTATATTATAGCATTCCCCGTCAGGACCGCAGTGCTGCACACTGATGGGCCCCAGTGAGGCACAGAGATGGGACGCATCCCTGTTTGCTGTGCTCTGGCAGCACAGGCTGACAAGGAGTCAGATGTAGCAGTTTCTGACCTTCATCTGTTTGTTTTGTCTTTGTTCCCACCTTGGACTTCGATTTCTCTTTGGGTGCTTTCCACACAACCACAGAACAGCAGAGCTTCTCTAACTCAGTGACACAGCCCCCTCAGCTCTGCCCATAACCCTCACCCTGTCAATAGGGATAGGACTGAGGAATTAAAAGCTGAAAATGACACCATATAAAGATGCAGAGAAACTTGAGATTTAAAGATAAATTGAAAACACAATAATATTTACAGAAGAAGGAAAAGGAGGTACATAGCAGAAATAGAATTGAGGGTTACACAGAGAACAATTTTTCCTATATGAGAAAATAAAAGGGTATTAAGTTAAATTGTACAGTAGAGCTGATTACATCTGCTGGAAGAAAATACTTTTAAAGTGCCACAATTAGTGCCTGGAACTCACTGTTACAAGACATCACAAACTAAAACAGGATTTAAAATGATTATATGTTTTTCTCTGTAAAATGTGTCTTCATTTATATAAGTACAATGATGAACAGATTTATTTAATTTGTGTACTGAATCTGTAAAAAATTCTGACAGCTTTTTTGGTCATAGAATATGGTTGTGCTGGAAGAAATGAAAGAAAAGACACATCAAAAGATATCACTTTAACAGTCATAATAATGAGTTATTTAATAATACCGATGTTGATGTGATTTTTCAATTTGCAACAGTTCTGTTTTGCACTGTATGTAATTAAAATCAAGACAAGTTTGAATTGTAGTGTTTCGATTTCTCTAAAATTCTTTCATCCTTAGAATTTTCCTTGCATCTGAAGCACCGACATTCAAGGGAGTGGGTTCTGTTCACAAAAACAGTCGTTCAAAAATCCTCCAAAAAACATCCTCTGTGCTGCTGTTTGCTGGTGGAATTCCTCTCTGCCAGTGTCTGGTGAGGTTTGCTCCCAGCCAACACATTGCATAAGCCTTGCTTCTAGGAGTGAGTGCCCCAAGCATGTCCACTGAAGCCCACAGAAATGCCTGAGATGTTATTTGTGAGCTTCTAAGTTCTGTTGTAGGGCCTTTTTTTGGTCTAGGTTGGAGACTCTCAGTTTAAAAATCACCTGTTCTTCACCACTGTGCTTGCTGTTGGTCGTGAAGTGTAGAAATTTTGGTGGTGCATATGGAAAAGTGTGTAGGGCTGTCAACAACTCTGAAACTTCTTTATAGAAGTTGTGAGGTTCTTCTTTATAGAGTTGTGCTGGGTCCTCCTTCTTCACCAACATATCACACTTGAGGCAGGTTTCTTTAGACCAAACTGGCGTGAATTATGGCTTTTATCCAAACTATGAGAATCTCAATTCTCCTCAATTCATTCGCCATCCTCTGGCACAGCTCCAAAATTATTCCTGGAGTACTATCAGCCTTAAAGAGTTTTACATGACTGAGGAAATTAGATAATAGCACATCCCAGGGATACCCCAATATACATGGGATAAGTTGTAAAATCAGGAGTTCTACAATTCCAGGCCAAAACCTTAAATGCATTTTTTGAGTGATAAAGAGCAGGTATTTAATCCTCACAGGGTGACTAGCAGGTTTCAACTATTTGTAAATTACTTTCAGATCTTCAAATGGAAAATACATATCTGTCAGCATTTTAGGGAGATGAATTTTTGTAGATGGAGTCAGTGTCTCAAACTCCTATTCATTTTTGTCTCTGAACCAGAAAGCACATATTTAGGTGGTGATTTCATATCTTACAAATGATGGGTTTTCAGGTAATCATCATAATAACCTTTTCCATAAGAGACTCTCAAACTGGTTTCACAGACCTTCCTAAGGACTCATGGAAAACTTACTCATGCTGTAGATATAACTACTTTTACTGCACACAGGGAGAGGGGATCATTGGGGTTAAATGTCACTCAGCAAGGCAGCAAAGAATTGAACAACAACCTGTTTCTCCCAATTTCAGATCCTGGCAAGTTTTTTGTTCACCTGGAACAGCCTCACAAATACATGAACCCCCATGAGTATTCACTAAAGCCACTTCCAGCTTCTGACCAGAACAGGAATGTAATCAAAAAGGTACTTAAGCATTTACAGGCCTTCTAAATATGGATGAATAACAAAATAAACAATAAGAATTAAATGATCCAGTTGTTTATTGGAACTACTAAATACTGTAATTTGACTTCTTGCTTAGCTGGGGCTTTCAAATTACCTGTGTATCACATCTCATGCTCAAATACCAAGTCCAAACAACAACCCTTGAAAAGATGTCTTGTGAGTATGAGTGAGTTTGTGCATGGATTTGTGTCTTCACCTCTCATCTCTTCCTTGCACTAACCTCAGCCCTGCCATGACCAGGATGACCCTGCTACCACAATGACTTCAGCTCCCTCCACATTCTCTGCAAGGCCAGGGTGCTGACTGCCTGCTGTCTGAGTATGGACCAGCAGAGTTGGACTTGCTTTGGATCAGCCCCTCTGTCTTTGGCCATGGATTGACACAAAAATTGTAGGAACTAAATTTCCTTTGAGACTTACCACTTTTTCAGCCGTGGCAGAAATTGGCCAAGAGATCCTAAAGATACAGGAAACATGGAGGGGGAAAGAAAGACAAACAATTTAATTGAGTAAGTGCTATTTCCTTATGGGTGTAATAATCTAAAATGGGTGCCAGAGGGAGAGAAAGAGAAAAAATTGAGATGTCCTAGATGTCCAAAGCTCAACAGACACAGATCTCTTAGAGACCCTAGGCCAGTGTCTGAAGTATGGACAGAAAAGTGATGGATTTTTCAAGATTTAGCCAGCATAGACAGTAAAGAAGTTTTACTCCTTTCAAATGCATAACCTATTGAGTTTACTGTTGAAAAGGATTACCATGCAACCTTACTTTTTTTTTTTTTTTTTTTTTTTTAACTCCTAAGGATACATGGCACATTTAAAATTCAAACTGGACAAAATAAGAATAGGTATTCAGCATGGAATGACGTTAAACTGACTCACACAATGAGATGGTGACCTAGCAGGCCTTTTTCCTTCCAAGAGATTAAGTCCTATCTGGTGGAAAATGCATCATAGATTAATTAAGTGCCCATGTATTAGTGGCTTTATCGTATGACTCACTAATACTGAGTTAACCTTAATATAGGATTCTGAGAATCTTAAGCCAAGGATTTTATTGATTCACATTGTTCTGGCGCAGGTAGTACTTGAGTTTAATGGATGAAGACTGCACAGAATTTAGAAAAATCAAAGATTCAAGGCTGATGAGGTAATCAAAACATATTAAGACAGACACCACCGGAGCCGGGCCAGTCCCTCAGCCACTAGAGGGCAAAGCCACAGCACTGCATCGGCAGCGCCGTCTGCTCGCCTCTTTCCAAGGGTATTATCAGCGAGGGCGTTTATTTTACAACAAAAACTGGTTAAATGATCACTAGGAACGGCGTTAGTAATGAATACTTACAGTATTGTTTCTATCAAAGTGTGGCATGCAGGCAGTTATTAGCAACTGTGCAGAAAAAAAGCCAACATTTTCTTCCATGGAACTGTGAATAAAAGCTTCAGTCACTCAAGAGGTTTGGACTCTTAGGCTCCCAGCACAGGTCTTTCCTACTCGAGGTCTTGCATATCAGTAGAAGGCTGAGCACTTGTATCAGGAACTACATTGGGAAAGTAATGAACATTTTGCTGCAAAGTTTTCTAGTTTTTTGATGATACCAGATCAGACCGAGACACTCCTGAATGCTTCAATGACAGATTTCGGAGACATCCAGAGCCTTGTGTACAATCCCCTACCCAAGTCAGCCTTTGAGCTTCTAATATTGAGAATTCTTGTTCTGTCCACTGGTTCTTGCCCTCTCCTGCGCAACGCATGTTACCAAGCATCTATTCTCTGCTCACACTACATTTCCCACTGCACTTTTCAGAGACCAGGCGTGGGTCAGATTTGGGGTGGACCTGAGAGACTGCTTTGCACAAGATCAATGTGCTGTCTGTG
Organism: Pyrgilauda ruficollis; assembly: GCF_017590135.1. Classification (NCBI taxonomy): domain Eukaryota; kingdom Metazoa; phylum Chordata; class Aves; order Passeriformes; family Passeridae; genus Pyrgilauda; species Pyrgilauda ruficollis. The sequence continues at coordinate 13,783,461 of NW_024527710.1, forward strand.
GCAGTGGCCAGAAGCAGATGCCAGAGGAAGAGTTTAGTAGCAGGATAATCATATAGTCACACTTGTCAGGAGTATCCTCCCAGCTTCCAGCAATGCATGTCTCAGGCTTCCTGAGTGAGAAAAGTTATCTTGGTATGCAATATGCTTCAAAGGCTTTGCCTTCTGTGAACGAGTCCACCCATCCCTTCAACCATCGTAAACACTGCCATCCCCACGGCTGCTCCCATCATGTGCTGAACAGCACATGAGCTGTGTCAGATGATGCTGAAAGGGATGACAGGTTGTTACTTCTTAGTGCCCCAGGAAATCAACTTCTGCATAGAAAAGCAGCCAGAATCCATAGCTACAGACAGAGTTCTACCTCCTGGGGAGCAGACGTACAGGATTGAACTCCTGCTTCTGTTAAAATTAAGTTTTTATGACCTCCTGATTTTGACATTCCCAATGCTGGGAAATCCAGCTTGTCCCGTCCTAAACTGTCCTGGTGATTAATTCCCTTCCCTGGTAGAAGACCTCACAGGAAGATGAATATATCTGCATACACTCACTGAATCTTGAAGGTCCTTAAAACATGTGATTGAGCCACCCCTTCACCCTCTTTCTTGACACTGAAATAGATTGAACCTTTTCACTTTCAGTCTAAATCATTGTTATTGATCTTCTCTGAACCTCCCTTTTTCAGTTTCTATTAAGGAATTAAGGAATTTAGGTATCAGACTTCAGGAATAGTGGGATTAGTACCAGTAAAATAAATAGAGACATCTTCCTAGATTCTCCTGTTTATAAACCCAAGGATTGCATTATCCTCTTGGTTACAGCACCACACCACCTGCTTATTTTCTCCTGATTATATGTGATGATTCTCGAGGTTTTTGAGCATTAACTTGTAAAAGCACAAATTCTCTCATCCTATAATCACTCCCTCTATTCCTTGATGCATGCTTTTACATTTGGCTGTACAGAAATGCACATTACTTGTTATCAAGCTGTCTCAGCTACTTTGCAGCATGACTTGTTATTTATTAATCCCCATAGCTTACATCATTTGCAAACTCTTTAAGTGATGATTTTATGTTTTTCTTAAAACCATTAATATCAATACAATGCAGTGTAGAACTAATTGCCATAGGATGCAGAAACACATTCTTTGATGATGACTTTTTATTTTCCCACTTTGTAACTGTCAGTTAGTTAGAGTCTCAGCAGTTTAATAAGTGCTGTGATGAGTCGGTATCATTTTGGCTTCTTAATTAAAATGCTGCAAGTTACCTCAACAAATATTTTGTAGACCTACTTACCTTCATCAACCAAACTTGTAATGCCATTTAAAAAATCAAATTATTTTTACAAGATTTATTTTCCACATTAATTTGCAGTTATTGTGTTTCTACCCTTTAATTCTTTTTCAATCAGGTAATGTAGATAATGTCCCATTTTTTTACCCAGAATTCTTGTTAGTCTGGCAGGTTGTAATTACCTTGGTCACCTTGCTTACCCTTTTAAAATATGGGTACAATATTTCATCCAGTCCTCTGGAACTTTAACAGTGTTCCAAGATTTATTGAAAATCAACATTAATGGTCTAAAGATACTTTGTGCCAGTGCTTTTAATACTTTTGGATGCAAGTTACCTGGACCTGCTGATAGCCAACTTCATTAGCTTCTGTTTAACATCCTCCTCAGTGCTTGATGGAATGTATTTCATCATCATCATCATCATCTGATATTTGTGTATCATATGCAAACTTCCCCAACTTCCCATATGGCTCTTCCCCAAAAACAGACCAGGAATAGTTATTGAGTTCTTCTGCTTTCCTACACTGTTGTCAACCATTTAATTCCATACATGTTGTTATCCTAGGAACAGAGTGAAGACATTATGAAACTTCCTCTTCTCCAGTTTTCTGCAAGTTTTCTGTAGTTTAAAAAGCCTCTTATTTGTCCTTAACTCTGTTCTTCAAAGATTACTCTGGCATCATTTTGGATCCCCTGAAACTTGCAGATCCCAGAGTACACACATTGTTACACACATCTTTGTATTGACCCTGTAACTCTGTCCTGCTCCCTGCAACCAGGGCACCTCAGAGATTCCTTTCACCTTTCTAACAGTGGTCCTTTTTCCCCCTTTCCCATCCACTGCTTTTTGCAAATTGGAGCATCCTCTTCTCTCTGCTCTTGTTTATGCCTTTTCCTTGGTAGCTTCTCATAAAGAACTGGGAAAAATAATTGGGAAAAGAGGTGGCAAGCTCAATAGCAAGCTGTCATGTGGGACAGTATCAGGCACCATTTCTTATGACAGTGCTGGGGAGGCTCACGGACATGGAAGAGCTGCAGATACTTTTTGGAGAGTTTTTAACTTGGACTCCTGTGCCAAATGAAAGGTCATGGTCCATGGTCCATGGTCTTACGGCCTTGCTGCGGCTTGGGATCAAAATTATTGGTTTGGTTTGTACACAGTGTTTCCCACTATCAATACTGAAATGTTTCTTCTTCTAGCAGAGGGAGCACATTGAGAACACAGGACGGGCAATCTCCCTGCTCTAAGCTCGGGTGTCTGGCACCACAACTGCCTGGAGCAGCTCCCTGGAGCTTGCAGAGTTGGCTGCTCCCCTAGATACATCTCCATTAGGAACAAGTCACAAGGTATCCAAAACACTCAGGAGGAATGGGGAATGAGACCATGTCCCATCACCTTAACTCACAAAGATGATTCCCATTGCTCCTAACTCCTCTTTTGCATGCTTTCATGCCCTGCCTTCTTGCAAAACAGCCAGTTATGATACCCTTCAGGAAAAACCTCTCCGTGTTTGGTGAGAAGACATCCCAATGAATGGCTGTATCCAGAGGAATAGAATTAGAACAAAATTATGGTAGCGATAGGCTTCTGTGAGACATTCACAGATGGCAAAGCTACACACTTGCATGCACTTGGCCAGAGGTTACGGAGTGTTACGCCACTCACTCTTTAATTAATTTTCCCCCTTTTTTTTTTTTTTGTCAGGCATATTGTGTGTTTATCAGTCAGAGGTGTTTCATGAGAACCATTTTGAGGACAGTAATTGTGTATTGCACCAATCGGAACCCCTCATCTGTGCTTCACAAGCATGACAACACTAATTGCTAAAGAGATAGCAAGTTGGGGTTAACCAGGAATTCTTTATGGGAGTAAATAAATTCCATCTCCATTAACATGCTACTCCCAGCTATGATGGATGAGCATTTTTTATCTCCTCAGCTATTTGCTCATGGATTGATGATTCAGTTGATTGGGAGAATCTCATATTTTTTGCTTGAAAAGCACATAGTTCCACCAGAATCAATGAATAAACATTAAGTGCTTCCCTTTCATTTCAAGCAGGATGGGCTGATGCTCTTGGAGCAAGGAGGCCTAGATTTTATCACCGGGGCTCATTACACTGCATTCACTGACATACGTGGCAAGTTAATGGAGAAGCCCAACCTGCTGGAAAGCGACGGCCTGTAAGTGTGAAGGCCTGGGAAGAGGGAATGGCCGTGCAGCTGCATTAGCAGCCACCACACTCACCTTTCCCTCCTTCCTGGGCTGACATGGCACTGCTGCAGCTGGGAGATCACGGACCTGCACAAAGGTGAGGGGACAGCGGCTCCTTCCCATTTTCCTGGCACCAAGCGAGCCTTTCCTGAGGGGGAACCGAGGTGCGGGGTTCTGAGGTGAGGGATGGGCGGTTCCTGAGGTGAGGGCTTCCTGAGGAGAGCGATGAGGGGTTCCTGAGGCAAGAGGTTCCTGAAGCGAGGAGTGAGGGGCTCATGAGGCGCTGGGCGCTCGCTCACCCGGGTGAGGCTGCAGGCGGCGGTGAGGGCGCGCTGTGCCGGTTCTCAGCCCGGGGCCGGCCGCCTCCCGCCCACCCCGGACCGCGGCACACGCTGGGAGTGACATTTCCTGGAGTTCCCGAGCGCCCGCGGCCAGGCGAAGAGTCCCGCTCCCGGCATGGGCGGCCGCCTCCTCTTGGAGAGAGAACGGGTGAGACTCCGGGCGCAGTGTCACGGTTTGGCGTGCCCTGTCAGCTCGCCATCGCGACTGCTGTGGGGAACGAGCGTGCTTGTTTGTTGTTGTTTGGTGGGTGTGGGGTTGTTTGTTTTTTTTTTATTTTTAAATTCTGGAAGCCTCTTTGCTGAGGATTGAACGTGTCTGCCAGCGCATGGCTCCGGGCCTCGCACCTCTCGGGGCGGCTGAAGGCGTCCCGCAGGATGGTGTCCCTCTCCGATTGTGGAGACGCTCCACATGAAATGGCGAGATAACACACGTTCGGCTCCCAGCCGCGAGTCCTTCTGACCAGGTTTTTTTGTGGAGCACCACACTGCAGCCGGTGCCCGGAGGCGCGTCCCTCGGCCGCGGGGCACCGGCAGCGCGCGGTGGCGGCGGTGGGTGCCCGGTGCCGCCCCCGCCTCTGTGTGTGTGTGGGGCTGCGGGGGCCGCAGGCTCGGCGGGTCCCCGCGGGGACGGAGCGGGCGGCTGTTCCCGCTGTCCGGCCACCGCGGGGGTGCCGGTACGGACCCCGGGGCCCGGTGCGGGGGTGCCGGCGCGGTCCCCGCGGCGCGGGGCGGGGGCGCGGCAGCTCCGCGCCGCCTCCCCGTTGGTGCCGCAGTGCCGTTTGGCCGCGGAGGCAGCGAGCGAGCCCGGCTGGCGGCGGCGAGGGCGCGCCGGCCCCCAGCGCTCCCGGGGCGGACCCGGGGGATCCCCATCGCCATGCAGACCCGGCGGCGCCTGCTGCCTCCCGAGGTGAGTGAGGGGCGTCCGGCGCGCCGCCCGCGGGCCCGGGAGGCCGGGGTACCCCGCTCCCCAGGCCCCTGCCGCCCGCAGCGAGGCCCCGCGGGCGGGCGGGCGGGGAGGGCTCCGGCGCCTCGGTGGAGCCGCTGTATCGCCGACAGCGCCCTGGGCCTGCCGGCTCCGGGCGCCCCCTCGCCCCGCCGCCCTTGTCCTCGGCACGCCACCAAGGGGAAGGCAGCGGTCGCCCCCCAGCCCTCCCCGGCGGCCGCCGTGGTCCTTCGAGCCCCCTCCCCGCCGTTCCCCCTCCGTCCCCGGGCATCCGGACTGGGTGACCCGCTCGCCCGGGGCACCTTTCTCCCCGCGCCGGCGATCCCGGGGATGGGGAAGGAGCTGCTGCTCCCCCCGGGACGCCCCGGGAGCCGGCGCGGGGCAGGGCGAGGTTGTGCCCGGGCAGCCGCGGCTGCCGGCCCGGGCAGGGGAGGATCCCTGTTTGCATCTCGTGCCCTTTTTATGGCCTGATCTCCGCTCTCTCCCCGGGCAGGGAATGTTACTTGCTCATCGCGATGTGTAACAAGTCACTCCTGCAATGGTGGTAGTGGTGGAGGGGGGATGGGGAGAGCGGGCGGGATGCGTTTTATAACATCTCTAATTACGTGAAATTGTGGTCATGTCTCACTCTAAGAATAACTGGCACTCTTGACATGTCAGACTTTTTACAGAGATGGGCTAGTTTCTTGCTCACAAATGTTATGGCTAAATAGGTGCCTGTGGCAGAACGTGGCTCAAGAAATGTTTTTATCTTTTTAACCAGACAGAGAAACAAGTAGCAGATGGAATTTGATAGACTTTATGTTTTCGTGTTAACTATCTTCTTTATTTATAGGCAGGATATTCTTTATTATTTTATGACAGAGGTTTTTCAGAGAGTGTAATTTTTACACATATTTTCATTAATTTCAGATATCAAAAGTTAACTGAATTCCATCAGTCTTCTTATTAAGTGTGATTGTCTCAGATTAGAATTTCTGAATAACTCTGCCTTCAGTTTTTGGGTCCAGACTGAACCCAAACCTGGAAGGAGCCATGTAAAAACAAATAAAATAGTAATAATAAAAAAGATGTTTTACCTGAATAAAAGCTATTATTTTCTTTGGGCAGCATTTAACTGACTAGGCAAGGCTTTAAAACATTGTAGTTAACTTCTGTTAGCAAATAATTTTTGATTGCATGGAACAAATCCAGGTTTTAGATACACCTTCAGTGGTTGAGACATCCAAATCCTTTGTTACTGCCTGAACCCTTCGTGTGCTTCTTTTTATAAAGTTACAGCATGTGATGCAAAATGAGAAGAGCAGTCTCCTTGACCCAAGAGAGACAAATTTAAAAATCCCTTCAGAGGTTTGGGGAATCTGAAATGGAAGCTGAAAAAGGGTCTAAAATTTCAAACAAGCCTCCCCCTCTAATTGAAGCCCTGATCAGCCCTGAACAAGTTACCATGTTCTGACACACTGTGATTTATTTGCATTGCTTTATGGTGCCTGCTTTAGTGTGTGAGAAAGGAAGAAAGCCACCCCAAAACCGCCGTGCTGACTCCTGATATTGAGTGTTATTTTTGTGTGTTAGCTTTGAGGCAGTTACGAGGCTGGGGATTAAATACTTTCAAACACACACTCATTTCAGGATCTGAGGCCTGGGGCTAAGGCTGAGATGAAATACAGTTTTTTTTAGCTTGGCATAAAGTCTGGCTGTGGTTGTCTCAGGGAACAAAGGTAGAGGCTGAACAAAGATGCAGTATTAAAACTTGTGGCCAAAGAATGATAAGCTTTTAATGTCTGTTGTAGTCCGTCCACTTGCTGTGCCAGCTTTGGCAGAAAACAGCTTGCTTGGTTTTCAGTTTACAGGCTATCTGTAGAAAATTACCTGGAAATTATTTTGTTAAAGGATTAGAGTGGCCTTTTGCTTTTGAATGCAAGTTGGCCAAAAGGAGGTTTTGAGAAGTTGTGTGTTCATGTTTTGTTGATCAGAAAAATCTTCTCTATATACTAAGCTGAGAATCTTCCCAATAAAACTGATTTTCTTAACCCAAAATCAGTTGAGGAATGATAGTTTCAGTGCACAGTTAGTCTGTGTGCTGATGAATCTGTGATCTTTTCCAGAACACTGTTGTAAGATGCCGGTATATTCATAGGCTTCTTTGAAACTGTTATATAAAGGCTAATGTTTATTTTTGTAATGTGATTGAGAGTACAGAAATTGAAGGGTGGCCTGTTTATGGCTCTGTTTGTGATTCTTTAGGAGACTTGGACTTTTATGTGGACAGAAATGTGAACTAATATGCTTGGTTTTCCCTCCTGTTGTTTCTCTAAAGCACTGAGAAAGGTACAATGGCACTATAAGTTGACAAAGCTTTTTTTATTGGTAAGCAATAGCAAGTCAAAAGTAAATGGCTGAAAGTAACTGAAAGTATTGAGTTTTAACTGACAGAGACAGCTTTTACTTCTGTGTTAGCTGGAAGTGTTGGCTATATCCTGAAATACTGTGAAAATTGTGTCAGTTAATGCAGATGGATAGGATGATATAAAATATATACCAAGGTTCCTTCATTGACATAAAAGTTTCTACTTGAATTGGAATTCAGGAAAATAGAATTCAGGATATGTATTGATACAACTTTTTGAACTAATGACCAGAGCAAAACATGCTATATAGTTATCAAAAAAATTGCACGCTGAAAAATCAGTGTGATAAAAGTAAATGACCTTTATCATAATGCACACAAATATAATTTATATGTAAAGAATAATTATTGGTCTTATCTCTATAAATAATTTTATTTTTACATACAAGTAAAGTACATTCCTACTTACTATCTGTTTGGCTGAATTTCACTTTAGCTGCTATTCAGGTTGCCATAGCAGACAGGTAGAAGAGGAAAAATATTTTTAAGATGAGTTTATATGTATTCTTTCTCTGAATAATTCCAGTCTGGTTTATTACTGAATTATTCCATCTATAATTACATTACTGCTGTATTGCTGCAAGAGACAAGCAGAGATGGCTAATATTGGTACTCCTTTTTCAGAAATAACAGCCTTCCAAGAAGTACATCAGCATCAAATAGGCTTAACATGAGTGGCAGAGGAAATCCATAAAGTGTCACTTAAGCTATTTTAAAGGTAGTTACTAGAGAAATTGAATTAATTTAAAAACATAGGTTGAAGGCAAGAATGCATGGCCAGGAACCTCAGGGTGTCAACAGAGGGTAAATTGTTCCTTTCCTATTCTTTCATCCTGATCTGCTCACGGGAGAGGGGATGTAAAGGAGCAAGTCCAGTCAGCTGAGATTTGCACAGGCATACTTCTGTTACAGTAAAAAAAAAAAGGCAAAAAAAAAAAAGCTGATAAACTATGTGAAAAACAGATGTGGAGTCACAACCTGTAGATCCTCTGTGCTTTAGGAAGTGTGGAGCTGGAGTGCTCTCTGAAGAGCTTGTATGACATCTTCTGTCTGAGGATAAACTAAGGCAATGGTTGTGTTAGTTATGAAGGCTGGGGAAAAGAGAGCTTCAGGAAACTTCAACATTGTTTTGTTTTCACGTGAAATTTGATCATTTGAAATGTCAGTATGCTGCAGTGTGACCATATGTTATGCTTTGAAGTTTTGGTGTTGATGTGTTGAGCTTTTCACATGTTTTGTCCCCAGTGTACATTGAGCAAAGGAAAACGTGGACTTAAGTGCTGGATTTCCACTTGCATTGGTTTTTATGTGTCTCTATGTTTCTTGAGTAGAAATTATCAACTTTCATATGGAATTATTTGCAGATAATGCTAATAGCTATACCCCTCTGTATTTTGTCTCTGTGTTGTATATAGAATATATAAATATATTTTTCTTGCTTGCTGTATATGTTAATGTTGTTCATACTATACCTCTGATATTTTGATGTCAACTGAAGTTACAAACCTGTCTGTGAATCAGTGGGGTATCAGTAGTATCAGTTGTTTAAAGGAACACACTGAAGGTCCAAAGGCATTCCAGTAAGCTCTGCTAGGATTTTCTAGGTTTGTCTGTCAGGAATTTAATTGCATGCTGCTTGTTTCCTTTATTCCTTGTTTCCTCTTCCTTTCTTCCCCTTCCTTTTAATATCCACAGGAAGCTTGATGAACTTTTTGTTTTTAAGAGCTTGATGGCATAGTGGACTCGAGTAGGGCTTTACATTTAGAAATAGTATTGCCTGTTAACAATTTTTTCAAACACTGTTTTGTTGGATTTCTGTTGCAAGTTGGTTCCAGCATCGTGACAAAGGTGGGAAGCTTTCCCATGGAGGCTTGAAGCATCAGCCTGTGCTTTAGGCAGTGCTGCTGAACCCTGTGTAGGGGATGGTTTTGTATGGAAAGCATGCAGTAAATGTGCCTTTGCTGGTGTCTTCTTGGTTTTTGGCCTGACTTGAGCTGAACTGATGTTTGCAGTGGTTACAAAAAAGCACTAAAGCCTAATGTACACAAAGCTGGATGTGTTCTTCCTCTGGTGTTTTCTATGTGTGAAAATGTTGTATAATCAGTTTGATAACTATTTTAGAGCTGTTGCCCAGCTATTCTTCATTAGAGAAATTAGGCATGATCAAAGACGCTTGAAGTGTTTTGTGCTTTTCTTTGCTTGAGCTGGGAAGATCCCTTGTCCACGTAAGAGCTAGAAAAGAAATGCTTTATATCAAATTATTACCATGCTGACTAGAAGTGTTTCAGAATTTTCCTTATTGAGTACCTGTAGTACAATTTTGCAGAAGAGGTTTTTATTGTTAGTAAAATGGTAGCTGGGAGGAACTTGTCATTCCTCTTTCCAGGGTACAAAGAATCCAGAGGACATTTCCTATCAGGTGATAAATTGAAATTAGGCCATACTTGGGTCAGAGATTCGTGTGTGCTCTATCAATTACAGAAGAGCTCTAGCTGCTTCACTAGTACTTAACAGCCTTCTGTAATCTTGCAGTTTTAAAAAACACCGTAATTGGAAAGTTTTTATTTACTTTGACAATATACTGAAGCCTTTTTAATAAATAATCAAACTCAAACTGTAGACACGTTTTGTGTACAACATTTCTATTTCACTCCCAAGTTTAAAATTTTGTTTAGGGAAGTAATATGGGTGACATATTTTAGCAGATTCATAGCAGATTATCAGTGGAAGAACATACACTGGTACTTTTTTCCAAAAAGTAGTGTGATGCACTTAAAAGAAGTTGGTAAATGTTCAGTGGAAGAGGAAGAAGATCATCAAAGAGCTTTCTAAATCACATAATACCTTCTTTATCTGTGAATGACACTGACTATTACAGGAGCTTTTCTTGTTTCCAGGTTCAGTTTTGTTGTGTCAAAACTCTGCTTTGAACTCAGTGTACATGTTGTCTTAGCTGTTTGCACTCCAAGTGTGAACTAGAAGATTGACTTAGGAACACTAAAATAAAGGCCAAGACATGTGAAACTATGATTTTACACTGTATGTAGTTACTATAAATTCAAGAAGAATTGGCAAGTCATATGAATATGCATAAAATTTATTGCTTGACCAGTTGCTTTACATAACACAGGATTTGAGTTGCCCAGTCAGATAATTGGAAGTTTGTAAGATACTACATCACAAAAATTGTGGTATTTTCAGATTTGTGAGTTTTTTTGTTTCTCAGTTATTGTTTACTGTGCTTCTCTTGCATTTCTTTTAACCCAGTCAGTGAAACTGTTCTCTCATCTGTTCCGTTTTCTTCTTCATCAGCTTCGATATTTTTTTCCTCTCATTTTGAACTGCTGGATTTTAAGAGGAAGGTTGAAGACTGGTGTCAGTAATAGTAAAATATGAATGCTGGTTTCTGAGGATGTAGATTCCTCTGGCCTGTGTGGTGCACAGACCTCATTCTGGTCTTGGGTGTGCCACACATCCAGTATCTCTGAGGGGCACTTTGGTGATGAGTGTGGGGGTGAAGGTAAACCCTGCCCCAGTCATCTGCTGAAGGTGCCTGGCAGAATCAAATTCGTATTCCCACTTCAAGTTCTGCAGCTCTGAGCTTTGCATATCAATTTAAGCAGAATGAAATTAATCTTGTTTCTCTGCCGGGAAGTGCAGTGAGTGAAGAGGTGCACATTTGGTTTTTCTGCAGGTATTGTAGAGAAGCAAAGGCAGTGGGCTGCTGTGGTTCATTGCAGAAGAGACGTGGATAATGTGCTGGTGGTTCTTAAATAAGCGTGATATGAAAGAGGGAAGTTTATCTTGTGTGTTACTCTCAGCAGCTGCTGAGCAGGGGTGGTGCTGACCAGTCTTTTTAGTGCTTCACATCAAGGGGCTTGTTGCCTGACAGCATCCAATACTGAGGACAGAGAACTGGGCTTGATGAACCTGGGGCTCTAAAGAGTTCAGTGGTTCTTGCATTGGGTCAGTGCTGTGTGCTGGAACCAGGAATAAAGGAGCTGAAACACTGGGAATCTGTTCCAGATTCGTTTCTGATGGCTATGATTTATTTTCCAGCTGTAATTCTCTAGATTTTGTGAAAGATTTTGTAAGTAGCAGGGAATTTCTTCCATGATCTGGAGATGGAGAGAAGTATGTTTTGTTTCAAGTTGGAAGATGTGTTGAGTGAGTTTATTACAGTGTAAATCTTATCTGATGTTATATGTATCCTAGTCCTTGGAGATTCTATATTAGTAAGCATTTTGTTCTGCCATCTGTGGAATGAAAGAATCTTGTTTCTCTGTAGATGTCAATCCTTTTTGCCCCATAGTATCTCTTCCCTTCCTTCCCTCTCTGCATTAATCCCATCTTTCTCATAACACCATAATTCTGGGGATTTTTTCCAGAGCTGTGTGGGTATTGATTGCCCAGCAGGTTGCTGCCAAAATACATAGAGCAGCTTGCTTTTCCCTTGGAGGGCAGTCACTTGGATTTGTTTTTACTGTGTAGATTTTCATGACAGATATATATATTAAAATATGGGCATAAAGAATATTAAATGAACAATATAATATCATAATTTTAATTTCTATAGGAGATTAGATTAAAGATATACCACTTGAAAAGTGGCAGCATCTGAACACTAAATCAGTGTGTAAGTCCTCTTGTTCATATTACTGAGGCTCTGAATACTGAGCTTTCTTTGTCGGCTGGAGGAGACAAAATAGCTACATAGTTAAAATATACCCAGGCAATCATGCCAATGTAATTTTTTATTCCTTATCTGCACTGTAGTGCAGATAAATGAACATTTAATATGAATTAAGATAATGTAAGAGGAAGGTTCCCTCTTTGTGATTTTTTTTTTTTTTCATTTATCCCACAGGCTTTGAAATTGCATTGTGATACTGTAGAAATACATGCTGTGGCTTGGAAACAGCTTGCTTCTGAGGCTTGTGTTTTGAAGAGAAAGGCACAGGTTATTTTTTATTTACACCCTTTTTGGGCTATATCCAGTATACAGCTGCTGTTTCTGTTGGCCCAACCACACTGCCAGTCCAGCAGAGCATATTGGTTGTCACTGTGTTACAAAGGTACATTGTAAATGCTGTATTGGTTAATTCAAAATGAGTATTTTAATGGTCTTTTATTTAGTGAACTTGAAAGTACGTGCAAAGCCCACTTCTTTGGTTATATTATTAACAGATTACTTTAAATAGCATATATATTGAAACAGCCTCTTAGCTGAAACACCAAATTGCATTGATTGTAGTAATTTCATACTGTGTTTTTGTATAAATGATGAAGGCTGCATAAAACCCCAGCATATTTAATGGGCTTCACAGTTCTTTCTTGATTCTTTTATAAATGTAACTTTAAAAGGTTGTTACTTAAGCATCAGTCCACCTGTGTGCTTTTCTGCTGTCAAATAATTGTATTGGTGTGCTGGCTTAATAGCTTCTATATTGTATTTACCTTGGTCTCACTTAACAAATCACTTGTAAAATGCCTTTTAACCCATCTCTGGAATTTGCTCATAGATTTGCTTTTTGAATACTCATGTAGAATGAATGTGGGGTTTATTTTGATGCCAATTAGAAATTGTTTCTTGAAACTCATGGACAATAGATAGGTGTATATGTAGTGGTTTTATTCCCTTATTAATTTCCTCTTATGCCCCTTGTGGCTATATATATATATTTTTTTTTTCATTAAGCTTCATTTCTGTACAGATGGCTTTTAGATGTAATTGTACCTTCTAATTTGAGGAAACATGCAGTAGTGCCTCCTGTGTAGTTAATAAAACTTGTTTTGGCTAGAGGTTTCAAATACTGAGATGCTTGAGGGAAGTGGTCCTGGATGTTGCATACCCACTGTGTATATGTGTCACAAAATGCATTTCAAGCTACAAGGCTGGGGGTTTAAATGAATTTGTGAAGGAGCTTAATGATGGTCAGTAATGATGAGGAGGGGTAGGAGGCAGGTTGGCAGTTAGAACAGTGTTTTATGGCTGTTATTGTAGCCATTTGGGTGTTTTTTTTTTTTTTTTTTTTTTTTTTTTTTTTTTTTTTTTTTTTTTTTTTTCTTTTTTTTTTTTTGTTTTTTTTTTCTTTTTTGATGGCCAAACCTCTGAAGACTTCAATTTCTGTTTGCAAAGTGCATGGACCACCATTGCTATTAGCTTTGCTCCCACTATTCTTAATGTCATGTGGTTAATAAGGTTGTTCACAAGTATGTTTATGCCAGTTATGAACAGTAATGTTGGAACATGAGGTTTTGTATGTTTTTGGGGTTTTTTTGTCAGAGAAAGAAGAAAGCTTAGGTAGGGAGAAAACAAATGGATGCAGCAAGAAGTGAATGGGGAAGGAATGTGAGAGGGGGGAAGGAGCCCTCCGGATGAAGAAAACAGGAGTATGCTACAGGCAAAGAAGGAGGGGTAAAGAGGTGGGGATTCATGGCTGAGCTGAATCAACCATTTTATCAGTGGACAGAAGTGGCAGAGGTTTCTCAGTTTTGATCTATCTGAGAAATGTTGCAGCTGAGTTTAGAAGAATTTAGAGTTCTACAGCTCTGTAAGACTTCTGATAACTGAATTAACACTTGTAACTCATCAATGAGGAAGGTTTTCAGATGTTTTTGGGTTTTGTCTGTTAAGCCTTTATTTCCTGTGACTGCTAACAGAGATACAGAATTACGGGCACTTAGTATTAGAACTAAAACTCCGTGGAGCCCAGCATAAATTTCAGGTAGATGTCCTGATTGCCTCAGTGGCACAGAATATCAGCGAAAAGAAAAAGCTTTGCAGTGCAAGTAAACCTAAATGCAAGTTCCTGCCTGTTTCTGGTGGTTAGTGCTCAGTCCCTTCAGCACTGTTACAAGCATGTTAATGGCCCTGAGCACAGATGAGGTGTGTGCTCAGAAATAGCAGTTTCAGTACGCACTGTTGCCATGGATTATTGAGTTGTATCAAATGAGTTACTAGTTACAGATGACTTAAGACATAATGCACTGTGAGCATCAGCAGTGATGCTAGTTAGATCATGATCACAAACGTGGGAGGGAACTTTGCTACGCTTGACAACAGTGTTTTATAATGTGTTTGGTGTGATATGAATATAAAGGTCTACACGAAATGGGAATTAAGTTACCTACTTAGAGATAATTTCAGGGAGAAGACAGTATGAGATAAAAGTCCATATTTATTTCAGGGATGTATGGTAATCCAGCTTTACATAACATAGGATTTGAGCAATAGTAACCGTTTGGTGTCTATAATTTATATTTCTTCAAAAGGTATGTCAGAATTTAGAACGCTGTTGTGTGGCACAGTTATCAGATGAGCAGAGATGACCACAGGAGTGCAGGAAACAAAGCCTGTTGATAAAGGTACCGTTAGTAGGTGCCTGACTGCTTTCCAGTGGTCTTTCAGAGTTTTTGCCTGTTCGGATGGTCCATCTCTGAAGGGCAGCTGAATGTATAAATTGTGTTGCTTCCAGCAGCTTCTCTCCCCAGTGGGTACAACTCGGAATTGATGGGCTGGTAAATGGTAGCAAAGCAGTTTTCCCTTCTTGCCCATTTTCCTTTTGGTCTGTCCCATTCTGGTTGTGTGGCAGTTCTGGCTTTTATGATCAGCTTTTGCTCACTGGCACTCGCAAGTATCAGTCCCACATGAGCTTTATAAAAAAGGACAGTTCCTTAGGAGTTGTAGGCTTTTAATTACAGATTCTAGGGGACCTCAGTCAGTGCTTCCCTTATTGCCCAAATCTAAGAAAGATGTGAAACAATGTTGAGTCTCTTTGGGTTTGATTCTTGTTTCTGCTCTACATTGCAAAGAAGAAAAATTCATAAAGTATTAGAATACAGGATTAATCCACTATGGAATAGAATGTGCAGCTTTAAATAATTTTATTTTTCAAATGTGTTAAATAAACATCAGAGTCAAAATCTTCTTAAATAGTGAAACATAAAAATCATCCCATAAACCTACTTGTTCTATGTGTTTACTTTAGTTTGTGTTTGAATAAAGATAAATAACAGCTTCAGATCAGTATGTTAAATGGATGAATTTTTGAAAATAACTATGTTGTTACATTGATGACATTACTTGGAACTCATGCACAAATTAAGAAACATGATTTCATATTAAATTTATGTTTAATGCACTGTGCATTAGCCTTTTGTGCTTTACAGTATTTCAAATTTGGAAGCTGCATGAAACAAAGTGTTACAAAACATTAGATGCATAAACCACCACATTTTTTTTTTCCAGCTGTATTCCTCTGGAAAAACTTGCGTGGAAGGCAGCACTGTGGTGTAAACCTATCTATTTGCTCTTCCCCAGAGCAGGGATGGATCCTTTTCCAGGCATCAGAGGCAGTTACATAAGCAGGAGCTGGTTCCTGTCTCCAGGTGCTGAGGCCTCTGCAGCAGGCTGAGGCTGCT
Source organism: Pyrgilauda ruficollis (assembly GCF_017590135.1). NCBI lineage: Eukaryota > Metazoa > Chordata > Aves > Passeriformes > Passeridae > Pyrgilauda > Pyrgilauda ruficollis. The sequence goes on from NW_024527710.1 coordinate 13,799,090, forward strand.
TGGCAAGGCTGGGGTTTGTGTCAGGAAAACAAATCAATTGCTTTCTCCTTGAAATAGTAAAAAAGGGTAGGAAATGGAATTTTATTTCTACTGTAAATGGTTATAAAGCAGGTGTCCTTTTCAGTTGAGCTGCTTTTATTTTCTGGTGCACAAAGGTTGATAATGCTGTAGTTGTTCTTGTCTCCCTGTTGCTTTTGACTGTGATACTTCCTATAATGCTGCTTTGAAGTTGCTGCTCTTTTGCCTGCCTTACTACTGCTCAGGCATGTGTGAATGTCTCCTTATGGAAACTTGGCTGGAGACAAAAGTGGAAATAATGGCTTTAAAATGGCATGGGGGAGAGTCAAGGGAAAAGATGCAAATATTGGTGAAATAATTAGAGAGAGTGTTCTACTTTAAGCATTGTCCACCTCTGTTTGTTCAGTTGATTGGAAAAAAAGACAATCCAATGCAACCTTGCAGTAGTTTATCTTTTGTCAGCATTCATGGGTTGTGGGCTGGTACAAGTGTTGTATTACACAGAAATAGCCTGCCATGCCCCAGCCTGCTCTTGGGTGCATTTACATTGAGTAGTAGAAACATCAGCAAATTATGGGAAGTAAAGCTGAAGGATGCTTGGTCATCTTGAGCTTTTGGTGCAGGGAAAGGATTAGCAGTGACTGTATCTTCTTTGTATTTGTTACATTTCATTTTTGCTGCTGTATTTAGTATTTCTTACTAAACAGATTTATAGTGAGTTTCAATTGGATTTTTTCTAATCTGAACTGTGGTATAGACCATGTATTTTAAAAAACATCTGTATCATTTGCTGAGTTTTCTTTAATAACTTAGAATTCTGAAAGCAGTTTTTTTTTTGCTGATTGCATTGAATGACTACTACTTCCATTTATTAATAGAACACTTAATTTTGGAATGATTAATTTGGGGCCTAATCTGAAGTCCTTGCCATTGCAGGCATTTTCAGGTGTGTGGCAGATGCTGCTACTGCAGTGTCACAGACACTTTGTAACGCCTGCCCTTCCCTTCATTTGGCACCTGCTAGACAGAAGGAACTCCTGTTTGGGGACAAAATTGTTTGGTGTGTGGCAAACCACCACTATTCCAAGCATTACATTACTTGAGTGAAGAACCCCCTTTTCCATTTATGAAGGTTTAGCTTCCAGACTGATTGATCAGATAAAAGAATTAATTTTACTTTACTGATGTGTGCCCTGAAACTTTCCACCTGTCTTCCCCCTTGTTGAAGTACTCTGATTTCCTGTTAATGTAACCCCCTGCTATGGTTTTCCTTGTTGTAGTTCGTATTTTCTTGCAGAGTTGGGGCCTGAACACATCCCCTGTCTGTAGTCTGTGAATCTCCCATCTGATACTTCCAGAGTGTAGACAAGGTAGGAAGTGAAGATACCAGTGTTGAAATCTGGATTTGCATTTAAGATAATGCCTAGTTCAACTAATCTAGCAATAATAAAATGCCTTAAAATGGCTGCAAATGTCTCCCTGCCTACTCAAAGACATCTCCTCACTGGTAGCGCATTATAGAGGATCTGTAGTGTAGTTAAAAGTTGGATCTTTGCCAGTAGATGGAAGCATTTTTTAGCATCTCCTCATGCTTTGAGCATTTTTTGCATTTTTTTACCATAGTATCAAAATTGCTTCTTTTTCAGTCTCTTTCCATTTATTATAAGCTATTCCAGTTTCTCCTAGTTCAGATTACTTTCATTTAATGTTGTAAAAATTTTTTACATTCTTTTTTGTGGAAGATATTTCTAATTACGTATTTTTGGAGTTCTTTCCTTCTATTCTTCATCCTTTCTTTATTCAGAGCACGTCTCTGCTTGTCAAATTTCTCTTCAATTTCTGTTTTGCTTTTGCAGTAATTGGTAGTCGCCTTCTTGGAGCTCCTGAGGGAAATCAGACACGTAGGGTACAACCAAAGCAGCACCTGAGTGACACCACTGTAGGGCAGGAGACAGAGGAGTGCAGCCCACCACCAGCAGAAGAGATAAGGAACTGAAATGCTCCAAGTAGCAAACTGGGACAGCAGGGACATGGGGCCTCCTGCATTTGCAGGGATCTTAGGTCTCAGTGGGCCCATAACTTTTAGGTGGAAATGTATGTATTTTCCACAAGTGTGGTGGAACCCTTTTTTAGCAGTGTGTGTGATTCAGAGAAAACCTAATAATAACTAGCTTATATGTTGTTGTGAGTATTCTTGGCTCTCATTTGTAGTTATTCCTTTTGTCCTCAATTTTCATTTAAATATACTTATCTTACATTAAATTCTTACTGAAAAAAGAATTTGGCTGGGTTGCCCACTTGTTCTTTTTTTCCATGAAATCCAAATGTTATAATTTACTTTTCTTTCTTTTTTTTTACTTGCTTTTTGTTTAAATATACTACATTCATCTGCAAGCACGCTTTGATTTTTGCATTGATCTTTGTAAGGGGAAATAGCTGCTGAGAGTAAATGTTGAACTGTAAACAAAAAGCTCCAGGACCTCCAGGTAATATCTCTTCAAAGCTTACTTTGGAGACTGGCAGGCATTGATTGGATCTTCTCTGTTGAGTGGTTACGCACAAAAAAGTCATTACCTGGCAAGAATGGAACAAGGAAAGAGGAGCAGAGTAAAAACAATGAATAATAAAGCTGTGCCCTGAATATTGCTTGCCTAGAAGGTTTGCAGGCTTAGAGCAGGGGTGTCGGCAGAGCTCCTTTCTGCTCTGGGTTGCTAGGGCTGATCCATTTCTGATCAGGGAAGGTTGAACTCTGTGGTTAATGTATGACTGGTTCATGTGATGTTCGTGATGCAGCTGACAGGCCTTGCCATAAATCACAGACAGAATTGTCATTAATTGATCTGTCTTTTCAAAGGGGTCATGAAAACGGAATCATTTTTCTGTACTACAGGCTGGGAGGGGACACGGTGGTGGTACAGAAAACCTTCCCCACTGCCACATGTACTTCACATCCCTTTGAAAAGGCTTATTCTGAAGCCTTTCAGTGGAATTGAATTTCCTCCACTTCTGTTTTTGCATGCATGTGATGCCTATCTGGAGAATGTTGTAATAAGATAACATCTACTGTTTCCCAGATAACCAAAATTCATTTTCATTTATAGAGGCGGAAATACACATAGCATCAGAAATTTCACTTGTATACAGGAAGAGTTCTGCTGGCATCCAAAACTGTGGGATTCTAGTTTGAAAACAGTACTACTCAGAGTGCTGCTGTTCAGTTCATTAGTTTCCTGGAATTATTACTGTAGCTTATTTCTGAAAAGAATAATAAACAGCCCTGGGAGAAATTTAGTGTAACACTGAATATTGCTTTCATGCATGGAGAACTGATTTTTTTTTTTAGCACTGTTAATTTTGCTGGAGCTTGAAGATTTTTTTTCTAACATATGTTGCAGCTTCATTAGAGTACTAATAAATATTTCAACTACCTAACAGGTCAAAATGTCAGAGCTAGCAAACCTTAAAAAAATGGATTTGATGTGTCTCATTCCTTCTCTTCTTGCGCTGTTTGTCATAAACTGGTTTCTGTTTTCTCTGCCTATGGCTGTGTTGGATTTTTGAGCTGTGTTGGCTCTTAGGATGCAGCCTGAGAAAATGAGCACCTGACCTATAGAAATGCTGTGGATTGAAGAACAAAAGTTTCTTCAGATTACATTTTTTTTTTCCTCTTGGGTCCTGCATACTATTGAAGGTTGATGTGGGTCTTCTGAGAAGAAGCCTTTAGGAAATGAAGGGAGCCTAAGATTGTAGGGGGAATAATTTGAAGACAAAAACACTTGTTTAGCTGTAACAAAATCAGTGGAAAGCTGATGAATACAGTTTACAGAATTCAGAGGGCTGTGAATTTTTGTTGACTATCAAAGCTACTAGCTCTTTATTTTTGGAAGGCCTATTGTAGTATAATATAATTGATTTCAGAGGCTGGTTTTATAAATTGTTACAGTCAAGGTCATCAGGAATACAAGGACAGGTGGAGTTGCTGCATTACACTGAGCGTTTACAATTAAGTGAAGAATAATAACAGGTAGGTAGCAATGTGGTTGTTATTAGCAGCATTTTTCACCAGACTTTTGGAGAGCAATAGTGCACACACATCCCTGAATTCAAAGCTGCAGATGTAATCCAAATCATCTGAAGCTTGCAGCATTTGCCAAATATGCCTGTGCTAGCTGCAGTCACGTGTTGAAAAGGACATGGTTTGTGGCAGAATTACCTGTCATAAAATACATGTTTGTATTTTCTAGGATCAAGTAGAACACCCTGATTCAGCAGAACTGGCTGATTGTGCTGCAGTCATCATGAGAAGGCACAGGGTCATTTGTTTCTTAACATATGTGTAAGAAAAAGGTAAGAGACAAGTTCTGCTTTAGAATATAATGATTCAGAGTTCTGCACCTGAAATGTTTTTTATGTATTCTTACAGATATATATTTATATACATATACCTTTGTGTATGGCTGGATCTCTTATAAAGAAGATGATGGAGTATTTTTAGCAATTTGTTGTTTTGTTTTTTTACTGAGAGTAATTGCCCCATTTTAGAGCAAAGATTGTGTCTTATTTTGTTTGGGAGAGGGGGAAGGCGGGCAAAGTCTTTCTTTCTCAGTCTGTGCTGTAGCCAGATCTCATCAGTTCTAAATAAAGCTATTGCTCAACTCAGAACAAAGTGTTCATTACAGCAGAGGTGCCTGACTCGCAGGGACAGGTAACACAGATCGCCGAAGGGAGCTGGAACAAGATGTGCGCTTGACCATTGTTTGTTGGGGTTGAAGGAAGTCTTCAGGAGCACTGGATCTATTAAATCTGTCTGTCCAGTCCATCTGTACTTCCGTGCTGTCGTGCTATGGAAAAATGACATTTTCTGGATGTGTGATTTTTATCAGGATGAATAAACAATGTTTAATTTCAGTTTGATTGTGCCCTTTGTGACTTCCATCTTAGGAGCTTTTCATGGATTTGTTTTTTTTTTTATGAGGACTGTATAAATAAACTATTTGAGCATTTTGTGTAGTAACAGATTACTGAAACATGTAGGTTCACAGTTTGATATTGAAAGAGTTGTCTCCACAGGACAGTATGGCAGAAAATCCTGAGATCCTATTCTGGTTCTTTACATATTCTCTGGTTTTTAGGTCTTTGCTGTGAGGCCAGTAGTTGAATGTCAGTATTATTTCCTTTCAGTGCATTTTTTTATTACATTGTTTTACTGTAATTATGAGCTGATCATCCACATTGTTAAAGACAATTAGAAAGACTAAAGGCTGTCAGTTCCCGTGGTGAAAACATCCCAAGGATAATTTAGGATGTGCAGTGCAGAAGATCATGCATTACATAATCCCTTATCACAGAGCCCAACACAAATACAAGTCTGGCTGCTTTGCAGGTGTAGCACAAGGCCAGTCTCTTGCATAGTTCATTTCCCAGGAGCCAACTGGCATGTGGGGTATTTGAGCTCTCTTGAGAGGCAGTCTCCAAGGCTAAGCCTCTTTGAAATAACACCTGATTTTAAGGAAGGTTTTTCTGTCCTTTGCTGGTGTCCTTCTTTCCCCCACTATGCAGCTGAAGTCTGTGTTGTGTTTGAATGCTGTGATGACAAGGGCAGTAATTCTGGGTGGATATGACACACACATTTCTGGTACATGCACCTTTAAATTTAGACATCAAGGGAGAGTAAAGCATGTAAGCTTCATGGAATGTAAGTTCCTAAGTTTCAGAAATGAAGATGATGATAAGCCCATGCTGTTGTTATGAAGAAATTGAGAAGTAAAACACACTTCCTGAATTATGCATGATGTGTGATCCAACAGGAGCTTGAAAATAATCTGATTTGACAGACTGCATGTTTTAATTAGCTCCTTGCCCTGAAAGACAGAAGATGATTCTGCACTGGGTAACGAGTGATCTTGAGTTCTGGACTTACATACCAGTGGATAGTAACCATTGTATTACTCTCTTTTGTATCCAGAGCTAAATAAAACATAAAGTTTTACTATTTTTTCCCATAATTAGTCTTTTCTGCTAAGTGTTTGCATGGAGGCCTGTATTTTTGAAAACATCTCCTGTTTTTTACTCATTGCTGGTTTGTGCTTCCTTTTCATTGCAGTGGCACAAGATCCTTTCCTTCATATTGTTCATCCCAATATATAGTAATTTAGGTTCTCCTTTTTGGTTGCATACAGCTAAAATTACCACTGAAACTTCTTTCTGATTTGCTCCTGTTTTATTCTCCTTTTTCCAGAGTCTAAGTGTTGTGTGCTTGCTCATCAGCTTCTCTCCATGCCATTACTCAGGATATTTGAACAATACTACAGAGTTTCTCAGCTGTGAAGGATCCTTGAAAAAATGTCATGTCAACCTTTGTCCTAAGAGGAACTTTGGGATTAGAGTAATTCTAAAAGTCTTCCAAACTTTTATGGTGGTACATGTGAGATGCAGTCAAAAGTTTCAAAAGACCTGTAAAGGAATATGTTTCTTATTCAGCTTGAGCATTTAATAAAAATATTCAAAATAGAATTAAATTCTAAACCACAGGGAAAACAGCTCCTCAATTATTATGGCATGCTGTGTTAGAGCATTTTATTTTCTGTTTTGATCTTGAGTTGCTGGCTATGGTGAGTTGAAGCATTAAATCTTCAACTGGCAAATATGTGAGTTGCTGACAATTAGGAAGCCTTGCTGATATCTGTTAGGAACATGAGTACTCATCCTCCTTTACTGTCAGACAGGGGAGAGGACATTAAGGACTTCTGTGGATTTGGCAGTGTGTTTTGCCCTTGGCAGAAACTTGCAGAAAGGCTTGGGGGGTTGTTGCATTCTTTTATATAATAATAATAATTTTAGATATTAGACCTAAAGATTTGCAGCTGACCTTTTCTGAGAAATACCTTCTGCAAGAGACAATGAGATCTCATTTAGAGTGGCTGTCAGCTTAGTGACTGTGAGCTTAAAAATAAAAGGTTCTCCATATATCCTGGTACATCAGTGAGTGAAATAACAATAGTGATACAAAAGGTCTTTTCTCTCTTCAGCTGGAACTCATGAGCACAAAAATTTGTTATGACATTTTTCAGTCTTGCAGTGCCTCACTGACAAATACTCTTTGCATCATTGACTTTAGTAGCAGGACTTTGCCTAGGAATAATTATACATGTCTTCATCAATTGTTTGCTAGGAGCTATGTTATCATTATAATGTAAATTAAATAACATTATAAATGGATGTGCAATCGCCTGGTATTTTGTAAAAAATAGTGCTACTTTTTGAGTCTCCTGAAATGCAGCTGGTGATCAAGGTGGGCAGCTTTTCCATTGCTTCTGTGCATCTGTGCACAGTAAATGATATGGCAAATAATCTGTTTTCCTTACAGAAGGAGTTAATCTAACATCCCAGAACAGAGGATAAATCTAGGAGTATGTCAGATGACAAGTTTAGTTTATCTTGGAGTTATTTTGCAAATGGTCTTTTTTCTGTTGAGGCATGTTAGATTAATTTTCTTTAAAACTTGATTCTGTGTATATCTTTAACACATGCCTTAGTCTAACTCTATTAAATAGCAATGTATTTATGTTTATCATGATCACCTTTTAAAACAACCTTGTATCAAATTTTTAGTTGACCTTGAAAACCTGATTTTCTGCATTTTGTGATATTTTAATGCACAGTCCTTTTCTATCAATAACCTAAGTGCAGCTGTTGCCTGTAATAAGTGCAAAACTGTTGTACCGTAAATATTTATAATTCGTGAATTTGTAAATACAAAATGTTGTAGTAATGGAAATAAAGGTGGTTGATGTTTTCCTCAAATCCAGATATTGTGGGGATAATGATAAAGTATTGTTTTAAATTAGAAACTTCCTCTAATGTGTTGTATCTCTGGTGGAAAAAAGCAGGTTTTTAATTGAGCTGTCAGGTCTAACACTGCTTCATGCTGCAAAACAAGGTTCTCACCCTCTCCTCCTCCATTGCCTTATTTCACAACAGTGAAAGCCAACTCTGAAGAGAATAAAGCTGTTTTGGATGATGTTCAGTGAACAGATCAAGTCAAGGTCTCTGTGGTTTATAGGTTATGGCACACATTTCCCACCGAAAATGTCTCTGCTGGTAGTGAATGTTTGGGAAAAATGAATCAGGGTGTCTTGTTGCTACAAGACTTTGGTAGTGAGGAGTCTGTGTTACTGCAGTTAGGGCAAAATATTACTTATTATGTGAAGATAGTTATGTAATGATTCAGGGTTGGGTTTTTGCTTTGGTTTTGGTTTTTTTTCCCTTCATTTCTCTCTTGTCATCTTCTTTTCTAGCCTGAGAGCATTATCTCTTGATGAGACTATTTACTTCTGTGCATTTTGCTGGATTTCAGTGGCTGCCTTTCAGGGAAACAAGGATTATTAAAGTAGACATTTTAAGAGGCAGCACAATTCAAGTAACACCCATTAAGTCCCTTAACATCTTTTACAAGTATGAATCTTTGAAGCATCTCGAGAGGAATAAGGACTGACACAGAGTACTGCTAGCCTACAGTACATTAAAAAATCAGAAGCACAGGGAGTTTAAACTCCTTGTTCAAAGCCACATGAACTAATTGGTGGTAGCACAGATCTGAAAGTCAGGTCTTCAGATTCTGTAGTTGGCCTTTTTGTTTTCTCTAGACTGTTTTTTTTTTTAGACTGGTGTCACAGCAGTTTTGCTCTTACCATTATGGTGATCCTGATAGGCAGACACTTTAATGTGAGAGACTGGAGTTAATAAAATCCAAAGCAAGTTTGGGGAAGTTAATCTGAATGGACCAAGTTTAAGTACACAAATGATTTTTATTCCTGGAACATACTTTTGATTTATGTCTGTAATGTATGTAAAATTTGATTTACAAAGGACTTTTCCCCTTAAATCAGGACGATATGTAAGGGAACACTGCTGACTGAAGGTTAAGCATCTGATTGTAATTTGTTCTCTGGCAGGTTTAGACAAGGATCTGGTGGTTGTTCCCTGACAAATGGAGAACTATTTCCAAGCAGAGGCATATAACCTCGATAAGGTTTTAGATGAATTTGAGCAAAACGAAGGTGAGTCATTTCGAAGAGGATTGTAGATGCACATCAGATGTCTTCTACAGAGGACAGTATAGAAGAGGGGGAGATCTGTGATAGCCTTTCTGGGTTTGAGTTGCAAATTAATCTCAGAACTTACAAAAAACATCTTTTAATTTTGCATGGTATGCCTTCAGCATTTCTTAGTAGCGTTTCCTTCTGCTTCCATTCATCTTGTTTACCTTTGTAAAATTTCTTCCTCTTTTAATAGCAAATGTACCATACACTTTTAAAGAAAGGCTTTGTGAAGCTTAATCTCAGTAGCAATATTTAAATCATTTATTTTAAACAAATCAGGCAAAACTTATTTTAAGTTTCTTTTGCAGAAATGTTTTATTAGGTCACATAAATCATACACTGAAGGTTGTCATGTTCAAAGCACTAAATTTTTTGCTTAGTCTAATTGGTAATTCTTTGCTGTCAAGGAAGTTGAACTGTTCATTTTATGGGGGTGAGAATCTTTCCAGGCACTTCTAGCTGTCTGAAATATATTAATCAAGACTTTAAAGCTGCTTTTGCAAATTCAACCTGATACTAATTGGGGTAGCTCTAAACTTCTTGAGTTCCAGAAACATTATGGAATTACACGACTAATAGTTGACCAATAGTGTTGGTTATGACAGGTGAGCTTCATTTTTGTGCCTGTATTTGAACACATCTGCCTTTCTATATGGGACATTCTAATGCAGCAGGATTAATGGAACCTGTAGCTTTAATATGGCAGTAAATTTTGTTGTTTAAACCCTTTTTCAGATGCCGCTGTTTCACCTACTCTGCTGGGTGCAAAGTGGAATCAGATTCTAGATCCGCCTTCTCGTCGCCTGTCATTCAACTCGGCTGTGGCCAACGTGAATGAAGCTACAACTCCTAATGAATGTCAGCAGAGATTAAAGTCTTTCTCCTTGTCCCACTCAGTGACTACACCAACAGGAGGAGGGGATCGCTGTGCTAATGGAAAGGATTTTAGCATAAGCCCAGAGACCCCAGTCATGTGGATTGATGATCAGGCAGCAGCAGATGATCAGTTGATTAAAAGAAATAGTAATCAGGATGATCAGTGTAACTCTATGGAAGCAGGAGAAAAGAAATGTGGAAATACAGCTTGCTTGCCAGAGGAGAAAAATGTGCTAGTGGTGGCAGTCATGCACAACTGTGACAGAAGAACACTACAAAGTGGTGATGTGGTGGATTGTACAAATTACAACAGTCAGTCTCTAATGGACTCTATTAGCTTTACACTGGATAATGAAAACCGACAGAGTGACCAGTTCAGCGTTACTGTAAACGGATCCACAGAAAAGGATATTGATACAGAAAAGCAGGTAAACAGGCTGTGCACTGAAGATGACTCTGTAAGTAATTTCATTAATGCTTCATCTGAAAGCCTGACCGCTGCATGCCCCTCCTCTCGATTAAAGGAGGATTTTAATATGAATAAAGATTTGCTGTTTTCAGAAGCTACAACTGCAGGGATCAATGCAGTGACTCTCTTACAGAGACCAGTTGATGGTACTGCTAAAATGCAAGAAAGTTGTGCATCAGTTGAAAATTTAACTAGTAAAGCCATTCCTCAGAGAACAGATCTAGAAGCTGAAAACTCTTCTTGTTCCAGTAGTGGAAGCTTAATTGTAGAACAGGAAACAACCCAGCAGTTGCAGTCTAGGCTATCTGGGCTCACCGAGACCTGTCAACCTGACGTGGCTGGAAGTGGCAATTACAAGGAATGTGTTGCAGAGGATGTTAGTGCCACTGAAGGAGAAGTCATTGAATGTGATAAAAATGTCGGCACAACGGAATTGCACAGCATGGCAGAATGTTACCCTGAATCTCAGGAGATGACTAATTGGGAGCTGACAAAGTTGAATGAGATGAATAATAAGCAAACTCTAGGAGAGAATGAAAGACTTTTGCAGACCAAACAGCCTGATGATGCATGTGGGAATAGCAAAGAAGATGAAGATGGGGTATTGGACGCAGGCGTAGACTTAAAAGGGTCTGGTACAGATGAGCTTGGAGGGTCCAGTGTCTCTGATGTGATGGCTACATCAGCAGCAAGCTCTCTGTCTAATGGTTGTGATTCCTATGGAATGCAGAACCCAGTTGTTGCTCATGTTCCAAAGACTTTACCCTCCAAGGAAGACTCGGTAACAGAGGAAAAGGAGATTGAGGAGAGCAAGTCAGAATGTTACACTAATGTTTATGAACAGAGAGGAAATGAGGCCACAGAAGGCAGTGGTCTTATTTTAAACAGCACTGGTGACCACATAAAGAAAAATTATTTGCATAATCTTTGTAGTCAGGTTTCATCCATGCAAGGGCAGATTTCACCAAAACCAGTGACTAACCTGCAATATATCAGTGTTCCTTTTGGTGGTGCAAGACCTAAGCAACCCACAAATCTGAAACTGCAGATTCCGAAGCCATTATCGGACCACTTACAAAACGATGTTATTCCCCCAAATTGTGGAGGTAATAGTAAAAACAAAAATGTCTTTGGTAAGACACAGTTAGGGGATACAGCAGACACGTTTCCTGGTGAAACATCTTCAAATGCCTCTGGTATTGGTTCTAGTGGGGAACATTTGGACGAGTATGAATCTGGAGTCTCTAATAGTTCGTGCCTTGCAGTAGCCCCAGATAGTCCAGATAATGATCTCAGAGCTGGTCAGTTTGGAGCTCCAGCCAGAAAGCCTTTTACGACTTTGGGTGAGGTGGCTCCAGTGTGGGTTCCAGACTCTCAAGCACCAAACTGTATGAAATGTGAGGCCAGATTTACATTCACCAAAAGAAGGCACCATTGCAGAGCCTGTGGGAAGGTAAGTTCATATTTTGTGAATAAGCTCAAAGCACCCTTTTTTTCCTGATACTGCACAGCATCACATCAGAGGGCTTGCTAAACTACTGGATATAGTTACCTGTGACATCTCTTCCTAAAAAGCTGTGTCTGAGTGAAGCAAAAATGGGAATTTCTGAGCTCTGATCTATTTAGGGGGCCCGTAAAGAATAACTGATGGTTATTAGTCTAAATGAACAGTTGTATTTGTTGATTGCAATGATCATCATCCTTGGGTTTATGTCAGAACTTCTATAAAATGACTAAGTGCAGTAAACTGCTTTACAGAAATTACTGCATCAATAATCCCATTAAAGTTTCTGAAACTAACTTGTGTATTGGGAGTGGGCTGTTGGATTGCTGGCATTCCTGCTGGTTTACACAGCTGATCAACTCAGTTCTTCTCAGTCTTCTTTACTATTCTCATATTGCTTACATTATTTTAAATAGCACTAACATGTTTTTAAACATACATTTGCTCTTGGGGGAAAAAAAGTGGTTAACTGTAACCTGGTGTATGTCCACTTGGTGAGAAATGTCATAATGAAGACAACTAACTCATAATTTCTGTATCTTCTTGTTGTGTAAGAAATACTTTATTGTTGAGAGTGTTTTAACATTTTATGTATTTGTCATCTAGGTGAGTTCAAATTCTTATGTGATGATTTTATTGTAAATTATTAACCTGTAAAGTATTCCAAATATCTTTACTGAAATATAAGTGACATAAGTAGGAATTCAGGAAGAAAGTAATGATGATTCCAAAGCAGTAAACTAACACTCTTGTCAATTAGGTGTTAATGAATATTGTAAAAAGAAATACTAAAACCAACAAGAAGTACAATAAAAATAACTTCAGTTCATTTAGGCCTCATTCAAAGGTTTCTGAAGTTGATTAAAAGACCTGGCTGCTATGGGTGATAATTTTTGCTACCAGAAGAATGCAGGGAAAGCAGAATGATGTGGATAAAGGACTCGAAAGAAGCAAATGTATTCAGGAAAGCTCAAACCCTTATGCCAGCTGGTTCTGGAAGCAGCCCAGCAGAGCCCCCAGGTTTGCTCCTGTTCCCTTTAGGAACCAGCACAGCACTCAGCCTCTCACTGCACAAGTGCTGGGCAGACACTTGGAAAGGCTGAGCAGACATTCCTTGAGCACTACTCCAGGACTTGCAGTTGGTTCAGCCCATCCTGCAGCAGCTTGCTTGCAGTGGAAGTCCTGATGTGGGGCCAGTAACCACAGGTGATCAGTGAGCATCACATAAAGCACATGCCTGCTTCAGTGTACTTCTGGTTTATATCAGGGGCCTCATTCTTCTCATGGCAGTTGAGGAGAAACTGTAAGGCATGGAAGGTAAAGGATTGTCCATGATTTTAGTTTTGATATGTTAATTTATACAGTTATTTGGGTGGTTTTTTTTCAGTTGGACAAATATGACTTCAGTTTTCATGTGCAGTAAAATTTTTTACTTATTTTTGTGTTTTAAACAAGTTTATTGGTTGGATTTCATTGCTTCTCTGTAATGGCTGAAGCCCTGAGTTGCACAAATGAATGCAGAAAATTAAAGTGTCAGTAAATGGGTAGAACATGCAACGATGGGACAAGGCAAAAATTTTCTCTGTGGTTTTTTTTTTTTACATTCTTCTAACAAACCTTGAGAGGAACCACCAGTGCCAGTGAGGTTTTTTTGATTATATGTGGGAAATGGATAAAATAAAAAATCCTTCTGCTCAGTAGACAAACTGACTCAGTAGACTTAGAATGGATTGTTTTTAGAAGCTTTTGTTAGGAAATGTTTGTCTGGGCCAAATTTGCACAGGTGCAGCCAAAAGATGTGGCAGAAAGGACTCATTAATAAGTGCTAAGGATCAGTGTAAGTCAAATAATACTTAGCACTTTCTGCAAATTGCCTTACAGCCCTCAATGCCTGTAACGATTCTGGGCAGAGAGAGACCAAAGCTTTGACAGACAAGTGCTGATGAATGTGGCTGCAGTGGCTTGAGAAATCCCTGTTCTCAGCTGTCTGCTCCTGCTTTCTGGTCACCAGCCCCAGAGCAGTTGAAAACTTCACTGGTAAAGCCATTCCTCAGAGAGCAGATCTAGAAGCTGAAAACTCTTCTGGTTCCAGTAGTGGGAGCTTAATCATAGAACAGGAAACAACCCACACCATGTGTAGGTAACTCCTGAACCACAGGGATACTTCCACTGTTAAATGCCTGGATCTCACTAAAAGAATTAGGGAGACAACATCTTCAGCCCTTGCAGTTATTTGTTTCTAGGGGAAGTCATGGGATTAAATATTTTGAACACAAGCTGTAGCACAGCAGTTTCTTGTTAAGCTTTATTAACATCGTGACAAATCATTTTAGTAGGGGTGAATGTGTCTGTTTCGTTTGGGAATGAACACTGCATTTAAAAATAGTGGAGTGGCAACTGGGAAGTCTGGGTTTTTAATTTCAGGGTAATAATTGTAAAGTTAATGGATGATATGAACAATTTGGATTGATAGAAAGAAATACACTTACAGTAAATTTTGAGTTAAAATTGGGAACCTGATGAATTTGTGGACACATTCATATAATTAGATGTTATGTATTTTTGTACCTTCTATTGTCAGATTAAATCATCATCCTTGATAGGAAAACCAGAAAATTTAAATGCAATCTTTTTTATTGACAACCAAACCAATATTTTTCTGCTAAAATATTAAAAAAAATCAGCAATTCCACTAGCAACTAATGCTTTAACAACTCCTAGTGAACCTGAAAACCCTAGTAACATAAAAACTTGCTTTGACACTGCTCTGTTGTTTTTTTATAGCATGATGTACTGAGATAATGACTTGGTGATTGTTAATAACAAGTCTGACTTGTCAGTTGTGCTGGATTGCGTTCCCTGCATTACTGCTGCTCAAGGCTGATGCAGCCTGAGAGAGGAGGTGGGGATGTTCTGTCATTGCTTCTATTTTCTCTTTTAATATTTAAATCATTGCATTTGGGAGCTTTCATGAATATGTTGTTTGAAAAAGGGTTCTAAATTAGATATTAATTTGTGTTGGGCCTTCATTTATGGTTGACATTGATTTTTCCATGTTCAATAGTGAATGGACTTTTGACTGGAAGTTTTGCCCAGAGAACTGAAATGATGTCAAATGTCTCTAAATTATGCTGTGATGTTGTTATAAATATTCCCTAGAATACATGTAAATTGGGTTAAGATGTAAGTACAGAAATCAGATTTTTCAAATATATTTACTTTGGTTTTTTAAAGGTTTTCACATATGCAAAAGGGTGGATTTTATTTTTGCATTAAAATTTCAGTCTATGCTTAATTATATTTTGTTTTTGAAATGTTTGAGTTGTCATAGTTAGAAAACATTAAAACTGGTTCTAATGAGACAAGGCTGAGCTTTCTGCACAGTTGATTTTCAACTCTCATGTTTAGTTCAGAACCTGTATTTGCTTCTTTTGAACACTTGCCACTAAAAGTAGTTGTAATTTGGTGTGATCTTTAACTTGGTTGAAATTTAATTCGGCTTAAACACATTTATATATAACAAACCTGTGGAGCTTCCTGTCTGTATTACAGAAATAATGCTGCTGGAGTGATGGAATACTTTTTTAATTTAGAAAGCATTATATATCATAATAATGCATGGTGTATTGCACAGATAATATCCACCCATGATTAAATTTTGAAATTCTCTCTTGATATCTGAACTCATTTGTTAGGAGCTGTTGCTGTTTCTAGATCTCCTGAGTGTGACATTACCTTTCTGCAGGAAGTGGATTTTCATCAGTATCTTCACATCACTTGAAAAATAACCCTGAGGAACTACTGTTTTTTTAAAAAATAAAAGACAGAATAATTATTTAAAATTAATAAGAAATCATTAAGGGCATGTGTTCTGCAGGATTGTGAGAAGGCAGTTGCTACTGTAGGATCATACCTGCATGCAAGTGTGTTTTGGTGCACAAGCCATGCTCATGTTTGATGGTTTTGCTTGTCTGGAGGAAGCCTCAGGACTGTTTCCTGCCCAGGACTGTGGAGTTTTTAGAGCTGGTTCAGGAGAGAGGGACCAGCACTGCAGCTGCATCTCCACAGCACTTTGTGCTCTCTGGGCTTTGCCCCAGCCCCTTTAGCAGCCAGGGTGCACAGAATGCAGTTCCTGAGTTCTCCCTACTGTTGTGATACTGTGGTGTTTGTATTCATGTCAAAATGAGCTTTTTTTGTAGAAATGGAGCAAGATTTTTCTTGCAGTACTAATGTCATTCAGCTTTCTGAAATGTCTTGGTTTATGTGTTTAACACTTAAAACGTTTTGATAATCACTGTTGCTCCTCAACCAAGGAATTGCTTGCTAGATATGAAGAGATTAAGCAGCTGGAGCTGCTATCAGAATCACAGAATTGTTTAGGTTGAAAAAATACTCTTGAGATCATCAAATCCAGTCTTGACTGATGACCAATCACCACCTTGTCAACCAGACCTGAGTGCCACATCCAGTCTTTCCTTAAACACCTCCAGGGACAGTGACTCCCGCACCTCTCATGGTGGGCAGCCCATTCCAATGTTTAATCACCCATTCTGTGAAGAAATTCCTCCTGGTGTCCAAAACTTCCTTGTAGTGTCCAGTTCCATGTAGATGAATTGTACTGCTGCAAAGAATTAATTAATTCAGTTTGAATTAATCTGTGCCATAGCAGTCTCTTATATATATGGAATACTTATGCATTGAATTGCTATTTAATTCTAGGAAGTACTCATGCTTTTTTTAAGACTGAATTTAATTCCCAAATTGTTCGTTCTGTGAGAGATCGTAATGTGGTAGGTATTTATTACCCTCATTGTCATTTATGCCAGTCAGATTTTAACAACACCACAGTGCAGTATCAGGATAAAATGTGTTTATGTGTTCCACAAAATAATCATCAGGATTAGTAGTACAGGCACCCTGGGTAGGTATTGGTCACTGTGGCTTTAATGGGAAAATACTGATTTTTTACCTCTGTATTTTGCATTTCAAGAGCTTTGCAGACACTCAGTTGTGCAGGTCCATCAGTTTGTCCCATATCTGTGCACACCCCTGAGCAGTTTCCCCTGTGTTCCAGGTGTTTTGTGCTGCGTGCTGTAGCCTGAAGTGCAAGCTGCTGTACATGGACCGAAAGGAGGCCAGAGTGTGTGTGATCTGCCACTCAGTGCTGATGAATGGTGAGTGGGCAAGGAATCCAGATGTGGCACCTCACTGGCTTTGTGTGGAGCTGCAGTGAGGGCATTTGAAAAGAAAAATATAAAAATACTTCATTTGTATGGGTAAGTATTCTAAAACAGTAAAGGTGCTTGAGAGGCTGGCATGGAATCCCTGTGAAGAGCAGAAAAACTGGTAAGGTTGCAGTGAGTTTGAAAGCTTTCATTTGGGAGTGCTCTAGCAGGATTGCAAAAACTGTGACTTTGGGGTTGCTTCAGAAGTGTACTCTGTATCCTTTGTTGCCTGAGTAGACAACCTTCTAAACATTTAGATGGAATGCCAAATTGTGGAGTAATGCAGTTGTGCCTGTTCTAGATCACACACTATAGGAGATTGGGAAAGTAGTATTTACCCACAGATTAATCCAGCTCCTCTTCTTAACTCCTTGGTGCTAGAGTAGGAGGTCCTGTCTAATTACAGGTCCCCAAATGTGGACAGCTGAGCTTGGATGGTTACATTCAGACATTCCTGGAGAGTGTCAAACCCAGGGGGGTGCTGTGGCTGAAAGCCTGGTGAGAGCATGGGACACAGGAGAGAGGTCACAAGTAGTTCTGAAGTTCACATGTAGAACTGGTAGGAATTCTATCACCTCTGCTTGGTGTAAGGAAAAACTCTGGTTTTGACCAGCAGGCTGTGGAGTGTATTTTGTGTGTGGTTCTTTACTGTATTAAACTTCAGAGCTGTGCTATAAATATGGGCAAACACAGAGCACTCTCTTGAGGCCTGTGAAAATCTCCAGAACTTCCCACACTGGCAGTCACCTCTGGGGATGATCTGTCCAGCTGAGTTATGCCCATGACACTGAGACAGCTGCTGCTGGAAGACTCAATGTTTAGTTCTTCAGTCTCAAATTGAGAAGGCAGAGAAATTGGATTAGGTTGAGAGAGGACCCACGTGGGTTCTTGTTTCATGAGATAACCTGTCTCATCGTGAGAAATTCCAGGCATTTTGGCTTAGTGGGAAAGTGAATGGGTGTCTTGGTCCTGGGGTATAAATACATGTCTGGATCACTGAAACTTGATGGCAGAAGTGAATTCAGTGGTAGAGGAAGGTCTGAGAGGTGCATTCTAACATGTAAAAAGTAGAATGAGAAGTCAGAGAAATTCAGGCTCTAAATGCAAACTTTTAACTGTTAGGATTACTGTTCAGTAATTATCAGGGTGGTTTATCATGGAATAGCCATTGCTGCAATTGTTTAGCTAAACTTTGGAGACTTTTAGCAGAGATTCTAACCAAGAATTGGTTATGAAAATTGTGGTTTGTGTCATCATCACAGAAAGTAATTTTGGCATTATCTTTACATATTACTGCATAGTGGATTATTTGGGCTGTTTTCAGAAAGATCTCTTACTTTGTTGTTTGAACATCTAAACTAAACTTAAACAGCTTTATTTTTTCTCCAAAGAAGTTGAGTATTGGTTCAGGTTTGGTTGAAAGTAACTGAGTGCTTAGTCTTCAGATGAGAATATAAAAGTAGACAGTATCTGTTATTAAACAGGAATACAATTTTCTCAGAAAAAAATTCAAAAATATTAAATGCTTCAAAAATATTAAACATTAATCGCTGTGCAGTGGTAGGTTTTAATTATTAATAATTCTTTGCTCTAGGCCAAATGTGTAAGGTGACAGGAAATTGTAGGTTATAATATCTAGAAATTAAAAACTAGTCCCAGTAATGATGCTGAAGGGGTTCTAAACTGTTACATTTTGGGATGGAGAAATGAACACATTTCAAGGTGTAAAAGAACAAGGAATTACAAATACACTTAGCAAAAGACAGCTAGCTCTGTCCTGGTGAGTAGGATTAATTTTCATCTGGGGGAAGGGAAGAATCTGTAAATATTTTGTTGACACCAAAGTGTTGTTTTAAAAAGACACAATAAAACTGATCCTATTATAATGATTTCATTTGAAGACCTCTCTGTCCTGTTGCCAGGGCAGATGCACATTAATGGCAGCAAACAGTGACACCAGTGCCTGGTACCTTCCAGGCCAGAGCTGTGCTTGCCCTGTCTCCCTCTGTTCCTGTCCCTGCTGCAGTGCTTTGTGGTGATGCTTTGGGTTAGTTCACCTGTAGCCTGATTACATCCCACCCCTCCTGATCCTTCCAGGTTCTTTGTCAGTGCAGCTTTTGGGGCTTTTGTTCCTGTCAGTGCAGCAGGTTAAGCATTAATCTTTGCACAGTTCTGGAAGCAGGGGTAGGAACTGTAAAAGCAGTTATTATTTCACTTGATTGCTCAGAGCCTGGTTTGTGTTTGACTGGGGTGTGAGGGGAGGGTTGTGTGTTTTCTGGCACGTTTCCATGGCCAGGCTATGTGTTTCATCAGTTTCCAATGCTATTTTTAGTGTATTTTCCGTTGGTAGATGTGCTGACTTGGCACTTTGCTCCATTTAAAGAAGACTTTAAGAATGCTCTTTTACTTTTCTAATAAAGGAGCCCTGGACATGTAACTTTGTGCATTTTTAATACTTTCTTCTTTCAGGACTTTTACTATAACTGGTACAGAATTGCTGTTTAAAAAGTGCTTTGGATCAAGTAATTTTCTCATCTGGAATGCCAGTACCTTTTTCATTGACAAACGTTTCACTATTGGTTTCGCAGGTTGATGGGGGGAAGCAGGAGGGTTTATGTTCTGTTGAGTTCTGTTTGGCCTTTTTTTGGTCTTGTTATTTCCACCTTGGTTTTCTAACAATTTGCAGCTGAAGGAACCCAAGGATGTACATGCTCTGAGAGGTTAGGTGCCATGACATTTATGCCTGACTCAAAGAATGCATTTATTTGTAATACACTAATATGATTGTGGTGCAAACACACATAATTTTCTGGCATCTTGCTACAAGCCTCCCTTAGAGGTGAAATAGAAGTAGCACTGTGGAGATGGTCTGGTTTACTCACCAGAGGAGATTTTCCTATCATAGGTATTGTTGACAAAGATTATTTATGTGTTATTTTTTGGCCAGTTTGGCCAGTTGAATTAAGGCTCAAGTCATGTCTTCCAAATTAATATTGTAAGGATTTTTTTACAGTTAAGAATAAAAGTTGTTGATTTGTACACAACTGCCCTGGACACAAATAAATGCAGAGTGCTTTTTATTATAAATGAAAGCTAAATCTGCTCAAGTATTTTGTGGGTTAGAAAGATTTGTAGTAAAAATGTCTATGTCTCCATGCATTGTGATATATTTATATTTTTATATATATATGTACACATTGGCTGTTTTCAATTAGATCTTTATAGAAGAAATAAAATGAAGCATGAGGAACTAAGCATCACTCAAATCAAAGTGTATTTTAACCCTTTTCAGAAAATTCTTCTCTATGGACTAATATTTTTATTGCACAGGGCCAGTGCAGTTTCTCTTTGTGCTTTTCTTGCTTAATTGCAGTCTCCTGGGCTGTTACATGGAGGGAATGGTCTTTGGGAGGTGGCAGGGTCCATTCTGACAGCTGAGAACTTAACACAGTGTTTTGGACTGTTAGATACCTTCCTCTGTGTTCATGGCTCTTGTTCTTTGTTTGCTTTAGCTCAAGCCTGGGAGAACATGATGAGTGCCTCAAGCCAGAGCCCTAACCCTAACAATCCTGCTGAATACTGTTCTACTATCCCTCCTTTGCAGCAGGCTCAGGCCTCGGGCGCCCTGAGCTCCCCGCCTCCCACTGTCATGGTACCTGTGGGAGTTCTGAAGCATCCTGGAGCAGAAGGTGAGAATATTTCTTTTTTCTTTCAGTTTACCTGTAGTAAGAATTTGGAAAGAATAGCTGCATTTCATCCATTCCAAATAATGGCGAATGCAGTGAGCTATTCCTGCCCTCAGCAGGGACATCATGTTTTTCAGGACATGTAAACTGTTCTCAGTGATTGTGTCTGTACATGGTGCTGCCATAGGGAATGCACTAGATGATGTCTTAAGTTCCTTCCAGTCCACATTTTTATATTTATTTTTTCCATTTTGCTGTTTTATACTCAGATTTTCCAATTTCCTAGCCAGTGTTGCTGCGAGATGTTAAATGCTGGTTTTTTATGTTCTCTCCAGTGGCTCAGCCTAGAGAACAAAGGCGTGTTTGGTTTGCTGATGGGATTTTACCCAATGGAGAAGTTGCCGATGCAGCAAAGCTGACAGTGGCTGGGACAACTTCCACGGGAACCTTAGCAGTGTCTCATGATCCATCAAAGCCCATGGCCAACAACACTTCATCAGCAGAAGTAAGGCAGTGTTTGGTGTTCAAAATCCTGTGTTTGCCTTGGTTGTGAGTGGTCTGGGAGTTGCTGTGGTGACTGCAGTAAAACTGATGCAGGAAATCTGCTCAGGCTTGTCTTATATGCAATGCATATACATGCATATGCATATGCATATGCAATATGCATATATATACATGCATATGCAATATGTTGCATAGCAAGTGTTGTTCTTATTTGAATGTTTGCAGAGTGCTGAAACAACTGTATCTTTTTAAATGAAATGAAGAGTTTTGGGGCAAAGCACTTAGAATGTTTGTTGTCTATGTGGCTTCCAGCTATTTGGCAATACAGCTGGTGTGTGAAGGATATTTGTGTAACACATGCTTTAAAAAGGGTGAGTTGTGGTCAGTAAGGAGTTCCAAACAATAAGAATATCATAGTGTGGATCAGAAGAATATTCTGTCACAAAATCATGTATGCAGGAAAGTGCAGATAAAGTTAACAATGTTAAGTCCACCATACCCCCTGTAAGTGGAATTGAGACTCTGCATTGATGGGCCTAGATTCATTAAGATTTTGTGAAGAAATGGATATGTATGATGTTAGAGAAGGGAGGTGCAGGCTCTGAGCAGATTTTCTAGCAATAGTTCCCATACAGGAGTCATCACGTGATCATCTGTTGTTACAGAGCCAAATTACTTGGTGCTTCTGTTTCTCCAGCAGACACAGACTCCTTCACCTACATCTATAATAATTTAGCCAGCCAGCTCTTACATTTTTATCATTATTACTGTTTTAATGTTGTCCTTCCTTGTTGTTTGCTTCTTGTAGACTGATAATGCCTCTGTATTCTCGGGAAATATAACTCAGGTTGGCAGTCCTGTTGGCAGTGCAATGAATCTGATTCCTGAAGATGGTCTTCCTCCAATTCTCATCTCCACTGGAGTAAAAGGAGGTGAGGGTATAATTTGGCAGCCAGCTTTTATGCTTACCAGATGCAATAACCTACTGGCTACTGTGTTTGTTTTAAAAATAAGATGCTGGCAGTGTGCTGAGTATTGGAAGGAATTCTCAGTAAGCACTCGTGGGTAAAAGTTGGGCCACTCCTTTGCACAATTGGTCCCTATTTGCATCCAGGAAGAGCCCCACCTTGCAATGAGATTCCAGTAACAAGTAAAACATGAAGCAAAAAATTAACTGCAGTCCAGAAACATGTGCTAATTTCTTTACTAATCGGACTGTGGGGAATGTTTCAAACAGAGATAGGTTTTAATTAGCCTTTTGAATATTCATGCTTCCCTTCTCTGAAATTCTGTTGGAACATGGGCTCTGTCTGAGGCATCCCCAAGCACTGCTTTCAACAGCACTATTGCACATCGTGGCCCACAGTGCAGCTTTTAGTCATTGTGATATCCCTATATAAAGGATTCAAATTGAGGAGGCTTCAGAAAATTAAAAACTAATTTTGAAAAGATTAGAAAATGTGTATTTGTTCATGTGAAATTGCTTTCCACAGTCTGATTCATGACATCCTTTAATATATCCCTGGAATGAACTTATTTTCACTGGTTGTTTTATTCCTATTAGATATTTTGCTGACACGGTGCATTTCTAATGTTAAGTTGGAAGTAACCTTTTATTTCAGGATAGTGTCAAAACCAAAATGTGAGCAGCATATAATTTCAGATCTGTTCCATCCTGTGTTAGCTGTTTATGGTAGTCCAGGAGTGATGCCCCTTCAGCCTTACTATGATTTAAATAACAATTCTTGACTTAGTCATTTGGGATTTCAGTTGACATTGTGACACATTTTTCAATTTGGTTTCAATTTTCTCTGCTAGTTGATACTGAAAAATAGTTATTTTTCTGAAACAAGGTGCACCTTTGTAAAGGATGTACAGAGGCTATCTCATAAATTCAGTTGAAGTTTGAAAATACCAGTCTAGGAAACAATCACTTAAACCAGCAATACTTAAATAAGTTTTTGTCTAAAAGGTCAAAATAAAAAGAATTGGAATTGGGGTTATCTGATTATAATGTAGAGTCCATACTAGTAATTTATGGATTTCATTGTGTTTGTTTCTTTCGTAGACTATGCTGTGGAAGAGAGACCTTCTCAGATCTCTGTCATGCAGCAGCTGGAGGATGGTGGCCCTGACCCTCTAGTATTTGTTTTAAATGCTAATTTGCTGTCCATGGTAAAAATAGTAAATTGTAAGTGTTTATTATTAAATAAGTCTTAATCTATGAGAAGAGGAATGTTATCTAGATTATTAGTAGGAACAGCAGCATTTTTATTTGGTAGGAGAGTCTCAGAAAAAGTGTACAGGTTGAAAACTTTGTATTGAGCCATATTAAGTTAAATGTCAAAATGCCCTTTTCTGGTGATTTAGGTACCAGTACAGATAATTTTACGTAGAAAATAGAAATTGGACTGATGGAGCCTCCAGTCTCAGGAGGTCAATGTCCCCTGTAGAGCTTAGCAGAGCAGGGTATTTTATCAACCATTTTTCTTTGGTTGCTTCACTTATTCTCCTGTCATACCATTCTGGAAAAAGCAGATGGGATCCCATAACAATGCAGAGGCTCCATTCCCCTGTGCACCTCTTCTGTCCCTTTCTGTCCTGTGCCTGTGTGTACCTGTGCTGAGGGAGGAGTGGGGAGGCACACGGATGCCTTCTCATGCCAGTTCCTCTGCAGCAGATCTCTGCTGGATAGAAACACTATGGAGAAATTGGGAAGGACAGTTTTGTATTAATAAATTGCTTATAAACCTTTCAGCATCTCTTGGATTGCAGTACAATGTTTTACATATGTATAAAAAGGTAATATATTATAGACACAGGTTTTATTTCAACAACTTAGTATTCTCAAGAAATGAAACTCAGAGCACGTATCATTACTAACATCCCAGTGAAGCAGAACAACACAGTGAGGTCTCATGGAGACACCTGACATCCAGCTCTCCATATTAAGGAAGATATCACTGCTGGAAACCGTTTTAGTTGTCAGGATCATGGTACACACAGCCAACAGCCTGGCCTGTTCCCAGGCTCCTTCAGTCACATTTAAATCCTGTCCTTTCATTTGAATGCACAAACTGCTAAAAGTCTGCTCTGTGGTGTTAATCCCAAGATCTGACTGGGAGCTGTAATACTCTGGCTCTTCCTTAGCTGTAAACTGGGAATTACTGAGGTGCTCTTGTTTGGGATGTGCTTGCCCTCACGGTAACAGATGTAGGACGTAATTTGTCTGTGTGACAGATAACACAACAATACGTGCTGTAAAACTGCTCCTTGCAAGAGCTGTCTTCCTGCAGTGAATTTAGGCATCCTTTTTGCAATTCTGCTCTGCTGATCCATGTTTCCATCCGTGCAGATGTGAACAGGAAGTGCTGGTGTTTCACCACGAAGGGCATGCACGCGGTGGGGCAGTCGGAGATCGTCATTCTGCTGCAGTGTTTGCCTGATGAGAAATGTTTGCCTAAGGATATCTTTAACCATTTTGTGCAACTTTACCGGGATGCCTTAGCAGGTAGGAATGTTCTCTTGTTAAAAATGTTAAAAATCATACACATGTTTGGCTAAATGGCTTTTTTTGAAAAAAAAGAAAAAAAGAATAAGGATCAAAGCTGATAAGGGGATGAGTTGTTGGTTGTTAGTATCCAGTGTTCTCATCTCACCAGATAAAATGCTGCTCACCTGGAGAGCTGCTCCAAAATCTTCCAGCCAGAAAGAAAATTGTGAGGATTCTTGTGACCAGGTAGTTCAGGAGTTTGATTCTCATACTGCCTGTGTCTGTTACTGCATTATGGAGATCCTATTTATATTTTAAAATAATATATGTATATGTGTGCCCAGAATGAACTGTAGAGCATTTCAGAAATTATCCCTGAATTTTGAATTTTTGTATCTTGATTGCAAGATTTTTATATAAATCATTGCACATTTTACATGTACTAAGTAAATAGACTTCCACTTCTAGGTGTTATTGTTGGACCTTAGAATTCAAAAGTCCTTGAATAAGGAAATATGCAAGTATTTAGTTCCACTCATCAGAAGATAAAGATTGTTTTCCAGAAGTGAAATTGGATCGCATTAAGGTTATATGCTGAAAATTCATTTACAAGAGGTTCTGCTTATCACTCGTAATGCCTTTGGAGTGATTGAATCCAGTACTTTAATAAAATAATGAAAGATATTTGTTTCCTAAAATATCTTTGTACAATAAAGGTCAGCTTGTCCAGAGAGGTTGCCAGGTTCAGAATGTATTATTATCTCATGTCATAATGGATCTTGTGTGCATGGCAAACAAGTACTGTTCTAAACCTCAATGCATTTTCTTTGTCTTATAACGATGTTATTCAGAGGGAGATATGAAAAATGGCAAGCATGTGCACATAAATGTGTATATATGTATATTGCAGATATAAATCCAGCTCGGTGTGTATATTGCTATGAAGTTCTGTATAATTACACAACAGAAATACATAATTTATAACTCCTACATAATGTATTTGGAATTCTTTTTTAGTACTGTAGTGGTAGTAATTTGATATCCTACAGTTCCACTGGTGCTAAGAGCTGCTTACTATTGTACAATTCTCAATCAGAAACCAAACGTTGCTGTTGAAGAATTCCATTTTGTGTTTTCTTTTGGTAGGATCTGCTGTGTGTTGTGTTTCAGACATGAAGGATGAGTAGACAGACACCTTCAGTTACTGTATAATGCCTGCAGGTTTTGTAGATAGTGCACCTTGATGAATTCCCAAAGCACTTGGGAATGCTCTTTCAACATCCATCCTTTTTTTCTTTCCAAGGCACGTGTTGAGAGGCAGAAGGATCTGTTAGCATATTTGTAACTTGGCTGCTTTAAACATTATTCAGGCAGAGAGGAGGTGATGCTGTAGGGGTTTCAGTTTGGTGACTGTAATCCCTTGGAAGTGGTTAGCTCTTGTAGGTGGAGCCGTGCTTTCCAAGCTGTTCATTTCAGAGGTACTGCACCTCTCCTGGCAATGAGATGATTTAGACATTTAGAGCAAACAAGAATTCCCAGTAGAATTTAGAGACTGTTTAACAGCCTGCCTCACCATTTCATTTTTTATTATATATTGGCTTATATATATTCTGTATCAGGAAACTGAAATAAATTCTGTGGATGTTTTTTATTTATTTCCTTTAGTATAAGTTTTCTTAAAAACAGTAATAAAATAAAAAGGCACATACAGTACTTTTTACTGGAATGGAAACAAGAATTACTTTTAATGTTGTTGATATTGCTTTAAAGTGATTTTAGATTTCTTGGTCTTGTTTTCAGTGGGAAAACACAGCATCCCTTTTTGTTTGTTGGATTAAAGCCCAATCCATAGCAAATGATTTCTTCATGAATCACATAAATTTACGAGCTCAAATTCTGTGCTCAAGCCTAGAAGCACAAAGTACTTGTATGTACTCGTGCCTCTTCCCAGATGTTTCCGCTTTCCTGAAGGGATAACTTGTTCTGGAGGCAGAGTCCTGCCCTCTGTGCTGGGTGTTGTTTGCAGGTTGGCTCTGATAGGATGGCAGCAGAGAGATTTTGAAGGAAAAAATGGTATTTTTCACTGTAAACTGTATGCATGTGAGTTATAAAAAATTAAAATCATTCAAGGCAAGTATTTATTGCTGCTCACTTTTCACCACTTTACTTTTCCTCTGGCCCCTCTGTCATCAAGCTCCCTGCTGTGTTGCTTTTCTTGTTTTGAGATTGAAAGCTAATGATTTCTGTTGTGGTTGTAGTAGTTGCACTGCTGTAGTAGTAATCCCATGATTATCTTTGTCTGTTGGCTATAAGCCTGGCAGTGAATGGGAAAATGAGGACTTCTGTCTGTCTGAATGGGTACTTTGAGGCAGTTGGATGTGTTAATGTAGTGCTGCCAGAGATGCCCAGTGCATCAGCTCTGTGCTAGAAGACAATAAAAGCTACTGTTACTTTTGTAGTGGAAATGTAAATCTGGCAACTGCCCGAAATGGCTTTGTGGTCACCCTGGTTTTTGGGGATATTCCTTGTGAGGGTGGATCTATCCCAGACACAGTTTATGCTTTTTTTCCCCGGTGTGGTTTTAATTAAATATGGTGGTAGTTAATAGTAGATCTGTAAAGAAGCCCTTGCAGATGTTCTGAACAGAGAACAGATTAACCAAGTAATACACCCCTGCAATTGGTCTGTGGAAAGGTGGAGACAAAATCAGACTTCGTATGAGGTGAGTGATGTTAGGAGGACTGCCACAGAGTAGCCTGAGAAAGTTTTGGATGCTGGCAGCTGCTGCTCTCACTGGTAGTAAGTGAAGAATTATGGCCCTTGGCAATAGGAGTAAGTGCTTTCCAAATTGCTTTCTGATGTGTTTCAATAAAGAGACGCTGACCATGGCCAGAACTTTGAATGTGGAGCTGATATGGAAGTTTTTCTCAGTGTTGGTATCTGCTACAGATGTGTTGGGGCATCAAGGTGCATTCATGGTCTTGGCTCTTCTGTGGCTCTTGGAGTGATAGGGTTTGTGTTCCTTTTCCAAGGGAAATGTGCTTATTTGCTCTTGAAGAAAATCCATCTGGCAAGATTGTTCACAGGTGAATATTGCTTTGCCATTCCTGCTGCAGGACTGGGGTGCTGGGGTTTTCAGGATGCCAGCAGAGTTTGGTACATGGCAGTTCCTGACTGTTCTGGATGGATTTCCCCAGGCCACAAATAAATGCCTTGCCTGAGTCTGGATGCCATTACCTTTTTTGACCTGGAATTAACCAAAAGATAGGAAGCATGCATTAAGAATTTAACCTCACTATTTTTTGATAAAAGTACCTAACTGGCTTCACTACTTATTGAGGGCAATAAACAATGCAGGAATCTTTTTTTGCCCTCATTTACCTTTCCTGGTATAGACTGTTTTGAGGCCAGAAGGGATTGCCAAACTGCTGTACAAAGCACATTGTTCATCATGGAAAAATATCTAATTGAAGAATTCAAAACGCTATGGATAAAAGCATCTTTTTTTTCTGGACAGCTTTGTAGGGATGCTTAAGATTTAAAGTCAAGGATAACCCAGTATAAGTGAGAGGAGAGTAAGTACTGACCTCCTGCAGAACTACTTTAGATGCATCATGCACACTTAAAGCACTTCCTAAATAATGTCAGGTGCTGGAACTTAATATATGGAAGGGCACCTTTCTGCTCACTCTGAGATTGCCTCATTAGAAAGGAAGTTGTGATATGTTTTAAATTAAATTACATGCTTTTGCAAAGGATAGTTATTTTTGAAGGTTTTTCTGACGCCTACACTTTCTCTACAAGCCTCTGAAACAGTTCTGTGCTTAAAATGTGTAATGGTGCAGTGGGTTTGGTTTGACAATGTCAGGCTGGGAATAGCAACTTCTCAGTGGGGCCTTGGCTTGGAATCACCTTCAGAGACAGGGCAGGAAAGACTGACAGCCCCTGGTCAGGGCAGAAATATTTGTGGGACAAGCCTAAAGAGGCTTTTTGACTTGGTTGTGCTGACTGAAAAGGGCACTAAAGAAGGGTGTAGGAAAACACTTGCTTCCTCCCATGCTGTCCACATCCAGGCTCTTAAGCTGTTATAAATAATGAATTGCAGCACAGCTACCTAATCCCAATAATTTGTCCTTTTAGAGTGGTGGCAGCCTCTTGGATCTTGCACTGTGCAAGCTGCTTGTGTCAGAAGGAGTAATTTATGATGCTGTGGCTTATGGAAGGAAAGGGCTGAACAGCTGAGTTGCAGATTCAGCTCTGAGAGTTTTTTCCACGTTTCTGTTGGCTGAAAAATTATTATTAAGGCATCCCAGGCGTGTGAGCCTTGAGGTTCCATCTCCTGAAACAGAAAAAATAAGTAGTCATCCCCTTCTGCTGCAGCACTTGGCACCAGTCTCAAGTGGAAATGTCTGGTTGCTTTGTCATTCCAGTGGGCAGTGCCACACGTCTCAGATCCGTACGGGATGGTACAGCTGCACTTTGCCTGGCCTCTCACACACAGAAAATACACAGAAAAGGGGGCAGAACTCAGTGCAGTTTGGCAGTTCATACACGTCATACACTTGAAGGGTAAAAAGGATTATTGTGATCGTGTTGTTGGAACTGAGAACCTCACCAAGTAACTTTATTATCAGGCCTGTAGCTCTATTTGGGTAAGAACAGATGGGAAGGGGAAAAGGAAGTATAAATGAAGAAGAGGCGATTAGTGAGGGTAGGTGGAAACTGCAAAAGCAAACGAGTGCCAGCAGCTATTTTAGATGAGTGAAAATCTTTCTCATGAACACCAGTGGATACACTGGTTTGCACTCACTAGCAGGATGCCCACGTTAGTGCATTGGTGTTTCACTGAGCAGGCATTAGTGTCCCAGCACAGCTGACAGAGCTGCATTTGCACACAGGCAGGAGCAGGGATTCTCAGCAGCTGACATTTGATGTGGTTCTGTTATTCATAGTAGTTTGACCAGTAGCTACTTTTCATCAAGTATGCTCAGCTGAGAAGTTGTAGCCACTCTGGGAGTTCTGGAGTTTGATCTGGATGATCGTGTCAGCTTTGGCCTGTGTGTATCTGTAAAATTACAGGTTGGCTTTGCAGGATAGTGGCAAACTCTGAATAAGCCTCACCCTGCTATGGGATGCTGGGCTGCCAAAGCTGTCACCTTCTAACAGGGAGCCTAATAACTTACTCTGTGCAGCATTTGTGAGTACAGAAAAAAAATCCACAAAGGGGCCCTGAAATTTGAAAAATAAGGAACTTCTTGAGCTTATTTGTTAGTTGGAGTATAAAAGGAGCCTTTTGCTTACAGACGTGCCAGTTACTTTATGTAAAGCTGGAGGACCCAAGGTAATGTGAAGGACAGTATTGAGTGATGATTGTGCCAAGGTGGTCTGGAGAGGTGCAAAGCAGCATGGCCACATCTCCAGAGGGAGGGCTGGAGTAGCTGTGTTATTATAACTTGTATTACTGAGGATGTCAAAGTATCACTTCTGTGACTCATATTTTTACTTACTTAAGACCTGGCATTTGTCTGTGTGTGTGTCATGTCTGTAAAAGAAAGAAACTCTCCAGGTGGTGTCCAGTGGATGTGCAGATGGAGATGTGCACATCACCGCCTTGAGTTCAGCTACAAACATTCTGTTATGAGGTGGTGAAGGAGCAGAAACTCCTACTTAGCAGTCTCTGTCTGCAGGTGGGAAAGTCTGGGATTGCTCCAGAAGCCCAGGAGGTCTGCATGAGTACCTCAATCCCATGCAATTTCTCATGAGTGGTGTGATCAAGCACACCACGCTCTTTGAAATTGTCTTTTTCTTTGAGAGCAAATCAGCACTGTTAATACTCACATCTTCCTATGGAGAATTGTGATCAGCTGTTCTGTACATTATTTGCATGCTGTTGTTGTCATTTGATAAAAGGAATCACACCATGGTTCTTTGCTTCTGTGTTAAATGCTGTGTTGGATGCTATAATAACCTAATCAACATTCAGATTCATTCAGCCATTTGAGTGTAAACATTTTTGGCAATCAGAAGCATCAAAGAGTAAAAATGTGAATAAAAATTAGTGCTGTTTCTCCCCTGTGTCTCTCTCAGTTGCGTTTTACATTAAGTGTACTAATGAAATAAACAGTCTTTTGTGTAATTCTTGAAATGAGCCAGATCTTCAATACATGTCTGAGCAGGTACCCAGTGGCTTGTCTAAATGGAAGGACAACCAGGGGACACTAATTGTTTGACCAGGTGCACATCCCTCCTTGAACTGTAGCTTAATCCAAAAGTTTAGTTCAAACGACAGCAGCTTCTGCGGTGGAAGTCCCTTGAATATCTGTAAGGCACTGAAAAAAGGCTTTGTGTCTGTAGTGCCAGGGGGAAGTTTCAGGTACCAATAGCAGCAATACTGGCCTGAACTCTCCTGTGATATCCTGAAAGGGCAGTAACAGCTTGGCACAGGTTGCCCAGAGCAGCTGTGGCTGCCCCATCCCTGGAAGTGTCCAAGGCCAGGTTGGGGCACTTTTGCACAGGAGGTAACCTGAGCACCTGTGTGCAGAAAATCATTGTTTCAGATGTGGTTAATACACATTAATGCTCCAGGAAGAAAAGTGAATTTAACATGGATTTTTTTTCCCTTCTGAAAACTCCTGACATTCTTGATCCAGCTCTCAATCCAGTGAAGTAATGGACTCTTTTTTTTTCCCCATAGGTAACATTGTTGGCAACCTGGGACACTCCTTTTTCAGCCAGAGCTTCCTTGGAAGCAAAGAACACGGAGGGTTCTTGTATGTTGCAGCGACCTATCAGTCCCTGCAGGACCTGGTGCTCCCAACCCCACCCTACTTGTTTGGCATCCTCATCCAGAAGTGGGAGACTCCCTGGGCCAAAGTGTTCCCCATCCGGCTGATGCTGAGACTCGGAGCTGAATACAGGCGTGAGTAACTTCTGCAGGACAATGGATGAATTCTGCTTCACAGCACTCCCCCAGCCATGGATTGTTACCTGTCAGAGCCACCCAGGCTCAAACAGGCAAGGAAGAGCTGTGTGTCAGGCCCACAGTGCAGCACTGAGTGGTGATGGGGCCTTTCTACAACTCAGCTGGGTCATCAGGGAGGTTTTTGTGGAGACAAATGTAGTTCTGAGCATGTTTGTATCCATATAGTGACCTGAGAGTTATGTGCAGAGCAAGTCTGATTAGCTGGTGTAGATAGCACAAGGGAGAGCTTTGAGATATTAAGCTCTTTCCATGCTGAAATGAAACAAACATGCTGAAATGAAAAATTTGCAACAAACTTGGCAGTTTGTTGCAAAAATTCTGTTGGAACTAATCATAAAGTTAAGCTCTTTCCATGCTGAAATGAAAGACCATTTACTTTTAGATTTTTAAAACTGTGTTTATTTTCCAGAGAGTAACAATATGTGTGCAGGGGCAACAAACTTGGCAGTTTGTTGCAAAAATTCTGTTGGAACTAATCATAAAGAGGCTGGAGAGAATGTTTCATCTGAACAAAATCTTAGCAGTTAGCATGAAATTGGCATAAAGTTAAGTTAAAATAATTTTCAGTAGACATTTACCATTGCTGGAGCAAAGGCATTACTGGCAGTTTGTCCACCATGATGGGCCAAAAATTGTATGTCTTACTCATCTTCAGTTTTAATTGGCATGTCTCATTAATCTAAATTACTATGAAAATGGTCTGTTGCTAATTTTTCCCAGAACTCTTACAGAACATTTTAACAAAATAAGTTTTATAATAAGCTGTGCAGAGATTTGTCACTTTAACTTTTAAAGTTTTGAGAACATTGGGAATTTTCCACAAAATACGTGTGTTTCTGGAGGAGAAAAATAAAATCCTCAGAATTTGCCTTCTGAGGCTGAGGACTGAAGGTTAAACTTGTCCAAGGAAACATTCTTGTTAAAGGTGTGTAGGTTTTTGTGTGTATCTGCAGGCATTTTTAAAGTAGGGCATTTATTCCCATCAGTATTTAGAAAAACAAACAAAAATGCTCGTATTTTGGATATGACATCTGTTTCTGAGCACAGAAAGAAGTGTTTTGATAGTGACAAGGAAAAGTACCTGGGAAGCCAGGCTTTGCATCATTCCCACAGCTGTGGTTTGGATTTAGAGATATTCCCTTGAGCTGTGCCAGTTGTGACTGCAGGGCATTGCCTCAGTTTCTTCCTGGAAGGTGCTGCTTTTGCGGCCCAGGTTTCCTTCCATCCTCCTTGCTGGTGGAGCTGTCAGAATGCAGCTGTGCTGTGCTGTGCAGTGCTGCTGGCTGTGCAGATCAGATGCAGGAGGCCCTCGGGTTGCTGGGTGCGCAGAAAACATCTGCTGAGCATCCACAGATCAGCCCAACAGCTCAGGCTCAGGGAATTCGGTGCATCTGGGATGGAGCTGAGCTGCTCCAGGGTGGCAGACACAGGAAATTCAGCCCTTGCTGCTGCCTCGGGGCACTGTGCAGGGGTTGGTTGCCATGTGGTGTGTGGTGCTTCCAGGTATCAAAACAGTGTGCAGAGGCTGGAGCGATTTCCACCAGGAAATCCTCATGTTATACACATGATGCTGACAGCTCTTCAGTCCCTTCTGACCACAGTGGGAACTGGGAGTGTGGCATTTGGGGAAATCAGGCTGAGTGTTTGCCTGAGGATAGCTTAGGAATCCTCCTTCAAACATGTGTTTAGGAAACCTTGGCATTATGTACCAGTGCATGAGTCATGTTCCAAGCATTGCTTCTGCTGCAACATAACGTAATGCAGCCAGATCCGTGCCCTGCACTCAGAATTGCATCACAGATGTTTTACAGGTATGGATGTCAGCCAAGGAATGCAGATATTTTACATCACTGACATACCATAAATGTCCTTTAAATTGTTTTTGATGTACCCCTGTGGAGTTTGCCACACTCTCATGAAATAATGAAAACAGGAAATAAAAGTAATCTGGGTTATCACTTGAATGTCACGTGTCAGCCACAGAACTGAAAGACTGATGATGCTGTAGTGGAGAACAGCAGGATGGTTGTGCAAAAATAGAAGCCATTTCCAAGAAGCACTTAGAAAGGTCATTTTTGCCATCAGGGCCCAGGTCATCAGTTCAGTCCTGCAGTGTGGCACCTGTAAGCTTTCCACATAATTATTTTTGTTTCTGGCATGGTGGGCAAGCAGCCATGACACATGTTGAACCCTTCCACCATTTTGCTTTTTAAATTCCAGTCTTCCCACTCTCTTCTTTAGCTGCTGCTTACCACATTCAACAGAGGACATGGTATTTGGGTCTGGTTTTGCACAATCTGAGTATGTAAATTTCCATCTGACCTGTTCTTTTCTGTTTCATTCCAGTTTATCCATGCCCACTTTTTAGTGTCAGATTCCGTAAGCCTTTGTTTGGAGAAACTGGACACACGATCATGAACCTCCTTGCAGTAAGTCTGTGATGGAATTTGTGCATTCCCTTGGTGTGAGTGGATCTGTGTTGGGGAGATGGGGGCTCCAGGTGCATGTAGCAGCTGGAAGGTCCAGGAGATGCAAGAGGAAGTAGTGGGGATTTGGGTGAATTTCCCTGCTGCTGCTGAGAGTGGGTGTTAGCTTTCAACAACACAGTGAATTGTAACAAGGTACCCAAATCAATATCCCAAACCTGTTTGCTGGAGGATGTTTGGATTTTGAAGTAAGTGTATTGTTTGCTCAGACTGCTTCCTCAGAAGTGCTGGGTCATCACAGTGTGCAGTCACAGCTCTCTGATTACATCGTGCTCTGACTGAAGGGATGTTATTATCTCTTCCTAGGTTGCAAATATTTTCAATATAGGAAATTCTCTTTGATGCATGACTTAATCTCGCTGCTAGAAAAACTAATAACTCCATCTAGTAATGTAACAGAACACAGAGCAAATTTTGTTACATACAGTGATGATATTCAAGGTTGGAGAACATTAATTTTGATATAAGAGATATTTTTTCATTTGTGTACTGCAATTACATGGGTTACACACTGTGGTGTCTCTGTCCCTCCCTGCCTTCCAGTCACTGATTACAGTTATTTGAATGGGCCAGGCAGTAGTCACCAGGATAGTTATGAAACCTACAGTGTTAATGATGATGATCATGGCTAACTTGAGATCTTGTTTTAATTCTCAGGACTTCAGAAACTACCAGTACACACTGCCTGTGGTCCAAGGTTTAGTGGTTGATATGGAGGTCAGAAAAACCAGCATCAAAATACCTAGCAACAGATATAATGAGGTAATGCTTATAAAACATACATTTGTGTACAGTTTCTTTGTGATTGGAGTACTGGGATCTAGAGGAATTTTTATTTTATTCGCTATCACTAAGGAAAAATGCCTCAAAAGCAAATACTAATTGTGTGATGCACACAGCTTTTGGAAGTGAATGAGCCTGGCTTCACAGGAAGAATGCAGTTCCATTTACTATTAATTAAACTCTTAAACTCTTTTTCTTCTTGAACTGTTTACATAAAGTGTCATATGTTTGATTTCAGCAAGTAAGTTGACAAACTTTACACTTGAGGTAAACTAGGAAGAAAACATGCATGTGTTCCCACTCAAAGCATTTAGTAGTATTTGTTGGATTGCTGATTATTTTATGTAAAAGTTCCCTCAACATTGAAATTTTATACTTGATTTCTGGTGTGAGAAAATCAGTCAGCATCTGTAGGAGTTAGTGCTGCTAACTAGAGAAAGCTGGGGGAGGAGGTATTTGAACAGTAATGAAAGGGAACATTGGGGAAGGGATTGATTTCGTGTTCTGTCTGAAGAGAGGGGGGTAACTTGGTAGTTTGAAACCTGTCAGAGCTGGGGTGAGAGCAAACCTCCTGAGCAGAATGGTATTTGTAAAAGTTCTTGTAAGATCAGAGCAGAATGCAGCTTTATCTCAAGAGGGAATTTCCCTGCAAGAAGCTTTCGAGTAAAATAAGTGAGTAAAAAAAAATTCATTGAAAAAAAGTGCTCTTTTATGAAGTTTGAAAAAGATG
The DNA here is from genome assembly GCF_017590135.1 of Pyrgilauda ruficollis. Classification (NCBI taxonomy): domain Eukaryota; kingdom Metazoa; phylum Chordata; class Aves; order Passeriformes; family Passeridae; genus Pyrgilauda; species Pyrgilauda ruficollis. The sequence continues at coordinate 13,834,947 of NW_024527710.1, forward strand.
AAATTGATGAAGATAAAGGGTCTGTTAAAAGGTGTTTTAATTTTTAATGCAGTTGTGCAGAATGGGAGAGGTCAGTGAAGTTTGAATGAATTCAGTCTGGAATGGCACAGACCATTCAGTGTCAGCTGTGCCTGCTGTTTGCAAGGTGCCAGCTCCACTTGTGCCAGGCATGGACTGAGCAGGACTGAGAGGGAATTCCTGTGTCAGGGATGTAGCAAAACCTCTGCATTGTGCTCGGGTTCCCTGCCCGGTGTGATGCAAGGATCCAACTTTTTAAGTGGAGAAATTGTTACTTATTTAACATAGTTCGTAGCATGTGATTCATTTCAAAAGTTGTATTAATAGGAATTTTTCATGAGTTTACTTTCAAGTAAGATTCACAGAATATTCTGAGTTGCAAGGGACCCACAAGGATCATCAAGTCCAACTGTTAATGGTCCATACAGGGATCAAACTCATGACCTTGGTGTTACCATCACCCTCCTCTAACCAACTGAGCCAGTCTCAAGATGAATTAAATAATAAGCCCTTTGCTTTTATTTAATTAGAAAGGACTGTTACTCTGATGTTTTCTGTATCTAAAAAGTGAAAAACTAATTTGAAATCTCGTGCGTGTATTAAATGGGGGAAATTCAGCCTGTGATTAACAAATTACACATTAATATATAGTTTTTCTATTAAATACATATTTTTGTTTTCAAAATTATTTAAATTTTTTAAAGCTTAGAGGTTGTCTGTTTAATCCCTCAGCAAAGGTGACTGTAATTTCTTAATCAGTTGCCTTCTAAGGAAGCACAGTTTCCCCATCCAGTTGTTTCTTGTGCTGAAGGCAACTGCTGGGCTCCACAAACGTGACTGTTCTGGAGCTAAAATCCAGTTTCTGGAGCATGGCATGGTCAACTGGATAATGAAAACCACTGTTGTCTGATGCAAAATCTTAATTAAGTTTCCTCCCCAAACATTATACCTGTGCACATTTGTCAATAGCGAGCATCAGTTAATGTTCCTGACACTGTAATTAAGGTTGGACTGAGAGAGACAAATGTGTTGTGTGTAGCCTGCATGCTTATGAGCTCCAGGAAGCAGAGGTGGGAGTGTGAGTGCTGTTAGGAGATGTCAAATAATTCAGTATTTTTCTGGGTTTTCACTGCGGGGGGATTTGTGTAATTTAATTTGACTTTTTTTATTTTAAGCAAACATGTCATTTTCCTGTTTGAAACAAATTCCAGAGTTGGGTGACTCCCTCAGTTTGCTTTTGTATCAAAAATCACCAAGTCTGAGCCTCCATGAAGAGGAATAGTGGAGAAAAGAAACTATATAATCTACAAGGGTGTTTTGTTGAGGCGTCTAACTCGGTGTGTGTTAGATGATAGTCAGCAGAAGAGCAAATGTGTCACAAACTTTTCTGGATGCTTTCTGAAGGCCTCCTTTGCAGAGAAAGAAAATTCATATGTATTTTATAAGTCTTAAATTGGGAACATTGATCCCAGTTTCACCAGTTCATGCAGGTGAAGCACAGAGGCACTGAAGTTTTGGTGTCTGGTTGTGGCAGAACAGGATGAAAAGGCCCCAGTCTGAGAGCCCATGTGGCACTGAACTGTGGAGGGACATTTATGATTTATGTCCTTAACAACTGTAGTTGTGTAAGCAAGCCAAGTATTTCCTCTCATTGTTTTTTTCCCCTGTGTATTTTTAAAACCAGGTAGAGGTAACAGCTTTTGCAATTTCTGTAGCTCAGCTATCCCTTATACCACTTATCTTAATTGCACACAAGATGGCACCTTAAAGTAACCAGGCAGTAAAAGACCTGAACCCTCTCCTCAGAAGCAGTTTATGGTTCTGAGTGCTAAAACCTGACATGGAATGTGAGAACTTGAGAAGCTTCTGATGAAACTGCTCCAAGAACCACCTGTTTCTGGAAGTGCTCGATGAGCTGGGTGGAAATGCTGAAGCTTTGTGTTTGCAGATGATGAAAGCCATGAACAAATCCAACGAGCACGTGCTGGCAGGGGGGGCGTGTTTCAACGAGAAGGCAGACTCACATCTGGTGTGTGTGCAGAACGACGACGGCAACTACCAGACACAGGCCATCAGCATCCACAACCAGCCCAGGAAAGGTGAGGGGAGCCCTGGCTCGGCTGCTCTGCACGGCTGCTTGGCCCCTGTGTGGCTGCCCCAGCTTTGTGGATTGGCTACAGCTGAGTTTGGCTGGGTTTCACCCAGTTTTTGTTAGAGAAAATCAGTCTGACCACTGGCATCCCTGACTGGGCAGCTTTGTGCTGGAAGTGGCTTAGGCAACACTTCTCCATGAATAATGAGAGCTGGCTTTGGCATTATGGGATGTGCAGGTGGGGTTGCCTGAGCTTGACCTACACTATGTGAAAGAAAGACTAGATTCAGTAGGACAGAAAGTTAAATAGGAATAACCAACCACAGCAGCATTGTAATAATGCATCTTCAAGCAACTTCTCATTTTCACCTTAATTAGACCATCTAATTTCCAGGGTATATTTTTGTTACACTAGGCTGAAGGGCTGCAGCAGCTGTGTGCTGAGAATTTAAATGTTGTGTGTTTGGGGACATTTCTGGCAAAGACATTTATACAGTCTCCAAATGTGAACAAGACAGAGGCTGATTTGGAGGTTTGCAAGTATCACTAATGACTCTAGCAGGTGTACTGGCATGGAATGCCACTTGGGACTGAAGGTCTTGTCTGACTTCTGTTAACTTCACCTATGGAACAAGAAGAGGGACTTCCAGAAGGAATTTCATAATGCTTAGTAGTAACTGAAGATAATTTTCCTTTGAGTCAAGTGGCTTTGAGCTGTGGCCTTGCTGGTGGGTTGGTGTTAGTGTGATCCATGAACAGCTCACTCACAATCTGTCACCTGTATGGGAACCTTTAGAAGTTAATTGTGTACTTGGTTGCCCAAAATTAGTAATTCTGGAACTCCGAGGTGTGTAGGGCATGGAGAGGGAGATGCATTAACTTAGACAAAGTTAATGAGAGTGACAAACATTAACTTAGACAAAAACTGTTGTCCAGTTTAGAAAATAACTGGGTGATTTGCCTTTGCATATCCAGGCTTGTGATGTGCAATACAGGCACCATAATTCCAAGCAGCATTAGTCCTTATTCAGGGTAATCACCTCTGGCTGATAGAGCTGATATCTGATTCTTGGGTAAGGCATTTATTCCACAGAATGACTAAATCTCTCGTGTTGTTGTTGTTGTTGTTGCAGTGACTGGTGCCAGCTTCTTTGTGTTCAGCGGAGCTTCCATAATTCCAAGCAGCATTAGTCCTTATTCAGGGTAATCACCTCTGGCTGATAGAGCTGATATCTGATTCTTGGGTAAGGCATTGCTTTGACAAAAGCCTCACTAAATCTCTCCTGTTGTTGTTGTTGTTGTTGCAGTGACTGGTGCCAGCTTCTTTGTGTTCAGCGGAGCTTTAAAATCCTCTTCAGGCTACCTTGCCAAATCCAGTATAGTGGAAGGTAAGAACTGAATTGCTTCCTTAAAGCACACTTCTCTCTTTGCCCAGCTCAGCTCTGCAGCTAAAAGGGCTCTCTCTGCTCACATGCCTTGGGCCTTGGCGTCTTGCTGCTGCTTCAGCTTTATCCTACTTCTAAGCAAAAACCACCCAGTTCCCTTTAACAAGGAGGAATTTGTGCAGATGCTGCAATACAGGTTTCAAGAAAATGAGGGTAAGATATGAAATACTTGGCTTGGGAGCCTGTGATCGATTCACTGGTTTGGGTTGAATGAGGAAATTGTGAGCCTAAGAAATACAGAATGTGTAATCCACCAACCAGCAGAGGAAGCCCTGCTAAACCTCCTCTGCTACCAAACAGCTCTGGAGTGTGCTGGGGTATGAATGTGCATTGTTTATGTGCTTGTATGTGGGCAGAGAGAACGTGACAGGTTGAGAGCACCGAGCTGGTCCCTCTCGGATTTGGTTTGTTGTGTCACAGAAGGAGCTGCCCTGGGGTGCTCTGGCTGGAAGCTGTTAGTGCCTGCTAGCTGAGCTGCACAGCTGTGCAGTCGGGTCCCTGCACCTGTGACAGTGCAGGCTGCTGCCCTCGGTGGTGAGGGATGCCAGGTGCCCGCAGGCGAGCAGGAGCTCCTCGTGCTGCAGCAGCTCCAGGCTCGCAGCTCTGAGTGTGTGGCCATGGCTGGGGTCCCTGGGCAGCCCCCTGCCACCAGAGCTTGCAGGTCCTTGTGCCCTTTCCTGTGTCTAATTGGGGGGTAGGGTAAGACAGAGGCACGGGGGGGGGTCTCTACATGGGGAAGTGTTTCAATCCTGTTATTTTTGCTGTAACTGAGATTGAGCCAAAGTGGTGCTGGGTTAATGGCTGGACTGGATGATCCTGGAGGTCTTTTCAACCTTAATTCTGTGAATCCAAATTCTGTCTCTTTGCCACTGTCAGGCAAGCACTGACTTCTCAACCACTGTCACTGCTGGAGTGCTGCTTCCAGAGCCAACAGAGGAGATGGCTCAATGGAGCAGTGTCATGTGGGGTTTCTGAGGGTGGCCTAGAGCAGGTGTCAGGTTGTGAGGCAAACTCACAGAGACTTTGCTACAGCTGACTTCACCTGGGAGCTGCCCTTCTCTTACTGTTGTGTTTTCCCTCATCAGCACTCAGCAGGTTTGCAGTTTAGGAAGGTGACTGTTCAGAAGTGGGTTTATGGAGCACTGCTGCCCATGGTGCTTAAAATGAACATTTAACCTCTGTTGCAAACAGATGAAGGATGTTTGTTTTTTCTGTATAGGCTCTGTTTGGCATGGCTTATCTTGGCTAATGAGGATTTCTTGGTTCCCTAGATGGAGTGATGGTCCAGATAACTGCTGAGAACATGGACTCTTTGAGACAGGCCTTGAGAGAGATGAAAGACTTCACCATCACCTGTGGCAAAGTAGATGCTGAAGACCCTCAGGAACACGTTCACATTCAGTGGGTAGAAGATGATAAAAATTTTAATAAGGGGTAAGTAGAGGAGCACTTGACTGTTGGTGCCTGTTAAAATTTTTAATTGATCTTGTAAGGCACATGAGTCTTCCAATCAATAGGAATTAAAAGTCTGCACTTCTGTTTTGAGTGATAAGATGCAATTAATTGTAATGAAAATGGAATTGAGATACTAGAGCTTTGGGGCATCAATTTAGAATATTGGCAATGCTATGGATTTTTTTTGGCATTGCCAATATCCAGTTATTGAAAACCACGAATCTGTCTCCAACTCTCCTTGCTGAACCCTGCACATTGTGGTCACTTTGCACTGTTGGTGCTTAGTTTGCATTAAGTAGAGCTGGAAACAAAACTGCTGAACATCAACAGTATATTTGGACACTTAATAGTGAAGCCAAAAGGAAGGTGGATTTGTCAGCTGAAGTATTTATGACAGTAAAGTGCTGTTGTGATGGATTCCATATTTCAGGACTCAGCACCTAGAAAGAAGGATATTTCTGTAGTTTCAGGCTCTCCAGATCAATATTGGGTTCTGCAGTCTAGTCCTGGGCTGTCTAAGTTGTGTTTCAGGTATTGATGGCCTACACAGAGTTTACAAATGAGCAAAAATTCAACCTGTATGAAACACCTCATTACTCTGTCAGAACCTTACAGGATCTCAGCTCTGCTGCAAAGCTTTGTGGGAAACCTTCAGGAAGGTCCTTGTGCACCTGCATTGCGCATGTGACCCCTTTCAGGAACTGCCCTTGGACTCCAAGGTCCTTCTCTTCTGCAGAGGGCTCTGTCCAGCTCAGGTCTTGTGCTGAGTCAGAGCTCACCCTCCTCCCTCCCTTTTGCAGCGTTGTGAGCCCTATTGATGGCAAATCCATGGAATCCATAACCAGTGTGAAGATATTCCACGGCTCCGAGTACAAGGCCAACGGGAAGGTCATCCGCTGGACGGAGGTGGGTCCATCAGCCCGGCACTGCAGCCAGGGCTGGGCCAGCTGCTCCCCCAGTCACCACAGGGAAGCAGCACGTGCTTCCCACGAGGCTGTGGTGCCTTTCCTGCCTGCACAGGGGGGCATCCTGCGGGATAAAACATCCTCCCCCTGACACAGCCACAGCCCGCGCTGCGCCAGCCACCGCTGCTCACATCGGGCTGTTCAGCATGGGGGGAACCACAACAACACTGCCTGCCTTACACACAGAAGTTGGTTTCATTTGCCTTTGTGTTAAAAACTGCCTTTCTACATGGAGACAAATCTTCATATAAATTGTTTTTCAGAAATGTTATTTCAAGCCACTTTCTCTTAAATGTTGCATGTTAAAGTGTTGTGGCATAAATCACACTGAAACTGCTTGCATGGCTGATGGTGCCTGTGACTCTGCTAGCACACAAATGCTGGTGTCAAAATATTTCTTTAAGTGTTTCGCTGCCTGCTGAGGAGGAACCAGGTTCCTTACTCTGCAGCTTAGCCCCTGTGTGCCCTTTTTTCCCAGCTCACTTGGGCTCAACAGAAACAAGTTCAGTGACAAAAATACCAGAGATTTTCGGGTTTGTATTAAAAGTATAATTTTTCTGAATTTAACATCTTTTTAAAAGCAGGTTTTTATTAAAACCATGTGCAATACATAGTGAATTTCCGTAGCAAGGCTTTTGATCAGATCTAAGAGGTTTCAGAGGACTATTTAAACTTAAATCTTTCTTTTGAAGTTTTATTTTTTCCTCCCTAAGGTGACTTGTCTTTAGGGGTTTTTGCTGGGCTTCCCTGAACAGTTACTTCTTAAGTCTTCATTTGTAGAAGTTTAAATGACATCTGACCTGAATTTTCTAGAAAAACCAAGTGTTGTGTCTTGTGTTGACTCTTCCCTTCAGGTGTTTTTCCTAGAAAATGATGAGCAACACAATGGTCTGAGTGACCCAGCTGATCACAGCAGACTGACTGAGAATGTGGCAAAAGCTTTCTGTCTGGCTCTGTGTCCTCATCTGAAGCTGCTGAAAGAAGATGGAATGACTAAGCTGGGTCTGCGTGTTACACTGGACTCAGATCAAGTAAGTTTTCAACAGTCTGAGTTTAACTGGGGGATTGTTCTCTTGTTCATTCCTCAGCATGGGAATACACCACGTAAACCAAGAGCGTTCTGAGGCAATATCAGATGCTAGTCAGGTGCTGCTGGCTGTTGTTTGGTGTTTTGGGACATCTGTTAGATCCAAGGCCCAGCCTGAACTAACAGAGGCTTGACCCCCATGTGGCACAAGCAGCGCCTGTTCTGTGCTCAGAGACTCTTAATTGGCCTTTTTGCCAGCAAGTACTGCTGTGTGAGCATCCTGCTCATCCCAAGGAGCTGCTTTGAGAAAACAGGAGAAAAAGCTTCCTTTTGCTCAGGCAGCCACTGGGAACACAAAGAAATACAAAGACATGTGGAAAAGCTGCTTTAGCGCCTGCTCGATCCAGTTCAAGTTCCTGACTTCCCTGGGAGACACCACAGCTCCTCCTCCCTTCCTGCCCCCTGACTCACAGCCTCGTGTCCTGTTCTTAAAACCCACTCTTTGTATTTTTTAGGTTGGTTATCAAGCTGGGAGCAATGGACAGCCACTGCCCTCTCAATACATGAATGACCTGGACAGTGCCTTAGTGCCAGTGATTCATGGAGGGGCCTGTCAGTTGAGTGAGGGGCCAGTCATAATGGAGCTCATCTTTTATATTCTGGAAAACATCTCATAAGAGGACTTCATTTTCTGTTCAGACCTGTTCCAGCAGCAGTTGTATCTGAATCATTTGCACTTTAAAACTGGAAAATTAAGCTTTTGTTAACACTATTGGGGAAGGGGGGGAGGGGGGTGGGACAGTTGTTCCATAATTCTAAATCTTCTATGCATTGTCAACAACCAGAGGATCAGGGCAGCTTCTATACTACAACATGGCTATGCTATCCTTGCAGCTAATCCACTTCTGTTATTGTTTAGAAAAATGCTCATGTTTAAAGACTTACAGTCATGTACTCTAAATGCTCAAAGGGTGCAAAGATCACTGGGGCGTAAATAAAAAGTGAAATTCCAACCTTGTACTGTCTGTAGATGGACATGTAAGAAACAATCAAGACCTCCATTCTGACCTCATCCTAATGCCATTTGTGGTTATTCTATAGACATTAAAAAGTAACGTTTACATTGTTTTGACCAGATTATTGGTTGAAATAAGTTTGGAGAAGCCCTTGAGATACAGGGAAAGATTCCCTAGCCATAACCCTGTTTGTCTGTGCATGCAGAGGAGCAGGACAGACATTTCTCTGCAGTTGTGTGTGTGTAATAGGCTAGTTTCCTTTTCTCCTCTATTTACCACAAAAGTCTGTCACTTTGGGCAGGTTTCTGTGATCTCCTACAACAACTCTGCTATTCTGTACCTTGTTTACAAATCTCTCTGAAGCAGAGGAAAGATCAGCCCTAAAGTGCAGTTCCATCTTGTTCCTTGTCCCCAGTAGGTCCTGCTTTTGAGAGGCAAGTCCCAGCCAGGGCAGCTCTGTCCCTTCCCTGCTGTTCGCTGTAGTGTAACGCCAGTGTCACATAACCCAAGCCAGCTTGTACTTCATATTGCAGCCCCATGTCCAAGCTTACCTGTGATATCAGTGTAGAGTGGCTGTTCCTGCATGTTCTGCTGAAAAAGGCTTTGTGGTCAGTTCTGAACATGTGCACTCGGCCCAGTGCTCTTGGTCTCACCTGAGAGGGCTTTGGTAAGGAGTGCAGCTGCTCCTGTCTGCCAGGGCATTAAGAAGCTGGAATTGAGCATCAGCCAGAGGAAATGTGGTTCCATGTTCTTACTGTCTCCATGGAAAGCTGCTAACCAGTGGCAAGAGCTGTAAGCAGGAGAAGGGGTTTGGTTTGTTTAGCCAGTCATGCAAAGCAACTCTCTTGAGTCCCTCCCAGGAAGAGGGGTGAAGGTTTCTCCTTCTGTCTGGAACTAATTAATTTGGGATGAGAGGCGCTAATTAATGCTGAACATTTGTGGTGTCATACACTCCCTACTGCCGTCCATTCTGGGGGAAGCTGTGACACAGTAACACCAGTGGCCTTGCAAAGAGAAAGAGAATTGCCAGGCCACTGTGAGACTGAGGCTCTGGTTTTTAAACAAATCAACACCATTGGCTGGGTAAGGGAAAGGTACCTGCACAGGGTGATGTACTTTATGGAAAGGCAGCCCAGTGTCTGCACAGAGTGCACTTGGGAATAAATGGCTGCTGCTTTTCAAAAAACAAAAGTATGAAAACTCCAACGTTCCAAATCACAGCTGGCACCACCCAGCCCTTAGAGAAGGCAGTCCAGGGAACTGGGGCCAACTCCACAAACAAAAGCTGGCCAGCAAGAGGGAGCACACTACCACACTTTAAAGGGTGTCAGATCCAAGTGAAGCCTTACCTCTGGCATTTGGGAGAGAGAGGGTGACTTTAGTAGAGCTCATTTAGTGGTTCCTGCTGGCCAAAGCAGGAGCTGTGACCCAGCCCCTGCTCCTGCTGAGCTGCCTGTGCAGCCCAGCTGGACTGAGGCCACTTGATCCCTTCTGCACCTTGGTTCTGCACACTGGGACACAGCTCGGCACCACACGGTGTAGGCACAGTTCCACAGCTGGAAGAGCATTCCAGAAACCTGGTAATAATCTTCCTCTAGAGCCTGCACTCCAGCTTTGCCACAGCAGCAGCTTTCCAGTTACTTTAGTTGCATTGTTAAGCTTAATAATGCAGTAAAAGAGGTGAAAAATGTTTATTTTCTCTTCCTTTGCCCCAGAAGTCTTTTAGGTTTGGATTTTGTTTGTGCAAAACACTATCAACTGGTGACTGACATGTCTGCTTCAACCATAGCCTTTGAAATGACCTTAATTACCATGTTGTTAAGAAATGAGTACTTGTTTAGAAAAAAAATGTACTTTTAAAATTCAGTTAGTTAACACTGCAAAAAACTGCATATTATATTTTTATTTTCAACATGTAGTTTTGTATATTAAATTTATTGAAATTAAAAACTAAACACTGTATTGTCTTCATCTGCTCAGGAAGACAGAGGCAGAGCTGCTGACCTGTCTGGACTCTGTTCTGTCTCCCAACCTGCCCATCCCTGGCACAGGCACATCCTCCCCTTGGAGATCCCTGGTTTCTGTTAGCTCACAGAGATTTAAAAACACAAAGATTTAGTACCCTTTCTTGTATGCTGCTGATCAAAAAGCATTCCTGAAAATAAGCCACTATCCAGTTTTCTTAAAGGACAAAATGAGACTATTTTCCCCATCACCTGGAAGAATTGTAAACGCCTATTTTTGTAAAAATACAAGGAACATTTGGGAAGCAGCAGAGTCTAGTGTACTTTCTTCTTTTCAAATTAAAACCCCAACACCGTAAAGGATGAAGGCACAGTACCCTTCTGTGCTGGACAGGCAGTGCAGCAAGCTGGGAGCCAGAACAAAAACAGGTTTGTAAACACCAACCTGCTGGGGGCCCTGGGGCCTTTCCTGCAGAAAGGGACAGCCCCTGGAACCTCATGTGCCAAGGGTGGGCACAGAGGAGGGACCGGCACCCCTGAACTGCTGCCTGAGAGCTCTCCTCTGATTTAGGAAACAAAAAAAGACCCCAACCCAAACAGGTGTGGATAGGAGAGGACAGACACAGCAGTAGCAGACTGTTCACTGAACCACGCCGGCTGCTCAGACACCTGGGAATAGGAATTCTGGTGAAAGTCTTACCTGTGACTTAACCAAAAAGCTCTGGCACTGCCTCAGGGAATTTTTAATGGGCTAAACCTTTCCCACAGCACTCTGCATAGTTAATGTAACATTCATCCTGGTGCTACATCAGTAGTCCCACATTAAGGCAATTCTGTCTATTTCGGGTAGACCGGCCCCAAGCCCTGCAGCAGCGCATTCCCAGAGCCTCCCGTTTGCCTTGGAGTTATTAATAAGCACTATGGCTGTTATCAAAATAGACATTAGGTTCAGTAGTGCATTCGTTTAACATCTTTGGTGCTTGCAGCTTAGCAGCATCTTCCTGCCTTCGCTCAGCCCACGACTTCCAACATTCCCACGGATCTGGGGAAAACAACACAAACAAACCCATCAGAATTCCTTGCTGCAGTACAGAACAGATGTTCACAGTTCAAGGAGACATTATATGGAAAATGCTGACACCAAGGTTCTGGATGGTCAACGAGGAAAATCAATGGAGCAAAACTATTAAGCTGCAGTGATGGAAAGTGCTTGGGCACGAGGCCAAGTTGTTATTTCAGGTACGGGCATCAAACATGTCCCTCAGCCTGACTGGAGCTCACAGGACCTCCTGACCTCCTTGGCTGGGAGGAAACCACTAAAACAGGCCCTTTGACAGCCAAACTGTGACTCCTGTATTGAAATGAGACCTCAGTCTCTACAATCTGACACCATTTACCACTCCTTTGCTTCCAAACAGGTGATGTCATTCCAAAGCTGATGAATATTTGCTTAACTGCCATTTAGAAATGTAAAATGAAACCATATGCTAAGGAAGAGGGAGCACAGAAGCTTCAGGAGATCAAGCAAAGGAAGATGGATTACTTATCACTTACTTTTTAAATAATATTCTTAGTAAAGGTGACAGCAGGAGCTGTCCCTGTATCTCAAATGATTGTGAAACAGCATCTTTGAGATACAGACTAATCAGAGATTCTGTAACCTCATTTATGAAATTATGTCAATTCCCCACCACAATATAAAGAGGAATGCTGCTGAAGCCAGAGCAGTGTAATGAGGTCAATGCCAACAAAAGACATTGTTCAAGCAGAGTTTCCCTCTAGCCCTGTCAAGTCCTGCCCAGACCACCTCTGGACACAGTGCTCATACCTCAGACAGAACTAACGCTCAAGGACCAGCCAATTTTCTGTAACTGTTTGAAGATCTTGACCACTGAGGGGCTCCCTGAGTCTCACTTTTACCTCCAGTTTCCCTCCAGTGGGCTTTCTGCCATCAAAAATCTGAAATAACCACCAAAAGAAGAACAGTTAGAACAAATAGGGAATACAATGTTAAACCATAGAGCCTCAGGCAACTGTGACTGCATTTGCCTGTGGCCCAAGCGTGACAGAGATCCCTGCAGGTGACTGCAGTGCTGGGAGTGTCACAGCCAAGCACTTCCTTGGACTGGAGCTCAGCAGAGCAGGTGCCCCACAACCCAGGCAGGTTATCAAATTCACCTAATACAAAACTTGACTCCAGTCACGTTTATGTGATCCAGATACTCATTTCCCCTTTGGGAACTCTGAGCAGAAGAACACACCTCATCCAAAAAACCTACCTCGATGATCTCTCTAACTTCACATTCTGATTCCAGCTTGTCCAGCTTCAAGTGTGCTGTCCCCACGTGTTTGTCACTTCTGAAAAAGGATCTGCACCAAAGAAGTGAAGGGGTAAAGATTGTCAGAACGTTAAAGAGAAAACAAGCCCAGAGGTCATCACTATTTGCTCCATCCCCACATCCAGAGAGGGCTGGTCAGGACATGCTCCTGGAACCCTGCACACCACAGTGCCACAGGCAAACCCTTAAAAACCAGACTACCAGGAACAAGATAAGAAAGTACTAATTTGTTAATTATTCTTTTGCAATCAAGGTAAAGATGAGGACAAAAGTGAAGAAAAAACAGCCAACTAAATCAGCACTTGGAGTGGCAGCAGCTTCTGTGCCTGTCCAGGGTGACAGGGAAGGAGGTCCAGTGGCCAGGACAGGGCCATCCTCTGCTTGGGGCTGTTTAACAGAACAGGCAGAAGGAATTCCCAAGGAAGTTGCATCTCCCAGCAAAACAAACATTTCACAGGCACCTGTTGCTTTTGGCAAGCTACTTTTAGGAAAACATCACATGAATCATTCTGTTTTGTCTTGATAAATCAAAACAATTTCAGTAAATAAGAACATTTCAGCTATTGTTTGGATTCACCTACATACTGGTAGTTTTAACAGTCAAAAACTGTAATTTTAGGTTTTCCAGTACGCTGGAATTAAACACAGAAGCAGTTTTATCCTGTGAGGAAAACAAGCAACTTCTTGCTGTAGTCACTTGTGTTGAACAGTTTAATCAGCAGTAAGTCAGTCTTTACCTGAACAGAGCCAGGTGTTACAGCTCTTACCCAGAAAAACTCCTCCAAAAGGCAACAGCCAAGACTAAACCACCCTAATTCCACAGAAGTGTTCAGCTCAAACACAGCAGTTCTTTGCCTGCATCCCTGGACCAGTCTCCAAAAGGTTTGATAAACAACTAAACTCTAGAGAGTCTGGAGTAAAAAAAGATAACTTGGCCACACCTGCTGTGTTTTCTTGGAAATTTTCCAAGATTCCAGATTTCTTTTTTTTACCCACTCTATTTCAGAAAAAACAAGCAACCAGACCAACAAACATAAAAACCCCATCCCCCACAACCCCAAAACATCCACCCTTCTTCTTCCTATTATCATTAAGGGATACTAAGATACTATCAAGTAAGACTTGACATATGCAATGGAAACTCAAAGGTTGTTCATGAAGCCTCATGATCACATCATTGGTGGCACAGGAGACTGAGACTCTCAATCAGAGAGGCCACAGCAGACTCACAGAATCATTTAGGAAAGTTCAGAGTTTCTTAGCTCACATGTTGGAATATTTCCTTCCCCAGGACTTTAAAATGAAAGGTTATGTAATCGTACTGCAGCATGTGGGGCACTTTGCTCATAAACTTCAGAGAATCAGCAATTCTTGCTGCATTTTTTAAAGCATTTTTCCATTTTATAACTCAAGAAACAAAGACTGATTCATCCCTGCTCAGTTCCAGGAGGCTGCTGTGAAGACTGAGAACTTGCTCTAGGCTATGGCTTCAGAAACAGCTCTGGGGAAATTCCCTTTCATCTTCAGAAGCTTTTAGGAGAGGCTCAAGAAGAGACTTCTCCTTTGGAAAAATACATTGCTGAGTTTTTACTTGAAAGTGTTGTTAAACTGAAGTTTAATATATATGACCTGAAACAAGTCTCCTTTGCTCACTGAGCAAAAATAATTCTTGGGAGATGGTCAAGGAGCTATCAGAGACCCCAAAGCTACAACATCCACCCAAGCATTTCTGAAAGTATTATTCATTTGTAGTCTTAGAAAGGACAAGGAGCAGACAGTCTTAAGGAAAGAGCCTGGATCACTTCATCCTCTCCTTTCTCCCACGCTGGGAAAAAGTGATAAAAACCCCATTTTAAATAAATGTAAACACTTCACAGCTCTGTGCAAAAGAGGGGGGATCTTGAACACAGAGCAGTCAGGATTGACAGAAAAAAAAAAAAAAGAAAATCAACTTTTGCTTCAACAGAGATGCCAATGGATGATCTGGAATAAAGCAGTGGGACTTCAGGTCACAAGCTGAAACATCTGCAACTTGAAAACCATCTCAGAAAACCTATGGACAATTTCTGCATGGCCCAGTAATAGCAACAAGGAATAGGACAAGCTGGGTTTTGTATGGTGGCTCTTTATCTGGCATCCCATCACAGTCTTGGATCACAACCAACCCAGGGATGAGGGAACACAGGCCACTCCTGTTCTGAATAAGTCAGTTATGAGCCTGGACTGAGGATGATCCCCCTGAACATTGTTCATGTTCATCTGGTGATCCTGCTCTCTGAGATGAGGGGAGTCTCTCTCAAGGCAGCTGCCAGCAGTGCTCAGGAAGTATTGCAAGACCCAATTAATGAATGTACAAGAACTCTAGTTTCTGTAGTTTCACAAGTACAAAAACTCTAGTATAATAGTTTTAGAAATACAAAAACTCTAGTACAGTAACTCTAGTTCTGCCATCACCTGTCACCTGCTTTCCTGCTCTTCATATTTTGCTGCCACTTCATTATTCTACAGTTATTCCACAGAATATTTAAATTTTCTAGTCCTGATGACTGAAACCAAACCGGGTAAGAATCAAAACAATTTGAAGTAAACCACTGCTTTCTCAGTCCCACCAACTCCTTTTAACACACTAATCCTCAACTGATCTGAATCAACTTCACTGAATTTGTGCCTTTCTTCACCCCCACAGGGGAAGAAGCTACAGAGCTCAGGCACATTTTGAAAGCTCTCAGACATGAGTACCAGACAATTCTTCAGTGCTGGCTTAGAGATGGTGCTTCGTAAACTTCAGCTCCAACACTCTTTTCAGCTGTTAGCAGAGAAGCAAACTGTGGACTCACCCTTTGTGGAACACTTCAAATTTAATTCCTTTGGAGCGAATGGCGCGTCGGAAGCCTCGGTGGTTCCGGTTGATGTTCAGCTTGAACAGCTGGTTGTACTCTGCAAGTCAAGTGAAGGACAGGGGAAGAAGGCTGTGAGTCAAATGGTGTGCAGGGCTCCATTCCATGCACCTGCTCAGAGCTCTTTTATCTCAGTTTGGCCCACAGGAATCCTCCTCAGGAGGGTTTTTCAGTCAGGCCCAGGGTGTGTCCCTGTGCCACAGTTCATGTCACCCTCACCTTACAGGGACAGAACCCAAACTGCAGGAAAACCAAGCCATTGTGAGCTGACAGCAAGGTACTGGAGAGCTAAAACTACAGAGTTTAGGTCTTCCAGCAAGTAAACAGTGTTTGTGGCTAAGAAAAAAGGATACAAAATATTAAAGAAAGAGCAGAGTTAAGGCTGGAATGACTGGGAAGGGGTGTTATGGATTATATAATTAATACTGGTTTGATTAATGACATAATAGCTACCACCAATATTGGGATGAGCGGGAAGAAGTTGCCAATGCAGTTGGACTTCACCCCCAACAAACCCTTTCATAAGAAAGAAGAAAAAATGTGGTGCGAGGATCTCTGGCCTGGTTGACAGTCTGACACCAGCCTGTACTGTCCAGGGATTCCCAAGGTGCAACATTTTCCCTGCTGTTCTAGAAAACAAGTACTCACCTGGACAATTGTTATTGTTAATTACAGGTGTTTTACTCTTTTGAGGTTGTTCCTATCAGAAAAAAAAAAGAGACAGACATCACATAAAACTGTCAGGTACTGTTTGAAAACAGATTAGTGACCATTTTTATTGCCAGCTCTATTTTATGCCTATACCAGAAATGTAAGGGTTTAGGAGTTACCTAAATAAGAAAAGTCATGGTATATTCAAGACTAAAATACTTGGATTGCACTGTGGTAACAAGGATAATACTGCAGAAAGAATAAGCCAAAACATTACATTAAATATTAGAGCCATAGATAAACTACATAGTCACAGTCAATTCAAGCCACTCATCATAAGTTACTGACTGGGGCTGTTAAACTCCATGACAAACTGTGCACCTTCCATGACACAGTCATTCTGCTCCTCCTGCATTAGCTGGAATAATAAGCTACACAAGGAATTCATCACAAATCATTCAGGGAATTGCCCTACTATTATTTTCCCTGACAATCAATCTGCCACCAAAATGAATTAACTTTTAACCTAAAGCAGAGTACAAACTAAATCTCTGGAGAATGAACAAGGACAATGTGGCCTAATTATTGCAGCTACTGTGCAAAACTGATTTCAGCTGTAAAGGAGAAAGGTGGTATATTTATTTGACTGTTGGCTAAGGAGTAAAGATCTGGTTCCTCTTTAAACAATGGAAAATAGATTAAAAGGAACTATGCTGATTCTTATTCATTCCCCAGAAAATTATTCATACAGACCAGTTCTGGTTTCAGCCACCCTAACTGTGTTACTCCTTCATTAAGGCCTCAAGTCACTCAAACCTAAACACAAACCTGGTCTGACCATCACCAATTTCCCACAGGTAACTGAATTAATTTTAGTGGAATTACTGCAATATTTATTGGGAGGTAGAAATCTAGGCTCTGCACTCTCCCTGGGCTAAGCACTAGTCCTGCAAGAGCAAGGTCTGGTTTTGCCTTACAGAGAGCAGCAAAGCCCCAGGATTTCTATGGACAGTAAGAGACCAGTCAGTCCCTCCTCAGAAGCCCTTCTAGCTCTCAGGTTTGAGTATTTTTCAGACCAGAGACTGCTTTTAAAGGTGAGAGGAACAGGATGACACTGGGGAATTCCAAGGAAAGAAGTAATACATATGTGTATACATATTTTTATACACATACACACAAGTGTTAATTAGTAAGAGTGAGAAACTTGCATGGCTCAAGTCCTATCTCAGATATAGATATATTTCCTAATTAAATCACCATTTATTTGATGACAAAGATTAATCCTTTCCATCCATTTCTACAATTGTAAGAGAGGCTCGAATGCATTGCCTTTAAAAGCTTGTTTTTTTTAAGGGAAGAGGACTTAGGGAGATCACATCTAAGGTGGCCCTTGGCAACAACTTTGTGTGCCCTGGTGCTGGGTGTGTTGGCACCCCTGAAAGAAATGAACTTTGACACATTTTGCCAACATTGGAAAGAGCCTGACTGTGCCTTTAGGGGGGAGAGGTGGGCATAGCTTAGCACTGAGAGTGCTGCTGACAGAACCTGCAGACACCACCCTGCCAAGGGTAAGGTGTGGGGAGCATCCAGAGAAAGGTGCAAAGCTCAGACCTGCAGCCAACACACTCAGCAGCTCTGCTTCTCAGAAAAAGAAATCTGCTTTAAAAGCAGATCCAAGCAGGATGTCTAGAAGTGTTCTCCCTTTCCTTGGAGCTTTCACAATCTCATGCAGGGGAGACAGACTGAGGGGCAGAAGAGCCACGACACACTCACCGCACTCGGGTACTGAAATTCAAACTTCACAAATGCATCCAAATCTCTTGGTGACACACCTGGGTGAGACAACAACCAGCCAATCCAAACAGCCAGTACAGACATTGTCATTGCATCTGTCATCTTGAGAAGGATTCTCAAGAGCACCCAACTGTTTTAGAGCAGGACTCATGACCTGCCTCTAGACAACTGAAAAACCCATCCCATCAAACCAAAATCCAAGGGAAGCTGGCATCCAAGGGAAAACACCTTGGTTTTTTTATGTTTTTAGTCCTAAGACAGTCTAGCATAGATGTTTTACAAGCTCCCAGGAACAAGGGGCTAAAAGCAGTAACACTGGCTGGAGCAAATCCTGTCTACTGAAGGGTCAAAATACACCAAAGTGGTGCAACTCACAGCAGGCACTTGTAACAAAATAGGAGTAAAAATGAAACCTTAACTATGGCCCAGTTATGAGTGAACCCAGGAAAATGTAAAGTTCTTCTCCCTGTCCAGATGGAACACAGATTCTCTTCATTCACCTGTCTGCTTTTTTAAAAAATACTGTTTAAAGGTTTTGGGGGGGCACAAGCCCAAAATGTGGTTACTTTGTTTAAATGAGTGCTGGCTCCTAAAGTGGCCCTCAAGATTGAGAAATTTAGTTCCCCATTACTTTCCTTACCTACTCAGAGGAAAAAGCCCACATGCCCTTTTGAGTACACACCTGGTGGGGCTGGTAGGTTCATCCCCCTGACAATAAGAAGGTGCATTTCTGTGCTGTTGAGATCAGAAAATATCCTGTGAAAAGAGAAAGACAAAAAAGCACGTTCATCCCACCATCAGCTGATCCATGGCCAACCCAGGATGCCATGGCCATTTGTCAGAGCTTTTTCAACAGTGCACTCCTACAGAGATCATCTCCACAAAATACAGGAGAGCAAGGGAAGAGCACAAACAGAGCTAAAAATATCTCTGCGGCCAGGAACAAAGCCCAGGAGGCAACAGGATTGAGGGAGAAACACAGAGGAAGGAGGAATGGCTGAAGAAACAGAATGTAAGAGGGGAAGCTGGAGGCATTTTAAAAACAAAAGAATCAGCAAGAGAAGTTAGAGAACAACTTCTTTGTATTTAAGTTGTTGAGAGTATCCTTTCAGGAATGCTGAGCCTAATCCTGGATGCCACCTAAGTTTGCTGAAGCCCAGAATTCCTCAAACAAGGGCAAAAGACCAGGAAAGTCATTCCAGCCTGACTGAGAAATACTTTTGGTTTTCCACACCTTATCATTTTAAAGGTTCTTTCCTCAAAGTGATGGCTTGGAGGATCCATTCCTTGTGCTCGTGCAAGCTGTAGGATCTCCATATCCTTTTTACAACTTTGTGCCAGTTTCTCAAATCTACAGAAAAAGGCAAAAAAAAATCAGCAAAAAACCCAGAAATCAAACAGAGCACAGCGTGACCCTCAGCCAGAGCTGAGAGCAATGTGGAGATGCAGGAATCACAGTCCCAACCCTTTCACACAAGGATAAACTTAGCAACTCAAACCCCAACGTCTTTAGGGGCTGAGGCAGACTCAAACCTGAAATACCCACTTTGGGGGATGATTGAAAGCAGGCACTGGGTCTTACCGAGTCGTTTCTGCTACGTTTCCCAGATGCATGAATTGCTTGGAGTACTGCAAACACCTCTGTCAACACAAACAAAACCAAACAGATTCACTCAGTCATCCTCACACACAGATTCATGACTGGTACAGTTCTGAGGTTGATGACAACCTAATTTAAGAAAAACCAGGCATTTTCCTGAGTCACTCAAGAACATTCACTACCCCATTCCTCAAGTCCAAAGCACAGCATCTGCTTGAGCTGTTCTCTCTATTACTTTTTAATCACCTGATTTGTAGATATGATGTTCACCTTAGGCCTAGTCTTAATATTCAGGTACTATTTCCAAACTTGAGTGCTCATATTTAGGAGTGATAACTTGTTAGTCCCAAGTCTTCAAGCACACCCTCTGGCTTTCATTAGTATAGAATCAAACTCTGAAAATTCTCCATTTTAGGATACCCAATATCATAAGTAATTTAAAAGAAAAAAAAAATACCCCACTGGAACAATGATGGGATTATATTAATAAACCCCAGAGAAATGTACAAAAGAAACTCCAAAGCATTTTTAAAAATTATAAAATAGTCACCTCATGTTGGTCCTTCAGCAATTTTACAAGCTGTGCATAAACTTCATCTGCTTTCTGAGACAGCCTGACATCTTCATGGTGTACAAAGATAAAATCACCCTCATCATCTGTAGGAGGTGATGGCAGCTGCAACACAAGAACACCACATTTCAGAGCCCTTATAGGGAAAAGTAAGCACTTAGATGTCCAAGAATAGGAAACAAAGCAGAATATTACCAGTCCTACTAACCTTGGAAATATCAACAGTTTTGCCAGATTTTGCCTGCTCAATTTTTAGGTCAAGGCCCTTGGCTGTTCTGAGATACGTCTTCGCCTGTTCGAGGTTGTTTTCCCTCTTTGCTTTGATGGCTGCCTTCAGGTATTGCTTCTTCCTGTTCTCCAGAAATTCCAGCTGCTCCCTAACTGAAAAACAGTTGTACAGAAAGATTCACTCATCTGACACTGCCAATGCCCCTGACACAGGCTTATCCTGTTCAGTTTACAGCCAGGAAAAGATCAGTGAAAGTACAGATGCCAAATCAGGACATTTCCTTACTGCACTCAACTGTTTCTTGGGCACTTTCAAGCATTAAAAAAAGAAACAAGCTTCCTTCTGGAACAGCATCCTTCATCAAAAAACCTCACAAGCATCACAAGAGTTATTACAGCCCCTAATTTGCAGGCTTGAGACAGATTCCAGCACAGCTGACTGATCCAAGAGAGAAGTTGAATCCAAACTTTCAGCTCTCCATGTTAACTTCTACAAAACAGCAAATATTATGAGCATCCTCTGGAGCAATTTTCTTCCTCTCCCCTGATTTGTCAGAAAAGAACCCTGATGAACCAATGTGCAGGCCCACTCAGACATATCACCTCTGCTTCTTTGTAATCCCTTGTTCTTTTACTTTCTTATACTTGAGTCTCTTCTTTCCTTGCCAAAACATTAAGGACAACCACAGCAACAAGATTGCTTTACATTGTACCAGGTTAGTGCATCAGTCAGCCAGGCAGTTCTACTTCATCCTGAGGGAACTGCCCAGGGCAGAAGGGAAGGAGGATGGGATTACAGTCAAGGCATCAGCAAGAGCCTGAGCACTGCCAGTGTGTCCCCAAACCACAGTGTGAGGTGGTGGCTGTCCCTTACCATGTACAATTCATCTTGTACACACAACTGCTCAGTGACCTTAGCAAGGCAAGAGTAGAGATTGATGAAGCCCTGCCTGCACTGCCAGCCTGAGATCCTTGGGTGAAGCACCAGGCAGAGAACTCTTTGTAATGTAGGGAGCTCCATTAGATCAACGAATAATTCACACTGGCAACCTGTCTCCTTTAACGAGGGTATATGGAGAGCTCAGCTGTGAGCAGAGTTAGACATTATGAATCGATACACTTGTTACATCAAAATTAATTAAAAAACCTAATGAGCCTTATAATTATACATGCTGTCTCTGTGAAATAAAGCTGCATGGCTGGCCTGGGTCTGCCCTCCAGCACACACATATTGAGGATCCTTTCAGAGGAAATCTATGACACACATTCACAGGCCCACACCTAAATTATAAAGTCTTCCCCAAACTAGAGCAAAGGACTTGCATGTGGAGCACTGGGGATGGTGATCCCTTCACTTACCAGCTGGAGGGAGATGATCCATTGACTCTGCCTTGTCCAGGGAGGAGGGTGATGCAGCTCGTTTCAGGTGCTCAGGAGAGCTCTCCTGAGCTGCAGCAGAAGGAACTGGAGTTGGCTTCACAACCTGAGTTGGCTTCTTGGCAACTGGGGCCTGGGGAAGAGGCTCATCCTAGCAAAACAAAAAGAAATGCATATTAAATGCACAAAATCTATTTCAGGGTTCAGGACAGCATCTCAAGCATCAACATCCATGGTTATCACCGTATCAGCCTTGGGGTATCCCTTTTGATGGGAGCTTTGCATTCCAGACAGCAAATTTTAACTTCTGGAGGTTTATGAGCCATGCCAGGCCAGCAGGTAGCTGACCTCTGGAAGCCATAGATGGAATAAAAGGAATGTTCAACAAGGCTGTGATTTTTAAAAAAGTAGAAGCATGCAGAAAAAATATCATCCAGGAATTCTCTCCATTAAAAGCTACTCCAGTTGAAAGCACAATCAATCAGCAACCAAATCCAGAGAGAGTTAGAAATCAAACCAAAGTCTAAATGCTGGTGCAGCCTGACAAAAAGTAGTAAGAGTTGAACATCCTGGGAAAGAACAAACATAGGAAGCTACTGGGATGTAAGATAAAAGTATGGATTTAAGTACTTCAGAACAATGTAAAGGAGTGGTGAGGATCTCAAGTGTTTGCTTTGAAAATAAAATCTACATAACAACACTGCTATGAAAGAGCCAAACCCTACACTCACAGACTCTGTGGTACTGACTGCAATAACATCTCTGTCTCTCCAACTCTATAAAGGAAATTGAAATTACTACTGAGATCCTGTACTTCTCAGACTTTTAAAAATGTATTTCAGCTCAGCACCCTTACCTGGAAATCCAATGGCCTCATATCTGCATGCCATATGAGATGGCAATTGAACTTTTACACATCCTACCAGGCAACACTAACCTCCTCCTCTTCATCATTCTCCTCCATGTTTGCCAGCTTGCTGGCACTCTCCAGGACAGCAGCGATTGTGCTGCCACCATCTGTTGCTGCAACGCCAGGAAGAGGGGGAAATCCTGTGAAGGAAAGGAACACAGAAGAGAGAGTTGCATAAGCCCTATGGTATGTCTTCCATATTACTTGTTTACTGTGAAGCTGTTTCTATCCAAATACCTATTATCTAATATATTTTAGTATTCAGTCTAACTAGACTGAGGCCAAGGCCAAAATGCCTTGCTAAATCAAGCTTTAGATCACATCTCTCACAGACACCCAGCCTAAGTGGATGATAGTAAAATGATGCAATAACTGAGCAGTTTTCCAAGCTGAGCAACTGGCAGCTAGCCAAGCAAGCTCACAACCTCAAGACTTCAGTAGTAGGGATGCCCCCAGAAGCAGCAGAAAATTTAGTCTCATTTTTTCCCCTCTCACTGCTGCCTCACTTTAGCAGGCACACAGTCCAGCAGAAAATCAGTGCTACCCCCAGAGTAATAAACAATCCACTGCTGATAGCTGGGTTGTTACACACTCAGCCTCTGCTGAAAAGGTACTGCAATGCAGAGGTAGCAAACTAAGGCAGACTCAGAGGAGTTAAATGAGAAGTGTATGAAGAATAATGCTCTTCATTGTTTTGTTATCCTTTTAAGTATGGGAGGAAGGCTTGATGATGGAAGATAAACTCTCACTGCCACATGACCAGTTTAGTGTCAGCTTCAGAGAACAGAGATCCAGAGCAACTACTACAAAACGTGTGTTAAGACTTCTCTCATTTAATATATAGCAAGTATTCTTGCTGCCAGTCTCATGAGAAGTGCTAAGAAACAGTGACTAAACTGCTTCTAAACCTAGAGATGGCTGCTACAGCACAAGTCTGAGGTACTCAGGCAGGCAGAACAGAGAATCCTGTGCTGCTGCCCCATGTGACATCTGATCCATGGCTCAGCAGCATTTCTGTTTCCAGGGAGTCCAAGGCTGGTACTCGTCACCAGCCAGATGCCATGAAGGGCACTGCCCTCCCAGGGTAATTCACTGGTGGTTTCAGTGACTGCCTGATAATTGTCTACAATGTAAATCACATGGCCCCTAAATGATGGCTGAAAAACACACAGCTGATGTGCAAGGACACTGAGCAGTTCTCCTCATTTCCAGAGGTAAAAATATGGAGTACCTCACTGTTACAGAAACTGGTATTTACCAAGAAAGGGAGCACAATCTGCAAAAAGGGATGCTAAACTGCCTTTCAGGGACAGCTTCAAAGCAGGAAACCTTAAAACCCACACATGACCTGACAGAGCTGGCAGTGCCTAGTCTACTACCACTGCAGTGCTTGCCATTGCCACATTTGACACACAGAAAACACCACAAAGTCCATCTCTATCCTCTAACTTAAAATCCAGGCACTGCTTTGCAGTGCTGAGTGTATCCTTCAGAAGAAGATCTCAGGCCCAAGGTAAAAGGAAAGATGTTTCTAGGGGAGAAATGGTATCATGCAAATGAGAGGCAGAGCATTCACAGATGACCTTGCCCAAAATTTTCCAGACACAGCACTCAGTGTTCTGAAGAAGATAAACAGGACACAGTGCCTCAAGAAACAGGCTCAGCTGCTGCCTCTGCCACTGTCTCAGTGTGACCATGGGCATGATTTGCTTCATCTCTTCAGATGCTTTAAACAGCCAGGAGAGCTGCAATACTGATTTGATGTTACAAGGTGTTACAAGGGGATATTCATTAGATATCAAATTCTGAGGCTCCTGATAGGAATCAGCAGAATGGGAGACATCAGGAAAATTTTTTCACTTCTAAAAACCTCTTTCCAGCAAAACTAAGAAGCCAATATAACCCAAATTTAGTCTTTCCTCTAGGAGGGCTGACACAGAGAATAGACAAGTAACATTCTTAGCACCTGCCTATGGTGAAGCTGTTGAACTTTTCAAATAGTGCTAGTTTTAAGTTCCCATACTGTCAATGAGGCCACCAATATGCAGGAATATTCACCAGTGTCAATGTTTGGGAGCATATTAATAAAAAAAAATCTCAGAATACCATCAAACAGCAAGGCTAGCTACTCACTGATGAAAAAAGAGGATAGTGTCAGTGCTTGGGAGCATATTAATAAAAAAATCTCAGAATACCATCAAACAGCAAGGCTAGCTACTCACTGATGAAAAAAGAGGAGCTGTTCCACAGGATGAGCAGGCAATACCTGCACAGCCCCTGCAGAGCCTAGCAAACAAAAGTTTGGGTGAATTTTACATTCACACTTACCAGGAGGAACAGGTAGCTCAGAAAAATTCACTTTTCTCCCTGCCTTATGGGCTCTTATGGCATCCTGGTATTGCTGCAATCAAAAGCGGTGTACAAAAGTTTGGGGATTAGGACATTTTACATTCACACTTACCAGGAGGAACAGGTAGCTCAGAAAAATTCACTTTTCTCCCTGCCTTATGGGCTCTTATGGCATCCTGGTATTGCTGCAATCAAAAGCATAGTAAGACATAAAATAGAGCTGAATTAGCAATCATCTGTATTTAACCAGCATAAACAGTGCACAAGACTCAGTATTTTACTACAATATGTGTGTTGTCTCTATTTCTTCCTCCGAATGCTTTCCAGCTTCTCCACAGGACCTCTTTTCAAGCAGACAGACAATACACAAATTATTTCAGCCTTGAAAAAGTCTTCAGCAAGAGAACTAATTCAAATGGCTTTGCTGGATGCAAAGAGCCACAGTCCAGTTTTACCTTGGCTATCCTGTCGTGCATCCTGCCCTTGCGATCGTCCCCGCTGGCCTTGGCCTGAGCTGCTGCTGCCCTGTACTTCTCCAGCCGCTGCTGCAGCGCTTCCAGCACCGTCCTGGGCTGCTGCAGGGACTCTGCAAACCACAGACTATTAAATGCCACATCATGAAGATTTCAAAACACACAGGCTGCCTGTCTCCTCCTCTTCCTCTCCTCTTCTTCAGAGAACATCACTGTTCAAGTTTCACTATGAACACTGCTGTTAGAAAGTTTATTAACTTTCACTTCCATCACTGATCCAGAACAAAAGTAGATTGGATCAGCATCAAACAATACCTGGGAACATCAGGCAGGTTTACTCACTCCTGCTGCAGTTCAGTGGGAGAGGTCAGACCTTAAAGTGCTTCCCAGTAGGGCTATTTTCATGACTTACTAGAGAAATGCCAAAGTCCTACCTGAAGCTTCTTGGTTCTGAGGTTCAGGTGTTGCAAGATCCTGGGAACTTCCCACCCGAGGTGGTACTTTTTGCTTGGATGCATCTTGTCCATGTCCTAAGCTTTCAAGATCTGCAAAGCAGGGAAAGCAGGGAGTTTCACAACATGTTCCATACACAGCAATTACTGCTTCATGTCACTCAGAAAACCTTCAACTTGATCACATCATCCTCCTGAAAACTTTCTGGCTTCCAAACAGTATCTCCACAGCTACCTAAGTCTAAGGTTCCCGTTATCTAGAGAACATGCTTTGTAAGAGAAAATCTCAAATGCTGATTTAATTTTGGTTAGGGCTGCTTGAGGGGGGAAAAAAAAAGTAAAAGTAGTTCAAGTATTCTAAGAATTCTTTCCCCAAAATATAACTTGGTATCTTGGCAGATGGAAAGAGTGAACAAGTCTGCTAATTGACTAAAATATTTTAGTAACAAAGATGTGCTGGAAAAGGGAAGAAACTCATATCATCTATTCAGAAACTCCAGTTTCTGGTACTGTATAACAGAAAACTACAAGATTATTTGCTGCAAAAATCTCACATTTTTTAAGGCAAGGTTATGCCTGGGTGAAGTTCCTCTGCAATCCCATTTAGTGATCAGAAACTTGAGTCATGACTCTCATGATTTACTGAAAGAGTCGGTCATTTAGTGTCTTAGAACAAAATAATCTACTAAAGTAAGTTGTTTCAAACACTGGGCTACAAAGACTAAGTATTAATTATTAGTAGGGATACTGCATCTACTTAAAAAACCACCAACATCTCTCTTACCAGGACTGAGGTATCTTTAATATTGATGACTTGCTTTAAAAATTAGACTTAAGTGCACTGCAATCTGTTCACCTTAATGTCATGAATTTTAGTTGAAGCACATAACACCATCAATATTACAGTAAATTTTAAGAATGTGCCATTATCCTTCTTTCCCTTCCACTTCAAATACTGGCTACTATTATCTACACTTAGAAAACCCAGAATATCAGACATCAATACTTGTTTGAACTTGTAATTCACAGAGAGTAACTGCAATGTAAGTAATGATACCTCATTTCTCTTCATTGGTCTTGATTAGACTGTGAACATGCAGTGAGCCTCAGTCCTAAACAATCTCCAGTTCTTTTAATAGCTTTGTAGCACAGAGAGACTTCTGTAAAGGTTTCCTGAAGACAAGCCTTACCCTGAGGAGATGGAGGCATATTCCGTAGGTCTACTGGCTGCCCACTGTCCAAAGCTTCCAACACCACATTAAATTTCTAACACAGAAAAAAACAAAAGGTTTGTTCTGGTCTGTCCAAGACCTGCCAGCTGCCACAGTAAGTATGTGACATATAATATGTATTATTATGAAAATACCCTGTGAGTACAGCACAGGGTATTTTCAACATTTGGGATTTCTTGAGTGCATACCTTGCCCGCCTTCATGTATTCCTTTGCTTTCTCCAGGTCCCCTTGCTGCTTGGCTTTTAGAGCTGCTAATTTATACTCCTTCTGCCTCATAAGTAGGATTGCTCGTGTGCTGCTGTGCTGGGGATCTGGGAGAATGAGACAATGCTGAGACTGACACAGAGCATGCAAGATTTGCATCCCTTGCTACATCCATCTATGCAAACCCTCATTTGTCCCCTTTTGCTGTAAGTCCTAACAGCCATCTTACAAATATCCTTTTTCCTCCAGTCTCCAGAAGTCCCATCTAACATAACAATTTCATTTTTCCCAATTTAATGAAAAAGAATATTAGGCCTCTAAGTCAGTATCTCAAAATTCTTTAAAGGCTGGAATTACACATGTCAAATAATGAAGGAGAAACTGAGGCACAGGAGAAGTTAAGGACACTGCTCCAGTGCACAGAGGAGCTCTAAAACAATAACTGATTCCACTGCCAGAAACTCAGCATTCCATGGACAACTCTGAGACATTCAGCAGGCAAGTTCCAACATAAGCAGTGCTTTGCTACACACAACACAAACATCAGGGAAGATGCAACATTAAAATAGGGCTGCAACTGCTTCTCCTCTCAGATCACAGTACCTGCTTCCACAGTAGGATCAGCAGCAGCACGACCTTGGAGAGACTCTGATTCCAGATGTTCCCTAGCCTCAGGAGAAGCCTTCTGCTCATCATCTGCAGCAGATTCAGCTTTACTCTCTGGTGAATCTCCTGAATCCTCCAGCTCCACTCCCATGGCTTGAGGTACATTAGAAGAACTCTTTCCTGTTGCAACAGGAGGTGGCATTTCTTCCTCACTGATTTTTTTGCCTTTCTTCACTGCAGCCAGCATGGTTTCCAGTGTCTGGCACAGAAGGAACAACAGAGTCAACAGGCATTTTCATCAAACATGTTACTAGCATAAAATCATTAAAAGACAAATTCATCCCCTTATACATGACAGGCTCTGTCACACACACCACCACAGGCTGCTGCCCTTCTGCTCCCTGTTCTCTGCAAGAACTTCAGTGCCAGTGAAAGGTGTCCAGATACCACAGCAGCACAGTGCAAAGGCCTTGTTACCCAAACCAGGTAACTGCAGGTACCTCAGCAGCCAGAATTATTGGAGAGCTGATGTGATCCACTCAGCTTTGTCACAGAAAGTCACCAAGGAACCCATTTAAACCAACAGTAGATGGATTTTGTGCATCTTTAAAATGTAATAATAAGCTATTCTGAAATGTCACTGCTTACATGGATCCAGGGAAGGAAGGGGTCTGCAAACCTATTTAATGCAGCGAGAAAAGCCATTAAATACTAATAAAGGAAATGGAGCTTTAGCTCACCACCTATGGTAAGGAGCTCTCACCATCTCTAACTTGAGTTAACTGCTGCTCATTTTTTTAAAACCCCTCCTCTTCCCCAAGTATTACCTTCCTCAGTATATTTATTTTTTAAATTTAATTTGAGGTTCAGACAAAAGACCACCATGCACTTCAAGCCAAAACAAAAGTTTTACTTCTTTCATCTTCCAAAGAAACTGAAATGGAAGCACACAAAGACAATAACAACAAAATCTCATCAGTGCCAGAATCACTGCTATTTTTTTTTTTAGCCACAGCATTGTTTGACCTATTGAGTAACAGTGGCAGAGATACTTTGAAATGACTGCATGTGAGACTGGGGTTTAGACCAGCAACCCATAGGCAGCTCTCTCTTCTCCACATGGGGGTGACAGACTGAGATTAAAGTTCACAGTTCCAAGAACTACATAAAAGAGAGAACTCTACACCATTTGTTGACACATAATTTTGCTAATTCAGTAGCTGTGAAGTGAGATCTGGTCTATTATCCTCAGTTACACTGCTTAGGCACAGGGAAGCTCCCTACCTGAAAAATAAAGGAAGTGGCACAGTGCACTAAGCTCATCACTGGATGGAATAGCTGGTTTGCCCATTCCTGTGGCACTCAGAAAGGCCAGGTGGTTTTGTGTACATTCCTGTCAGGGCTGGCAGGCAGTGGACACACAGAGATTTCTTTCTTGTGCTTTTTCTTCCCCAAGTTTGTCCTCAGTTGTTCCCTTTGTACCCCGAGACACCTGGTAGCCAGTGAGCCACTACATCCTGCCCCAGTGCACAGCCCTGAGCTGTACAGCTTTGCTGCTGCCTGAGGTGATGCAGGAGAGCTGCTGAAAGCAACGGGGAGAGAAAGGCCCTGCCCAGCAGTAAACAAGCACTGCAGCTCGCTGCAAGCACGCCACCTGCCTGGAACCACGAGAGGCTGCTCTTTGCTGCAGTTCTTAATTGCCTTCATCAAAAATCCTGCTCTGTTTCTTTTCAAGCACAGCCAACACACTCAGGGAAAGGCACCACCTCCCTTTGTCTGACACAAGTGAGTGAAAGGTTAGTACCTAAGGGATGGCAGCAGTGATGAACTGCATGGTGTATTTGCTAGGAAAACTTTGCTTTAAGGTAACACTGAGCAGTCACCACGGGTCAAATTCAGATCCAGGCAGGTGAGTTTAACTTCAGCATGCACCACAAACCGTACCTCCACCCACCACCTGCCACATTCAACAGAAACAAAGCTCAAAAGGCAGCTGAAGCCACACCTTATCTGTGTGTTTGCTGTATCAGGTGGGTAGTCAGTAACAACAAATGCCTTTAAAGTAACACCAGGCAGCACATGAAAATTTCACTCCCCTGTCAACAAACTCACCCAGCTGGGAAGAGCACACTTCAGAGAGCTGACTTTGCCTCACCCTCACCCTGGTGACCCCAACTCACCTTCAGGCCTCTCTCGTAGCGCCGTACTTTGGCGCTCTCCCCCGACTCCCTGGCGTTAGAAATCGCCCTCCTGTAGTCAGCAATCCTCCCCTCGAGCGTCTGTTGTAGCTCACTGGTAACAGCAGGAAGTGAGGAGGTCTCAGAAAGAACAATAAAACAAATCAAGAAAACTTATTTCATCCAGCTAGACGAGTTTTCCCACCGCACTGAAAAGCAAACACTCCTCTTCTACACACACACACACTGCTGTGAACTGAGTGCAGGAAGGAACAGCCCCTAAAACAGAGGAGCATTTGTGCTGTGCTAACGGGCCCTGCATCCACCTCTGGGCTCTCTCAAAAGCCTCACAGAGAAGAATGGGTGGAGAGACTTGGGAAACTCTCACTCACAGAGTAATTGGAGCCATGTGGTCGGTGAGTAGGTGAGGAGAACACTGCAGCCTCTCAAACCCCACACAACAGAGGGTGTGAAGAGGTATTTTGGCACAAATCTTGACTTATTCTTTTCTTATTTTTAAACCATGCTAGTTTGCTGCCTTCTGGGCTTCAACCTGGTTTTACAACAAGAGCTCTTTTTCCTCCTCCTACAGCCTGGAATTAGTTTAGGACAAAAGCAAAGTCATGAGCAGCTACTTACAAACTCTCCACAGCCACAGAGACCCTGCAGATGGCTCCTGAAGTAATTATTGCCATTATCTCTACAGAAACCCTCTCAATCCCATTTACTAACTGGCCCAGTGTAAAGGCACTGGAATCTGTGGCACACAACAGAAACACACAGTGACTGAATAAAGGATTTGACTGCATGAGGACTGACAAATTAAACTGAGACAGATAATGCTACTGAGAAAAACCCCAAAATTATTGAGTTATAACATGTCTCACAATTTCAGCACACTGCTCAATACTCTTAGGGAGAAGATAGGAACTCTGGAAGCTTGCACTGCAGTCTGCATGCTCCTATGTATAATGAGGGACAAGGCATGCTTGTCTCCAATTGTTCACCTCTTCAATTCTATGCTAACATCAGAATTCATCCTTGGAACAAAGCAAAAGGATCACCTGCACTCATACAGCACTGCTTTCCTTGGAGAAAACAGCAATAGTAGGTTTTTCTTCCTTGAAAGACAAGACCCCGATGACTGACCCTCATACAAGCCACATGACAACAGTGATTCAGTAAAACTGTCAGAAACACAATGCTCATTCCTACCTGTGATTGCAGTTCAGGTAGTTCAGCTTCAGGTTCAGCTGGTGATGGCTCTGCTGCTGTCATTTCATCCTCACAGCTTCCTGCCTCACCTTCTTCCCCCAGAACTTCTTGCAACTCTGCCTAAGGTAAAAGTAAAAGCCAACAAAAGGCTTCTCCTCAAAATTTTCTCTGTCCTCAAAGGACAAAAAAAAAATCAAGTCTAAAGTGCCAAAAGCTTTGGATGGATCTTGAACCCAAGAGAAGAGTCTGAAGATCTCCTATTCCAGCCTTTTTAAAATTCAATTTTATTTTTTATTATTTAATTTAAATTGGTTCGAGATACCACTGAAAAGCCACACTGCAGCCCCAGGATCACCACACAAGTTTGTAGCTGGAGATCTGAAGCTGGAGAAGTTCAGAGAAGTACTTTTACAAAGATCATGCAAACATAAATTTTCAATTTCCAAAAAGCCTCTACTAGCAATGGCAGTCAAAACCACTGCTTAACACTCCTTCCCTAAACCCTGCCAGTTAGATGAGTCACTGAAACAACAAAGACTTTCTTGAGGTGTTCTGAGGCCAAGCACTGCTTGAAGCAGTAGCAAAATGGTGGCAGACATCACTTTAAGGAGATTGTCCCTGGCTGTCCTTCATCAGCTGACATGGAACAGGATTCCTGCTCTTTCCTCAATTCTCTAAGACCCCCACACATATAAATGTTAGGAAACTCTCTTACTTTGCTGTGCAGGGGAATGGATCCTGCAAAGACTTGCATCTAATGGTGCTTTTGCAATATTTTAGCTTCTCACCACAAAGTTAACAGACATTTTTGCTAAATGCAGTTCTGTTAAAAAAACAAACAAAAAAACCAAACAAAAAAATACATACTAAAAGTCTTTGCTAAGAGTTATACATACCAACAGGTCTGTATCTTTCTCCAAGTCTTCATCATCTGCATCCTCCTCTTCATTCAGGTCCTTCATACACTCTGCAGCCATCTTTTCAATATGATCCATGGGCAGAGGAGCTGTAAAAGGAAATCCCAAGGAGTCATAAACCCTAAGAAACAGTTATACCCAGTTAACATTGGGTATAAATCCTGAAGGAGCTGCTACCAGCTGGGAGAGAGCAGTGCCCTCCCCTCTTGTGCCCCCTTTATTGCACAGTGTTGTAGGTAACTGAGAGTGTATTGATGGGTAAAGGGCAAGGACTGGGAAGTGAGCACCAGGAAAAGCAGCATTGGTGTTTCTGCTGTGACAGTTGAGGCAGGCAGTAAGCCACTTGCACATTTTCTGCACTGCTGTCTCGTGATGATGAGATTCAGCCTTTTCCAAATTTTTCTTGGCTATTTCATTTTGCAATTTTGCTTCTGGTCTTCATCCTGAAAACTCTACTTAACTCCTCATTGCTGAGTTCTCATCTGTGCTTCATCCTGTGCCAACCACATCTTCCTAAACTATCAACTTCCTCCACATGCTCTCCAAGGTGAGGCTGTTTGCCCACAAATCCCAATGGTCCATGTAAATGCCTCTGATACTTCCCTATGCAGACACATGAGTGTGACTCATCAGTGGCAGTAAAAGCTGTAGAAATTACAAATCTCCAGGACAGAGCTTTACAGTCAATTTAAATGGTTCCCATTCACTCCCTGCATTTGCTCAATCAGCTGAAAATTAACCCAGGTACAAAACTGTTTCTGTTCAAATAATCTAATTCACCCCATTGGTGCTTCAGTATTTGTATCAAACACGTTGCTTTTAAGTTTGACCCTTAGCAAAACTTGCACTGCAGGCCATATCCAAAGGCAACTGGCTGTGCAGAAAACTGCAGAAGAGGCAAAAAACCTAATCAAGCCTCCTCAGATGGTTTTTCAGCTCTAATCCCATGCAGCAAGATGAGACCACAATTTCAAACACGTGAGTGGCTGCCCAGCTGGCACTTATCAGAGACAGCAGGGATTCTGGTGCTTAAGATGTTCCAACAGTGGAGCTTTTGCTGGAGGAGGAGGAGGCCATTCCCCCACACCCATCAGAGCTCTAGGATGTAATCCAGGAGGGAATTACTGCACCTGGTGCTCAGCCAAAAACCAAGAACATGAGTTGCACTGGATCTCTTTTTTCTGTCCTTTCCCAGACAGGATCTGCTTCTCCCGTCCTCACTAGTAGCTCCTCCTTTCCTGGCCTGCCTGCATCCTGCCCCTCCTCTGCACTGGGCCAGGTCTCAGGAGTGCCCAGTGCCAGCAGCCCAGCTGCTCATCCTCCATGAGCTTCTAACCCACACACTTCCAATTCTAACAGGAAAACAGAATAGCTGCACATTACTTTGGAAAACCCTTTTTTAACCACGCATTTAGAAGGCACAGTAAATGTTAGGCTTAGTAAATGTTAATTTTGCACTGCCTGAAGTTTTATTTTCCTCTTCTGAATAAAAAGACTGAAGAAACAAAATAAGTGAGATAAGGGTGAGAGGGATGTCAGGTATTGAAAAGCTGGCAACAACTCAAGAGCTCCTGATACACAGTTTCACCCTCAAAACATTTTCCTGCAGGTTTTAGCCATGAGTAACCCATGTCCAATAGCAGAAGTTCTGCTATTATGCCTATTTGCACAATTGTGCTTATTAGCTTTAAGAGTTTACTAAAATTTTGAAATGTGGAGTGGAAATTATTTAGAATTTAGTTTCAGATACAAACTTGACCTTTGTCTGTCATCAGCCACAGTGTTTATACAGTTGTCTTACCTGAACATTTCAAAATTCTTAATTTCCCTGCTGCTCTGTGTGAAGCCCCTTCAAATATTACTGGGAAATGACTGCAGAGCTGCAAATAAGGCTGTAGGTGCACTATCCCTCCCTTCCTTGCACCTGCTCACACACCTGTAGGTCCCATTTTCCTTTTCCCACCTCAAGCACTGGCTGCCACCCCAGCTCTCAGACAGGCAGGGAGCAAACCTGGTTCAGCTGAAAAGCTCCCACAGACCTGGTACTGAAAAGCTCCCACAAGAACCCAGGTTTATTTTGGCAGAGGAGCTCCTGAAGCAGCTCACCCTGCAGCTCCACAAACACGGATGTGCTCAGAGGCAGAGCATGCTCACTGAGTGTCCCTCGCAGCAGCAGCAGCAGCCTTGGTTCATGGCAATTTACAGCCAGCCTGTAAACCACTGCAGAGCTGCATGCAAACACCACCAGACAAAATTAACAGATACTTCAAGTATTAAGAACAGTAACAGTCCATTCCAAGAGACACTCTAATGTGCATAACACAAGCTACAGGATTCTCCAAATAATTGCATCAGTATTTGCCTCTGAAAATGGGATTCAGTTTTGGTTACAGACTCCAAGTAACTAAAAATATAATGTTCATTATGTAAATTCATTCTTCAAACAAAAACAGAAGAACAACCACATGACAAACAACCCACCCCCCACAAGAAACATAATTTCCCTTCTAAGATCATCTAGCGCCTACTACACCTTTTTTATGACTTCATATGCTAAAAAAGCATGTCTTAATTTAGTCATTAAATGGGCCAGCCACCAGAGATCTTTCTCCTTTACTTACAAGAGCATCAACAAAAAAACCCACTTTTACATTGTTTGTGGAATAACAAATTAAACCTTTCAAAGTAAAGGAAAGAGTAGTTGCAAATTCAGCTTCTACCAGTGATAAAAAACCCCTTTTAGATAAATTTAAAGATTTTTTAGATCAATTTAACAAAGTTAAATTAAATTCAGATACTTTAACTTACTTTTCACCTTTGGTTTTGGTTTTCCTTCTTTCACTTTTCCTCCTGTGATAGCAGCAAGCTCTGCTTCAAGGTCCCCATCATCCTCACCTTCCTCTGCACCCAGCAGCATCTCCTCAGGATTGAAATCCACAAACAGCCCCAGCTGGAGCCAAAGGAAAAGAACAGTACAGAATAATAAAATACCCTACAGTTAGAACAAAGAAGACACTCAAAAACATCACACTGCATGGATTATTTAGACATTTTCAGGCATTCTGAATCCTGTTCACTTTTTTTACAGCCCACTATCATACCACTTGTATTACCACAACAATGCATACCAGGCACCCGTAACTGGTGTAAGGTACATAAATCTCAACACCCCACAAGTACTCCCTTTAAAACTCTACACAAACCATTTCTTCAAATCAATCCTGTTTAACAGTCTGACATAACAAGGTAGAGTAAAATGCTTGTTTTACTGAGCCTCACAGAGCAAGCATCCAGGAAGTTCAGGGCAGTGCCTCTAACAGCTAAGCTAAAAAATATTCACTCATGGCTCACACACAACAGGTCTGGCATGTGCACACTGCAGAGACTTCACCCTTATCTCCTGAAGAAGCTACAATTGTAAACACAGAACTGTTCTGTCTTCATTTTACATCAGTTTGTAAATCCCAGGAACAAATAGAGCCATTAAAACCCAGGAATGCCTACACTGCACTGGAGAAAACCATCAGAACTGGCTGGCACAGATCATCAGCTGAGAGATAACATCTCAGGGAACAGCATTAATAACAGTAATCAGGATATGACAGTAGGGGTTAGCACTGTCTTGTGGCAAAACATTCCAAAGTTCATCAAAGGAATCTCTGGGGTCTTAGTCCAAGTGGTATTATTTTAAAATGCCATTTCATCACTGTTTTTGTATTTCTGGTTAAGATACTAACTGCCCAGGAAAAAAAAAATTATCTTAAGTATGCTAAGATTTTTTATGAACAGAATTAGATTCATCCTATGAGGTAGGTGAAGCTTTCCTCAGACTTTTCTAAAGCACAAGCCCTGATTGATCCCCACATGGCCAAGGAGGCAGCACTTCAGCTTCTGTCCAGCACAAGAAAAAACATCAGCTGTCATTATTGTGAGGGTCAGCAATGTCCTTCTGTCCTCAGGATCTGAAGTGCTGCAAGAAGCTGCCTATCAGTTTATAAATTAATGTAATAGTTTTTGGGTTTTTTTTTAACCCAGTAGGAATCAAAGTGCTGGTGGCTACTGCCCTTAAAGATTCTGTGCCCCTCTCTGGACCAGTTTTTAATCCCAAGGGAGAACGTGGAACACATAGCTGAGAAACACTGGACCAAGGACCAGCAGCAGCACTCAAAACCAGCAGCAGTTTATTTCCTAGTCCTGATCCTGCCCGTGACATTCCATAAGGCACTGGGCAGATCAGTCAGCCACCCTCTGCCTTACCCATCTCCCAGCTGTAAAACAAAACTAAAGCACTTGCAATTGGCTAGAACAGAAAGAAGGTGAGGACAAGACTTAAACAGGAAATATTTACAACAGTGATGTAAAGATTCAAGTTCTGTGGAACACACATAGGCCTTTCACCAATGTGCAGAACACATCAGGAGCACACAGGACCTGTTATTACCACACTGCAAGTGTGGACTGTGAAGCAACTGCAGCAAGAACACAATTCAGCAGTTCTAGCCCAAGTCCCAACCCATTCAAAAAGGAACATTTCCCATTAAATTAGCAGTACTGAAGCCATGTTTAATAAAACAGAAATAATAAGTTATAAAAAGCTCACAGTTGATACACTACACAACAAAAAACCATTTTAAATTGAATTAATTTAAAAGCGAACAAGCCATTTGTTTCAAAAAACTCATCTATGATGTAAGACAGGCTGAATAATTAACTGCATTGAATTAGAAATCAGTGAAATACGTTAATCAGATCCTTGAATCACTCTCCGTCTTTTCAGAGTGAGGTTTCTTTTTTTTTTTTTTCCCAGAAGAGGAAAGACATTTTCACCTTTTATCTTCTCCCCTGCTCAGATGAACCAAGTTATACACTCTCCCACAGAGAAATGCAAACTTCCACACTGGAGCAATGGTGACACTATGGATCACTAACTACAGCATTCTGCCTTCACTATGAGAACACTGGCTCCTAAGAAATCACCAAAAGAGAACATATTAGCTATTTTCTGTGTTCTAATAGCCAGTTACAATCCCTTTTCACATTCCTCTATATTCTTACCAGTTATTCCACCTGTTACTTGCCTCTATTCTACCTTCAAAGTTTTCTGAAACTCCATTCTGGTTCTAACATATTCTTTAACTCTAACTACACTGTGTTTCTCTCAGTTTTCTATCCAGAATTTTGCCTTGTCTGCATTTCTAATTTTGACACTGTCGCCTGACTTTTTACACCTGCCAACCATGACTAATTATTGTTTCTCTCCACAAGGCTTCTGAAACTCCATCCAAAGGTAAATAAGTATGGAAAAACACTTCAAAACACAGACACAGCTGAACTCATTTTTATCTACAGGAAAGGGGCATAGCAGTCTGTTACATGAAAAAATGGGAAATTAAAATTAACTGTCTTTTGTTTAGCCCCTTAATATTCTCCCATATACGTCCCTTAATTTGTTACCTGATATTCTGCTGCTCTTATTTCTGTTTTCTTAGAGATTTAAGGAAAGCCTCCACAGAGTCACTGAAGTTATTATTAAACCTCAGCATAGCTGGGCTAAGAAAATACTGTAAGCATGAGTCATGAGGTCTCATGCAAAGATTACAGCATTACAACACCGTGCCTTCCCTGCAAGACCTCCTCAGCTGCCTATCAGATATTTACTTGAAGAAGAATGCATTGAAGAAGGAAGGAAAACAGGCACCACACAATCTAATTTCTTCCATGATCCCGCAATGCTATTACCACATGGGAGATTCTGCAGGAAAACAGCAGCGAGAGGTCTGAACGAGACTATCCCGAGGAGCAGTGGGAGGTTTCCCTGCCTGCTCTGCAACCACATCTCCCTGGCCCTCTGCCCTCCTTACCTGCTTTGCAACTGCAGCTCCCTGGCCCTTTGCCTGAGGGTTCTTTTTAGGTCTTCTGCCAAGCATGTTGGTTCATGAATTTCAGAGGGCTGTATAGGACTGAGAGCACACGGAACTTAAAGTCAGAGCCCTGTCCGTGCCAAGGCAAAGCCCGCCGGATGGAGGCGGGCGGCGCGACCCCGCCGCTTCCCCCGGCCGTCCCTCACAGCGCTCCCCGCCGTGAGGGCAGCGGGGGCAGCGCCGCGGGACGCGCTCCGCGGGGCCCAGGGAGCCCGGCCCGGCCGCGCCCGCGCTCCGCCCAGGGAGAGACCGCGGGGGCGATGGGTCGGGAACCGCGCGAAGAACCGCGGAGGGGCCGCCCGGAGAGAGCCCGGCCCCGGCTCACCTCGGCTCCCGCCCGTGCGGCCGCAGCTCCGCCCGGCGCGCTCGGGGTGGGCCCGCCCGCGGCGGCTGCGCGGAGGGGCGGGCCCGGCCCGGAGCCACGGCCCCCGGGCTCCGTCCGAGCTGCCCCTGCACACAGCCCCGGCACCGGGCGGCTGCTGAGCGGCCGTGCTTGATAGCCATCCGTCAGACAAAGGAGGTGGGTATTTGAGTGGCACAATTCGTGTTCGAGGTATTGTTACAGTCTCCTCCATTCCAACATCGAGCCTGCCTTGCAAACTGGAAGTTCCTTTTAATTATGTTGGATTGCAAACTGGAAGTTCCTTTTAATTATGGTAGTAGGAAAAGTTTAAGCACATTTTAAGAATGCCTTTCATTGGGTATAAAAGTCAAAGTGGAAAATCTACAGAATGCTGAAGACACCATGAGCCTTAAAACACCAGTGATGCAAATAATCTTCAAATAATCCATCCCAAGTTCATGCACCTCAATTAAAAGGGGACCAGCTACCAGCACTTAAAAATACTTCTAAAAACAAATAGTTTGAAATACTTTAAATGCTTAGAAATGAATTCTTTATTATTAAGAGTGCTTTCACACATCAAACAAGTAAGCAAAGCCTTATAAAAAAATACATTTCACTATTTCCATTTTATCAATAATTAAAAAAAATAAAATAGATGGTATTTAAAATATTTATACATATTAAAAGCAATAAAATCTCTTTTGCTTTATTCCTCCCTGAGTGCATACATGACATCATCCTGGCTGAGGTTCAGTCGCACCCTCATGTGCAGGTATTTACTGCTGGCCTCCACCAGCAAGAGCCTGCAGGCACCCAGTCTTGAACAAATTGCCATGATTTCTGACACCGTGGGGCTCTGCAGGCCTTCCACCCTGCACAAGGCCACGCAGTGGTGGTAGATCTGTTGAAAAAGAGAAAAAGGACACAAGTTATCTTTACTGCCTGCTGCAACTGAGTGACAAGGTGACACAGTGAGAAGCTGCCTTTCCCCCACATCCATGGGAGGGGAGATAAAATAGCTCCAGCCTGTTTAGATGCTGTAATTGTCTATAAAAATGTTTAGAACTACATATTTCTGTAAGTATTAACATTTAGCTTCCACACTACTCGTGACTACTCCAGGGTCTTCACAGCTCTGCTGGCACCCAGTATTTTATGGGTCTACTTAAAAAAACAAAGCCAGCAACATATCTGCCTCTGTGAAGAAAAACGATGCAAAAGTTGGATTCAACTTTCAGTTGATTTCCTCCTTGGATTGTTGCCTGATCATTTCTGTTTCTCCTTGATTCTTCCTGTTATAAAGCAGGTTAGGGTAGAAGAATGAGATCTTTTAACATGCAGGCAAAAAAAAAATAAAACCACCTTGAGATCCAGATCACTGGTGTCAGTAACAAAAAAACCCCATACCTGTTGAACTGTCGCCTCCTCAACTCCTGCCCTGCGAAACTCTGCCAAAATTGCTTTCAAGAAAATTTGTTCACGCAAAGAAGCATTCCTGAGTCAAAAAACAAAACAGACAAAAATCCATTCGTGAAGTTCAGAACCAATGAAACATCAGGAGGAAGTCTGGAAGGGGAATTGCTTGGGAGCTACATATTTAAAAGCAGGGTGGGCAGTTTATATCACAAGTGGCCATTGTATCACAGCCTGCAACTCTGGCATCATAATCATTGTGAAAAACTAGTGCTGTGAAAGGGACACAAAAGTAAAGGAAGTATTTTTACCTGATTGCATTGACATATGGTGATGAGAACATTTCATCTATGGCTTCAGTCACGTGGGCCATCCTGACAAGCTCCGGGGTTCTCTTGTGCCTGGCGAACTCGCAGATCTCCGTGGCCCTTCTGCAGATATCCAGGCACCGCCGGGCATCCCCGGACAGCGCTGCCACCTGCAAGGGAATGTGACACATTGGTGACAACATTTCCAAACAGCTGGGGACAGAGTTTAGCAAGAATCAACAGACAAAGCAACCCTGAGCACCCAGTGGGAGAGCAACGCATCTCTGGACTATCTTACTACAATGGCAGATTCCGAACAACAAAGCTTACTGACCAAAACCAAGAGAAGCAGCTCTCCGCATCTCCCACACCCCCACCCTGATCTGGTCATCATAAATTCAAAGCTGAACTTTTTACTGTAACACAGAAGTCAGAGGTTTAAAAAAAATTAAAGGTGAGTAGTTCAACACCAAAAGCTTTCAGAAGTATCAGTTTAATTATCAGTGAAGACCTTTAACATAATCCAGGCTCATGCAAAAGGAAAAAAAAAGTGGAGGGGGGGTGGCCATGACACCAAAAACCTCAGTTTTTCTATACTCATTTAAATACTGATTTTAAGAGTACACTAATAATTTTAGAAGGTCTCAAAGAAATATTCAGGATTGTTGATCTACTGTTAGAAGTGCCTGAAAATTTTTAGGTGTCTGAAATTTCTGAAACTGAATACTTGTTAAAACCCCAATTGTGCTTTACAGTTTTAATAAAGCTATGAACATTCAACACATATT
This sequence comes from Pyrgilauda ruficollis, assembly GCF_017590135.1. Classification (NCBI taxonomy): domain Eukaryota; kingdom Metazoa; phylum Chordata; class Aves; order Passeriformes; family Passeridae; genus Pyrgilauda; species Pyrgilauda ruficollis. The sequence continues at coordinate 13,875,699 of NW_024527710.1, forward strand.
GTACTGGCATAGTTTTCCCAGCAGATGCTGGTAATATACAAAAACCCTAGAACTCAGCTGGGGCCAAGAATGAGAAACCCTGTAGAAAATCTAATTGCAAGGTATATTTCTGTATTTCTGAAGAAAACTCATACTAGAAAAACACTGCAATTATTCCCTCTGCAAACCCTCACTATTATTCTTACAGAGAGGTGGTTCCTTCACAACAAAACACAGGCTTGTATTTACTTCTGACATATTTATGAGCACTCTTTTTTTAATTCTACAATGATCTAGGATGTTTTGACATAATTTTAATAGATTACTTTAATATAGAGCTGCTAATTTAACACATTAGCAGTGCATATATCTCAATTTGAGAAGCTACTGATCCCCAATGCATTACTTATGTTTTGTACAACTGAGTATTAAGACTTGGAAACAAGAACATGTATTATTTATTATGACAGGGCACTGAACATCTTGAGAAATAAAATTTATAAGGCTATTTCCACTGCCACTGGCATGTTATCTTTTTCAGGATTCTCCAATGACTCACATTATGCTAAACAGTGGAGACAGTTGACATCTCATCATCACGACTCTTGTCATGCCTTCAGCTCCTGGAATATGCTGCTGCCTTCTCAGAGTAGGTGGAAAAAGCAAGGACACTGCTCTAGCAATGTCTTCTGAGAAAACACCCTGGATAATGTATGACCTAATTGTGCCCCAGTACTTGCCTCCAATACAGAACACAACCACAGAACCAGGCCTAACAGCTGCTACAAAACCCTCCCTGCTGTCCCCACACTTTTCACCTGGTGCAACATGAAGGACATTTATCTGCTCTGTACTCACCTTTCTGGAAACCAACTGAACTGCATCCTCTTCGAATGCCTTCACACCCTTCAGTCTGGATGAAACGATTTGCTGTAACTGTTTGTAGGTGTAGGGCTGAAAGGACATTCTGGTGAGGCCCTACAACAAATGACAACACAGTGAGAAGTGTTTGTGGGACTGGAAAACTCTCAACTGCTGAAGCATGGCCTGTGTGGCTACTTTTACTTTTCCTGAAAGGAGCAATTAGTTTTTCACATCCTTTCCCTCCAAGTGACACACTTTAATCAATCACATTTGTGAAACAAATGTACAAATCCACAAAACTGTGACTCAGTGAGGACCACTGGTTGAATCTCCCCACTGAAAGGCCCAAGGAGCAAGTGAAATTGTTATCAGAATTCAGATTTCTCTTATAAAAACTTTTAAACAAATGAGAGCTCCCCAATACAAAAATATCTGGATTACATCTATCTACATGTTATTTTTTTAATACAGTAAGAGCAGCAGCTGTGGAAAAATATTAATGTCTCCTTTAGCTAATCTGTATATGTGTGTGTTGACTTCAAGTTAGCCATCAGCCAAGGATTAAAACCCTCTTCTGGCTCAAGCCAATAAGAACAGCCCTCAGATGAGGACAATCTATGTTACAGATGGTGCACTGCCTTTCATCCTACAGGAGACCTGAGTTTTCAATTTCTTATGCAAAACTTCTCTTGTGACTATATGGACTCAGCTGATCTGCAGTGGGCTTAGTGGGTGGGGGAAAGCAATTCACACCCTGTGGAGCTGTTTTTGAGTCATGGAAGGATAGAGGCACAGAGCACTGTTTTTGCAAATCACTTTTCAGAGCCGTGGTGAGATGACCTAGGAAAATATCTTCAAAACAAGTGGAGAGTGTATCCAATTTTCTTTGTTGGATACCTTTATATAATCTACCAACTGATGATGGCAAACAGAGAAGTAAATAGGTGCCTGGAATGAAAGGGGAAAGAGGAAGGGAAACCAGAAGAGAATTCTTCTGAACTCCAGAATAAGCAGCTTAACCATGAAGCACAGCATTTGATTATCCAGCTCTTAACATATTTTAAAAGGCATCCATATATTTATTTCATTCTTACAAGAACATAGTGTACATACACAGCATAATACCTGATTAGCAAACAGGCTCCTGAACTTAGATTTATATGCTCATTATCAGTCCTCTGGAGAGGGAATTATATAAAAACATTGTTCAGCTTCTGATATAACCAATCCTACTTTTCTCCTGGATTGCTTTTGACTGCATCCAGTATTGAATCTGTTCTCCTTTTATGGCATAGCAACAGAACTGCTAGAACATACCAGCCTGCTTGCTACTCTGTTCATCATGATCCTCTCTGGCAGGTCCATGGTGTTGGCAATGGCCAGGATGATTAGCTTGGAGTGCTTTTGGGTTGGCCAGTCAAATAAATTGTACATCACGTTCTGCTTCCGGGTCCACAGCAGATCAAGCTGCAGAGATAAAAAGATAAGAATCAGACTGGAAAAAGGAATGGCCTCTTATTTACAATACCTGATGAGGGTTTGAGAATCAGCTCTTCCACAGAAGATTTCTCACATGATTTTGAACAAGCTGTCCCTGTTGCCTTTCCTTTATCCATCTAATAATAGGACTGCATTTGCTGAATTAGGGCTCTAGTCTCTTTTGGAAAAGCACAGACCTACTGGATGCTTGAACAGTAAATGTTAAACAGCTGGAGTTTTAAAACACTACTGTGATACTAATACTACATCTAACAAGATTCAAAGACCCTCCAAGTGAGATCTTGAATTAGCTTACAGCAAAAATAAGAGGGCATATCATTATTACTGAACATAGCACATTAAAGGTTTTTCAAAATTGGGTGTGACTTATTTCTCTGTGAGTTTTCCCACTGGAAAAGCAGCAGCTTCCACACAAAATACAACTGAATCCCCTGATATTTAGAATTGACAACTTATTCTGGAATAACAAAATATAAAACCAATACGAAATCCAAGGCAGAGAACAACATGGCAACAGGATACTCAGCCTTTTTAGGAAACTGAATTTAAATAGGTAAGAGGAACTATTTGTGTCTCCTCTCTCCTAAGTCTATTCCTGTTATATCACATGTGATACACTCAAAGCATGCATAATATTCCATCCACCAAAAACTCACTTCTTACAATCCTTTGAGGAAAGTAAACAAAGGATTCTTTGTCTCACCTCATCCACTACCAGCACTGTGGTCTTCCTCTTTGGTCCAGGTGTACTGAACAGCTTTGCCAACAGCACTGCAGCATGGGTTGCTGTCACCTTCTGACCTGTCAAGAACTGCACAAGGATTGAATAAACATTGCAGGTTAATCACACCAAACCCCTGGAAATACAAAGTTTGACACCATTCAATTTTGTCTTTCCTTAATAATCAACACCAACCACCTGATAGTTATTTTCCAAGGGGGAGTAAAAAAGAGAAAGTAGCTCATAAGACACTCTGGTCTACCAAGAACTACCCATAAAGGAGAAGAGAAACAAAAAAATTGCATAGCTAAAAAGAAAGGCCCACAGAATTCTCTTAGAATCACAAAGAAATCCTGAACCCACCCAGTCTAGAGGGCTCTAAACCCAGCATATCTCTAGGGTACCTCTGAATACACCTACTGAAAACCTAAGTCAGCTGAGAAGAATAGCCTGACTTGAGTAATCTTGGACTGCTATTAAAATTCTAATGAATCATCAGCAGGATCTATAATTAAATTTATTCAACTGTGAACTAAAAAAAATATCTGCAATACCTTTTGCAACTATGTGGCAGAACAGATCAGCTGACTGTATATTACCTCTTCCCTTGCAAGTCCAAAGATACCCAGAAATCAAAGCATGACATTTTAAAATTACACTGCAGATGCTGAATCAATTGTTCATCATAGTGCAAAGTCCAGCAATAAAGCCAAATGGAGACTGCATTTGAAAACTGTATTTCTTTTCTAAAATATCTTATAAATCTAAGATTTGATAATTACTAAACAAGCCAGAGCACAAGACTAATGTATAACCTCTACTTGTTTCATGTTGCCAATTCAGTCAGGACAGTCCAAATCAGTCACAGAAAGGAGTTGAATCCCAGAGAACCCTGATTCTACAGCTCTGGAGCTGAGTATCCAATATACCACAGAGCTGAGCTGCTGTGGTGGAAATGGACTCTTACTCTACCCAGGTATTTAACCTTATCTCTTTTATCTGTCCAGGGCTTCCAGTCCCTGTCCCAGCTCTGAACTTTCCTACACCAGTGAGGTAACTGCAGAAGTGAAGCTTCAGAATTTGCTTCAGTCATGCAAAGAAACATCAGCAAACTGGATCTCAACCTGCAGCAATCAGGAGAGCAGCAGCAGCCTAGCTCTTATTAAGGGTTCTTTGACAGTAGCTGAGGCAGAAGGAATTGGAGAAGTACATGGTTCATGTGACTTTGTACTCCCCTAAAGGATATTTCACTGGGCTGCCTTAGAGTTCACGACTAAGGGGCAACAGTAGGGGGCAACAGATTGTACTTCCAAAGGCCTATTCTTTATTCATTTTTAGATTTTATACTGAATGGGATAGGAACAAAGGATGTTAAAATACATTCACACTACCATGAAATAAGGTAATTGTCAGGAAGCCTCTCACTACACTAAAGAAACACAGAGGCCTGGCCTCAGCAAATCCCTCAGCAAGACACTGTCTAAGCTGGTTTGAGGAAAGGATGCAAATATGCAAATTTAACTCCCAGCTATGAGGACTGGGACACTAGAACACTAATGTATGCCACTCCCTGCTCAGAAAGATGATGTCAAACTTAAATAAATGGAGCAGAAGTTTATATGAAAATGGAACAGATGCTTCAGGAAACCATTTAGTTTCCAGGTCACTGGTTTAAAGTTAGCCTAGACGGAGAAAGCTTTTGAGCAGTTACTGTCTAATGCCAACTGGGTGATCTTAATCCAGTCCTCAGAAGATTAATTCCACCCATACAACACAAGCAGAGTCAGCAGTCCCAGATGGATACTGCAGACTGGTTTGTCATGGATATCAGAAATACACTTTGTTGACAGAGATGGCCTCTCTTTAGCTGAATTACTATTATGACTGACCAATTAACCATTAAGACCCCCTCAGTAATTATTCTACTGCTACACTGACTTTCAGAGTTGTCACCTTTGTAGCTGTTAAAGCCGATGTGCAGAAAAAGTTACACCACAGGAAAATATAAAAAGCTGGTTTAGATTTTTTTTTTTTAGATGAGTAGATGCAATAAACCAGGCTATTTCTCAGCCACTACCCTTATGCAACAGAAAGCAAAACAATTCAAGAAGTTGGCTAAGGCCTTAAGTTAATTATTTTCTAACCTGCTCAAAGATAAAAGCACACAGTCTCTTGGAGGGACTGGGAAGTACTGATAAGTGCCTTGGACACTGTAACATATTAAGGATGTGATGGGAAAGTGCAACATCTGTTCTTTCAAACCCAGGAACCACTGAAAACGTTTTACTTACCTCTAATATCTGCACATAGGCTTGGTGAGGGTCTGTCAGCTTCATGCCATTGATCTCCACAAACTGGAATGGTGGCAGTTCCTCATTTTCTGCAGCTTGCTGAAGACACCGAATTACTTCATGAACAGTTGCAGTTTTACCTGTTCCAGGCACTCCAGAAATGTACATGCACCTGCAAAAGGAGAGCACCTCTTCAGCAGCCTGAGCAAAATGGTAACACTCTTGGGATTAATGAGCTGGAATTCCTGACCTCTGACACCAGTCTTGAATACTGACTCTTCAGGCAAATGCCTGCATCTTACTTTATTTGCAAGCTGGGACACATAGCACTATGGAGAATTATGAGGATTTTTATTATTACTGAAGCAATTAATAACCTAAAACATTTTATAAATGTAATTTGCCTTAAAAAAAAAAACCTAGTTTTCCAGACTTCTAAAACTGACCAGCTATAATCTGGTCTTTAATTGGAATCTGTAGAATATTATTATTATTATTTTGCACACAACACCGCTTAAGGAAGAAAAATACCAGGAAAATTGAATGAGGAACTTTAAAAGATGATAACTTTTCAAATATAAGTAATAAATATAAAGTAAAAATATATAATTTGACTGCTGGTATGCCATAAGCAGATGTGATCTTGGCCACAGTCTTGCCAAACTCACCCTCCTGTGCCATCAATAAGTTTGCTTTCCACAAAGTTATAGATATCCTGGAATTCTTCCTCACGACAAGGCAGAGATTCTGGGACAGCAGAAACATGCAGCCTTTGAATTAAAAAAGAAAAAGAAAATTAAAATTGCTCTTCTCTCTGAAGAGCTGATGCAAACAAACAGGCAGATGCTCACCTTCCTCCCATGTGCAGTTTTTCAAATCTCTCTTATATACTTTTAAGTCTGAGCATCAATGTCAAGTATCCCAAAAGAAACAGCCTAGTCTCTCTCTATGTGCTTTTAATTTATGCAGCAATAAAGATCCACCTATTTTAATTCACAAACTGTTTGTAAGTCCGTGCAAAGTAGGCTAAAACAGGAGAGGCTGCTTATAGGAAACAGAACTAAAATCCAGTTTGAAAGAGAGTCAGTCCTGAATGCCTTTTTTTCCCGCTGTGAAGACCTACAGTGATACCTGTAAAGCTTTTTCATGCACCAAGAAGGGACAAATATTGTACCTTTACAATCTAAAGCTAATCAGAGAGGATGCTTGGTTTCCTAATGCTGCACAGAATAAAGACAACTGATTCTGAAGAACTTAGCATGGACTGGTTAAAATAACTTGAAATTGCTAAAGTAGTATTGTAAATACTACCATTATTTGTCAATCTAATATTGTACTGTAACTTATTAAATACTCTTCTTGGATCAGAACACCATGCATTTTTACCTATTTTATTCTAAATGGTAAAGATGACGTTCCTCATTTCAGCACAGCCTACTGTTCTGCACACCTAATGCAAAATCAAGATGATTTTCCTGAGCACAGGTTACCTTAGTCTGGCTTCTTCCAGCACACTGGCTGGTTCCTGGGCTGCCTGGACGCGCCTGGGAATTTCTGGAGTTGCGTTCCGGGGTGTCCGGGGTGTTCTGGGTGTTCCCTGTAAAGGCTGCAAAGAGAATTTACAACCTCAAGCAGATTTTCTACAAACAGCAATTTCTGTTGGGAACAAATCATTGATGTGAGTTTCCCAAACATTACTTATGCCAGAGCACAAGATGAACTGAGAAGAAGTATTTACACAGGGAATTACCAGCAAGCCTTATGGTGTTTTCTTCCTAAGAGAAAAAGGAAACTGCAAAGGGGGTGGTGACAATTACACCTTTTAACTGTCTGAAGAATTTTTGAGTTGTTAGTCCTTTTCTGAAGTGCTACATAACAAGAATGATCTGGTTCTTAAGAAACAGCATTCAAGCCAGTAATTTCCCTGTTTAGGCTACAGTTTTCTGATCAATACTGTAAGAATATTGACAACATGCAAACCGTTTATATATTTTCATAACCTACTCATATCAAAGATTAAATTAATCCAGATAATGCTTCACTAAAAGCTAAGGGATTCAGATACTTTACTCTGCTACACAGGCATCAAGCATTCAAATAACTGGCTCAGAAATAATAAAAATAGCTCTTCTATGTGGAACCTTACATTTTCCTTCGGTGTCTTTGCAGGAGTATGGACTGCTGACTTCCTTGAAGATTTTGGGGTGCTGAATATTTTGCTAGATTTAGGGGTTTTTTCTGGTGTATAGGGCACATCATCATCATCATCCTCCTCCTCCTCGCTACTTGAAGAGTAGGAACTGTCAGAGCCAGATGAAGAATCTTCCTCGCCCAACATGCTATGAGAAACAGAAATTATTTGAACTTTAAAAAAAATCCATACTAGTCTACACATAACAGAGCAACATTTGTACACTTTCAGCTTTTTCTGTAGTTCTTGTAATCAGCAAGCCAAAACATTTTCTCCTTCAGCTGCTAATGTTCCATGGCTTTTTAACAGACTGGTTTAAGGGAAGTCAGTTTTCTGAAGAACACCATGAGTCACCTTTATGTTTCTGAACACAAACCAGTTTTTACTCAAGCTGCAATTAAGCTGTGCTTCTAGAACCATTTGCTTTTCAATGTTAAGCCAGACAAGCTCTCAAGGCTTCAAGCTCTCAAGGCCTGCAGCTCTCAACAGCAATGTGAACAGGAGATCATGGCTGCAGGGTTTACCTGATCTGCTCTGCAATGAGAGCACTGGTTTTCTGTGCACACGTCCTGCTAGAACGAGGGGTCAGCACAGGGATCTCGCTGCTCGGTTTCTGACATCCAACTAAACTGGAAAGAAAGAAAACAAAGCTGGTTGTATTCCCTCTCTTTGCATCACACTTGCAAAGACACAGAGAAGGCTTTCAAACTTCAGGCTCAATTGTTACCACTGTCCTTCCAGCATGAATTCTTATTTGTTATTTACAGATTGGCTATGGCATGGATGCTGGCAGCACAATTTCCCCCCTCTTGCACTGTGTCTTCAATATATCTTTGCAAAGGAAAACAAAATATTTGCTGTATTTTGCACTGCCAAACTGAAGGGACAGGGGCTCAGAACAGCAGTGGTTTTATTTTATTGAGAAGTGGGGGTTTTTGCCTATTTTTTTTTTCTGAAGAGAAAGAGAAGAAAAAAATTATTTTCTTTGGGTGTATCTTAGATTTGCCCTTTGGAATGCATTTTTCTCTTTGTGTTTTGATATTTCTTGGTTGTCTTCCTGGGTCCTTCTTCATCCCTGCCACTGAAATATTTTACTGTTACTACACAACTTCCCTATGGGTTCAAAGTACAAAATGAGATGAATTACAGTTGCTTTTATTACTTGTTGACAGTTCTTGGAAGTTTTTTAAGATCTCTAAATACTACTGAAATGCCACTACTTTATCACTGAAAGGTAAACATTTTTATGCCATCTATAATTAGTGACAAAAAGAAAGGTGGAAATTCCATTGTTGCACCCACATTTTTACTCTTGGAAAGGAGGAGAAGGACTGGTTTCTGGTTTCTTGCAACATTTTGCACAAGAAAGTCTGTTCCATTCTTCTCCTCCCCCACTTTATGCCATTTTTAAAGACTGTGTGAAGATATACTTGTATAGTTGCGCTTTTTGGGCTTTCATTTCTTTACTACATAAAAATTAACATGGAAGTATACATACAATTCTCATGAAGAATCTCCTGAGGCAAATCAAACCACTTTCTACAGTCCAGCATCCCCCAACACTTGTCACAAGTCAGGCACATCTGAGCCTTGATTGTGGAGTGCAGGGAAATGGATTTTCATCCACGTTGATGGGTACAATCATCACGAGAACAACCAGCAACATGGCTTCAGTGTCCTTTCATATCATCCTACCATTCCCATTTCCAACATCATCTCTCTGTTCTTGGAACCATGAACTGCTTTTCCATCTGGAAAGTCAAGCGCTCTTTTGATCTCCCTGATCATTCATTCACCTCCAAGTAACATTTCCTAATTCTTCATCACAGTGCACTTGTCACTGCTGAGGCTCTCCCCCTTCTCTCCTTGCTCTCAACAGGCAAAACACGGCACACACAGAGACTTCACCTGCATTTCTCTCCAGAAGTCTTCCATAAATGTGTTTTAAGAGAGCTTCATATGAATAGAAATCCCATACAAAAACAATGATAAAAATGCTGTCACTTACGATAACAGAAGGTCATCTTTCTCATGAAGATTCCTGTCCTTTTCAGTGAAATCTTTGACCTTAGTGTAGGGGGACAATCGTAGGGTGTCACTGGACCTCTGACGGTGCTCTGTAGCCTCAGGTGTTGGCTTGGATTTATCATTGCTGCAGGGGATCTTTGGTGGTGAGCCTAAAATTTCACTTGTGAATTTCACTTTTCTTTTAGGGGCTGATGGTTCTAATGGTGCTATGGCATCACAGTCATCATCCAAAAGACCCAAAACTTCACATCCCAGCAGCCTGCCTTTGGATCTTGTGGGACCTAGAAAGGAAAAGCAAAATGAACTTTTGTCAGGCTTCAATATGGCTGGTTGGGTTAACTTTCAGAAGACACGGAACAGCTGGCTGTTGTTTAAATGAAAGCAAATGAACACTCCAGGGACAAGGAACTGGATCACTAGAAGGCACTTCCTCTAAAAAATTACTAAACAGAAGGAAGATAAACAGATTTTTTTCAGTTTTCTAACCCACCTCCATCATTTACAACTTTAGTTAGGCTCCATGCTGAAAATACGTTTGCACATTACACAGAATCAAATGTGCTTATTCAACCAGCTCAATGTAAACATTTCAGTACACAATTAGTCAGAAGATTAAAGAAAGTGGGACATTCTGAGGTCAACTGAGGCTGATTGGTAGCATTTCAGTCAACAAGCACTTTATAATTTAGATTTATCAGACACAAACAAAGCATTTGCAGTAGCAGTAGAGTGCTTGAAACAAAAGACAAGACAAACAAGTGATGTGCAAGGCTTGGGCTGATCCCAAAGCCTGAACAAGGCAGTTAAAAATATTGATATTGAACGTTACAATAGTTTGAACTGGCCAAAAGGGAGGAGCACAAAGCATACAGAGAACTACTGAATGGACAGAATATTGCCATATACATACTGTTTAACTCCAGCTTCTTCCTTGCTGTTGGGGTTTTGATGTCATTACTAGCCACCCTTTGAGAATGCCTCCCCTTGGCAAGGGAGGACTTGGAAGTGGAATGTTTGGATTCTATTTCCATATCAGCATTTTTTGGTTTTGTGGCACTCCGAACAACACTCTCCATCTCTTTTTTCACAGGTGTAAGGATGTCTGAAGGAATAAACGCTTTTGAAGAGTTTGTGATGACACATCTTTTCTTGTTAGCTTCTTTCAGCTTGGAGAATGTGTCTGGGGACAAAACCTTAAAGCACTTCCCATCCCAAGACTGTCTGACATAGAAAGTTTGTTCCTTGTTTAGTGTAATAATAGGCAGCTCCTCACCCAAATGTAGTGGTAATACCTGCAAAAACAGGAAATATCAAAACACACATACATTAATGTTTACTGTTAATTTAGAATTCAGCTATTTTCTATTCACAGATCTTATTACTGCAACTCGTGCAATCCTTAGTTTCTAATTAACACTACAGGGCTGTTGCTGTCTCTTTCTTCCCTCGCTGTGCAGAAGGGTTGCAGTACATACCATGATGCTTTTAATAATGGTCTCTGCAGCTATATCAGTGTCATAGCCAAGAACCTGATCAAGAAACACCTCCTGGGCAGAAATCTCTCTTTTGAGCAGCTTCCGTTTGTTCTGAGGTATCTCCTCCAAACGACAGAACCACTGCACAACTGCATGCTTGTGCTGGGCACCTGCAACAAGGAGAGGAAGTCAGGGAACATCAGAATTTTATTGTGGACAGTGCCAGACTTTAGCTGAAATGCCAGCCAGGGTAGAAATCCTCCCTGGACACAGGTGAGAAAGCACCTGGCAAGAGATTGCAAGTCCCACTTTCTAAGCTAAATTAAAATGTCAGAGTTGAGAATTTTAAGGGCTAAGGTAAGACCTGCACAAGGTCTCAGTCACAAGAATACCTGGAGCCCAGCTCCAGACCAGCAGCTCCCTATCACAAACAAAGAGGTTCCTTATTGGCACAGATGTGATCTCCTCAAACCCTAACTAAAAGCAGTGGCATAAAAGGAGAAGTGAGAAACCTCAGGACGTTATTTGTAGTGCCATTGTACTTTCAGAAGCCTGAAACACTTTTTTCACTGGCTGACAAACCAGGGAATATTGCTATGAAATATCTTGTTTTTAAGGAAGTTTCATGGGTTTCGTTCCAGCATGAAAATAATATTCAACTGTGCTACAAAAAAAGTGCATTAGTAAATAAATAAGATGGAATTATGTGTATTTATGTGTATTAAAAAAGGTAAAGAAGATTAAAAACCCTCAAAGCATTAATATTACAGCACAAAAAAGAACAAAAGCTGCTCAAAAGAATCAGATATGGCCAATGAGTAGCTTCCAATTCAGACTCAGACAATTTTTGTATCACCCACCTCCCATGATTTACCTTTTCACATCTGTCTCTGTATAAACAAGTAGTTCTACAAGGGACAGAAGTAACAAGTCCCATTTATTCAACCTTGTACTTTATTGTTAAATTGCCTGATGTCTAATGAGATCAAATTTCAGGGCAGCAGTGTTCTTTCTCCATTTGGATTCTCCAATCTCTAAATAAAGCCTGAGCTCAGACTGCCTTCCTCAAGGACCACTGTTTCTAAATTACTTAAAAAGACTGTAAAAATTATAATGTGCTCAAATTTCCATTTATGTATCAAATGTAACTGAAATTAGCCATCAGTCCCAAACATTTCAGGGAGCATGTGAATACAGATGCAATGATTACCAAAACTTGATTTTCCTAATAAATTAGGCCAGTGACATACTGTTAATGCTAACTACGTCCCCATGAAAAAGGGAACTTTAAAACATTTTAAAATTTCTCACACAGAATGTAAGTTTTTAGTTCTCTTACCATCTTCATATAAACCCACGAGCTGTGCCACATAAGGCTGATCTGCATTCACCCCTTCTACTAAAATGAAGTCACCAAGCTGTATACAGGTTTCTGTTTTGGTGCTTTCTGATGCAATAAGGATCCCCCTACAAAGTGATAGACACAAAAAGATTAAGAGAATTTCATCGTCTTCACAACTCACATATCATTAAGCCTGATGTCCTGTCAACTTTACAGTTAGTTATGTCCCTTCTTGCAATGCTTACAAATTCCCTGATTAGAAGCTTTCATGTGTTGTTCAGTTAGTTAAAACTTATTCACAGATTTGATTAAATGTTTTTATTTATACACTATGCAGTTTATAATTCAAGAGATTCATGCTTTTCTTAAATACAGTGTCACAATAAAATGCTCAAAACCTTACTCATATTGTCACGGGCTGCCATGTTAACTTAAATGATGTCAGAAAGGTAAAGAAACATCTATTAAGTTTCCCTTAGCAAAAGAGAAATAAATGTTATTTACTTGTACTGGGAAATCCTCAGTTTCCTGTCTGAACTCAGGGGTTTTCCATACCAGGAGTAGATAAGTTTGCTTTGCTGCCTGGTGTTCATGATTCCCAAAGAAAAGCTAAAACAAATAAACAAATACTTTTTGATTATTATTAAAAAAAAAAAAAAAAAAGAAAAAAACAAAAGGAAAGATGGGAAGATACATAGAATTGCTCTCAATTCTTTCGGCGTACATTAAGAACGGTAGTTGATACAAAGAAACCAGCCTTCCCCAAAGCCCAGACACCCCTCCCCGAGGGATGAGGAAAAAAGGAGGATATTTAGTAGTGTCTTGTTCTTCGGTTCCTTTTCCATTCCCGCGGCTCCCCGGCCCTCACGGCCATGGCGGGGCCGCCTGCCCGCGCTGGGGACACCGAACCTCGCTGCGAGCTGCCCGAGACCGTCACCGATTCGCGATTCGCTTTCGCTCAATTCTGGTTTCGTTTTGATTTCTAATTACTTTTTTTTTTTTTTCCTCCTAAGTAAGAATTTCCTAAGTCTGGAAAGTCGGGGAAAAGCCACACACAGCCCCCAGTGCCGTTCACCGCCCCAGCCCGGCGGCACATGGCGGCTGAGGGGCCGGGCGGGACACGCCGCGGGACACCGAGGGGCTCCGGCGGCAGCACCGAGCCACCGACCCCTCACAGCCCCTCACTCAGCCCTCACACAGCCCCCGACCGGCCCGATCCCCTCACACAGCCAGTGAGGCTGGAACAGACCACAGCGGTCCCTTCGGTCCCATCTCCCCGCTCCAGCAGGGTCGTCCCAGAGGACACTGCCCAGGATCGCGTCCGGACCATTCTGGGATATCTCTAGCGAGGGCGAGTGCCCAGGCTCCCCGGGCATCTCGTCCCAGCGCGCGGTCACCTCCCGCAGCCGGAGCGCTTTGTGCCCCGAGCCCCCCTCAGGCCCCCGCTCACCGCGTCCCCTCAGCGCCGCGATGGAACTTCGCGCCAAAGCGCGAGCGGAGCCCCGCCCCCGGCGGCGCGCGCGCAGGGGGCGGGCGGAGGCGCGGCCCCGCCATGTTCGTGCCGGGCCCCGCGGAGGAGGCGCGGTGGTGGCGGCTCCGCCCCGCAGGCGGAAGCGGAAGGCGGCGCGGCCCTCACGGGAGCGGGGCCCTCACGGGAGCGGGGCCCGGCCCGGCGGGGTGAGCTCGGAGCGGCGAGCGGCGCTGCCCGGCGGCCGCCATGGCCAACCGCACGGTGAAGGACGCGCACAGCATCCACGGCACCAACCCGCAGTACCTGGTGGAGAAGATCATCCGCACGCGCATCTACGAGTCCAAGTACTGGAAGGAGGAATGCTTCGGCCTCACGGGTATGGCGGGCGGGAGGCCGGGCCGGGCCGGGCCGGGGGGAGCCCGCGCTGACGGCCCGGCCCGTCCCTCTCGCAGCCGAGCTGGTGGTGGACAAGGCCATGGAGCTGAAGTACGTGGGGGGCGTCTATGGAGGGAACATTAAACCCACGCCCTTCTTGTGCCTGACGCTGAAGATGCTGCAGATCCAGCCCGAGAAGGACATCATCGTGGAGTTCATAAAAAACGAAGATTTCAAGTAAGTTGTAGTGTGATTTTTTTTTTTTTTCCCTCTTGTTGAGGTTGTTGTACCGAGGGAAAGTGCCCACAACAGCCAGGGAAACCTCAGTGCAGGGTTTGGCTTTCAGTGTGCCCTGACAAACTGGGCTTGCTCAAAACCAAGCTTTTCTTCTTGCTTTTAAGACTGCTCCCCTTGTCACCTGGCCTGTTGGAAGGGCTCATCTTTGTGGCATGTGCTCTCTGTGATAATAAACCTCTGCCCTGAAGTATTTGGAATGAGCTGCGTTAAGGCATTCATGTTAATCTACTTTTTCATCAGTATTTTTTCCATCTTTGTTAGTGATAATGCCCCCTTACAGATATTATGTATATAACGTGTATTATGTTTTTGATAGTATTAAGGAAGTGATGGAGCAAATCTGAATGGTTGTGTATTCTGTATTCTGGCCCATGTACTGATTTTCCTCAGAAACTTGGGGGAAAAAACTCTTTTTTTATCCAAACTGCTAAGTGTGCAGGAAGCTGAGATCCATGGAAAGGTTTCCTTTCCAGGTATGTCCGAATGCTTGGAGCACTGTACATGAGACTGACAGGCACTGCCATTGACTGCTACAAGTACCTGGAGCCGCTCTACAACGACTATCGGAAAATTAAAAGTCAGAACAGAAATGGGGGTAAACACTCTTATGTCTATTTAGCAATATAAATCTTTAAAATTGGGGCATAACCTGTTGACATAAGTTGTCTGAAGTGTTTTCATCTTTACTTTAGTCTCCAGTGTTAATTTTAGTCTTTTGAATGCTATTTTTCACCCCCAGAATTTGAGCTGATGCACGTGGATGAATTTATTGATGAGCTACTCCATGAGGAACGTGTTTGTGATATCATCCTGCCTCGACTGCAGGTTGGAAATGTAGATGGTTATGGAATTCCTGACTGCACCAAGTCCAGTAGCTGGATTGGCTGCTGGCTTGTTGTGTGAGCTGTGGTTGTCTCCTTAGGTGTTTGTTCTTATTGGGTTATGTTGAATAAAGTTGCAATTTCTTCTAGAAACGGTATGTTCTGGAAGAAGCTGAGCAACTTGAGCCTCGTGTTAGTGCTCTGGAAGAAGACATGGATGATGTAGAATCTAGTGAGGAGGAGGAAGAAGAAGATGAAAAGGTTGGTGAACTATTTGATGAGCTGTTTTGGAAAGGAGTAGTTGAAGCTGAACCCCTTTAGGACACTTCACAGTCTATGACAAATATTTGAGGGGAGGCACCAGGAGGCTGCTGGCAACTCTTACCTCCCCTCATAATGTATTTTCATATAAGCAGCTTGTGAGGACTTGGACCCTGAAGCAACTCTCAGGTTTGCCATGTTTTCCTGTCTCTTGAATTCCACAAATCTGTATCTGCTCTGTGTTAAGCTTATGTAGAACAATTGACTTATATGCATATGTAATGGAGAGAACTGAAGGTCATGATGGAAGGACCTGTGACCATCAATCAGTGCTGCTGTACTTCTTCAGAACCAACACTATGAGAAGTGGTTGCTTGGTTTCCAGTTGGCAATTTTGGGCAGCACCACTCACTCCTGAATAAGAAATACTTGGGAACGGGGAAGCTTGGCTGCCTGAATTTTGCAATATCCATTGTTCAGAAATCTTTATTGATAGCAGAAAACCTTGCTGAAACAGAACTTACAGATCTTCCCCACCTTGTTTACAGCTGGAACGGATCCCATCTCCTGACCACCGCAGAAGGGGCTACAGGGACCTGGACAAGCCCCGCAGGTCTCCGGTGGTGCGGTACCGGCGCAGCCGGAGCCGGTCCCCAAGGAGGTGAGGGGACTCTTCCTTACCAGTACTTTTACCTGTTGTACTGGAGCACAGCAGTGAAGGTGGCAGTTCATCCAGAACTCTGACACCTCCCAGTTCCTTTAGCACTTCCTGCAGTGAAGAGTAGCAGTGCACAGCCACTGTCAACCCCTCTGCCTGTTTCTCCAGTCATTCTCTAACTCTTGAACTTGCTGGCCAACTTCAGCTAAATTTGACAATACAATGAAGATGTTAAGGAGAACCAAGAGCTTTGTTTTCATGTTAAGCCAGAGGCTGCAGAGAAAATCCTATTAATTGCTCTTACTGATATCAAACCAGGAAAAATTCATCACTAAACTCTTGCTCACTGCATGTCCAGTCTAAGCAGGTCCATGTGTAGCAGTCCAAAAACACTCATGGGAAGTAAAAGCCCTGGTGTTGTTGCTGAAGGATGGGGGAAATGAAACAGCTGTTCTGCTAATGATATTTAGTGATTTTTTGCTTTTCTCCCCCAATTGCAGGCGCAGCCGCTCTCCAAAGAGAAGAAGGTACTCTTTAATTCTGTTATTTAAGTGAGCACTGTGCATTTGTGGTACAGCTCTCTTAGAAGCTGCCTTTCCTCAGCCCATCCCCGCGCCGGGAGCGGCATCGCAGCAAGAGCCCGAGACGGCACCGGAGCAGATCCCGGGAGAGGCGCCACAGATCGAGATCTAAATCTCCAGGTACTTCTGCCACTTGCAGAATAATTCTGGCGAGTCTTCATCAGCAGCACATCCACTGCAAGAAAAATCTGTCACCATATTAAGATGGTAGCACAGGGGTTAAATCTGGGTGATAAAACTGCTGCTCACATGAAGGCAGAGCTGGGGAACTCCTTTAATGGCTGCAAAATTGTCTTGAGTAAGTTTTCAGATACTTGCCAGGAGTTTAATGTGACTGCCTGGTTAAAGCTAGGGCTGTTCCGGCAATGTCTAGCACACTTGGTCACTAGAAGCAGATTGCATTAGCAAAACCACAAAGAATTCCAGTGGCAATGGAAATTACTACTGCCTTTTTATCCCACAGGGCATCACCGTAGTCACAGACACAGAAGTCATTCCAAATCACCTGAAAGGTAAAGGCTTAGCTGATTTCTGAAGGGCACTTTGGGAATTAAAGGATAGGTATTACAGCGTTGACTTTTTGTTTTTTCTGTTTCAGATCTAAGAAAAGTCACAAAAAAAGTCGGCGAGGGAATGAGTAACAAACAAAACCCAGCCCGCTGTTCAAGGACCTTGAGCTGCAGTCTAATGCTGTCCTGTTTGCTCCACAGGACAGCTGGCTCTCTACTGGCTGCTTTAGCAGTCCTTTTGTTTCATCATGCTCATTTTGTTCTCTTGAATTTTTTTATTAAAGGTAAGCTAAGGATACTTTTTATGTAGTTAGTTACTCATCCTTGTGATAGAATTTGAGGGTTGTTTTTTATTTGTTGAAGCCTGTAAAAACTTAATGAAGAGCAATAAAAAAAGGAAGGTTTGTCTTCAAAGGCTCCTGGCTGTTTCCTTCATAATAATCTGTTGAGATGTCCCCTGGTTGAAGCTGGCTTCATTCTCAAATTAGGGCCTTGTTTTGTTAAACTGACCCTGCAGTCAGGTGCCAAAGGAAGACTATTCAGTCACAAACACTGCAGGGCTCCCAGCCCTGGCCTCTCAGAGCTCCAGTACAGGAGAGGAAGTAAGGCTGTCACAACCCAGTGTGTTTATTAAAAGCTCACTTGACAGTGCTCTCCAACACGTGGCTGTCATTGGGTGCTTTGTAAAAATTATCCTTCAGTGTAATCTGCTGCTTCTGGTGATGCCATCAGAGAGTTCAGAAGGTTAAAACAGTACAAAGCATTGCTTAATTCTTCTGGAGTAAGAAGTGCAATATATTTAAAGACAGTACACCACTACTTTGAGCACAGTTTGTGGCCTCCCTGTGACTGGGAACAGAATTTGACACCATGATGATGTTCAGCTCTACCTTCTCTGAGTCAAGTTAGTTTTCAAAATTTAGAATAATTAAGCTCTTACTGAAGATATAATTCTCTTCCTACTATATTTGAAATCAGTTGTGTTAAGCCCTTGTGTACCACGTCTTTATTCATGGCCCTTCTTCAAGAGCAGGGACAGGCAGGTTTATCCCTGAACTCTGCAGTTAGGGCTTCAGGATTCTCATATTGCCCTGGGGAGTGCTGACAACACAAGTAAGTGTGCATAGGGAATTTATGGAAAGCCCTCTTTAAAACTGCTTCCCAGTACAGCCTAATTTTTCCACAATATTTGCATATGATTTTGCAAAGCCGATAAACAGAAAAGCAGGTGTGCTCTTCCTTCAAGGATAACACACACATGGGCTCTGAACATATGCAACAACACCATCATGGAGAAAAGCAGGTTTGGTGCTTGTAGCACTTGTTAAAACTGCTCATATTTCCAAGATTTCCACATTAAAGCCATTTCTATTGTTCCCGTTAGAGTGAGCATGCATACAAATAGAGAAGAGGAAAAAATCTTACATCCTTTTTTTGCAGTTTTATTTTTCTTTTTAAAAAGTTTTTTGGCACTACATAGTTCTGTAAAGAATAGAAGTGACAAATTTTTAAACACATGAAATCCCCTTCTAATTTTATTTTTTTTTAGAACAATATATATAAAGTCTGAAGCAACCAAAGTATGAATACAGCTAATAGAAAATAAAGAACTTAATTTTAAAAATTCTCTCTCTTTACAGTTTATCAAGATAAAACAAAACACAATTCCCCTTAAAAATAGGGTAATAAAATAGATGAAATTTGTATCACTCAGTTTTGTGATACTAGTAAAAACTATAGTTCATATCTATGTACAAATGATACAGTTTAAAAACAGTCTTAAATAATCTTGTATCTAAACATGTTGCATTAAGATTTTAAATCAGAACCTGAATTTCTTCCTCCCCTCCCCCCACCCACCCACAATCCCATCCAATTTCACTTTTTCTGTTGAATGTAATTCAGATTCAAGTGTGGGTGTCCTTGAGACAGAAGTGAGAACCGCTGGTTACTCTGCATCAGTGGACCAGCTAAAAGAAAATGGATTACAATTACTTCAGCAAATCACATATTTAACAGTGCTTGGCTATATTCAGTGTACTAATAACTTAGAAATAAAACCATTTACTAGACTGACACAAATGCTATCTCTACAGCTAACTCATTTAATGGGACAATGTAGAATTACTTTAATCCTATCTCCAAAATTCCCTAACAATCACAAACAAATTTTGTTGCATTACTTCAGTTATTTAACAAAAGTAATTTCAGAATTTTAAGTAAATTCAGTTTTCACTTGGAAACCCTGCTAGAGCCAATAGATTAGATTTTGAAAAAGGATTTGGTGGCCATATCTCTTATTTTACAGCAGGTGACCCCCCGCAGCATGGAAGCTGCATATCCTCCAAGTCAAATTTGAGCACTGTTTCTCTGGTAGTGGAGGTCTTTTTCCTACAGCCTTTCCCCATCCTGCCAGATGCTGAACACCCTCACCTTTCATAAACATCAGAGCTGAAATCAAGTCAGTCCTTTCCAGTTCCCTGATGAACTGAACCTGACCTAACTTTGCAGTCAGTGCTGCTCTGACTGTGGATGGGCTGGACAAAACCTCCTGAAGCTCCTTCCAACCTCAATTATTCTATGACCTTGCTGTTTTTTATCCATGTAAGTCATTCCACAAAGCAAGGTACAAAAGCCAAATAAAATGAATTACAACAATAATTTCTTCATAGTCTGAACACACTCATGGGCCAATCACCTTAACCTCTACTGAAGCAGAGGCAGCTGTAGGTGAGCCAGCAGCAGCGAAGAAAAAGAGGCTGGAAGTGCAACAGGCTGCACGCTGGCTCAGATTTCAGAATTTTATTTTAACCCTTCCCTCCCACAAAGATTTCCATTCACCCACAGAGGAAGCTGAAGTGCTGATTTGACTCTGGGATTCGTTATGATTCCAGGGAGCCTACGAGTGACACATGATTGCTTGGCTTTTAAAGCCTTTGAGACAGTACAGAGACATGGTGCATGAGCTGTTGATTCACATACTGGTTCTAGTACCTTGAGGGTAGAAAGGTTTGTTCGGTGGGTAGCTGGCATTTCCCTGCTGCATGTAGTTCTGAGGCATATTGTAAGGCCACGCTCCTCGGAGGAGAGGAAAATGGGTAGGGGTCCCATGGTCCCAAGGGACAGAAGGAGGGTTCATTTTACCAAACTGTCCTTGGAAACCCTGATCTATTTTTCAATTGAAAGGGAAAAGCACATTGCAAGTTGAAATAATTAAACAGTAAGTCACAAATACAATTTACATCTTAAATAACAGTTTGCAGGGGACTTAATGTGATCAGTCTGATGTGCTACTTTTTTTTTTTTAATATACATCAGTAAAAATTACCACCTAAATTACTTCATTATTCACTATAATATAATTATTGGGAAGAGAGAGGGTGAATCAACATTAAAATCAAGAGCTATGACTTCACTATTTTTATGATTTTCTCACGACGAAAAAAACATTCTGTACACTGTTCAGAACTACTGTCTGATCCCACATAAATATCCACTACTACTGACAGACTGTGACATGAAAGCTATTATCCTACTGCAAGAAGTAACTCTCAGATGTACACTGAAATTCCACTAATACTTACATGCTTAAGAAACTTGCTATCTAGATCACTGGACTGACTTAAAAAATATTTTTAGAGAGAAAAATATAAACTTTGGAAATAAATGTATAAATTGTAAAGCTACTCTATTTGCAACATTAAGGATGAGAAATCAAGCATCCAAGGAGGCAGGACCCACAACATGAGGCACAGCTCTGGAGTATGCATGAAAAAGAGTTGTATGTCTTGATACTTCTAGTGATCCTACTTCTGATCAACTGTCTACTGAAAAGAAAATTAAAGTAGCTCCTTTCAAGTCAAGGTTATGTGAGCCAGGACAAAGTTTCCTCAAACTTACTGTTGTCAAATTGTCCCATGCTTCAAACAGACAAGAGACAGCTCATCTCTACTGTGCATTCACTTTAATGGCATCTAAGCCAAAAAGGAAATAAAACTGATTCCATTTCAAAGAAGAAAATTACTATGACTGGGAACTAGGAAAAGGAGTGTGATGAGGTTGGGAATTGACGGAAGATGAGGGATGGGAAAAAAATACTGTGACTGACAGCACACGGAGAAGGAATTAGAATTTATGGAGCTTGTCTGAAAGAAGGCAGCTACTTAGTAAGGACATGTGGATTGGAAGGAGCTGCTTCAGGGAAAGACAAAGCTGGAGAAGGGGACAGATGAGAAGATCCAAAAAGGAGAGGGAGGGACAGAGCACACTGGAGACAGAAAACACATGGGTAGAAGTTCCTGTATCCTTCAGAATATATTCCCCACAAAGCTTTAAATAGAAAATCATGTATCTCCAGCATCTTAACATATGTTTGAAGCCCACTGGTGAATTATTCCTCATCCAAAACAGTAGACTCAGCTGAAAATCTACTGTTACTGACAATCACATCATTAGTACAGAGAAAAGCTAGGCAGGAGATTCAGAATTTTCATCTTAGGATGAAAAACTGCACCAGTACATTATATTATGCATTTATTTTTTTAAACATAGGAGGACTTACACACTCAGAATAAATCAGAAGACCACCACCATGATTAATGAGGTAAAGGTTAATAGTTAAATTTTAGGGGCTGCCACAGTTCATGCTGCAAAGAAAACTGAATGGGCTTTAATCATTATATACTGCTTTTTCTCAGCCTCAAACACACCAATGTACTTGGCTTTGCTATGAGGCAAGAGGCTGTTGCCCACTTGTCACAGGAGAATGTAATGTCAGGAATCAACATCAAGATTATGGAAGTTAAACATGGCAGAACAAACCACAGGAAAAAACAGAATAGGTAAGATCATACTATATTGCACTAAAGGTGAGGAGACAATATTCAACTTGCACAACTGTAATTGTGCCAATCTCTAAGTTCATGGCTGTAACCTCAGCATTTGTCTAATAAATGATGTAACGATGTGTTGATCTTAAGAGGTCTTTCTCAACCTTAATGTTTCCATGATTGCCTAAGGAATCCATTATTTGTCAGCACATTCACAGAAATGTGCGTGATTCAAACAATGATGAGCAGGTTTCTCAGTTGAATGCAGGATTTCTCATTGTTGCACAGCCATTAATGGCAGACAGGACCAATACCTAAAAGTTATGGTGACCAATTCTTATTTTTTTTCCTATGAAAATGTTATAGACAGGTGAAAGTCATGATTTGGTTTCTTAAGCATCATATTTTTATCAAACAAACTGAAAGAGTTAGCTGTTCCTGTAACACTGAACACTTGTACACAAAGTGCGAGAGGTTTGATACAACAGAGAAGAGTTACCTGAATTCCCCACAGTGCCATTGTTCACCAGTGAGTTTGGAGTCACAGGATTGTGCCAGTGTCCCTCATGAGAAGTGCTGGGGATTCCCATGGGCCTGGCAGCAGGCTGTGCAAAGATGATACTGGGATCATTCAAGCTTACACTGCTCTGGTTATTTGTGGTGCTGCTGCTGCCAGATCTCACAGAAAATGGAACATTTGTAGAATGAGGAGGGTTACCCGGTGCAGAGTGAATAACAGGCCCATGAATAGGCCAAGAAGTGTTGGGAAGCTGAATTTGGTGGTGATGGTGCATCTGAAGTAGTCCCAGGTTATGCAAGGTGGAATACTGACCTGGGGGAGATTGGGGAAAGTTAAACAAAGGCAGCTGGACCTGATGGGGTGGCTGTGCACCCTGCTGTGGCTGAGGAACGTGCTTAGACTGGGATATTGATTGTGGCTGAGTCTGGTTAATGGAGGCTGGCTGAGAGGAATTCTGTGGGAATTGCTGAGGTTGTGGAGAGTAAGATGACTGATGCGAATCAGACTGGAGGGAAAAAAAAAGTATGTATTTCTCATTAGTTCACTGGCTATTTAATGGTGTTTTCTTTAATAAGCACCCACTGTGTTAGACTATTTACAAAACAGCAAAGCACTCCCCAGCAACACCCCGAGCACTAAACCCAAGTTCCTGTTGGCTTCACTAAGTGCAGTTCAGCTGACACTGACTTTCACCAACAGATAATTTGGTCTGTTAATGTGGCACATCCCACCATCAGAAACACCATTCTGAGTGAATACTAGTCCCGAGCTCTTCATTAGACTCCTCACACACTTGTTTCTGATCTTTAATCAGTGTCTTTCATACCCTACTTATGTACAGCCCAGTATCTCATTAACTAATTGCCTTACTTCTAAATAGAGTGGTTCTTATTACTGCAGTTTTTTAAGTAATTCCAAAGTAAGCTCCTAATATTTCTTTCATTTAAAAAAAATCTGTTAAACAAGAAACGCAAATTCCAAAAACCCAGTTTCAACCTTCAGATCCTGGTGTTAGGCCATGGCTAAAGGCACAGTAACAGCAATTATTATAGCCTTTGCAGAGCTCTTACAAAGCTTTCCCTTTCACCAGCAACAGAAACAGGCATGAGGCTATTTTATCTATTTGGAATTGCAACTGAACAGAGAAGCACTTCAAGAAATGGAGTGGATGGGAAAAGAGTTACTCAGTTTATGTGCCAATACTTAATGCCAGTATCTGGATTCCCCAGTCTGGTTTTAAGCACGTAGACAAGATGCTGATGGAATAAATTCCTCCAGAGACATTCAAATGAGACAGGTACCTAAACCAGAGAGGAGAACCTCAATCTCAGATCTCATTTTCCCCCTGAGACTGACTCCTCTCTCCACAGACTACAGCAGCCAGCCAAGCTCCAAGAGCCTCAGCTGCTGTTCAGCACCTGGAGTTAAAGGTCTCTCCAGCTTGTCACTATCCCTGACTGCTCACCTGTCCATTTAAACTGGCAGTCACTTGTCTCCAATAACCAGAGTTGTCTGCAGAACTGCCCAGGCCAGAGCATCCCCTCCAGCAGCACGCTGTGTGTCTGTGCCTGGGCAAAAGCTGAAGCCCAGAAGCTGGGAATACTCCCTGCTGCTATTCCAACTGTGCCTGCATGAGTGCTTCCTATACCTTTCTACCAAACCAGGAAGAGAAGGTAAAACCTGGGATTTGAAAGGTGATCACTAGATTAACACTTTAAATGTTATAAAAATAAAGCACATGCACTGGCTACAAACATTCCTGCAAATATTAACCCAACATCATCATGCACTGCATGTGCCAGCAGCAGGACAGGAGGTATAATACACTCCAGGCTCTTGATCTTCTTCCCACTCTCCCCCTCTTACTCCACCAATATTCCCTCTTCCCATTCTTCTCCACCAATTCCTGGACAGAACATATTCACCAAGAAATCCTGGCCAAATGACAACCATGCAACACACAGAGAGTTCATGACATCCAGGTGACACAAGAATGAGCACATGATGTGTCTGCCTCTGAGTGCACCCACACATCCAGCTTCAATTCCTCAGGCAGAAATATTAGGCTCCTAAAAAATACACTCCTCTGGCATGTTCAGCCCTTCACTTGGATTAGGGCTGTATCAGTCCCTCCTTAGCAGCACACTGTAAGTCATAAAATCTCCATTACTGGAGCCAGCATTCCAATAAATGCTTGCTGATCAGTTAGCAAAGTAGCAAACTGAACAAAGAGCATTAGTGATCAGCAGCCTTGATTACTATATTTACTTACTTGCCAGCTTCATTAGCAGGCACATACTTCTCAGACTAAGAGCTTAAAATAAATTAATTTCTGCTGTACTGTCTGCTCCAAAAATATTAAATACCAGCAGTTGTATTTGCACAAATACCCTCTGCTCCCCATCTCCACTCAGAAGATGAAACATATTTTATGTAGCTCTATGGAGACTCGAAAAAATTCTAGGACAAAACTGTCAAAAATTTCCCTATTGTTCTGCTTGTGCTTCAAGTGTGCTCTGGCAGACTTTTCATTGAAGTATGACTCAGCTGTGTCTGTACATGACAGTCCCTTAAGACAGATCTCTCAAACCACAAAAAGTCATGGTTGTCACTAACCTAAGTCTCCAGCATGTTAACAATGAGCTACGCTTCATCTTCCTTAGTAACTCCAGAACACTGCCAGAATAATGAGAATTTGAAAGGCACCCTAGCTTAATCTGCCCTTTCAAAATCACAAGGTATCTCATCTCTAACTTGACTATGAGATTTCCATACTGTAAAACCATAAATGCTCTCCAAGACACAGTACATCATAAATCAAAGCTCCACTAACTGGCACAGTTCAACGTTATCATTACCAAGTCCAGAATCTGTTGAGAAAAACCACGCAAACCTGTTCCCAGCATGGCTGGTTTGCTGCAGCTTTGCTCCCTGCATTCCCCCTCCCAGAACTTACACATTCTGATGACTGCCTGGTGCGCAGGGGTCGCTCCACCTGCTGCTGGCCCACAGCCACCAGCTGGGAATTTACCATGCTCCGGACCAGCTGCGTGCCTGATCAAGGAACACAAGTGTTAATAAACCCACAGGGTGATGGAATAATGAGCAGAACTGGCAGTCAGCAATACCTTAACTCCCATGTGACACAGGGGAGGTAAATCACTTTCACCTCTCCTCTAAGTGGAAATTTTTCCCTCTACTGGCAGCAGACAACTTTAACAGGTATAGGAGCTAAACACAAAGTCTATTTTTGAATAAAACAAAGTCTAGCAGGAACAAGGCTCACATTGCCATCAGGCTGGAGCTCTGCTTTATATAGGTTTCCATATTACTGCTCTAAGCAGTGGCATTTTAAATAGCAATAGTGACAGCAGAAACTTCTGGGCAAAGAAAGTAAGCTAAAAAAAAGACTAAAGGATAACAGAACACAGAAGCATGGTTCTTCTGAAGTTCACTTATGAATGCTTCCTCTATTTTTTCAACTACCACAGGCACCCAAGGGCCTAATTTGAATGAGTTTGCAATTAATCTTCTCTAAGTACTATGAGTAATTTGAAAGCTGGATTTAGCCTAATTCATCTGTATGCTTTTTTTGAAGTGTCACTAAAAGAGTGCTGATTTTTGCTGAAAATACATTTACTTACCTCTCAGAGCTGATGGAGGGTTAGCTAACATTTGAGAAACATTTGGAAGAGGAAATGCATTCAATTATTATTATTATTACTATTGTTACTATTGTTACTATTATTACATATACTACTTTGAAATGCACCAATTGTGAGTGGAAGACAAATAATGCAATACTCTGAAGTACACTGTATTTTACTGCTGAGTACATTTTTACCACCCATACAAAGACTCTACTTCAGGAGACATTACTCCCCTTGCAGAAAAGCAACACAGACTAAAAGCTGTATTTTCAGCTTTCAGTGATTGAAACATTACCTGCAGGATTATTTTTTGAAGATAATTACCAAGTCTTTACAGAAACCTAGAGAAAAGGGATCTCAGAGCTTTCAAATTATCCTAACACATAAACTAACTTACCTGGCACACTGTTATTTCTCTGACGGGTTTGTTTGAATTCAGGACAATCTCTCCTAACATGACCCACATCCCCACAGATGAAACACCTTTTCTCTCTTGTTTCTCTGTCATCTTCTTTCACCTCTTTTTCATCATCTTTCTCGTTCTCCTTTTTCTTCAACCTGAACAATAATTTTTATTAGCAATATCACAAAACCACACACAAACACATAATCTCTGTAGAGCTGCTGTGCTGGGAATGGTTACATAACCAACAGCTGTATCAGAATACAAATATCTCTAACACTTTCAGATTCTGGGCTGGTTAACAGCCTGTATACACTTAATGAAGTTAGAAGCTCCCCAGGCTTGTCCAAAAGCTGTCTGACTGTATCAGGGCAGAACTATGTCTGCAGTTAAGCAGGCTTAGCCTGCCAGGTAGCTGGGGAGCAGTTCTATGCAGCAATCCCACTGAGTCAGAATATACCCAAAACAAGTGAGCTGCACCTCCTTCATCCAATCTGCCCCTCACTGGACAGGGCACATTTCTCTGTCATTGTCTGAGCCCAGATGGGATGTGCAACAAAGCACTGAGGCTCTTTCAAACACTCAGTTCCAAAACAGCAGGAGAACTAGTGATCAGGAACCAAGACAAGAAGTAAAGGTCTTTTTCCACAAGGTATCTGCAGGACTGTTAAATAATAATATTGTTATGTGAGCTGTATATACAATCTGAGAGAGATTCTGTGTGGCTGTGCTGTAGTAGCAGTTTGTGTGAAGAGCAGATCACAACTTTTCCTGAGGCAGATATAGGGAAAGAGGTGATGGAATTCCATCTGCTTGTAGTACAGAGAGCATCTGAAAGAAATAGTCCACCTGTGACCACAGGGTTCCAGTGCACTTTCATGTATCTTGAATACTGTTGACTGAACAAAAGGCTGTAAATAAAGATTTTGTAGCAGGAAGAGAGCAAGAATCCTTTGAAGAATTATGGAGCACACAATTGAACATAAGGAGCAGATGACAGATCCCAGATTTATTTGCATTCTAAGGGCTTCAACAGGTTTTAGGAGGAGTCAGACAACCTAGGCTGAGTGGGTCATTAAATAGCCAAAGCTGTAAAAAGTGAGGACTGCACATTTTCTGTCAATTCCTACTAAACTCTCTTGGAAACATTGACCTGCATGTAGCAGGGACTCCCTTTGCAAGAGTCCCGGACCCAAAATTCCTAAGAGAAATTAATGTACAAGTGCGAGATCACCAAGTGATATGGTGATCCTGTAACATCATGGCACTAATATGATGTTACAGAAATGCACCTCACCTATGTACATTTTAGTTAATCCTAGAGTTTACTAAATGGACTTTGACCTGCCTCATAGATGTACGTTATTAGATCTACAGAACAATTCAAATTCAACACTGTCCTCTGAACATGATCACTGCAGGAAATCTATTTTAATACATGATAAGATTTGCAGCCAGGTATTATGTTCTCCATCTGAATGTTTACACTACAAAGAAGATATTTTAGTGATCTAAGTTTTAAGGTAAGTTTAACTACATATTAACACACCATAGAGTGCTGATATTACTCTGTGTGCTTCCATAAACACTTCAGATTTAAATAGGTGATCAGAAACTGTTTTAAAAAAATAAAAAATAAGATGGGAAGTTGAGGATCAGATATTGAGCTTTGATTTTCTCTGCAATTTAGCAATTTTTCATTTCCATTAAATTTTCAAATATCCAAATCCCTCATGATTTAATCTCAAAGATTTCACAATAGCTTTGTGTGTTACTTACCTCCTCCTCTTTGGACAGTCTTTCATGTAGTGACCAATTTTTCCACAGACACGACAACATCTGTCATTGGGTGCCAATTCCCCATCTGTCAGCACTTTTGAGTCAAAAAAGTATTCCTATCAAAACACATCAGACAGATAAAACATATAAACCATTCACTTACAAGACTAAGGAATGAAAGTCAAACTGACAGCTTTCATCTCTTATTGCCTCCTGAATGTTACTGCTTTTGAGGTTACACCTGGTCCTTTTCTTCCCCTAGATAATGGCAGCTTTTTCAGAGATATGGAGCAGTTTGGGCTAAAAAGGGCTATTTGGTCTTAGGACAGAGGCTGAATTTGCAGAACAGCTTACCCAGGCTCCAGCCTGCTGCCCACCTTTCACCTCCCCAAAGGCTCTTCAGAGAGCAAGTTTTTTGCATATGATCTATTTTGGTATCTGAGTCACTGCTTGTGTCCTTTCCAAAGCAGCCAATGTCCCTTCCCAGATGACATGATTACATCCCTTTACACAGCACACAGCTCAGGTGGGAAACAGATGGAGCATCTGCAGACTGACCTGTATCACTCCCCTCCCCTGGAATTTGCTCAGGACAGCTGCAGTTCTGATGTGTGTCAGCACAAAGGCCCAGTTTACAGCCTCTGAGCAACAAATATTATGAAAGTACTGAAACAGAGGTATAAACTCAGGAAAAAAAAAAACATATATAAAGCAAGCAAATGGAAAAGACAAGATAGGGAAGGATGAAGGGAATTAAAAGCTTTCAAAATACTTTTTTTGAAGTATTTGAAGTACTTTAAAGATCCTTTAGAAACTCAAGTTCTGTTAAAATCCACTGGGAAAACAGTCCTCTAAACTGTTTTAGAAAATGCCTTTCTAAGTTGATCTTTACAATACTACAGTATTTTATTTGCTCATATTAAAAAAAAAATAGTTGTCACTACACATCAATGACTGGACCCTCTACCACAGTACTTTCTCCAAAATGATACTGCATGAACACATTCCTAACCCTGACTCACTATGCAAATTTTAAAGGTCAACTTGTTAAAAAAAAATCAATCATCATCCTTCTCCTTGTTTAAGCAGCAATCCTTACTATCTCCACCAAGTGGAAAACTAAACAGAATGGAACATCTCCTGGATGGAGATGGATCTGTTTGGAGATGGATCTGTTTTCTTCAGCTACATGAAGAGCCAGTAAGGTTCCTAGAGCTGTTTCTGAGTTTTACAGCCAGATTTACAGTTTTCTGCAATACATCATACAGTGGGAGATTTTATAAAAAACAAAACACAAATTAAGCTTACTTTCCCCAAACCTGCCAGTAATGCCCATCACCCATCCAACTGCTCCTCTGAATTTTATATTCCAGGAGCTAAATACTAAGCTTTACATTTAATGCAGACAAAGTATAAGTACACATATTGTGCATACCAAATGGATAAATACATGCAAGAGATTTGCACCAATTCAGTGGACAAAGAAAATGAAAAAAAACACACTACAAACTCTGAGAACTTACAGCTTCTCTTCCAACAGCTGGGTAGAATGGGGTACCAAATAATTTTCTCCCATTGATAAATGCCTTCATTATGAAATTGGTCACTATTGGAGAAATACAAAGTTATTGGAAAACGACAGAAAAGACACAACTCAGTGAACATTCATCGTCAGAAGACATTAAGAGCTTACTTTTCCTAGAGACTCCAGCACCCAAATTATGATTCAAGTCAAAAGGATCTGCACAAAGAAGGGAGATAAAAAAAATATCAGAGTTGGAAAAAATTTGCTGCAACAGAATTTTTTATTTTAATGAAGAGAATTCCATTTTAAATGCATTTGCAGAGAAGATTATAGCAAAGCAATGCTGAGAGTTTTAAAATTATGTTAGTCAACCATAATAACAGTAAGAAGAACAATTCACTGACATTTAGTAAAAGTTATGAGTCTCATCAATTTTGTGAGCTGCAGGACTTGCTAACAATGTTTCTTTTTGAAACAATGACTGTGGTTTCCTCACATAAAGATCCTGTGCAAAGAGAACAGCCTCTCAAGCAACAGAGTTTCCTACTCCTCATGAATGGACACTCAGTTCAGCAGAGTACCTTCAATGGCAATACACTTGGACGTCCACTGCTTCTCAAAGGTGGTTAACAGCTTCTTCTGCCGGATGCTGATCACGTACTCCTTGAAGTCAAACTCCTCCGTGTAGAATCGCAGCAGCCCCAGCCACAGCTCCCCAAGAGATTCAGTGTTCTTCCCAAGAGAAGGCAGACGCTTCTTCTGCATGCAGTTGAAGACAATTTATTCAGCTACAGTTACTGCAGCACTGCCTCTCCTGAAACACCTTTCTAATTACAAGTTTGTCTACTATGAATGGTTACTTTTGGTTAAAGTAATGTTAAATAACTACAGTTAAGACTAAGCCTGGACTACTTTTAAGAATAAAAAATATTTTTCCTGATTTATTTTATTTAGAAATGACCTAAAATAAACCAAGCAAAAGCAGAAACTCATTTTAGCAAAACAGAACCCATTTGGGAAGTTGCAACACTATGGATATGGAAGTTTAATTAATTAATAGAAACAATATTTTATATATTACACTGTTAAAAATTTATTACTTTTCCTGAAAAGCAAGATTTAAATTTTAGTTAGTCTTCTGGAATTAGAATATTACCAATTCTTCCATGTCATCAAAGAAAAAAGCATTCCATCCATCCACCATTCTTTGTGGAATCTGTTTGCCATCAAATATCTGCCAGAACAGAGAGTGACAGTTACTGCTCTAATTCAAAATCGCTATAAAATACTTGCAGTTCTTTTGGTAAAAAATAATATAAAAATATAACTACTTTAATTTTAACAATTACTTCTTACACAGACAGAATTTCCCATTCTGTAAAAAGTTTGAAAGACTTTTTGCATTGTTGCTGTACCTCTCAAATTATTTGGATGTTTAATTTTTACTTGTTCTTTTCAACTAAGAAAACATGACTGAATTACCTTGTCAAGGTTCCAACATCTCTCTTGCCCACAGATTCTCTAAGGAGACTTTATATGATTTCTATTACATTTTGACTTTAGCACAGCCAAGAGGAAATTCCACTGTTATTTAAATGCACTCTTGGGGTAGCAGTAAAATAAAAACCCCCAACCACTACTGAAGTATCAGATACTAAAGTATCAGCAAGAAAGTCTATGAGTCTCAACTGCAATGCTTAAGCCGAATTCCCTCTTGCACAAAGAAACCAAAAGAGGCAGAAAGGGATAATTTTCAGACATGCTTGGAAGTTCCAGAGTGTATCCAGGAAGAGGCAGATAGCTGAATAATTATATTCTCCCCACCCATACAATGGGGGTGCAAAACATTATTTTCTTAATAAAGTTTCCTGGCACATATGAAATATTTCTTTTAAGTTGCACCAAAGCATCAATTATCTTATTTTTCCCTCATCAAATAATAAAATAAACTTATTCTCTTACAGATAAAGTGTTGAGCATTATTTATTGCTGACAATAACTGGCTGAAGAAGTGGACTCACATTTCAAGAGCATCTGGTGCAGTCTCATAATTACAATTCCCTTCTCTCCATACCACCTGCCAATTTTTTTCTATCCTGTTCATCATATAAATATCATCATAAGACTAAAATCCCAAAGTAAATGTAATAGCAGAACTTAGGCACAACAGACTCCAAGGTTTGATCTAATTTTCTTGGTCAGTTTTATCTACTAAAACCAAGAGGGAGTTAAGAACCTGCTGATTAGAAGGGCCCCATATTTCATTTATCCCCTCTGATCCGAAAATCCCAGACTTCTCATATTTGGCTTGAAGAAAAAAAAAAAGTGCATCTATTTTCATAACCTCATTTTCTGAACCTACCTCCTGAAGAACTGGAATAACTGGTGGATTTCTCTGCTGCAGAAAGTACAAAACCATAAGAATATAGGCATA
Organism: Pyrgilauda ruficollis; assembly: GCF_017590135.1. Lineage (NCBI taxonomy): Eukaryota > Metazoa > Chordata > Aves > Passeriformes > Passeridae > Pyrgilauda > Pyrgilauda ruficollis. Next base: position 13,908,203 of record NW_024527710.1, read on the forward strand.
CGAAGACAGACTACCACGGGATGCATCACCAATATCGCAGCGCTGAAAAAATACATTTTAAACAAAATGCTGAATATACATTTTACTGTTCAAGACTAACAACTATGTCAGAGAGCAAACAGAAACCCCATAAGTAACAGCAAATACATTCACATCATAATTAAAAATTGTTTTATGAAGCCTGAAAAATAAATACACCCAAGAGTCAACTGCCATCTGGCAAATCCATAGCATAATTTGTCTAACATAAAAACAGAAAAGCTTTTCATAGCCAAAATATTTTAAAAAAATTTATAATGTGTCAAACTGAAAAAAAAACCCAAATCAAAACTCTCAAAACATAAATCCCAGGTTTCAATACCATAAAATTTAATTTTCCTTAACTCATGCTGCAAGAGCTGCTTCTATGATTCCTTAATATTTTGGTTCCCTCTCCCCTTTTAAAGAAATAATTCATTAACAGCAAGTATTTCCACATTGTACTGGCAGTGCAGGCCATGTGTGGCATTTTGCTAGCAAACATACACATACCTAATTAAACCATGGTGCAGCCTGCACAACACAGTGCAAAACAAACAGCCCTGACCAAGTCAGGGAGCTGGAGCCAGATGAGCTCAAGGTCCCTTCCAACCCAAGCCTTTCTGTGACTCTGATCAGTGAATTACCTTACTATGCTTGAGTATCTCATTACAGTATAACCCTTCCACAGCACCTGCTTCTAAGCTATCCTGTGGTTTGAGCCTGTGGCATATCAAACAATACATTTTTAACCTCCTAGGGCTGGAAAAAACAGGGATTCGTAAATTACTTTCACATTAGCAGCAGCAGTGACAGCTGTTCCTGGGTTTTCTGTCAATGCAAACAGAGGAGGAGGCATTTTGCTTAAAAACAGAGTATTTGTATAGCTACGAAGTCACTTCCATACATTTACATTCAGGAGTGTATATCCCACAACTTGCATGTTTCATCGTTGCAGTAGTATTTTTAGAAAATGCACAATAGAATGCAATGCTTCCAAAAAAAGAGTAAGATTCATTATTATTATCAATACAATCTGGACACAGAAGAGACATGGCAATATTGTGCACTACTGTGACCACATTAAGAAAAAAATCATTGCTAGTCTCAGTGACAGTATAATGAATGTGTCCATTCCATTCTGGCACAAAGTTATTTTATTCATCTTGAGGTATTTTATTACATCAACATCTGGTAGCATGATTCACCATCTCTATAAGCCATTTTTTATTTGCCCCAGTTCTACTAAGCTTTCTTTGGATATGCTGTATTTAATACTGCAGCTTGAATAAAAAGCAATGCCACGTTTCAATTACCAAAGGCTGTATAAGATAAAATTTTGATAGAATATCATAACAAAAGATGCAGGAGAGCTGACATTTCCAAATTCTTGAAGTCAAGTCTATGTCCTAGGCACATTGAGACTCAGGCATTCATTCATCACCCCATACCTACCTATTCCTGACTTTTATATTAAGTCAAACAAGGCAAGCATGCCAGAAGAAAGCAGCAGTAATCTCTGGGCTGGTCCCAGATATGGAAACTTGGGAAGCCCATGCACATCCACATGCCCTTACATCTTACAGTTACCAATTTTTCCAGTTTTGTTTGGGGCTTGGATGGGTTTTTTTGTTTGTTATAACTGAAGCTGGTTTGAAATTGAAGAAAAAAAGGAAAGTTTTTCTCTTATCAGCTTTCTCTTACACAGAAATCTTCCAACAGATAGCAGAAGGTACAGGATTTGATTTTGACACACACGGTCTGATGGAGCACAGTAAGCTTAAGAAAGTAATTTCCTATCAACAGCATTCTACTGTCTCCATTCCAGCTGGTATTGGCAAAAGGCAAACTCAGTGGCTGCAGCAGAAAACAGTGTATTGTAAAAATCAGTACCTTCTTTTTATATTACCTTTGCAAAAACTTTCATTGTGTAGCCCAGATATTGCACCCTAGGATCAATAGCTGCGTAGGTAGCCAGCATCCTTGTGTTATGCTGTGCCTGGAAAAAGGGAAAAAAAATTAAACTGGTGTAAGGGTGAGCTAATTATGTAAGAAATTGTACAATTTCACGGTGTCAGGCGAAAGCTGGAATGAGATGAACTATTCATGATGGCACATAGGCCATGGTGGATGTAGTGGCTTTTCAGAAGTATCCCCAAAACAAGACTTCCTGTGCTGTACCCTGCTCTGCCATCAGGTCACACACAGGTACCTGTGTCAGGCTGAGGGTGTGGGCCACCAAATTTAAATAATGTAGAAGAAAAACACAAACACACAAACATTCTGGTTTCAAAATTATTCCCTCAAATGGTTATTCGGGTAAGATAGAAAGAATTAAAAGCTTTCTTTGAACACAGAAGGACACAAGCAGATGCTCACCAGTGTATTGTACAAACTGATGTCTCCTTCCAAGCCACTCCGCCTGTGCTCAAACTTTACTATAGGCACTTTGGCTGTAGTTATAGGCAAGATGTTCCTCAAACCTGGGGAAGCAACACTCTAGTACATAAAACATTTCCATTAACAACATTTATACAAAATCTAACTGCAAAACAAATAATAATTTAAAGCACCTACCTGGATGCTTCTTAAGAACTTTTGCCAAACCTTCTATTATTTCTTTACAGTTTAATTTCTAGGAAAAACAAAGATCACAGCTTCAGATGTTAAAACATGGATCCTATTCCAACAAGCACATTTACTATCACATATATTTCACAGATGAAAAGTCTACGTACAAAAAGGAGCAAGCATTAAGTCAGCACATGAATTTACATGAACTCATATGCTCTGTGTGGACATCTACAGTACACTGTGTGTCCATAAGGCATTAAAAGTACAATAGGCTGGCTCTTGCTTCAGTTGTGCAAAGAGCAACAAGCCAATGTGCAACTAGCAAATCCTACCTTTCCTGTGTACAGAAATCTTAACTGAATTACAAAACCTTAAAGAATCCTTGAATATAAAATAGCAGATTTTATACATTTCAAAACTCTTACCTCTGCGTTTTCATGACCTTCCAATGTCATACAGATATCTAGATCACTGTCCCGAAATCCAAATCCATTCTTTGAGGAGCCAAATAAGCAAAGCCTAGCTTTGTCTGATCAAAAGAAAAGACAAGAAAAAGGTAATTTCTTTTACAATTGAATGGTAAGTGCTTAGTATGAAATATTGCTTAACTGCAATGTGCAGGTGCCCAAAAAAATGAGCTTAAAGAGAGAGCTTACACTGTCACTTCAAAGACCGCAGCTTTGATAAAGGAGGAAGCACAACACTTCAGAAATTATTTACAGAAAGCAAGGCAGGATAAAAACTTATTTTATGTATTTTTTTATGACTGAAGTACATTACAGTTACTACAATCATTAAATGGCATCTCTAAACGTGGTGCAATGTTTTGTGGTATGCAACTGCATTTTCCTGCTTTTAATAAATCAAAATAATGTGCAAACCCAGTCACCAGTACAGCTTTACCCCACAGATAAGACAGAGCTACTCCTAGGGTAGCCAAAGTAATACTTCTGGTTCCATTCAGAGTTTATTTAGGTTGCATATTTCTCCTATGACGAGGTAAATTTGGTCAATGAGTTTTTGTAATTATAACATGATCTTCAAGAAGACACAAGCAGTAAGATTACAATACTTTATGGAACATTCTTTCCCAATTGCTTTGTTTACATTTTTGTTTGAAACACGATATTACTAAGTATTTTCATTCTTGGATGGCAAAATCATGTTGTTAAAACAAATTCTTTCCCAACTGCAAAGAATATATTGATCTGTTCAACTGAAATGAACGCTAAGAAAATAGATCTAACACCTATTCACAGCTTTTTTTTTCCTAAACTTTAACAGAATTGGAAACCTTAAGTCTTTCAAGGCTTTGTAACAGGTCTCAATCCTCAGCTGCTGCCAGTAAGTGGAGGCACAGCCAGTGGACAGAATTCCCAATTCCTTGATCACAGGTCAGCTACAGCAGAATGGCCTTCCATGGACTGGAATTCAGGAGACCTGGGTTTGGTACCTGGCCCTAGCACTGTTTTGCACCTCCTATACAAAAATCACTTGGCATCTCTGTGCCTTGACTTCCATTCCTGTAGTAAGACACTTCTGCTTGTTTTATGTAAGGCATGTGAAGATAAACTCATCATGATTTCTCAGATACTCAAGCACTGGTGACTAGGCAACAGAAGTCCTTGGCCCACGACCAAAGCTAACACTAAACCCAACCAAATTTTCTTCTTGGCCTGACTGGAGCAGTCCTGTGCTTGCATTACTACTCTGGCAGCTCTTCCTCCACTCCAGGGACATTTCCATGGAATAGCATGAAGGGATGTTCAATGTTGAAGTCTGTAAGACAGCTTTACAAATGGAAGGAAAAGAGATGCCCCTGCTTCAAGCAAGGAAAATAAAATGAGACAAACCACGTCTTTGTGTTGTGGACAACATGACTAAAGAAAGCATTCTCAAGAATCACTACCTAAGGTTACATACCATTATATTCTTTTCTAATAAATCTCTCCAAACTTGCCAGTATTTGTTCTCTGTTTTGTTGCTCAGATAAAGGAGGGGATAATTCATCTAAGTAAAAACAAATTAAAACACAGTCAGACATGACATTCAGCACCTCAAGAACCTTTTTCAGCTAATTAAAAGATTGGATGGGGTTTTCTTCTTGTGCTTGCTTTGCTTAAATCTGTGGTTTTCTTTTTATATCATTAGAGTCTTCCAGATTTTATTTCAAGACATCCAATTTTTCAACCACAAAGCGTCCTGGTGGGCACCTGGCATCCAGCCAAGGTTAACTCATGACAGCACCCTCAAAAGATGCCATAGAATTTGATAAGCACAAAAATTAGTTCTGCCCAGAGCCTGATTCCTGGGAACACCAGTAGCTTTTTACAAACCTGGTGAAAAATCCCATATAAGATCAGCTTCTCAAATCTGTTATAAGTTATCTCAGCCATGGATTATCTGAAAATTAAAATACTGATCCATTTGTAGCCTAGGGCACCTGGAAGAGCTTCTTCCTACTGAATTGTGAATAGTTGTAAATAAGTAATTTAACTCTAGAGTTTATAATTCTTCCAGGTTACAGATCACAGAATATAGTGGAGTACAAATACTTTTTGAACTTACCAAAACATCTTTTACACACTATATCAAGTATTTCCCGAAATCTGTCTGTCATTGGTGGTAGTGGTTTTAGATCAATTTTCTTGAAATCCTCTGGGCAATCATTTTTGGAATGTCCATCCCGTTTGCAGATGCTGCATACTATAGTTGGTGGCTTTTTAGGGGGAAAAAAAGGAAAATTCTATTTGTGCACTTAAGACAGTTCAGCAGACCTAACATTTCCAAGCAACCAAGAACATTTGACATATGAACAATAACAGAGCCTCTACAAAGAGCAGAACACCTCTCAACAAGCTGCATTTAGTTCCCACAGCGTCTCAAAGCACCTGGAAATTCTACAAGAAAATAGGAGAGAAAAGGCAGAAATAACCCACAAATAACCAGAAAGAAACCCAGATTTTTTGTGTGGAAATCAAAAAGCTCAAGATGAGAGAATTCTACAAGAAAATAGGAGAGAAAAGGCAGAAATAACCCACAAATAACCACAAAGAAACCCAGATTTTTTTGTGTGGAAATCAAAAAACTCAAGATGAGAGAAACAGACCATTTAATGCAAATGCCACACAGGATGATGCTTCCTGTCCTGAGCAACAGGTACCCTGCAAAGGCCAGAGCTCCCACCCATACCCCAGACTGAAACAACCCCTATGGGAATCCCATCATCCTTCCACTCTTAGATTTAATGACTTCAAAGTAACGGCCCAGTGATCCATGACCAGCACTGCTTACCTTTCCTGAAGTAAAAATAAACTTATCAAACACATAATGCATTTCTTCTGTTGAGAGCCTGCCTTCCTCTTTGAGATCCTGGGTTTCCAGCACTGCTTTGCAGCTGGCCGAGGTAGCTGGGGTGCCAGTGCACTTCGTCTGCGGAGACGACTCCAGTACCAAACTCTGCCTGCTTTCAGCATCAGAAAACTCATTACTGGAATTTGTGTCATCAGGCTGATGTGCACTGCAGTTACAGTGGTGGCTGAGCTCACCCTCAGTTAGACACACTGAAATTTCTAAATCATCCCTCTCATTAGGTGATTTTTCCTTTAATTCACAGCATTCATTGGAAATAAGGGGTAAAGCTTCTTCTTTGTCTTCATCATAGCTAGAGTCCAATGTTGAAAGTAGCAAAGGGTCCATGTCCTGGGAAGTACATCTTTTGGCTACAGCTTCTACCACTTTATTACATTCAACTTCATTCTCTGGTATGTTACATCCACTTCCTGTAACTTCTTTATCTACAACATTTTCCCCTTGTGGAAGGCAACAGTTTGCTACAGGCTCTTCAGATCGTGTGGATTTCTTATTATTCGTTTTCCCTTTTTCTTTTTTCTTGGTATCTGGCTTGGATTTAATCCCATCTTTACTTTGTGGACATGCAAAATATTTATATGCTGTCCTAAATCGCTCCAGGATGTACTCAAATACCATCTGGCTATTTAGACTTCGTGCAACATTCCTCTTTAGTGCAAAAGGATCTGGGAAGAAAAAGAACAATTTAATTAATAATCTTTAACTTCCACATTTCACAAAGCAGCTGAAATCCCTAAGTTATTACAGGGCAGTTAAGGAGATACTTATATTATAATCCAGAATTGTATGTGGATATACTTAGAGAATGAAAGACCCACAAGTTTTTTCAGAATTCTTCCAAACAAAACATACCCATGTGCGCCATGAATGGCTGACTATCAAAAACAATTCTAAACAGTGTTACTCAAAAAGAAAACCATGGGTATATTGCACCATTATATCATGGCCAATTTCTAAACTAGAAATTATAATAAATATACAAAGGCATAATAAATAGATGCCAGCCAGAATCTTTTTTTCCTCCACTGAAGAAGGACTTTCATTTCCCTTAAGAAATTCATTTGTCTACGAGTAACATTAAGGATGTAAGGATTGTATGAACCAATCTCACCAGGATCCACTCTTAGTCCTTCCTAATGATTTTTAGATCAAACATGTTTTCCAAGCAAAAAGAGCTCCTGCATAGTTGCTATAAGTTTGCCTGGAAGATAGTACCAAACTGAGATTCTGTTACTTCATAACATCAGCTACAAACTCAACATTGGAAAAAAAAAAAAAAGGCAAAAATGAGAAGTAAAAAAACATAAAGCAAACAACACAATTAGCCCAATAACAGTAGGTGTCAGAACCCGAATACAAGCTGGTTTTTTGAAATTATTTCTCATTTTCTTCCTCAATGATTTGTCCTGCCACCTTACATCCCACATGTTGAATAAACACTTCCTTACTTTTTCTACACTCAAGCTAAAAGTGATTGAAGAAAAGAATTGGGAGAGGAAATTAAAAGTCACAGGAGTGATCTCAACATCCACTACTCAACCTGTGCCTCAAGAATTTATTGCTTGTTTATCTGTTCTACTTTCCTTCTCACTGTTCTTGTACCTTATTGACTCATCCTTCAAAGTACCTCTGTACCTCATTCTCTGTCTGTATGATTCTTTGTCCTCTCCATCGCCTCAAGTGTTACAGATAAGCCACTTCAGCAACATCTCTAGAAAGTGTTCAAAAGTCATTATTCATGCTTTTATAAAAATATCACCTTACATGGTTACTTAACCTTCCTCAAATACCCAATTTCTCTGTTCTTAAGGTCAATTCAGAATGCCACAGATTGCTCTGCAACTCAGTGACTTTCCCTGCTTTTTACACAGAGAAAACTTATGTTTAAAGAGACTAAATAGCTGACAAAATATATATTCAAGAGACTTATTGTCCAGATTCTTGTAACAGATTTGCAAGTTAAGCAAATAAAGATGCTAAAGCAGGATGACTACAGAAGTGGGAAGGGATCAGCCTACCTTCAATGGCTATTCGCCTCTTAGGCCAGTTTTTATTCTCTCTGGTTAAGAGCTCTTGTACCCGTATGCTGATGACATATTCCTCCAAAGCAAACTCCAGTGTGTAAAACTTCAAAAGTTCCAACCACAGTTGCCCCAGTGAAACTTGGTGAGGGGTTTTGAACGCTAAGAGAGACTGAAAAACATGGACACAAGTGCTCAACTGCAATAAGAAATGAATATTCTCCTTTTTTTTGTCCTGATTCCATCCAACATCTATGTTTAAAAATAAAAAAAATAGAGATAAGAGATAGCAAATGGTTTTCAATTAAATTAAGTCAGGACTTACAATTCCATGTTTCTCTTTCACATTGCTTTGGTTGTCCACTTCTGAGCTTGTTGCTTTCTTGCCACCACCTTTTTGTTGTTCGACTTTAGCTTTGCTTTCTGCTCCAACAGAGTTTTTTGCTGCACCGTTTGTGGGTGGTTTGTACTCCCACCTTACAAATTCTTCATCTTCCACCCCTTTCAGCTGGTGGTCATCTGGCCTCTTTGAATCAAAGCCTTCAATCTAATAACAATTAAAGTGCCTCTGAAACAAGACTGTATATAATACATACAACCAACAGTTTTCAGCAAATGTAACACTGACTACTGTGGTATTCATACCGCTCAAGATTAACAGATGTCAGAGACAGAAATTCAGAGAAATAAAGAAGAAAATAATTGCCTTTTCTCCAAAACACAGATGACACAAGTATACAGCCTGCTACAAGTGCCTTTTAAAAAAGTCTTCAGAATCATCAAGCATCATCTGTGTGAGCATGAAGTACCAATGCATTTTATTTATAATTTTCTTTGGCAATCAAATTCTGCATTTCTATGAGGCTGCAGAACACAGAAATAATGCCAACAATTTAATAATGAAGTTAATATATTACCAAATCACTTACCCAATTGCCCAAATAGGACGGTAAAATACGTGGTTTTCTTTGCTGAAGAAAAAATATCACCATTAAGGCAAAGGAATATGAGGGAATTCCACCTTCAGCCTGACAGTCAATGTGACAGAGCTGTAAGAGAAGAAATAATCACTTTTCCCATGCAACACCAGAATTTTAGTTTACAATCTATTACAAAAGGACAAATACTAAAGAAATGTGAGAAACATACTGGAGTGAAATACAAAATGCTGTATCTCAGAAACTGCAGTGGTCATGCCATGTCACATACAGATAGAATAAAAACCAGCAATTCATACAGTGCATTAAGGAACACTCTCTTATCATATATTATTCTTTTCAGTTTCACCACATTTTGTGATTGTGGGACGTATTTCTGCTGCCATCTAGAATTTCAGTCAATGCTGAAATGTGCTATTGTACAGTGGCATCTCACGTATGGAGGTGGGGTGAAGCAGTGTTATGAAGTCCTTTCCACAAACATATTCATGCTACATTACACAGCACATTGTACACAGTGCTTAAAAAGAAGTATTGAGGATAATTCAATAACTTACTCTTGCCCAGTAGCGGAAAGCCAAAACCAAGGGAATCAGGACAGGCTCCAGTTTACCAAGTGCAGCCAGCAGGTCAGTTGTAAGGCAAGCCACGTCATTCCTAGCACTTACTTTGCATGTCAAACCACTGCAATCACAAATGCAGAACAGATAAAGGGCTATCACTTTGTGATACAGATGGGGCAGGGGGAGGTGGGGCATCACACCCCCTGTAATAAAAACATCCATCAGTGTCTCCCTATGCAAAAAGCTACATTTTCCCTACTATTAGCTTATTGACTGCATCTAGAACTTACAGAAATTCACCACAGCGAAAAATACAAAACAGCATTCAGAATTTTCTCTTATATTCTGCCATTACTTAATGACGTTATCTTGCACAATTCAATTGCCAAGTATACTGTCTACATTCAAAACACTTAAACTAATAAATTAATTAATACTCCAGACCTGCTGCACATTAAGAGTTACATTAAGGTGAACCCACAAAACAGCTTCTCAAAAAACTTTCCTTTAGCTTTTCAGAACAATTATTTCTATTCTGTTACAAACACAGGAAAAGCCAAGCCCACTCTTGTTGCATTTACCTCCCCAGAGTTTCAGTCCATACCTCTGGCCAGTTAAGAAATCATGTTTCATTTTGGAGGTTGCTATTTCTTAGGAATTTACTGAAACTGTCAGATGATGTGTCCTTTCTGACAATATCTATCTTATAAATGTTTTTAAAGCCTTGGCTTAAAACTGCTGGCAAAAAATTTAAATAACTGAAAACCACTCTACTTTTCCCCCAGTTAACTAAAAGGTAATGTCAGATTCCTACACCCAGTGAATTCTGTGTAGCCCAAAAACAGCTTTCTTTCTAAATTACATTTCTGTGTATGAGCAATTCCCTTTTAATACAATCGTTAGCTGAATGTTACAGTAATACTTCTTGTCAAGAGTGCAGGCAGGCAACTACTATGAACAAGCACAGTAACTCATTAAAAACTTTTTTCAGTCACACATACCTTTTAACATCTTTGCAAAAGACAACAGGAACTTTGGCATGGAAATCCGACTCCACATCTGAGTAGACAGCTAAGCAATGAAGGAGAAAAAACACACTTTGAAACAAAGTTTCTTACAGTTTTCCCAATTCTGTCTTTAAAATGATTACATTTATGCCATGATTTTTCAGAACAACTCAAATTAAGTGGTGCATAGCTAAGCAGTACCAATATTTTCTGTTTACTTTTGTTGCTTACCACCAGTACCAGACAGCCAGGCTGTGTTCCTGACAGAACCATGAGGCTACAAGTTTTAGAAGTCCTGGAACAGCTCTCCCTCATATACATATGCAAGTGGAAAGCAGCTTTTGAGTTTATTGCTTATAATTCATCCTACAAAAGGTTAAACCTTTTTGCTCAGGCATCTGACACTACTGCCCCAACTTCTAGCAACCTGAACTGGAGCACTCTCTGCTGCAGCTTCTCATCTCTCATTCACACAAGCACTGGTGCTCAAAAAATCACATTCATAAAAACAGCCCTGATACTTTGGTTGAAAACCCATCAAGTTTTCTAAGTTCACAGAAAATTTAAACATAAAAACAACTAAGCAGCAGATGGAATGCTAAATAGAAATGAGATGCAACTAAAACTCACCACTGTTCTTCAAGATCTCAAGCACCTGGATCAGAACATCTGGTTGACTCATCTACAATGATAAAATTAGAGCAGGTCGCATTATCGAGACTAATATTTTATTTTACATTTTGTTTCAAGCTACTTGGGTTGCACAACTAGTAACTCTGTGTTCCTCAAAAAAGTGAAATCATTTGTCAGTATGAATAAGTTGACTGTACCTGTCTACACCATGAAAACAGGTGCCAGTAAACCTCACAGCCAGCCTTCCTTTAGCCTACAGCTCTAGTGAACTCTTCTGTTCTAGCTCTGCATTAACAGGACAAATAAAAGCACTTGCCATATATTCAGCAGTTTCATTGTCAATGACTACTACTAGAAATGGACAGCAATAAAGAATTTTATGTCAGGACTTTCCCAGGAGTTTTTAAAGGTTATCATTTTGAAACACATGCAAGTGTAGCAGTTGAGTGTCTATCAAGAATGTGCTGCTAATATCAGTAAACATGAACCAACAATTTCCTTATCTAAGGAATGTCACTCTTACCCCAAATTTTAGAAGTGTGGGGGGGAATCAAAACCTACAAGAGTTTACAGTCTGAATCTTGAACTCATGGAAGCACACTTAGCCAAGCCAACTATTTTCATACTGCTTCAGTGCTTACTCAAAAAAAATTACAAAAAGCCTAGCATAAGATTGTCCAAACAAAACAAAACAAAACCCACCCAAGAATTAAAGTTATCTAAAGATAACTTCCTTCACAGCACAGATGACATCAAATCAAAGATTAGATACTTTGTGCTCTTCTAACACCATGTGCCCCAAAAGAAGATGAAGGCAATGGAAAAGAAATAAATGTGGATAGGTTTGATTTAAAAACCAGTCTTCGTTAATATAAGATAATATCTACACACCTTAGGGGGGAATTTGATATCAATGTTAACATCACTGGTCTTAAAAGCAAATCTAGTTAAACAGGAGCCATACATCCTCAGGGAACAGTCTGGAGAGAGAGAAACATAATTATTTAACAGTTAATAGGTAAATAATAACAGTTAATATGTAAATAATCTTTTCTTTAGTGGATCATGCATACCTTGCTTCAAATACTGCACCTCACAAGTGGCACACCGAGATTAATGAACACTGAACCCCTTTCTCACTCTTGCGAGGGGCAGGCATTTCCATAACACAGCATCACAGGAAAACAAATAATTCAAATACTGTAAGCCCCAAATGTCCAACATTTTCCAAGCTGTTTTAAAGACTTTTTGCAATAGTTCTGTTTGTTTTTAACATAAAATTAAATATGAAGTAACAATAACTGTCACCATCTCAGTGTAGGATTTTATGTAACAGCTTTTGTTAACTACAGCTTGATTTCACTGCAGCTCTTAGCCAGTTATAGAATTCTTTGATGCCTCACAGACTTCTATATGAGGCACAAATCTGTTGATTCCATCAGCAAGTTCCAACACACAGTTCCTTACAAAATATGCACATAAACATAACTTCAGTATAATCCAAGGGACAGAGTACAGTGTCCATTCAGTGTTTTAATTAATGCAGTTACCTGCAAAGATGCAGAACAGATCTAAACTAACTAGGAAATACCTACTCAGCAATAATACAAGAAATGCTGTCCCATTCCATAAACAACCATTTATCCCAATTCACGATGAAATTTTTGCAGATGAAAATTTGACTGTAATAGAAGTTAGGGTCTCCCACACTTAAATCAGCTGAAAAATGAGAGTGTTCTCAATCCTTCCCAAATCCAACACCCTGCTCAAGCAGGGTCACCTAGAGCAGGTTGCCCAGACTGTGTCCAGTTGGGTTTTGAAAATCTGCACGGCTGGAGAGACCACAACCTCCCCAGTCAACCTGTGCCAGTGTCCAACCACCTTCACAGCAAAGAGGATTTTTCTCGTGTATCTTCCTTTGTATGTGTTCTGACCAAACTCATTCAATCAGAAACATCAACAAAAACACTCTCAAAAGAGAAAACAGATCTTACATATACACAGCTTCAAGCTGTGTATTTTCACTGCTTAGAAACCAGCTCTCTCAGAATTAAAGTATGTATGGCTAATAATAATAATTTGCAGTTTCTTCCAATGGCTTATCATAGTAGTAAGAATTTTTGCATAGTTCTAATGTGAGCTCAAGAGAAAACCATGCCAGAAGATCAGATGTTTTCTACACAGCGCATGAATTAAATTTTTCTCAATTTACAACTTAGGAAAACACATTTACTAGAACATAGCTGGGCTTTGAAAAGGAGAATAACAAACTGTCATTTACTATTACAGACTCCCCTTCCACTACTCCTACATCTTCACAGAAGCTCATCAGCCCAAACAAGTCAGCCAGACAAAGTAACAATAGTTTTCCTGAGCATTTAGGTATAAAATGTTATGTGAAAAAGCTTTGTCTTATGCTTCCCACTATCAGTGGAAAACTCCCTAGAGTGCCAGAACAGAAGTTTGCACTAGGAGCCACTTACTAGAGAACAAACAGATTACCAAAACCTCCACCCTACAAACCCCTGTTCTATTCAGCACCTTTTGTTTAAGCAGATACTTCACAGAGCATCTAAAACTAAAGCTAATCATCCTGCACATATCAAAATCTTTCTTACAGTTGAATTTTTATAGAGCAAAGGGAAAAAAAAGGTATTGATAAAACAAATGGACGGTATAGAACACCTGATTCCAGCACAGATGAAATTAAAAATTTCCAACTTTTTTTTGGCAGTGAGATTAATATTTTCTTCTGTTCAGATGCACTGAACAACAAACCACTGTTAGCACAAAGTCAACATCATCGCAGCTCCAAAATCTGATTTCAAACTCCCAGTACATTAACTATAGGAGCTGATGAGAAATCAATGCAAAGAAGCAGATGTCAAATATTATCCTTTTTGTTATCTTATCCCACCACTTTAAAGAGCATCAATAAACACATCTGAAAGAAGGACAAATAAGCACAATCATATTTTCCTCTTTTTGTATATTTGTTAATCCTTTAAAAATCAACTGCCAGTCTGTACTAAAAAGTCTGTCTATATTAATATTGAACACTATCAAGGTAATTTAACCCCAAATGCACTCATTCACCATTAATGAAGGTATCAAAAATATATATAAAAATAATGAAAAATTTTCACCTAAAGCAAATGGAGAATATTATGAATACCTGGTAAGGGCTGTTGAATAATTTTCTCCATCTCATTTACAATCTCTTGCCGAATTCTGAAGTCCTCATCTGAGATGCCTTGTTCATTTGCTGCCTCGATGAGAGTGAAACTCAGAGCAGCCAACTGTGCAGACGAGGGCGGCGGGAGCGCCCGCAGCTCGTTTTCTTCTTGCTTTTCCTGAATAATTGGTGGATGATGTAATTAAAAACTGGTATTTTAAGAAGAAAGGCTATCTCTTACTGCTATATTGGAACATGCTGTTTGCTGTTTGTGTCCTGACCAACACTTCCAAAGAGAGGAACTCTGCCTGGCCTAACTGGCAAATACAATAGTGTGGTCCCAGGAATGAGAGCAGATGCTCAGCGTTTAAAACAGAAAATGTCATTTCACAGCTGGCAACTGGAGAGGGAACCTTCTGTATTCCATTCCTGAACCACATTTCCTGACAGTTCTGAAGCAGAATTCATCCAAGAAAATAAAAAGATGTAATTGTTCCTACTTCATAAAAGTAACTGAACTGGAAAAGTCACATGAATTTTTTCATTGTGGATTGTACTTGAAGGAAAGTTATCAGAGGCAGCAAAAGTATTCCTAGCTCCAAGGGAATTTTATAAGTTGAGTCCCATTGCTGCTTAAACAGCTGGTTCCAGAAAGTACTGGATTTAGTGCACCCAATCCAACAGCAAGAACACATCAGATGCATCAAGTAATTTGGGACTAAGTACAACAACTCCCTGTTCCATGAATTCAACAACTACATGAAAGATACGACTGAAATAAATAATAACTATAAAATAAATATGCACTAAGAAAACAGTACAGTATGAAAATGTTTCTTTAGTTCTAGGCTGCATTTCTCAACTCTTCTGTTCTTATCTGAACAAATTAAATGTAAGAAAGAATATGAGCATGTTTAAAGTAGTATGGGATTTTTTTTTATGTCACCATGTTAGGATTTTTCTTGAGTTGGGAACCAAAGCTGCTGCTGAGCCTATTTGATTGTCATGTATCTCACAGAGCTGTAAACAGGAGCATTTTATGCAGTAACATTTAAGACAGTTATATAGGTAACACCATGATGCTGCACATAAAGCTATCTGGAGTAAGTGTTAAAAAGTGAAACTGCTCCCTGTCCTTGAGAATTCCATTCAGTGCTAAAGAAACCTCATTGCTCAGTTCTCATCTTCATGCCCAGATGAAAAGCATGGTAAGGAAGCATTTATAGATCAATCATAGGGCTGGCTCGTTTCTTTAAGCATGATGCAATTTAGGAGACAGTGAGAGAACCAGAATCCTTTACAAATAATCACTGACCATACTGTAAAAATGTTACTTTCTGAGATTTAATGGATTTATGGCATTTGGAGTCTTCCAGGTGATGACTTGCACACAATTTAGAATTAGAGCATTAATGAAAAACAGAAGTATGGCAAGAAATCCATGGAAACATGTGAAAGTAATTTGACTGAATTTTGGGGAATGGTTCTAGAAAGAGTAATTTTAACCATCTAAATCACAAAATCCAACATACTGGATAATCTGTAGCTCTTCATCAGCATTTACAGAAATGGGCTGGCAAGAAAATCTGTGCAACTTTTATTGGATTTCTTACATGTAACATTTCTTTAGAGCAAACCATAGCACCATGGTATCTGATAAGGAAACTGGTTTTCTCTTTGTAAGCCTTAGAACTGTTTTTCATATTAAGTACATTAATAAACCCAGGGTGATGATGAATGAATTGAATCCTTCCCTCCTGTAACTCTTCTAAACTAAACAAGTCAGCCAAAGTAAAAATAACCCATAAACAACATCCCCAACCCCACCTCCAGTCCCTGGAGGTCTTGCTACCAATGGCATTATTTTCAGTGAACAGAAAAACTGAATCTATTTTTGTGTAATATATATTTCTCACCATTCTCATAATTTTCTTACTAAAAGTATGATGAACTGCTCGCTACTCAGAGACACTAATTCAGAAGCAATGACCAAAACTGTCCTTTCCTCTCTGCCTGGACAAATCACCAAGCCCTTCTTCTTAAACAGAAAACAGAAATTTGCGCATCTTGCTCAGCACACAATCTTTCACTTAAATGAACATCATCAAAGAAAACAAACCACACAACAAAAATATTTGGATTTCAAAAATAAAATAAAAAACCAGAAGAGTATAAGAAAGAAAAAAGCAGCCATAATTTTGTTAACTTACCATTATATTTTTCTTATGACGTTTTTCCTTAATATGTTTGTGGGCTCCCTGGATATTTTCAATGTGGACTAAGCAGAGCTTGCATAGATACTGACAGTTGGTGTATTCTGGGGAGCGCTGAGGAAAAATTGCCATATATTAAAACAAATATTTCTACCAGTAGTTCCTGAAAAACTCAATTCTTTGATTAATAAACTGTACTTAACTGTTATGTAACACTTTTAATGTAAAGGTGCTTTGCAAACATTAATCAATCTTCAAAAAACAAGCAGAAATGGATTTTTACCAGTATGACAAGAGGGGAGAGTGAAGGAAGGAAGTGAGATGACTCAAATACTACATTTCTCAGTAAATTTAGTGAGGTAAGACAAAGGCTGAAGAGTTTATGCTTCTTATGGCTGACCTAAAGACCAGTAAGCCATTCCCCTGTCAGGTGAAGCTTTTAATTACTGGCTAAATCCCAGCATCTCCCCGCCTTTCCCTGATGAGGAAATGGCAGCAGCTCAGCCGTGCCCTGCTCTGCTGCTGTGTCACGCGGTGCTGTCTGCCCCAGCCAGGGCAGTGGCTCTGCCCTGTTGGACAGGGTGTGGCTGGGCAGCCTGGGGGAACACAGCCACTTCCCTATCACTGTGCTCAGCCAAGGTGGGATCCTCCAGCAAGGGCTGATGCTATTCCACTCTGATGGACGCTCTGGAATGCTCAGAGTTGGAGACACTTGCAGAACAAGCACCTTTTTGTACACACGGGCTGGCAGAGATGGAGTACACAAATGGAGAGTGGCCAACTGGGAGATCCCCAAGTGTGCAAGAAGCAGCCAAACGTCCAGAGATGATGTGGAAGAAGGGAACCTGTTTTCTCAGGGTCCACGAGGGGATACCGTGGAGTTTATTCAGCCAGGAAATCATTAGCACCTGCTGGACTCAAAGGCAGAAAGGACTCTGCAAAGAGAAGGGGCTGTTTCCAAATACTCCAATTTATGTGTCCCATCCTGCAATCTTCTTGCTATAACAGATCACAGCTACAGAGATGGGAAACCTTTTGAAAAGCTCACTGCAGAGACAAAAGGGTTTAAAAAAAAAACACTTTAGTTTTTCTCCTTATCTGTTAGACTTTTCCAATAACTGGAAAATACTTTAAAATTTTTGTCCTAATTCTAGTACAGCTATATTTACGAAACCCAAAAAGTATACTGAAAGCACCAGATGTTTAAACAGTGACCTAACAATGAATGAACACCATTTTAAGACACTGAGGTGGATCACAGATCAGTTAAAAAAATTTCACTTACCATATGGACACCTAAACCACTGTTAAATTTGGGCAAGTTTTTCCACTTACTGCTTACTGAGTTTGACCTTTTGCTTTTGGAAAAAAAACTAGTCTGATACTCTCCAACTACAGAGTAAATATAAATTTAAAATATTGCTTTAATTACAAATTTTTTTTAACCCTGTTTTCTCTAAGACAGGTACCTAGTAAGATTAAATTAAACATCCATCTGGAAAACAACCTACAGACAGTTACACCTGGCAACATGGGAAGATTCAAGTATTTGATGCCTGATGACTGAAGTAGATAAAAAATATTTTACCATTCTTTTATAATAAAGTGAGTATCAGCAGTAAACGTATTTTTGAAAAAAATTGTATTTCTTTACAATATTGGTCTGCAGTATTACGCTAATAGATGTTGCCAGGAAGGCTGAATCATGTAATAACTTCTATTTTGTCTTTATTGCGAAGACTTTTAAAATCATCTAATTGTGTTTAACTCCAATGAAAAGGGCAAAAACTCAAATTAACAAGACAGAAAAGTTACAGACTACTACTTGTGTAAGACAGATGCACCCAAATAAGCCAGGTCTCATGAAATTTGTCCTTGGACACTCAAGGAGCTAATCTATAAAAGAGCCAGCTGTCTTTTAAGGAAATCACAGAGAATGGGAAGGTTCCAGATCATCAGGAAAGAGAAATTCAAGAATATCTTTAAAGGGCTAAATAAGATGAACCAAGGAATTAGACAC
This sequence comes from Pyrgilauda ruficollis, assembly GCF_017590135.1. Classification (NCBI taxonomy): domain Eukaryota; kingdom Metazoa; phylum Chordata; class Aves; order Passeriformes; family Passeridae; genus Pyrgilauda; species Pyrgilauda ruficollis. The sequence continues at coordinate 13,926,737 of NW_024527710.1, forward strand.
CAGTCAGAATTAGCATTCAGAAAAATACTGTAATAAATTTTTAATAAGCACATAGGGAAAAAACAGGTCAGAGGTGACAACCTGATCTGCTACAAACAATTGCACTAACCCAATCTTAGGGTTGCTTTTTTAAAGATCAGTCATAGCTCTTGAAGAAGCAGCAGCAGACGTTGTATTTGAATGTTACAGTCTTTGTCACTTGTCATAGTATCAGTCTCAGAAGGAGACCATAAATAGTATCTAAATAAAGAACAGTAAGGTGGGAGCAAAACTGCTGAGAGAACTGTCCTCAGAGCACTCATACCTAGAAGTATGTGCCAAGTTCAAGAAGTATGTGCCATGTTCTTCAGCAAGGGTCCTTGTGGGGGCAGAAATATCCACACTTTTGTTGAAGAGGTAGGAAATGCAACAGAAAGTGTGCTGACTATAAATGTAAAAGATATTGACTTGGAAGAGGATGCAGAAAATGTAAAATGAGAAAAATTCAGATATCACAAAAAGTTAAAGAAATTGAATAAATAACCTCCAACTAAATAATACCACAGCAAAGTATCATTCCTTAAGTATTATCAACTGCAAAACATACAGGGCTGGAAACACCTGATGGACCAGTTCTTAAGGAAAGGCCATGGGAATCATTGCTGCTCCAACATTAAGCCAACATCCTACTGCTACTAAAAAAGCAGAGATCCTAAACAAAAATGCCATATTTCAGAGAGATGAAGTCAGCTTTCTTCTTTACATGTAAGACTTCAGCTGAAATTGCATGTCCAATTTTGAACACTGCTTACACAATGGGTGTCTAGAGAAAAGCAACAAGAATGAACCAGGAACTAAAAACCCCGAAGACCAATGAACCAAGAGAGCCTAAAGAAAGTTCGACTGCAGGAATGGGAATGATTTTCCCATGTGCAGAATGGCGTGAAAAAGAAGTAATAAACTTTTGGTTATTTTCCTAGGACAACATATGAGGGATTAAAATGCTTCCATTAGATATTAACAAAATCTTCTGGGTTACCTACACTGACTTCAACATTTGTTTCACTAGAGATAATATTAAGAACAATTTAGGTGAACGTTTTTAAGCAGTCATCTCTAATACAGCAACTGGGACTGGTGAGAGACACTAAAGAAAGCTCAAGGTTCTTTTTAGTCCTGCATTCTGAGTTTCCAGAGAACCAGACTTAAATCTTATAAGATAAAATCTAAATACTGGAATTGTAAACCTTCATATCTAGAAAATTAAAAAAATACTGTTCTGCAAAGGCTACATATGCCACAAAAGGAACACTAAGTTTCTAATCCATCTCATCTGCCAGGACAAACAACTAGTCAACTACTGGAGACACTGCCTTAGATCAGAAAGTGACTCATTATTAAGAAGAAAGAAACAGAGGCAGCAGGCAGTAGTAGAAATACCACCCAACCAGAAATATGGTGATGATAATGAAAGAGGACACACATTTTCTTTTTTATCTGATAAATAACCCAACCTACTTTTTCAAGTCGGGAGATATAATCTCTTTCCAGACGTTCTTCAGCTTGTTTCAATCCTAGTTGCTGTTCAACTGTCAGATTAGATTCATCAATAACACCAGTGTTTTCTAAATAATCCGCTTCCAACGTATGTTCTTTTGTTGATTCAGAATTCTTTATTTTACCTAAAGCAAGAAACAGTTACTTTCTTCAGAGTAATTCAAGGAGAGGAAAAGTGAAAATTAGAGTACAGAGCAGCTAAGAACCAAACACATATTAGAGCTATATTCCAGTTTTTTATCCAAACACTGGCCAAGATCACCTTAAACATTAAAATTGTTCCAGTATGTTAACCAGTATTTTAAAAGGACTTCAGAGACTAATCTGCTACTAAGAATGCTGTCAAAAACACAAAAAGGTAGATTAATTCTGTGTTTCAGTCAAATTCACAGTCTCTTAAATTGTTCAAAGCAAGAAAGGGTTTTGCCATCCAGAACAGAGTAAACAAGATGCCCTACTGTAAGAGAAACAATAAATATTAGGCATAAAACTATTGTACACGACACATTTTGTTAAGGAAGTAAGTCAGAGAACTGCCTCAAAGACATTCACGCAAATGACCCTACAGAGGCAGGCAGCAGGCAATCCCAGCCCTCAGCCTGGAAGCTGCTGGAGTCACACCTGAACGCTCCGTGACACCTCTCACCCACAGGCAGCAGCCACTGAGCTCTGCAACGCTGCTGCTCCCAAAAACTCAGCCAGTGCCACAGGGCCAGTTCCTCCACATGCCTATGCATTGGTCACAGGCCACTCATCTCTGAAACATCTACGGCAAATTATTCCAGTCGCTTTTACATAAGCAAAAGTGAGGGTTACTTGTGCTTTGTCTTTTCTTTCCCTTTTTCCTTCCTTTCAAATGAGATCGATGCCCCCAGACTCGCAAGGAATCAAAGCTGAGTAACTTTTCAAGTCCTGGTTTCTCAGTGACAGATGGTCTCCACAGTACATAATGGGGGTCTACAAAGAGCTGACTGATCACAGGATGCTGCCACTTGAACTTGTTTTTCCTGTTAAACACTATTAAGACAGCTAAAAAACCACAGACTTTGTTATTTTCCTTGTATTTCCATACAAGCAACTGCTGTAGCTGTGGGAAATACTTCAAACAGAAGGCCTACACTGGCTGGCATCTTAAAACAGCATTTTCATTAAAGAAAAAAAGCATTCTAAAGAAGTGTGACAAATCCTGAGCTATGGAATTAACCGGGTGAGACAAAGCTTGATCAATATATTTAATTTTGACATTGAAAAATATGTGTAAGAAATGTACACTCATAAGGGTAACCACTGATGGATGATAGGTATTCCAGAGCTCCCTAAATCAAAAAGCCACCTGCCAAAGCCTAAACATTTTCAGTCACAAAAAAGAAGTAAATATTTTTCCTCTATATATAATAAGAACTTTTCTTGCCCATTTTTCCCCTGATCTTTCTGAAAAGAAGTAATAACTGGCATTTCCCTGAGTGGCAATGATATTACAAAGGGTTCCCTCTTCCTAAGACACTATATTCACAAAATTGCCTAAAACCCACGCACACTAAGTAGCTTACAAAGATGTTTAGGTCTTAGGCATAAGAAAAAAGGACAGCCATTATCATAATCTCTTGTTCTCTAAGCAATATGCTTGTATGAACATCATGTTCTCTCTAAATGCAACCAGCAACTTCGTACATGTGAAAAAATAACACCAACAGAAACATTTCAAAGCCCATTTCAGACTGTCAGCAATTGCACCAGAAGAAAATGGAATAAGGCAGTGTTAACTAATACTCACTGAAGTCATCAGGCTTATGTTCCATTTTTCTTTGATCTGCAGCAGTCTTACCAGGATCACCAGCCTGATCAACACTAGTCTTCAAAGTATGAACTCCCACTGGATTTTCCAGCACCAGTTTCCCTTTCTGAGTAGCTGTTAAACTTTCCATACTGACCCCATTCCCTGAAACATGGGAGCCTGGAGCATTTTCTCCCACTGGTTGGGATTTTGTCTGTTTCAGGTTTTCCATTGCTGATGATAAATTAGAAAACTTTTTTGCTTTTCCATGACTTCGATCCTGAACACTTGATCCCAAATCTTTAGTTCCAGGAATACAACTATTTACTTTGCATGATTTATTTTCTCCTTGTTTTTCAGAACAAACATCATTTTGTTTACTTTTTCTGCTGCTATTCCCACTTGGAGAACTTCTCCCGACATCCTTCACAGATTTGTCATTTCTATTATATTTATAATTTTGATTAATTGTAACTTTGACTGTTTTGCCTTCCTCACAGACAAGACGGACAGACTTCCTTGGGTCATGATTTCCATTCTTTGAGCTCTTGGCCTCTTCCATTATAGTGAAGACCTGCTTCTCCTGTCTCGAGACCACTTGAAGTGCAATTCTTCAGCAATTTGCCGTTGATTTTAAATCCTCTGTGCAGGCAAGGATCGTAGCTGATTGTCTACTGAAGAAATAATGATAAGGCATTTTTAAAATTAAGGAAAAAGACTAAATCTCTATGTAAACAGGACATTAAATAAACTTCTCTAAAGAAAGGTGTTAATACAAATTATTATAGGAAGCATATTCCCCCCCACAGGCATAAGTACATTTTCACAACACATTCCATTATTAAAGTAAAACTCGTGAAAATTTTGATGATTTTGATTTGTATTTAAAAGATGAGGGCTGTGAAGAGACAAAAAAATGGCAGAACATGCTAAAAAACACTCAGTGATAAACCTGCCAACAGCTTGCTTTTTTCTTTCCTTCCTATTTCTGGCTTTCTGAACAAAAACAAGAACCAAGATGTCTGCAACTACACTGGGAAAAAAAAGAAAAAAATTAACACATCTAGAAAGTACCACTCAATAAACACACAGCTCAAATTAGCCACTAGAGGAAACTAATTCAGTTTCCAGCAAGCAAGCTCCATTTTATTAACTGATTTAAAAAAGCATTTAGAGATATAGCTCAAAGTATTAATAATAAACCTGACCGATCACCTGCACCTCCTATTCTCATATAAATTAACTGCCAGCAATTATGTAAGTTTTTTTTAAAAAAACCCTCACAAATAGTAAATATTTTGTTTAGCTGCAGATTAACTTTCCTCATCTAAACCTCAAGCCTTTAGGTGGTATATGATCATCTGAGATTTATGCTGGAGACAACTCAAAGGTTGTGTTTCCAGTGGGAGGAGGTTCAGCACAAGTGGGTCTGTTTGTAAGGAATTAGTCTTACTAATATAGAAAAGGAAGGCAAGAATCTGCAACAAAGACTTTGATTTTTTTTTTCTTGTAACAACATTTAGACAGCAATTGAAAACTATGAGAATGAAGCATTAGACAAAGAAGAAAATTATTTTTGTAAAACTTCAACAAAATATGGAGTGCAGAGTTTTTCTCTTTCCTGTCCAGCTGCATATTTGCTAGGTAAATGCATGACCCATGAAAATTTCTGGGTTTTAGAGAACCCATCACTTATCATTTAGTGAAGAAAGCAAATAATAGAAAAGCCTATGAATTACAGCTATTAAAAGTATCACAGCATACTTTTGTACTTTAACAACAAGAACCAGAATGAAGGATCAAATTAAAATGTCTGCTTAAAAAAACAACCAAAGAAACCTTTCTAAATATTATCAGTATGAAGTACAGTAATTTTTTTCAGGCTATATAATACAGTTACTATCTCATTTTAACAAGACACAGAAAATACTTCAGGACACAAAGCGTGTACTAAAACGTGTTATCTTGAGTCTCTATTGATATAATTGAAAATACATATCTTTCAAAGGTGAAAAATCAAAGCAACAAACAAAACCCACAAGAATTTTCCTGAAGATGCTGTTAGCATCACCTTCTTCAGTAAACTCTAAAAACTGAAGAAGAAAAAAATCTCCATTTCTAAATTTGTTCCAATGGCAAAGTATTTTATCTCACAAATGCATTCAGTTAATATTGCAACTATTTTCTATTAAATACTGATTGCACCTGGTTCTTACTTCTAGATCAAAAGTCGTAAAGATTAAATAATATTTGCCTTTGGATTGTAGCCAGTCTTTCCCACAGCAATTTTAACCAAAAAGCAGCAGGAACTCTGCGCAGCTGTACCAGCACTGCTGAAGCCTCAGGGTGGTAAAGAGAGGCCAGGGTCTCCCCCAGGTTAGCTAAATTCAAGTTCCTCCAGCCCCTGAGCGCCAGTGCAAAGCTCTGCTCTGGAGACTGGTGAGCTGTCACTGTGCACGTCACTGTCTTTAACCTCTACAGCGGGTTTGGTTTTTAATTTCACCTAACCAGAAGAGAAATGGCAACATGATTTTTCAAATTCTAAACTAATCATGCTTTACTTGCTCAACCTGAAGAGGGCAAAACCTCCTCAAACCACCTAAGGAACCCGAAGCACAAAGACACAGCAATTCCCGATGAGCTCCGGCCGGGGGCCGGAGGGGAAGCAGCGGGGGCAGCCCGGGCGGCAGGCGGAGCCGCGCCGCGCTCAGCGCCACCGGCACCGCTCCGGGACACCGATCCCGCTGAACGCAAAGCTGGCACCGGGCAGGAGGAGGAGCCTGCCTATAACAAACAACTCGTAGGGTGCGGACAACTCCTGTTGGCACCGCTTCCAGATTAAAGTTGCTGTGAAAGTCCGGCATTGGAGGAGAAGTGGGGCTGCATTTTGGTTTTTTATGTGTCACGTTGTTAGAGTCAAATTTTGAAAGTGGGTTTTTAAAAAATCTGCAAAAATTAGTCAAATTATTTTATCTTATCCATTCAATTAAACACACAATTATATATTCAAAGAGAATAGATAATCTTTAATCAAATGTACAAATGTGATGGGGAAAAGTAACTAAAGAAACTGCTAGTAAAAACTAGAACCCAGCTAACGATTTGAGTACTGTGATAGTGCTACATATCAAAAATGTAATCAAATGTAAGTAGATAATGTTAAAAAGCAGATATAGTCTTTATTCCTAAGAAATATGAATTAAGGGAAGGCCATGACATTTCATAAGACAAGAATACTCTGTATGAAATAAAAGTTAGGAGTTCCACAATGAAATGCAGAATCTGAAATGCAAGTGCAATAATGATGTTGTTGAACTTTAGGATTTCTTTTTCTTTCCTTTTCCTCTTTAATACTGAAATGATTTAGCAAACAAAAAACAATGTTAACTGCTGCAACATATTCAATAGTATCCAAATTACCATCTCACAACAAACTGTAAAATAAACCAACTAATAAAACTCAGTATGAGACACAAAGAGACCTCTCCTGAACCCAGGACAAACACAAAAAGATCATCCTCTGTCAGATATCAGCCATCTACATATGGCAGAGGGAGAGAGGGAAATGGGGAAAGGAGTGCCTCTAAAGAAAAAAAAAAGTTGGTTGGAAACAAAACACTGGAGTGGAGTGAATCAGTGCTGAGGTGGCATCTTTGCAGAAACCTGGATGGCATGTCTTATTCACAAGCTCAGGCTCATACCAAACTGCCAGACCTGGAATCAAAGCAGAATTTTCTCCCAGCCAGGCTGGCAACAAAACCAGAGCATTTCTCCTGTGTCTGCAAAATGGGGTATGATTAACCTGTTGAAACCAGTTCAGCATATTTCAATAATTCAATATCCCAGTGTTACATGGGACTCAGTTTCCCCTGCTTTCTGAGTGTACAGTGCCAATTATTCCTCTGAAATCTAGCTCTTGGCTCTTTTTAGAAAAATAATCTGGCTCAAATACAACAGCTTGAGGTCAGACAAGATACCATCTGACCTTAAACTCCAGAAAAGGATAAAAATCTATACATACCTACAGCAACCAAATTAAAAATGTTTAAAATCAGCTTTGGTTAGAATTCATTTTAGGCTCACAAAATGAAGAAATGAGAATGTTTCACTTTCATTTTTGCCAGTTTCTTTTGTTTCCTCCACCTTGCAGACTAGCATTAGAAAACTCTGCATTTGAATTGCAAAGAATCAGACTAAGGTTTCCTTCCCAACAGGGGGACAAAGAAAACCACCAAAAAACTTTCAAGAAGATATTTCTACCTCTTCTACCACTTCTTCCTCTCAAGTTCTTCCACTGTATTCAACTCCCTCAAACACATACATTTGGAGTCAGAATTTGACATAACAGGGCCTCTTCAAAGATGAAGGCCAAGTTAAACTGTGAACTCTTACATTCTGAGTTGTTCATTTGCAAAGCTTTTTTTAATCATTTTATTAACAGCAGAACTGACTCCACCTGGTTTCCTAGACGTTCATTTAGTACTCCTCTGTCACACTCTCTATCACAGCCCCTTGGGCAAGCAGAGCAGACGTGCTGGAGCCCTGTCTGATTTGTAGCTACTCCCTACAAGGAAATGGAACTTCCTCCTGCTTCCCCCTCAGCAGAGACCTCTCCTCTGTTGAGGCATAATTGTTCCAGAAAATAGACAGAAACTCAATAACGACCCTTTGCCATTACTTCAAATATGTTCTCAAATGTGGTCCCAACTGGCTTAAATGCCCAAAAGTAGGGACTACAGTGTAAAAAGGCAACTAAAGGGAAAGAGAACAGGCTTTTAAGTTTTGTTTCCCTGGGGAGTACTAGATAAAATATAAACACAGAAAGTACTACAAACATAAGTGTTATCACCCTGTTTCTATAAAGCATTCCCTCCTTTGAGATAGGGAGACTTGTATTTTATCCAAGACCTGCTTTTATCTCTCCCATTATGATTGTCCTTTAAGCTCCAATCTCCCAGCCAGCCTTCCAACACTAAGTGGGGTGATTAACCTCAGTGCCCCCCTCGCCTCACCACCAATATAGCCCAGCTGAACTTCCTCAAAAAAAAAATAAAAGGAAATTCTGCAAACAAAGGTTACAGCCACAGACAGGAACAATAGGAAAGGTTGTCTTTTGCACTCTGCTCAGAGTGCAGCACAGGTGATGTCTATGGACAGCCCTAATGTGCTGGGGTGGGGGCGTCTTTTCTGACTGTTTACAGCCTTAGGCCCATTTTTCTGTCTGAGAACTTCTACAAATCATTCAAACCTCTCCCATGTTCTTTGTCAATAGTTAAAAAAATTATCACACATTTATGTTTGGTTTATGATGAATTAGACATAACTTAGTAGAACCTACTACCTATGCTTGATGTTTTTCCAAAGTACTTAAAACTAAAACTATCAGAGATTACTGGCCACTAAAGCGCTTCAGACTCCACCAGCACTAAACCCATCGATATTCTTAGTAACAAACATAAGTGCTACATAGTGTTCCAGAACTCCCTCTTACTACAGGCTATAGAATTTATCCTGGTAAGGATAATACTGCCAAAATCTATCCAGAAGGAAGTCAGCACAGTGCACATAAACTTTAACACACAAATCAAGGATGCAACAAAACTGGCACTCTGGGCTCAGTGAACATAGAGCTCTGATGCTGTGTTTACAATGTGGAAGACTGAAAACTTCTAAGGAGTCATCATTAGATATATAACTATGGATATATACATATGTAAAAATATATAACACTGTAACAAGATGATATCTGATTAACAGAAGTACTGCTGAATAAATGAAGTAACAAGAAAGGCTTTGGCTGATACAAGACTTAGTAACATATGTAGGTGCAAATATCTTACAATTAAATTTTGAAGTGAGCAAAATATGCTGGATGGGAGATCCACAAGGGATATGCTTGCTACAGATTACTCTGCATTGACTCACTGTTTTTTCTACAGCACTGTATGACTCACTGAGAAGGTGAGAAAAACTAACGTCACCCAATGCCAAGAACTACCTCTTTCTGACCCTACTACTCCTGCTGCCCCCCATGCCAAACTCGGGAAAGCTGTCCTCTCTCAGCCACACCAGCTGTGTTACAACAGCCTCCTCTACCTCTCTATTTCATATGGGCTCCTCATGCTTTTATACATTTTGGTTCTGATGCTATGTTTTACTGCTATGCAACAGTCCTTTACACCTCAGATCCACCTGCAGCAAACCCTGAAGCCAGAAGAGGGGCAGCACCCAAATCTCCCCAAATGCCGCACTGTTCATGCTGAGAGCAGAGTAGGAGCTGATACAAGGGAGCTCTAACTTCAAAAACAAACACACACATCAGTCCAAGTACCCGTGAGGAGGCTGGGGAAGCACAATACAGCACTGCACTGGTTTAGAGCCTTTCAGAGGCTTCCAGAGGCCTCAAATGATCACAAAACTCATTTAAATGGCAGCCACACACTGAAACCAATTTTTTTCACCTTGATCTGAACCTCCACTTATGCTCAGTGCTATGCTAAATGACAATACAGCAGTATGTATTGTGGCATAGAAGCTTATCTGCATCTTGTATTTAAGCAACAGTGAGCCCTTCACCCAAACTGGAATCCTTGAGGAAGGGATGGTCTTTGAACTGCTTCATACCAGCTGCAAACCAGTTCACAAACCACAGTGAAAGCAAACAGATCTTCTACCAGTACCCTTATACCTCTTCACCAGCATCCAGCACTTTCCCTACTGGAAGAAACATGCTGAAAATCACAACTTCAGGAAAGCTGTCAAGAACACAGCCACGCTCAGCGGACTGAGTCACAATCGTTTGTAACACAAAACTGATTCCAGACTCCTGTGTCAAGCTTTGCTGACACTGAAAACTAAAATCTGAAAGTTACTTCTTGCTGGCAGCAGTATTTCATGCATCAACAGAAATGAAAATAAAATCTAAGAACATCTGATAAACTGGGTTTTTTCCAAAGACTTGCTGAAACCTTAGAACCAAAATTACAAACCAAGGATACAGTATGAATACACATGCATGTATGCATGCATTTCTGTGAATATATAAAAAAAAGAGTAAAAATTAAATTCATGTGCATTGTTACAAAATTTGTACTTTGTCTTTTGTACTTCTAAGTTAAACAATTTATCAACCAATATACAAAATAGTCTTAATGTGCCAAAAGCATGAGAAATGTAGACTTCCACTGGATTGCTTCCATTGTGCAAGTTAATCCACTAAGGAAATTGCAGGATCCTTCTTCCTATGAGTTCTCCATACAAGTCAGTACCAGTATTGCATTATTTCACTGAGATAGTGACAAAAATAAACTTAATGTAGTAGAAATGCTCTGTAATGTTTAAAAAGCCAGGATTGCGACTTGAACACAGAATATACTCGCAGACAGTCAGACTGCCTTATGGTATCAACATGAACACAACAATCCTGAACCATGACTGACAAGCAGAGCCACAAGACACAAGTTAAGAGGAGCTCCTCAGGAGTATCTTGCTTTCAAGTACAACACAGGGAAATCCTGATCCCCTTTCTTCCTCCCCGTTGCAGCAATTCCCTTCAGAGGAAGAACCGGATAAATGCCCTGCACAGTGCAGGTGTCCCAGGGCATTTAGCACTGCAAGCTGAGGGATGAGAAGAAAGTCCCAGCTGTCCTCTGTGCAAGAAGAAAACACAGGAGGAACTTTCTGATCCCTCTGTGTCTATCTTCTGGGAACATATCCCAATATATGTTCCAGGAAAAGGTAATTTTATCACAAAATTAATTTTATGAAGGTTTTCACTAAAGTTAAGTAGAAAAATGATTAAAAAAAGCTCATTGCAAAATTGGTATTTGTAAAAGAGACTCCTAATATAGCACCTTCTGCCAGGTACTGTAATTAAGTCATACTTGCAGGGCTGGCTTACTTTTCTTGTCACGGAAATAATTATGTCATAACTATCTGGGGTCAGACTATCCAAAAAGCAACCACTGAAACATCGAGCACAAGTCAAAACCATAAACAACATGTATCCTCTATTTTCAAGCAAATGCAACGACCCTGGAATCCAGGGCACGGTGCTCAGGAAGCCAAGTGACGTGGAGGTGGCATGGATATAAGAAAATTATTAGATCCATACTTAGATACAACTATCTTTTTAATGTACTAATCTCTACCTTAGCTTAAAAGCGATTGTATTGTTTCTCTGTGTGTTATGAGCTCATCCTCCTTTGATATACCCAGAAACAACCTTAAAAGCCAGGAGGCCTCAGGTAATATGACACATTCAGCCAACTGGCAAATTGCAACATATTGCAAAAGCAGCAAAGTCGTTCAGCTGTATTTGTATACAAAATAAGCCAACAAAAGAGCACAACCACGTAGGCGAAGGGATGCCTGGGTGTCACTCCAGGCAGATCGTAATCCACGGAAAGGAGAACCTCTCACGGCGGAGCGGGCACGGCTCTCGAGGGCAGCCCCGCACACGGGACATTCCCCGCGGGCCCCGCCGACTGCGGGGGTCTCTCCCCCCCGCATTATTTAATTCCACGGGGCGTACGAACAACAAACCGCACGCACCAGCTGCCGCCTGGATGCTCCCCCGGGGGCGGCCCCGGCCCCCCGCTGACCTTGGGGCGGCCCCCGCGCCGCGGCCCCCGCCGCTTTCCCCCGCCCGGGCGCGGGGCCCGNGAGCCCGCCTCCCCCCGGGCCGCCACCCCCGGCCGCGGGGAGCCCCCGGGCCCCGGTACCTGTGTGCGGCGCTAGCGGAGCCGGCGCGGTGCCCCCGCCATGCCCGGCTGCGGCTGCTGCAGGCCCCGACGGCAGCGGCTCAGTCCGGCCCGGCCGCCATGTCAGCGGCGCGGTGCATTGTGGGGCGAAGGCGGGCGGGAGCGCCCCGAGGGCGGCGGCGCTGCGGGGCGGCGGCGGCGGGGACCGAGCCGGGCAGGGTGCCCGCACCGCCCCGGCCCTGCCGGGGAGCCCGCTGTGCCTCAGAACCTCCCCCTTGCTGAGGGGGCGATGCGCGCCCGTCCCCGTCTCCCCCGGCGTTCAGGGCCTCCCTCCCCCAGTGCCACAGCGGCAAGCGGGGATGAGGGAATAAGCAGCATATTTTTTTTTCTTAACTACCCCCCAACAGCCATCCTAGTTTTTCCCCTTGATTCTATTCTTACGCATAGAATCAGCAAGATGGGAAGAGACCTTTAAGATCCCCCAGTCCAACCATGCACCCCGCACTGCCACAGTATCCCACAGCCACTAAAACCACAGCAGCCGGCGCCAGCTCCAGACGCCTCCCAAACGCCTCTATGGATGGTGACTCCATAGGGCAACCTGTTCAGTGCCTGACCACCCTAGCGGGGAACAATTTTTTTCTTAGTATCTAATCTGAACCTGCCCTGTCTCAGCGTAGAACCATTTCCTCATGCCCTCTCCCTGCAGGCACGGCAGAAGGGGCCGGCCCTTCCTCACTGCCCCCTCCTGTCAGGAGAGCCATGAGGCACCCGCGCCCTGTGGAGCAGGTTGGGGCTCGCTTGTTCCCCGCTTCCCCAGGGCTTCTCCCCCTCCTCCTGTGCTCGGTGGAGAGGGGTGGCTGTGCTCCGGGGATCTGGGGAAACGACTCCAGGCTCCCTGACCTTGGCTATGGAGCTGGCCCCGGCAGCAGCCAGGGACAGTGGCTTGGCCAGCGTGTCTGCTGGCAGATCCACAGGTCTCGGGGGAGAAGAGCCAGCCTGCCGGCTCTTGGCAGTGCTGGACGGTGACCTAAAGGCACTGGCAAGTGCTTGTCTGAAGCAAATCCCTCTGTGATCCAGTACTACCCCATTTTGGCAGTGAAATGTCGTGTTGTTGGCACTTCCTAGCGCAGGCTAAGGAGGCCTTTCCAGGAAAACAAGGCACTAAAAGATCAGTGTTGAACTACGAAAGGGGTTCAAAGGAAACTATTAAAAGTAATATGAATAGTAGTGCTAGAAACACTACCTCAGGGAATCTGTGTAGGCAAACAAAAGTTGCAAAATCTGTAATACAGGATTCTGTAAATACTGACAAGACATACTTCTGAATGTATTGTGAAGTCAGCACAATCCTTAGAGGCAACCTGTAATTTTTTTTTTTTTTTTTGGTTCACTTGAAGTTCACACTTAACAAAATTATGACTTAGTAGCTCAGGGTATTGCTCATAGCATTCACCTTTAGGTACGTGGGCCAGTCCAGGGCAGCAGCAACAGAAGCAGCAGTGCTGCCCTGGGGACAACTGAGGTTAACTGGCTGGTGGTTCCAGCCTATTCCCATTTATTTGACAGAGATTTCTATTAGGTTTAGTAGGCCAAAGAGTAAATTGCAGAAGTAGCTAGATTATACTTGCTGCTGGATACAGTCCTCCTAGATCAACATTGAGACATGCTAGTGAGCAAACACACGCCAGTTTGCAAACCTGACTGGCATATTTCCTTCAAATAGTTGGATATACTTTCATATAAACTGATACTGCAGTTTGGCTCGGAAAACTTGCACCAGTATAAAGCCAACAGTCTTTGACATGGTCTCTTTCTCTGTGTTCAGGAACAATGCCTCCTTCTTTGCTGATGTTAAAGATATTTTATTGCAGGGAGCAATATAGAAACATGGCACTAAAAGAGGAAGCAGAGTTCTACTGCCAGCAGGCCATTATTTAAAGAATTCCCAATTCAGTGCCAGTGATCAAAAACTTTCAGATTCTGGGCTCAACTTGTAGAAGAAAATATGACTCTGAAAGCTACTTAATTTTATCTAGAAATCAGAGATGATAATCATTAAGCTGTAGGAAGTAGATTTTATGAAGTCCTTTCTAGAGCAAAACTTGCTTCTTACATTGCAGTATGATGCCTCATTTTTAGTCCTATACCCAAGCAATTAAAATATTATTGCTCAAAAATATAAGTGTGTATTGTAGATTTGTTTTTAATTTTCTGACCAAAAAAATTTATGCTGATCATCAATTTTTAAAATATTATTTTTAGAATTTATGAGGTTTTAAAAATCTTTTAAAATTGATATACCATAATAAAGCCCTGTTCTCTTTCTCCAGATGTGTCTGAAGAAACTCTAAAGCTTTTCAGATAATTTACTTATAAATTGAGGAAATCATACTTGACTGTCATCTTGGTCAATACTACAGCCAGGAAAGTATCCAGGAAAATACCATTTATCTGCAAAGAAATTCACATTGTCATCACAGTGTATCTTTCCTGTGGAATATATGGCAGAAGATTTTCCATCTATCCATCTATATATTTTTGTAGCATATTACATTATTTCTTGATGTTGAGTGTCTGCTTAAACTGAAATTCACAAAAATTGTGAAAAATCTGAAATGTTTAAAAACTGCAAATATATTTTTCAACTAGCTATATAAGGCTTCTTCCCTTACAGTAATGCTAGTCATGCTTGAATTACCTAAGCAAATTTAATCAAAATGTCAAAGATCTACCAAAATTCCGTTGTTTTTAAAAAAAAAAAAACAAAACAAAGTGAAATTATAAAACGTATTTTTCTCTTCAAAAGATAAATTTCCAATATGCCTTGAAATTTAAAAATTTCCCCAAAATTCCGTTTTTTAAAAAAAAAAAAAAAAAAAAAAAAAAAACAAAGTGAGATTACAAAATGTATTTTTCTCTTCAAAATATAAATTTCCAATATGCCTTGGAGCCACTCTTAATTGTTTTCTGTAAATCACTGCATTTTCCTTTTCTTTGCCAAGAACTATCAGAATCATAGCCGTCCATGGCTGACCGGTTTCTTGGTCCAAGAAGAAATCAATGACCATCAAAAGCTTTCTATTGTTGTTACTTTGTAAGTACAAATCCTTTTCTTCCAGCGGGCAGAGTAGCAAACTGTACAAATAGCTTTTTTTTTTTTTTTTTTTTGCAAACAACCCAAGAATGACATCAGTGCGCTGAGGCAGTGTTTGGCTCTGAACGTCTGAACGCTTCGATACCAAACTCAGTTCCTGGTGCTTTATGGCTCTCTCCTGCTTGAAAGCCCTCCGGCAGCGTGGTTTCTCCCATCTCACACAGTGAGATCGGTGGTCTGGCCACTCACTTCTCACCAGCCAGGTGCATGCAGAGCTGCATTTCCTGCAGCCTGGCTGGTGGGGCTGTTTTATGTGGCGTGTTGGTGGTTTGGTTTTGCTGACTGTGTGCTGTGACTGGTTCGGAGCTGTCGCCTCAGTAACCAGTAGCAACCAAGCCACTGCTGTCCTTTGACATTACACCGTAGTCACTATATGCTATAGTTAGTACACAAAAAAAGGGCCTTTGCAAATCCATCAAAAATCACAACGATGTAGTTAAACAGGATCTCGTTTTGATACCTGTATGGGCTATTCACCTAAGATTTGGACTCGGTGATCCTTGTGGGCGCCTTGCAACCCAGAATATTCTTCGAGTCTAGCATCCCACAGACCGAGCCAGCCAGCGCTTTAAACCCATAACCATTCAGCGCAGCGCTTCCACCACGGAACTCTCCGTTTTCCAGCGTGTGCACCCTCAGGAGCCATCCCGGCGGGCGCGGAGCGGGCAGCGCTGCCGGCTGCCGCAAAAGGCCCGTTTGCAGCAGCGAGGCGTTTGCGGCAGCGCGGCCGGGCCGGGGCCGGGCAGAGCGCGGCGGCCGTGCAGCATGCTGGACCCGGAGGGCAGTGTGGAGCACCAGCCTGCCTCCTCCTTCCCCAAAGTCCTCCTCATCCCTCTAGCCATGCTCCTCGCAATTGCAGCGCTCCTGCTCTTAGCCTTTTCCGCTACGCGGCAGAAGGAGCCTGATTTTTACACTTTCAAAGTTGTAAACATCAGGGGCAAGCTTGTGTCTCTGGAGAAGTACAGGGGCTCGGTAAGTGCGGCGGGGAGGGGCGGCTCCCGCCTGGGCTCGCTGTCGGGCAGCCCTTGCATGTCGGCGGAGCGAGCAGAGTGCTCGGAGCCTCGGTGCACACGCGTGTGCCCCTGGGCTGCTCGCTCTGCCTCTGCCCTTCGTGAGCTCGTGTGGCTAACACCGGCTCCTCTTCAATAAAGCGTTTGCAGCCTAACCCCCGTGTGTGTCCGCGTCTTCTGCTGCTGCGGCCGCCTGTAGACGTGGCAGGCAGGGAATGCTGCCCTCCTGCCGATTGCTCTGGATTCTGCCTATTCCGTTGGAAGCTCAGGAAGTTTGTGTCTTTGTGTAGCTTACTCTTGGAGTTTATTTCTGCCTTTTAACTGCATGACTTCTTGTGTGTTATTCTTACTCAAATCCTGTTCCTTTTTAATGATCCGCATTAAAAAAAAGGGATTTGATCAGTGGCGAATGGAGTTAGATTTCACCGCAGTTAGAAAAAGCATGAGACATTACATTACAAAGTATCGGTGTATATGAAATTGTAACAACATCATGCAAATTCTTACCTCGCTTTTTAGTGTGACAATATGAAGAAGGGCAGGTAGATAAAAGCACATATGCTTTTACGATGTCTTCTAAATTGTATTTACATCTTACATTAAGTATTTTTAGGCAGAGTTTTCCATATTATTTTAAAAAAATGTCCCTGACTATAATCTCATTTTATTTCACTTTATTTTATTAGCGGTTTGATCTTCTAGTAAAGATTGTCGGTACCTATGGAAAAATGAAAAGAGAACTTAGCACATTTATTATACTTAATACTATAACCTCTTATAGCCCCTTTCACAAATTATAGAAGCTAAAATCAACATAAATCCCACAAATGACACATCTGTGATACAGTCAGGCAGTCCAATATTTTCACTGCTGCCCAAAAAGGCAGCATCACTTCTCATTTTCACCCTTTTTCTGCAGCTTCGTATTTACACCTTCCTTTTCCCCCTCCTCAGATGTCTGAGCTCACTGGCCCAGAGCAGCAGGTAACTAAAACATTGGCAGGAAGACAGAGAAGCTGTTCCTATATAGGGAGATGCACATTTTCTTGAGCTCAGCAGAAGTGGATACTGGTGGATTTGGACCGAATGAGAGGCCTAAATTCTATCTGGTCAAAGTCCTCATCCCCCTCCATTCACAACTGAGATACAGCAGAACTGGTCCCATGCCCACTCAAATATCTATGCTGGAGAAAAACATGGAAGCTGTTTAATATTAAGCAATATCTGTGCTTTTTAAATGAGCTCCTTCCAAAGGCTCTGTCAATATATCCTGTTAATAGGGCATGTTTTGTCTGCATGTCATCTGCTAATCTGGATAAGCAAATACAACCTGCAGCTTCTGTATCTCAGGGCCAGAATCAACATGGAAAGGAGTTAAGGGGGAACTTGGAAGAATTCCTTACAGCCACTCTGCAGGGAGCTGGGGGTGTTCACCCCCTCTGGAATCTCAGGAACAGGAAGGTTCAGGTTGTGTGCTGTTTCCCAGGGCTGTGGTTCCAGGCCACCCTCGAGGCATGGCTGGTTTCATAAAGGGAGCTCTAGAGCTGCATCTGGGAAAGATAATACCATTGATGAATGGTATTCTTTGATCTCTGCTAGGCCACATGGAATATTTTATTCCAAAAAAAGTGACATTCGGCTTCTGTGTGGAATAAAAGATAGATTTGCATTCAGAGATCCTATTAATGTTCAGGCTACCTGCTCTTTGATAATGTATGTGGACAATTTTAAAGAAAATTACAGTAATAAAACACATCCCTTTCTGTCATTACGTTGCCAGAACTCAGTATCAAGATAGAAAAAGGTTAATTAAAACTCCCATTTATTTCTTAAAATAAACTTGCTTAAATTGGCCGTTAGATAAGTAATGTTAAGGCATAGGTTTATCATAATATTTTAAAGCTATTAAAAGAAAGAAAATATTATTAAAGTACGTGTGTGCTGGGGGTGTTTTAAGGAAAGTGAGTCACTAGTTAGCTCCTGGAACAATAGTCTGCTAATTGCTAAACCAGCTTTTACCAGCCTTAAGCTTTCTGGCAGATGTAGAGAAGACATTTTTTTCAATTTAGTCACTCAGCTAATTTATTTAAATAACTACTTAATTGGTAGTCAAGAAACTTACTAGGAATTGAAAAAATCCAAGGGCTTCCAGACTCTAAAAAATTAATAAAGTCTGCTAATTCTAAAACCACAAGAGCCATGCTAACATCAACAATCAGTGCAATTCATGACCAACAGGATCATTCTTCAATAAATCATTATTAATATAAACTTATGTCTATTCAGATCATCAAAACCATTTTTTCATAGTAAGAAAAAAAAAAAGACTGATTGATATTAATTCTCTTTCCATTTGAGTGTATCTTGATAGGAACCACAATTACCCTCTGTTATACAGTAAATAAAGGGAGGACTATTACCACTGAGAAAGAGTTCCACAACTGCAATAGATCCAAAAACTCTCTGGTTCACTGTGTTGTGGAGATCATCCTTCTGTGGTTTTTCCACGCTACCATAAAATGTTGACCCATCACTCATCTACATTAAAAATAAAGGACAGCGGTTATGGTTGCACAAGAATCAAGAGGATCCAAACAAGATTAGTTTTCTATCTAATCTAATTCAATAATCTTATCTTTTATTATGTGATCTGTATCAGATATCCTGTAAGAGGTGGTATTCTTACCAAAAATAGCATCTATTTGGGAGTCAGAGCTCCCAGACATCAACTGTTCCCTGCTGTGTTTGTGCCTATCTTGATGTAGTGGTACCAATCTACCACCCAGCTAAGTCCAGTGTGCTGGGGTGGAATTAAGCAGGGTCAGTGCAGTGCCTTTGGAAATCTTGAACCATAGGTACTATAATCATGGAAAAGCATTAGGCACTATAACAATTGAAGTATTATTTTTAAGTAAATATTATTATTGAAAGTACTGCTAGGGACTTTGGACCTGGGCCCGCTGCAATCCGAGACTGTGGCGTTCCTGGATTAGGATAAATGCACAGCCACTGAATTACCACACAAGTATTGCTATTTGTTCCATGAAGGTGACAGCTCAGTGAGTTGGTGCCATTTGACACTTGTGGCTGGTTCTTCCATAGTCATGTGGAGCCAATTAAGAATTTCTGGGTCTAAAAACCCAAGTGCCTGTTGTCTCTGCTGACAGATCCACAAAGGGTTACTTGAAGCTGAGACAGATTCCTAAATGTGTCCCAGGATTTTTCCCTAAAGGAGGCACTCTGGTGTGAACATTAAGAAGAGCAAGAAGGGTATATGCAGTGTTAAATGAGTTCACTAGTAGAATGCATGGGCTTTCTAAGCAAAGGGAATGATAGTTTTAAGAGGTGAGACAACAGCTGATAAAGAATTTAGCTGAAAAGAAATAATTTTTATGAGGTCCATTGAACTGTTTGCACTGTACACTAGGTGGTGTGCTTGACTTGTGCTCTCAGAGCCCAAAGTCAGGCATATTGAACTTAATTTAAATCATTAATAGTTGTAAGAAGTCAAAGTACAGCCTCTACATGAGATCAAAAAGAGTGACTGTTATTTATTAAAAATAAAATGCAGACAAAAAAAAATCACCACATGAAATCACTTCTAATACCAGACATCTGGAAGATAACTTCGGAAAGATTTTTAAAGAATAATTTTAAACATTCATTGAGAAATACTAATAGATCACAGAGGTTTTCATTATGTATGTTAGTTATACTTTTAAGAGGTTTGCACTATTAAATTATGGAGTTCAGTAATGGAGAATTCAGTTACAGCAAATGCATTTTTCTAAGGAAAAAAGAGAAGCATAATGTGTCTGCCATCCCAAGAAATCTGAATGTAGTTTCCATTTGTTTTGGGGGAATATGTTTGGAAGTTTGCACTGTTGTCACTGTTAGCTCTCAAGCCTTTAACCACCATGCCAAGAAACCACTGGTTTTAAACAGCTGTAAATTAAAATAGTTGTTTCTTTTTGAGTGAATTCTTTCAAGCCCTCTTTTTACTTAAAATCAAGTAAAAGTTATAAAAGCTTAATTGTTTTCACTAGCAATTCATCCTTCATATCTGTTTTAAAATGATCACAATGCCTACACAACTTTCTTTTCCCTAAACCTCCAATGACAAATTCTTACATTACTATTCTATTTGAGAGCAGTTACCAATAGAGGTGAATTCAGTAAGGTGCATGAATACTTCTGCATCATGAAAATTCCAAGGCTTAAACTATAATTAAAAAAGCTTCTAAAATTTCATGTGGAAGAATTACATGTGGCTTCAATTCTTAGTGATACAATTTATCTTTACTTCATACTAAACTACTGTTATCACTATGCTTGATAAACCAGATTTATTGAAAAAAACAGAACTGCCAATAGTTATTTTTTATGTCAGACATACAAATTCTGTTTCAAATGCTGAGAGTCTGCAACAGGAATTCATCATAAAATTATTACCTCTTCTCTGAAAAAAAAAATCTAATGATATGCCATAACTTCAGATGTTTTAGGAGACTGAATTTAAAATTTCAGAGCTTATAAGTGTTGTGTGAATGAAAGTGATGATTTGGAGGTGAGATGGCTGCAGGTCATAGTTCATATACAGCTGTACAGGGGTTGTTTAGATTGTATGCTGTTGACACACTCCACCACAAAGAAGATTGCACCAACTTGTGCTTTGAAAGATTACCTGTCCTCCAGGGAAAACAGTGCCACTCCAAATCCACTTTAAATTCGGTAGCTGGACTTCAATGATCCTCATGGGTCCTTCCAAGTCAGGATATTGTATGATTCTATGAAAGCCATACAGTTATACAAAGTAGAAAATACACAAACTGTTAATGTTTAATGTAAGAAATTACAAATACCAACATCACCTTAGCTTTTTCTTCATTCATTCCTACCCCTTCTACACATCTCATCATAAGATCCCATATATTACCCAGATATGTACCTTTTTATGCCAGTTTGTTTCCTGGCTTTAAAAACACTATGCACATGTAGCCATTTATTTTTTACTAAATTTTATTTCACACATCCTATTACCTTAAATACTTTTGTATGAAAGTATTAGAATGGACTCAATTTATGTAGAATGAGTGGCAGCTCACACAAAATTCGTGAGAATAACAAAACTATAAGTCTAAAATTCTAAAAGTTACTTAAGGCTAAAATTATCTCAAAAACCAATGAAAAATTCTTCAAGGCTTTGAGAAACTGTAATATGTGTTAGTTCAGACTTGGGTCACTCAATATCCCAAACAAATTCTGCTGGTCCTGCAGTGCTCACCTGTCTGTGACAGCTCCCTCCCAGGTGGGTCTGTGCTGGCAGCCACGTGCCTGGTGCCCATATCTGACTGACACAACACACACAGCATTGAACATGGTCCACTGCAGGAATGATCTCAAAGGATAGTGGGCAGCCTTCACTTCTTGGAATCTCTAATTGAGGCAATAAAACTTTGTGCAAAAACTGTTGTCATTTTGTTACAACTGAGTAGATTTACTCTAGGAGTGCTGGGAAATTTTACAGCTCACACTACACAGACCAACCCCAAATCCTGTAATTGCTTTTATTAACTTCCAAGTCAAGACCTCTACACTAGCAATGATAAATGGATCAGACACTTCTGCAAGGGCACTTAATTTTGAGCAAGAAAACATGCTGCAGAGCAGATGCTTCACAACAGATAAATAAACAACCAAAAATACATTGATTTGCAAGTTTCTTTCATGCAACTTGGTACATCTTAGCTGGATAGTCACTTCTTTTTATGCTGAGAAACTGTCCAAAAGGCAGAATGGAAAAACACAGATTCTCAGTAAACTGAAGATTAAGACTGCTTAGCAGTCGGTTGATTATCTTAATGTTGCCAATGAGGAATACAAAAAAGAAATATTAAATCTTCCTTTTGTGAACAGAACTCAATGTAGTTTCAAATATGTGTTCAGTCACAGTTCCCTAGACACACCTTTTTTTTTCTTTTTTTTTTTTTTTTTAAGTATTCTGCATTCCAGCCTACCTGTTAGAAAACTGACTATGTCCATCACATTTTTAAATGTGCTCTCTTGTTCTTCAGGTGTCTCTAGTTGTCAACGTTGCAAGTGAGTGTGGGTACACAGACAGCCACTACAAGGCCTTACAGCAGCTGCAGAGAGACCTGGGCCCATACCATTTCAATGTGCTGGCATTCCCCTGCAATCAGTTTGGGCAGCAGGAACCAGACACCAACAAAGAAATTGAGAGCTTTGCACGAAAGACTTATGGTGCCTCCTTCCCCATGTTCAGCAAAATCACAGTCAGTGGAGCTGGTGCAATTCCTGCCTTCAAGTACTTAATTGGTGAGTAACCTGGAATTCCGGAGGGCTGTTTCTCCTGCAAAGAAGTCCTCTGACACAAAATACCATCCAAAGAAGCAAGAGGTGATTGTGCTCACAGAGTTGTCAGGCTCGAAGAGGTCAGAAGTCATGTAGTCCCTCCTCCTGCACAAGGCAGGATTTCTCTCTGTCACCTTTGTCTTCCCTTCTAAAAAGATTTCCAGAGATGAACACACATCAATAGCAGATGTCCTGTAAAAGCTGGTCCAATAAACCTCTACATGGAATACAGGCCTTGAAATACTGTCCTCTAGGCATACAATACCCTGACCTTCCTTTTTCCACTTTGCAGCCTCCTAAGTGCTCCTCCTGTGACATGAGTGCTGCAGATTTGATTTATAACATTCATCTCTAGGGCTGTAGGATAAGTGGAAGTGAAGCACCTCATAATTTACTTCAACAATCAAAAAGTGAAACCAAGCACTAGACAATGTCCTTGAATATTCCCTTCCTCATTCCTCCCCAAAAGCTGGAACAGCCATACTGTGCAGTTAGTTCCTCCAGTTCCAATCTGCTTTAGAGCCAGCACTGACACCTGAAGAGGTTTTGCTGGTTCTTACCAGCCAGCAAGGCAGGGTGCTTTTCTTGTACTGAACAAATGCTCTAAATACCATTTAAATGCTATATTAAAATGTCAGTCTTAATCCAATGTGAAGGAAATGTCTTTCAGCAATGAAATACAGTAAAGCTCAGTGTGACACAATATCACTTGAGCTGCATTCTGCAAGGACCATATCCCTGCTGCTTCTCTCCAGCACCACAGTGTTCTCCCAAATCCCACTGAATTTAAAAGAGTGTGGATATTATTTTTGACTACCCCAAGCTCACCTCCTTCCAGGTGTCTGAAATGGATCACTCTGCTAGCCAAATTTCCCTGTAATCCTTTTCACATTCTTCCATGCCTATTTTGCCAAGGAGAGTTGTTCCTGCAGACATGTCCCAGGAAACTTGCAAAACTTGTGTTTCCCTGCTTGCCTGCCTGCAGGGGGAGGCTGCTGGAGGCTGTCTTTATTCAGCACAAAGACAACAGTTAAAAGTGTGGGTCTGGCTGGGTCTTGATGATACATTGAAATAACTTCTGATTCCTTAAGAGGTTTGCCCAGTGTATAATCAGTGGAAAAAAAGATGCTAATTTTCTGTAGCATCTGTACTTGTGCTGATGAGGTTCCTGGTCTATTTGAAAGTCCTGGAAATTTTCTTAGCCACATAGCAGGAGAGTAAAGGGTAAGAGTGTGACTCGTGTAAAAGGGTATGTGATCAGGAAGGGGAAAACTGTAGTAGATGAGAATTAGGTGGAAACTTGGAACAATTACTTTGTTATTTCTTCATGTCACATTTCTTGAAACAATCTTACGAAGCACATGGTACTGGGTGCTTTTGGAGGGAAAATTCCAGATAAGCAAGTAATCAGTCCTGGTACAGCTATATTGTCATGCCAAATTCCATTTTCCTATCAGTGTTCAACTGTATCATGTATATCTCTATAGCACAGCCCCACACACACGCCCTCACACACTTCAACACCGATTATTGTGCTTTCTCCTGGCTCAAGCTTCCCTGTTTCCATTAGTCTCCAAGGCACTACTGTCTAGTTAAAGCTGTCTGTCAGAAAATTAATCTTATTCAGTCTGAACTTCCTCTTAATTTTACAGTCCTTCTTCCTCTGTGAGGTTAATCATCAAATTGACATGAAGAAATGTCAGGAATTGGCTAATGTGGTTTTCTAATATTTAAGGGTTTTTTTTTTTTTTTCTTTCCCCTGTAGATTCTACAGGAGAAGAACCAACCTGGAACTTCTGGAAATACCTGGTGGGCCCCAATGGGAAAGTAGTAAAGGCCTGGGACTCTACTGTCTCTGTTGAAGAAATAAGGCCGCATGTTACAGAACTTGTAAGGAAAATCATCCTAAAGAAGAAAGATGAATTATGACTTTCAAAAATCCCAGCACACCAATTGCATCTTAATTGAGAATTAGGGCTGGACTTTGTCTTTTCACATTCCAAAAGAGAGGATATAGGGAAAGGAAATTATGACCAGTTGAATCTGTATTCACCATCTAAGAATGTAGAAACCAGCAAGTTAACTTGGCCAAAGTAATATGATATTTTTCTCTGACCAAATTCAGTTTGAGTTTTCTAGGAAAGAGGAAACCTTCAGCAATTGTTTCTTCCCCAATTCAATTATTAGTTGGTAACACTAAAGGAAGTTAGTTCATATAGGAAGAAAGATCAGAATAATGAGAATGTCCTAGCTGGGATCTTCCTGATATCTGCAAACCTGTTCTTATATTTTGATTTTAAACTGAATAAAATAAACAGCAAAACGTGCATGATTGACTTAAGGCATGTGCTAAGAAGAGAGCCAAACCAGACAACTTCAGACCAGGCAGAATTTGCATGTTCCAATTACCACAGCCAAACATAACTAATTTCATCTGTATAGAAAGTTTAGAAGGGCATGGGAAAAACACATCTATAAAGCTTAAATGAAAGAAGGATGAAGCCACAGGCCCTGTAAAAATTCTCCAGAAGCCATGACATGAATTTCTGCATTTTTTCACCTAGATTATCAGATGATATTTAAATAGTCATTTGAACATCTGTAGGACCAAAGTCTACATGAAATGGTTATTTCTTTCTTTTACTAGCATTTTCCCTTAGAATTACTCTCCCCTCATAAAACTGACATTAAATTTATTTTTCAATTTGTAACACTATCCAATTTTGCTGCATGTACAGACAAACATCAGACAACCAAAATATTTTTCCATGAAAATAATTTTTCAAATATTTAATTCTTGCATAATGTTATATAGCTTAATACCACATTAGTGTTACAAATGCTTAATGGAGCCTTTTTCAACTGTAGCAGTCAGGTATCTGCTCAGACTTCAGAAGTCCCTAGCTCATGCCAAAATAATAACACTAACATTTGCAGCCTCATTGTTCCTTGACAGAAAGCCTTTGAAAATCCTGTCAGGAAGAATTCTTTTTATCTCAACAGAAACCGAATGTCCCCATCCTGTTAACCTCAGGATACCTTAAGAAGAATCTACCCTTGTCCAACTGCTGTATTATTGACAAGTGAAAGCCTTTTTTGTGCTTTCTGGTGCTTTCAAGTTGCACAAACAATGTTTGTCCATACTGTTGTCAGGGCCCATGTGTACAAACAAGCCTTAAGTGACCTGACCATGGTAAAAACTTTCCCAGCTCCTCAGTGCCATTGGAAATCTTCAGTGTCCAAATAGGCTCTTGTTGAAATCAGAGGCAAATATTATGGCATGACCTGGCTCATGGGACAAGAGGGAAAAGAAGAATACTGACTGGACTTGTTCTCCATGGAACTAAGAGCTCCAGGGACTTTAGGATTTGCAGGAAGAACATGAAAGGCAGAGATTGTACTGCACAAAACAATCTCAAATTGGCTGAAAGAAGCTGAGAGCAAGTTTTTTTTTTTTAAGTTTTAGTGGAAAAAAAAAAGAGGGGGGGGAAGAGGGGATAAAAGGAAGAAGAAATAGAAGAACATAAGTAAAAGGAGAAATCAAGTAAAAAAGAAATGAGAAGAAAGTGAAAAGACAGTTTGCAGCCAAATAATCTTTGGGATAAAAGGGGCACGGAAATGTTCAAGTCTGAACATTGATACTAATGAGTACATTCCAAGCTCTATCAGCTACTTCTCACTTGAACCGCTACCTAAGAGTGCAGGAAATTGATGCTTGTGGCAGTGAATATCTGTATTTTCCTCCTCTGATGGTGAGAGAAGTGAACTCTATGCCTGATTCAGTCATTTAGTCTATTCTTACATGGGTCACTCTAAGACAATGGTTGCTAAGGATATCACAAAGGAAGGAAAATCAGGCCCATCTGATACTGTGCAGGGACAGAGAATCCAACTCCTAGAAAAGGAGGTCTTTTTTACTCCACAGACTGTTTCTCTTTTCTCTGTCCTTTGATGCTAATGCAATGTCCAGCACACTGTTAGCACGTGCTGCAGGGCTTAAAATGTTCTCCTTAGAAAGCTTGTTTCTATTTTATACCTAAAGCCTGGATGAGACCAAACCAGGCTATGAAAAATGGTTTAAGCCGTTTCTATTTCCATTTCGTTTGTCCAGCTTCAGACAGAACTCTGGATTTGCATAGAAACAATCTTCTATTCTCTGTTAGACAAGTTCTACAAGTCCAAAGAAACATAAGGGCAAGGATCAGCTGGGAAGGTTTTGTCCTGTATGGACAAATATTGTTTGTGCTGCCTTTAAAAGCATTACAAGGCACAAAAAAAACCTTTCACTTGTCAATAATAGTGCAATTGGACAAGACTAGATTCTTTTTAAAGCATCCTGGAGTTAAGAGCAGGGGAACCTGAGCATTATGCTTTTGTTGAGATAAAAAGATTTCTTCCTGACAAGGTTTTCAAAGGGCTTCTGTCAAGGAACAATGAGGCTGCAATTGTTAGTGTTATTATTTTAGTGTGAGTGAAGAATTTCTGCAGTCTGAAGTCTGAGCAGATGCCTGAGTGCTAAGAGTAACTCCAGACTGGTGCTGTCAGAATTGGTGCTCTTACATGTTTGGCCATTTAAAGAGAACTAAGGTAAGTATTACATATGCAAGCCTTGAAAAACAACATATTTGAGCAGCCACATGATTTTAAGCACATAACTACTTTCTCTGCAGTTAACAGATATATTTTCATTATTAAATTTGGCATGGCATAGTTTCCATACTTTGTTGCACTAAATCAGTTTGTAGAACAAATGCTTTGGCCTTTTAATCAAAGTTCTGGAGTAAAACTACATATTCTTAGTTGTAGATTAATACATATCTGGTGACACTGTAAGTACTTCATGACTCCCTGGTCAGAAAAAATGCAAATCAAATTGCACTGAGTTGATTTGGCTGTTGAGACTATAAAGAGAGCATGCAGAGATCAGAAATTACTTTTTTTGCCTTGTGAATTCCAGCACTGTTTTAATCTGACAGAGATCTTCCCTACAGCAAGTTCTGAAAACTGTAAACCAGCTCTGAATTTATAGCACGAGACTATTTTTCCTTGCCACTTATCTGCTTTGCAGAGAAAATAGTAATGTGTATTAACAGATGAGCAGATTGATGCATAGAGAACAATTACCTTGATCATCTAAGACTTGATCTCCTACAGTTTGCACATTTAAAGGTGTGAACTCTTGGCCTGTTGATTTAAACTTAAACTAAGCCCCTGAACACAAATGTATGCAGCCATGTGCACCCTCTGACATGCCACAGGGAAAAGAAATAATTTTAAAGCCTGAATATAAGTTTAAAATTAGGCAGGCTTTTGATATTTTGAAACTTTGTCTCATAAAGAATGTAAGAATCAGACCTACATGCAACAAAAGTTCTGTTTTGAAACAGAATATGCTACCTTGAAATAGAGCAATTGAATGAAGCAATAGACAGGGCCTTTTTTTGGCATTATAAGGAGAACAAAGCCAAATACACTAGCTATCCTGACAGTCACATCTGCTGTTTTAGATAGATGATGGGGATGTGTCACTTGAGTTTCTATTGTGATTTTAGTCAGAAGCTTCTTTAGTGGCAAACCAGACGCAATTTCTATGTGCTGGATGGTACTCAATTTATCATTTCAAACACAATAGCACCTCATTCAAGAAATTGCTGATGTTAGTCAGGATTTTCAGAAGACTGGACATCTCTTTGTTACGCAAACAAATTTTATGCTACATTTTATTATTGAATCAACCAAATATATTCTATGCAGTGATAAATCTATACTATTCTACTCACACAGCCAGATGGAATTTAACAAACTTATTTCTGATTCATTCATAGAAAGTGTCAAGTAAGCAGAAAAATCAGGTATTCTCTGTGACAATTAACAGATCCTGCAGTAAAATCCTCACTGACAAAACGCAAAGTAGTTTACAAACCTTTTGACAGATGACATACTGAAATCACCAGGGGCTAATTCTTGACCAAATTAAAGCTCCATAGCAGAGACATACACAGAGCAGAAGGAAATCACTGAGCTGTACCAAACATCATCCCAAAACTGATCTGTGATCTGGTGCTACACAGCTGATTCATCCACCTAGGCAGCTCACAAACACAGTGATGCTGCCATATAGGATAAGAAACAACAAAACATCTTTTATGCCAACCCTGCAGCACCCTGGCATAGACAACAGAGGAGGCTTTCCTAGTGACAGTGGCTGCCCTTTTCCTGCTGTCTCTGCACAGCAGCTGAAGGCAGCCCCGAGTAACTTTCCATCCTTAGCCTAGAAAACCTGACCCAAGCCATCAGTCCACCTGCCTAAGAGATAAGATGGGCTGCTTTATCTCAAAGCACTGCACAATAGCTGCTCAACAAGATCTTCTAAACTTACTCCTGGAAACAAGAACGATTGAAGAATCATTGTGCTTTGAGTGAGCAGACTTGTATTCTGGAAGGTAAGCACAGATGTGAAAGTTTTCAAGGTGATTCTGCCAAAGGAGATTCTTTTCCCCCACTCAAGCAGAACTAACAGCATCTACCTAGTCAGGGCCAGAATCTTCCCCAAGCACTAATTGATGGAACAGTGACAGTAAAAGGAAGTAATAATATTCTAGAACAATAGAAAAGACTGAAGCACAATTTTGTGGAGAACAAACTTGGTAATGCCTGACCTGTAATTGCAGTTCTGTGGAACCCTTCCCTATCAGACAGAAATTACAGATATTCCAGCTTCAGGGAACTGTAGTTTTAGCTTCCTTATGTGAAAGATGCAATGAGAAAGCTGTTAGTGTATTATATAAAACAGTCCTCTGTTTTTTGGGGTTTTTTGTCCCCCTTGCCCTAAAGGCAAGGTTGTTTCATCATAATTAGTGCTTTCATCTGAATTATAGGATGAACCATTATATTTTTCTTTATCAAGCAAGGAAATCCGACAATGATAAATAAAGAACAGCTGGCAAGGAAAATATCCATAACCCACAGACTGTTTATCCATCCTTTGGAAAAGGGCACAATAGTCAAACTGTTCCTTGTAAGTAAAGAAATTGTTGAATTCCCTGTTTTAATTATAAATCAGGTTCTCTAACCCTTAGTTAGAGTCACATCACTCATTCTGATTTGTCATTACTTCTATATTCAAAATACTTCTTATTTTATTACTGATATTTTCCTGTCCTCTGGAGAGACCACTAAGCACTAGAGATATGTAGGAAAATGTTTTTCTGGCATATAAGCATTTTAGATTTGAAATCTCTTCCAAATCTGGGCACAGTATTTTAAGTTTTCAAGCAAAAGTACCCCTGAACTGTCATTTTGCTTAAGCTGAAACTTTTAGCTGGATACAACTGATGAGAAACATTTCAAAGCTGATATTCATGTTTTCAAACTTTATAAATAAAATATTAACAATGAAAATAATTTCAAACCAATAAATAGAATCTAAATGCAAACACAAAAAGCTTTGATGATTTTAAAACTTAAAAATTTATTTTGTGAATTTTGTCAAAACATATTTTTCTACAAGTTTCAGCTTAGGGAACAGTTTGTTTTAAAATAAATTGACAATTCTTGTTCTTTTGAAAGTCTTGCTGTCTCCAGAGACTACCAATCTATTCTGCCTTTAGCTATACTGAAGTCAACAGGAATATATCATTGAGTAAAATTGCAATATCAAGTCTCTCTCTGATTATATGAATCACTTGGTTTTATTGAATACTGGGAATTGCAAGACACCGTTTCTAGTTGTTTACTGCATGCTCAGTAAATGTGTTTGTCAAGCCATTAAGAAACTGGGAACAAAGAGTTCATAGAAACAGATGCAGAAAACCAAAACATTTCAAAGAACAGACTTAAAAATTATATCATGTGGATAATTCATGCAGTTAACATGTAATCAGCATAATTTTTATAATTTAAATTGAAAAAAGGATGTAAACCAGATTTCTTTTTCAGATTTTAAGAAGGTAAGAGAACACCAATAGACAGTCAGCTGATAAGGGATAAACTTTTCCCAAGTTTTAGGTGGGAAGTTATAAGCAATGAAAAGGTGTCATTGTATGTACAGATGGAAAGTTCAGGGTAAATTATTTCAATGCCAGAGGAAGATTTTAAAGCAGAGGCATACTTTTGTTATCAAGCTCTACTAAAAACTGAATTACTGCAGCTATGGCAAGTGGATGCATAATCCTCTGCCATGTACTGGGAAATTCTTCAGTCCTGTGAATATTTAATCTGTTCTGACATAGTTCTCTGTCAATTTCACCTGTCAATTTAAAGTTCATTGCTTTTCTAGCCTTTTACCTCTGACCATTTCTTCTGGTTCTTTCCTTGATGTCTCCTTCTGACACAATTACAGGTTGATAGCCCACTCCACAAAGTACCTATTGAAAGGTATTCTTAAAGCATCTGTTAGTAGGTCAAAACATAATAGACAAAAGGAGGAAAAGGGGTCCAATGGAATGTGTAATGATTTGAAGCAATTTTATTTTCTCTCTCTAGTCTAGTCCATGATCAGACATTATTTTCTCACTTTCTCTAGTAACTCACTTTCTCACTCTCTCTATAACTATGGAGCAGGACAACAAAGGATAAAGGAGACATTTAGGATGCTTATGTTGGCAGTGTGTTGAAAGGGGAGCCCTCGATGGAAGAGGATCATTCTAGTTTGGTACCAGGACTGGTAGTTTAGCTAATTAGATTTTAGAACAATGAACTCTGCTTACTTGGTGGAGTCATTCTGACTTGGGTCTCAAAGAAAGATCTGGCCATACTTTTGTGCTGCAAAACTCAACATGAGCCTCAGCTTCCTGTGCTTCTGCTGGAAAAACTGCTCCACTGCCCAGGATCAAGGGCAACTGAATCTCTGAAAAACTCCCTGAAGAAAACCTCCCATGAGTCTGTCCCAAGATATGCTCTTCCTTACGCTCTGTACCAGGTACAGAAGCTCAGTAACTGCTACCAATGACAAGATCAATGAACAAAAATTACCTAAGCCTCCTGTGCATCCCAATATTACAGCAAGTATTGTCTATTTTATATCCTGCAAGAAATAATTTCTAAGAACTTCAATATTTATTGAAAATTCTCCTGAAGAATCCTTGTCCAAAATATTGTGTACTAGTCTGAAATGTGCCTGGTCCTTCCAAGTAAGCAATACTCTGAACCTCTTGTTGGAGACATTTCTTTTTCAAGGACACACCAATTATTTTCTTCCTTTCAAGAGCATTTTGTACACATTAAATCACTGCATGTAAAAAACCTGCTGCAGATTTCTGCATCGTGCAGTGTTCAGACTGGGTGCTCTCAGTGCTGGACTTGGTTTCTTGCATTGGAAATGTCTCCTTTCTAACATGAAGCATATGAATTAATCAGTCTGTCATGTTATTTTCCTCTCATTTAATAGCATTGATAATACTAGGCAAAATATTTGTTAGTTAATTAAAAAGTGAATGAAATTACATCCTACGTGGAGGCTGGTCTTAAAATATACAGTATAATATGAATACAAGTCCTAAATTAACAAACGAATAATGTCGTACACCTTCAATAGCTACAGAGATGCGTTGGAAGGACCAAGTGCTTAGCATCTATAAATATTTGGCCTTTTTGTGTATTAAGTCTCTAACAGCCAGATTATAAACTCACATTCTTGTGGCCCTCAGTTGGCTTGAAAGTCAGAAATGCAGGAAATCAGCTGTTCTTGGGAATCATCTTGAGTCACAGTAACTGGGGAATAATGAAGTTAAAAACACTTGAAAAAAGAATCACTTATGCTTCTAGCACATCACTATCAATGCTGCTTGGTTAGTGATCTTAGTTCATACAATTTGGTAGCTTCCAAAATAAGTTAAAACCCCCTCAATATATACAGCAACTCTGATAATTACAATTCCACTGGTTCCCTTTCCTGTTTGCAATGATTACCTGTTGGGAAGAGCAGGATGATGTCTCTGGGACTCGATGGTGACTCACCAAAGAGTGACCTCATGGCAGGAGACTGATTTTGTTACCACTATTCTAAATACATTTCAGCCCTTGATTTACGAGCTGAATGGATTATTTTCTAAAATAAATAGACAGTGAAGCATCTGTTATTTCCAGAGAAGTAATGAATGCCCAGCACTCTCCTGACTGTCAGGCCAGGTTTTCTTCTGTGTAGGCTTGCAGCAGCGAGCCAGCACACTTGTTATTTCTCTTCCTTGTGCATTCCTGTGTGCAGAATGACTTTTTAAAAATTATAATAATTGGAAAGTTATTATAATGATTGGTGCAAGACTTAAATCAGTGAGATGACACTGCATTATTTCAAAAGAAAGCCCGCAAAGTTTTTTACACTTAAAAACAAATATTTCCATATTGCTGATAGCACAGAGCCATAGAATATCTCGATTTGGAAAGGACCCATAAACTCATTGAGACCAGCTCCTCACAGGATCATCTCATTCACATTCTGCTACAAACCATGGGCAATTTCCAGATATAAGGGCTCTTTTTGAGAACAGTTAGGATTTCAAAATTCCTACACCCAACAGATAACATGGAAAGCTGTTATGTTAGGTGGATTCCTACTTACGTTTGGTCTTGTATAAGATGCTGATTTTATTTGTTTATATAATCACAATTCTTGTATTTTTTTAACAAGATTTGAAACTTTCTGAGAATAAATTGCAGTAATATAAAAATATTACAGATTTCCTACAGGCATTATTCTGAAACATAAAAGAGATTAGAATTTAGAGTGGGTGCTTCTAATGTAAAAATGTCTAGTATAATAAAAATTCTGAATTTTAGGCCTATAATGAGATAAAAAAACCAAATTTCCATTGGAATAGGCAGTGCAGTCCTTGTGTCTCAGCCTGAACATTTTGAATGTAAAATTTAAAATGCAATTCAACTACAAAATAGCAACCAGTGATGCAAAAACAAACCCAACAAAACACTGAAATTCATCTTCTTTTCTTCTTATCTTTCTTTACATTGATACAAATGCTGATTTCAAGTCCAATGATAAAAAGAAGCATGTGAAATCACAGGCACACCTGTGCACTCACAGCTAATAGTGACTGCACTGGCTCTGAAGCAAAAAGGCTTCACACCATATTTATGTTTACACGGCTGTACATGTGCAAAATGGAAGCATTCCCAATAATGGAACCAGCTGATTGGGAAGAAACATCTGTGTGCTGCTTTGGAAAACTTCCTGGCATGAAGTGAATCAACACGGGCTGCTAGGAAACATCCATGACCAAAACTAATGTGGTGACATCGGCCTTTTTTCAGCTTTTTTTCCACTGACTGTATAACACAATTACCTACACACTGCTCTGCTCATAGGTTCCAGAACTTCCAAGACAAGCTCTTGCAGTTTTTTCTTCATCTGAGGATCCCTTGCTTTGTATAATTCTTATGGCTGGACACCAACCAGGCCTCGGCTGCCTTGCCTTCACAAATTTACATTATTTGGACAGTTATTCTGTGAACAATTAAGACTTGACTCTTACTCCACCAGGATGGAGTCTCAATTATACCAATGGAAAAGCAATTTCTCAGCAGATCTTTTTGTTAACCTTTAAATTCAACCTTAGTTACAGAAAAAACAAACAAACCACACCCCCCACACCAAAACCAACCTAAACAATTGTCCTTTTAAAAATTATAGAATACAGCTTTTCCAATTTTTTTAATAAATGTTAAATGCTTTATTATAAATTTAATACATACTGAATGTAATGAGGTTCAAAACAAAATATGAATATTTTTAGTGAGATGAAAACCAAGAATGTTTGCTACTGATGGAAGAACTATAGTAATAATAAGGAATGGTAAAGTAGAACATTTTTAGTCTAATATGGTAATAACTATATTCTGTTACTGAAACTTATAGTAACCTCAGAGCATCATGAAAAAAAGGCTTGATATTGATCTTATGGATGAAGCCACTAAGCTTGTGGGTAATATAATTTTCCCAAAAGCATGTAACAAGTGAAAGAAAAGTAAAGAATAGAACTTAATCTTCTGCTTCCAAGTTTGTACAGATGTCTCTACTACCTTTAGTAAATCCAACCTGAGAAAGCCAGCCATCATGTGAAAGTTGATTATTTTGGCACCAGTAAAAGGGAGAAATAGACAGCAACAGACAAGTGAAGTAATTACATTTGTTTCCCTAAGACAAACAACAATGCTACTGTAAATCAAGGTAGTTTAGCTTGATTCTGCTTTGACTTCTTTTCTTGAGATGTGCATCATGCCCATGACAATGAACTGCACTGATGCATTCCACTTCAGTAGCAACAGAGAAACAATTCCTGTCAAAATCCTTGGTGGAAATTCCAAGTATGGAAGAATGATGAGAAGATGGTTAGGATGAACAGATACAATACATCTTTTAGCTTCATCCAATTTCTAAGAGAACATCTGATTACTGAGACTAACACAGATGAAGTGAATCCCTCATCTGAGATGTAGTTGTTGATCATTTCACCACAGCAGGGCTGAGGAGGTGAAGATCTGACCGATGGCTCACTTGGCCCAGCTTCAGAAGGTCTAGTCTGTCACTCAGAGCAATTCCATCAGTTACAGATTGTGTGGTAATCAGGTGCTCTGAGAATGAGTGATACATAAAGATTACATAAGATTAAGAGATAACAGTTGCATTTTAATTATTGTGCAAATGTAGTTAAGTTGAAAGACCTGTAGCTGTCTCAAAGACATAAAACCCATTAAATCTCTAGTAATTATTAGCGGTTTAATGCTAATGCTCTGAACTTTAATGCTCAGAGCTATCTTATCAGAGGATAAACTATGTTAGGTGTTCATAATAAGAATATACTTTTTATTTTTCCTTTGGATCATCTTCTTATTTTGGACAACTGCTGCTTGTATCCACTGCTGAAGTGAAAAGGGATTTGAAACTGAATAAGGCTTCCTAATTTCAGCCAAAGACAGGAGGGCTGTGGAAAATGGTTCTCTTCACAGCATCCCCAAATCTAGTAGTGTTCAGAGATGGAAAACAAACACCTTCGGCACCGAAATGAGGAACAAAACTGAGCTTTTGAAGCTAGAAACCAAAATTGAATATCTGTCAAGAAAACAAGTGCTAAGAAAGGCTTGTGAGCAATGTAACAATATTAGTAGCGAAACACCCTCACATCACAGAACACTGGAAAAATGAATCACTATCTGAGAGATGATCATAACTATTACCAAAAACCATGGCTGAAGTAATTCTGTATTCCCACTAGGTATGGTTAACATTCAAAAACAATTTTTTGACCATGCATTAGAAAAGGGCAAGAAAATAAAATAATTAAAAACTTGTTGTGAAATGAGCTGAAATCTCGCCAAAAGTTGTATGGTTATTAGCACTAAGTCTGGCATTTATAAATTCTGAGTAACCCAATAATCTTTGAATGTAATTTTGTTCATGTAATTTCTTCTGTTTGAAAACAAATAGAGAAAACAAGAGCAGAATTTCATGTTGGCAACGACATGAGTCATCTGAAATATTTCAAACCACCATACAGAGTTTTGTGAATTAATGAAATAAGAAAGTCACTGTTTGTCATCATATGTGTGAAAGAGAACTAAATGAAGCAGACATTTTTCCAGAGGATTTAAACATATTTGCTGATGAAAAGGAAACAAGCACAAACCTACGTTCTGTTCCAAGCTTCATAGGTAGGGCACAGAGCTCCTGCTACTCCAAAGACTGGTCATCTTTGCCTTGACCTTTCAATTTTCCTCTTTCCTACTCCCGTTTCTTCACCCTATCCCTGTTCTCTTTAACTGCCAAATCCCAGCCTTCAATTACTACATTTGTCACACCAGTTCCAGTTTCTTAACCCAAAATGGGTCAGAGCCCAACTCTTTGGCCTTAACACCTTCTTTCACACAGGACAGAAAACTTCAGTCCCAACAATAAAGCTTTTTAAAATAAGAAGCAATTGTAAATAGGCTCCTGTAGGAAGTTTCTCTCCTGCTGCACAATTTTAACAATACATGATGTTACCCCCTACTCATAAAGACATTTGTGTGGGAGGGTTAAAGAAGAAGAATTTTTGCTGCTATTGGTATCTGCATCTCTTTGAATTATAAATTAGAACAAAAGTTCTCTGTGATGGCTAAGTGACAAAAAGGATTCTGAGCCAAGGCACACAAAAATATGCAAAAAAAATGTAGATAATTTTATAACAAAACAACTTCTGGTATTTGAAAAATATGCTTAATAGGACTAAATCTAAATTATTGGCCTAAGAGTTTGAGCAAAATGAAGACAATGAAAATCTTCAGTTTGAGTTTACCATGAAAATGGTGGGAAGATATTTTATTGTATTATTTATTCACTGATATGTAGAAGTCAGCACTTCAAACCTGTTGACTTAGGTATTTCTCTTTAAGCTTCAATTTTAGACAAAGTAAAATCAAAATGTGATAGAAAGTGACAATTCATATAAGAATCTATTATTTTCTGGTTTGTTGCTTAGTGTAGAATAAATGCTGAAAAGATCAAGAAACTTACATGTTTTACAAGTGCTACCTCTGATGGAGATCTTGCTTAAATAGTCTGAAATAACAGGCCCATCATTTCTAACTGTCTTGTGATTGAGTAGCTGTTTCAGAATTATC
This sequence comes from Pyrgilauda ruficollis, assembly GCF_017590135.1. NCBI lineage: Eukaryota > Metazoa > Chordata > Aves > Passeriformes > Passeridae > Pyrgilauda > Pyrgilauda ruficollis. The sequence continues at coordinate 13,963,898 of NW_024527710.1, forward strand.
CCCATAATCATCCCCTACATACAGAAGCTACATCTTTCTAGAACCTTTTAAAATTTGCATCCTTCTATTCAAGTAGAAAATGCATTATGACATATATTTGTGTCTCTAAAATTATAAATAATTATATTTTGCAAGCAGGATAAATTAAAGCAAAGTGAAATGCTTGAGGCAGTGTCAGATTGACTTTTTTTTGTAAGTAAGGAACATGCCAGTTTTGTGCTTTCTACTCAGATAAGTAAAAACTATTTTTCTTTCTGAAAAGGAAAAAGAAATGAAAACCACTCCACAAAGACAAACTGCAGTGAAGACTATTTAGTTAGGTTCATTTTTGAAAACTATTTCATGCGTCTGACTGCTCTACTTCTAGATAGGAGAGTAAGTGTAAAAAGGTCAGATTTGCTTCACTGAGTCATTATTCTGAAATATTTACCAATAACAGCACACAAACACCGTAGAGAATGAAGCCATTACACAAACACAAATTACTTATCAGAGCTCCATCCTCACTGCAGAATTACCAGTATCAACACTTCCTACTTCTCTGTTTCACTGATTTTCCCTCCTAAAATTTTGATTTAAACCTCCTTTGAGCATCAACTCCCTGAGGCTCAAAATTGTTTTCTCCTTCTTCATTATTTAGTTCTGTGAAGCAGCAACAGTTGAAAGTCAAAATCTATACCCTATATTGACTGGGGGAATCAATTAGAGGATAATGTGAGTGAAGTACAGTTAAAATGACTAGGAAGATTGGTAGGCTCCAGAGTGACATGAAAAACTCATATAATGACTCTTTATACATGTCTTCACTTGCACAGAGAGGATCTCAAAATGCAAACACTTTTGCATACAAGTGTCAGACAACTCCATCACTACCACAAATCTGCGGAGTTACAATTGGGAAAGCAACTTGCTCACAGGTGGTTGAATTGAGAGCAGAACCCAAGATGTATCATATCCTCTTGATAGATTTCAGTCCCTCACTAATACACACACGTTCTTTTTTAGTTGTCTGAGTGACAGCAACTCACTGTGCTGCAAGTACACACCACTTAAAACTTCTGTGCCCCTTTCTGTTTTGAGCTTTATGCTGTCATCTGCCTTCCTGAAGTGCCTGCTGCTCATGTAACATGATAAAATATGTTATCTACATTAACTCTGATGTCAATTTAACTTTTTACTCCTAATCACAGCTTGTTACACCATCCTGGCATGACAATTTTGTTTAATTGCATAATTTGCCACCAGATTACTTTTGAAAGTAATTTATGCAGCTCTTTGCCAATTAATAATTAGGTTGTGCTCTTAAGGAAAACCTTTCATGTAGGTTTGAGGATTGATGCTGATCTAGACACCTATATCATAGTTCATCATCAACTTTCTGTGGAAGATTGGCTGGTAGAAATGTGTCCCACAACAGTTAATATGAATGCTTGTTTTTGGCTTTGAAGTAGTGCTCAGTGCAGAAGCACAATTCACTTTGAGTTTCTCTAAATGGAATAGCTAAACCAGGAAGTTTTAGCTTCTCTTTCAAGATTCCTTTGCTCTAAACTGTATCAGCGAGAAAAACTCCTGTAATTTGCTGGAAAATTAAACCAGCCCAGTTCTGCTGGCCAATATCTTGTGGAGTCAGGATAAGTAAATAAGAGGCTGTATACTTTTCACAGTAATTTTAGTTTAGATAAAGATCACAATTCTTTTTAATGATTATAAAAATGGTGTTCTAATTATTTTTACATATTTTTACATTTATGAATGTAAATATTTTTACATTTATGAAAAACTCATATAATGACTCTTTATACATATTTTTACATTTATGAATTCATCTGGAAGGCTTGAAAGCAGTTATAAGAAAGAGAAAGCTGCAGTTCCATGGCCCCAAGTATTTTGAAGACAGGCTTTAAGTACAGCTAATGCAGTCCCTTGGAAACCAATGTGAGTAACAGCAAAACAGTTAAAGATTTGCAGAAGAGTCTGGGTTGCAAGCACCCAAGAAAGTTTGCACATTTTACCAGAATTAGAGCTAGAGCTTCACTGCACGAGGGACTCATATTCACAAGGATGATAATTCAGCACTCAGAGAACAGAAGTATTCTGCTTTGGATACAATTCTGAAAGCTGCTCCTGAATACCTGGATATATTGTCTCTTACTTCCAAGTGTCCTACAAAGGTCTTGGATCTGTGTTTCTCTGAAGGCTGGATGACCTCATTCTTAGGTTGAAACACACTCCTCACTCAGCAGAGAGAACTTGTCATCTGTGTAGTAAGTTAAATTGATTTTGGTAAAAGTGAAGAAAGAAGAAAACATATTTTATGAGGTCTAAACAACTAACTCTTACTGGAAGAGGTCTGTGTTTTGTAACTGGAATGATAAAAATATATGATGTTTTCTTCTGATGGATGATGCACATGTTCCATTGGTCAATGAAGAGCCTCCCACTCCCACTTCAAATCCTGTTTCTGAGTGTCTCATCAAAAGAGAATGTTTTTTTTTATTTCAATCCTCCAGCAATTACGTAGTTAATTCAGTCACTGAGGTAGATAACTCAAACATAATTTCAAATGTTTCATATAAATCTTTCCAAATAATTGCAACAAGAAAGCACACTAATTATTGTCACCCAGTAATCATGGCAAATACCTACTGATTGCATGGTATAAATGAGTATACTGATTGATGAAACCAACAAACAAAAAAAGATGTTGTCACCCCAGAACATTTCAGCTTTCTTTGAAACAAAATTTCTTTAAGTTTGGTCAAAGGATCCACCTTTACTTCAACTCTGACACAGGTCGACCTTATACTCTTTAAGTATAAGTCCAAGTTTTTGTAAGACTGAGAATAAAACTGGGATGGGTAATTTTATTTGTTCCACATCACTGCAGTAATAGTTCTGAGAAGAACATAGTTATCTGAGTTCTGACTAATGAGAGAAAAATCTCCAAAAGTAAAACAACAGTGTGAAACACAAAAATAACCAAGAATGTTCTCTATTCCTGAATGTCTCTTGACCACTCGATTTGGGAATGTTCACTTGAAAACATGAACTGAATGATTCCAGGCTTCATGACTCTCTGGCCTGGTTATTGAATTCGGGTATGAACAGAACCTCAGTGAAAACAGATCAAGAAATGATAAGACAAAGAAAAAAACAATCCCAGACAGATAAAGAGAATCAGAGAGAAACACAGGGCTGGCAATTCACATTTTGGAAAAAAACAGTTATTAGCAACTGAACAAGGTATTTGAAGACATTTCAAGACATTAATACCAATAAGACTGGTATTGGACATTTCTCCATCCTGGGAAGTTGTAAGACTTACTTAGGTCTCTGTTGTGAACACAGAATTGGCAACTTCACAAAGTCTTGAATCAGGCTCCAAATCCATGACATTTACCCCTGCACTTCTTAGTTTCAACCACACCACATGTTGTTTAGCTGACTGATTGTACACATGATCTGCGCAACCAACTGATGGCTTTTGAGCTGAGATTCAGCTATCCTTCCCTCATTAGAGACCTTCCTCAACCACAGAAAAACACCCCCCATGTCTTTGTGACTCAAATGACCAGGAGATTGGTCTCTTAATCTCAAATAACACAAGACACACAATTAAATCCTAACACGTACTGACACTATTGACACAACTGAGATGAAAAGGCTGACTTGTGGTCTTTGGTAGATCATTTTCCTGTTTACATTTCAAATAAGTCAATCCTCAATTTTACAATGAAAATAATTGATCTGATTCTATCTGATTTCATCAGAACAATTCAAGTGATAAAGTTTCACCTCTGACAAAATCTCATTGTCATCTACCCTTTTTCTTTGTTGATATTCAACACTCGAAATCCCCTGATCTCCCCTTTTCCGGAGTCTTTGCACCGGCCACATCACTGTCATTCATCCTCTCACTTTGTGCAGCGCATCTTTAAGTGTTGAGCATGGTTTTGAGCTGGAGCTTTCCCCCCTCATCAAGCCCAGGGGGCCTGAGTCTTACAGAAGTGTGATCCCTCCCCATGCTCCCCCTGTTTTGCATCTCCTGAGACCACACCCAGGCTATGAGTAAAGACGGACTCCTAAAAGCTCTCCTCCACATGGGACCCATCGCTGAGGGACCGCCGTACCCCAGCCTCTGAAACGCAGCCCGGGGCGGGCCGGCCCCTCACGGCGCTCTCCCGCCCGCCCCTGCCTGCCCTGAGGGCGCGGGCGGCTCCCGCCGCTCCCCGCCCTGTGGCGGCCCCGGGGCCAGTGGGCGCGGCGGTCCCCGCCGCCAGCGCAGCCCCCTGCCCGCCCGGCTCCGCCCTCCACAGCCACCTCGCCTCGCCTCCCCTGGACTCTCCTCGCCTCACGCCCGGGTGACACCGAGCCGAGGCGCCGGGCGGGCAGCAGGCGGGCGGCCGCGCCATGAGCGCCGAGTGCAGCAGTTACCTCAACGCCGACAAGGTGCTGGTGAGCGGGTTCAGCTGCCCGCGGGCGGGCGGCGACGCCCGCGCCGTGTTCTGCTGTGGCTTCCAGGACGTCAAGTACTGCTGCGATGACCCCCACAGCTTCTTCCCCTACGAGCACAGCTACATGTGGTGGCTCAGGTAGGGGAGCGGCTGTGCCTGCCGGGGTAGAGGCGGCGGGCGGGAGACCCGTGGTCGCCCGAGCTGGGCTTGGGTTTGTGTTTGTGAGGTACTTGCAGCGGGGCACTTTCAGGCTGCCTTTGTCCCGCCGAGGGTAGCGGTAGAGCTGCATCTTCAGCCCAGAGAGACTCATGCTCATGCCAGGGTAGTTTCTGAAGGAAATAACTCGTGGTCTTGGTAGGGAAGCGCTGGGAAACGCTCGGTGCTTCTGGCAGAGCATCCGGAGCGTCTCCCGCCCGTCTCTTCGGGCGTGAGGGGAGCGGCTGTCTCGGGGCCTGAGCGCGTACGGTGCTGCGTGCCATAAAGTTCCCAGTGACTTGAGCTACTTTTCCATGTGAGATAAGGCACTACGTAACTTTCCACTCGGAAGGGGCAGATAACTAGCCTGGTGCTCTCCCGGGATAGTGCGGGGATCCGCCTGGCTCTGGCTGGATCTCCAGCAGCGGCAGGGAGGGCTGCGCTCAGCCAGCCCGGCTGCTTTCTGTGCCCGATTCCCCCCGGGCTCCACAGCATCCAGGCTGGCCGTGTCAGGATGTTAGTACACCTCTGCATGGGGCTTCCACTCTGTTTCTTATGGACTTGCTATTATCCTTGATTTTGTCAAATCCCCTTCTGGGCTTGCTTATAACCATCCGCTTCTGCAACCCTGGTGGCAGCAGTCACTACCTGCTGTTTCAATATAGATCCTTTTATCTGTTTTATACTGTTCCCTACTACTTTTCCTGAGTGCCCTCTAGTTTTCAGATTGTGAGATTTGGTGAACAGCAATTGCAGGTTCAGTTTATGCACAGTGTTTAAAATATTGTGAGCATTTGGGGCATCTATTCTGAGCTTTCACCTTTCCAGACTGAACAGCTTTTGCATTTTCCTTGGGCAGATGCTATGGCACACTGATTGTTTTGGTTCCATCTCATCCATACTGTTTTTCACTCCACAGGGCTGATCTTGGAGGTGCATAATGTGGAGCTGCATGCCCAAGGTGTGGGTGTGGCAAGGTTCTGCAGAGTGGCCAAATGTTGCCTCCAGTCTCGCTCTCAATTCTATTCTGTTGGTGGCCAATGTTTTGATGTCTTTGTGTACCAGTTCACATTGACTCCATTATTTCAATGAGCTCTCACTGAAGACTCTCAAACTTTTCTGGAGTTCAGAACTGCCTGTTCTGAGTTTATTGCTGTGTAGGCTTGGTTTTGTTATTTATACATTACATTATGTACATTGAAACTCATGTACATCACTTTTGCCTGCTCACTCAGTTTTCTGTAAGTCTTGTAGCATTCCTTGCCCTCAGCATTTGATTGCTTGTAGGGGCTTAGGATCATCAGAAACTCAGATTTCCTTCTTCACAGGTCATAGATGAAGATATGAACAAAAATAAGTCTCTGTGACATTTCTTTACACTGAAAAGAGACCACTAAAGCCTTGCACTTTTCTCCTTGTGCTTTTAAGCAGCCTCAAATTTGTAGCAAAACCTTTCCCTAATCCTATATAATTTCAGTCTTTTTAACCCCACTTTCAGTGCAGGGCTTTGTCCAAAGGCTTTTTGAGACATGGAACTCTGTCTGCTGGGTTCCTCTATCCGTGTGCCTGTTGACACTTCATACTCCAGCACGTTAACAAGAAGTGTTTTCCCCTCATCCTAATGCTGATCCTTTCCTTAAAGATTTTATGTCAGGAAGCTGCAAGCGCGTTCAGGTCCCTGTGGGGTGGAGCATGGTCATGAGATGATTGGGGGTAGAGGCTTTATCATCAAAGGACCTGTCCCTCATTTTCTGGGAGGGTGAATTTGGGTATCATAGCCAGGCTCAGATTCAGCACTGTGCTGCCAGACACCCTCAGCACCTTGGCCAGCAGCTCTGCCACATGTGAATTCCCTCAGAGCTCCTGAGTTAATGCTGTCAAGTACAGTGGACTTACTATTTTAATTTATCTGATCTAATATTTAATGTATTGTTATTTAAAATCTACTTTGTCTGGTGCAAAGTGTGGGTCAGTTATGGGGATCTTCCATCCATCCACCTCTGTGACAGACACACAATTACTTGGCTTCTCTGATGTGAGAAGACATCTCCAAGTGTCCTTTTTTACACTTCTGCTATCAAATACTCTGCTTTAATGCTATATTTTTGCATATTCTTTGACTGTTTCAATCACAGTAAACCTTCTCAAGATGGCAGAAAAACTGAGGAATAAGTTAGTATTGCATCACAACATCTCATCTGGACATTGTAGTGAAGACTCTTAAAGCTTGATCTTTTCAAAAAGTACCTCCAAGAACTGAATCCCAGAAGAGGCTTTAATGAAATACCTTTCTGAAAGCTCTTCCTTTAAAAGATTTTGTAGTGTCTGAGAAGTGACTTCATCCTTCATCCAAGTCAGAAATTTGGGCCCAAACTTTGAAAATTAAGGATTTTTTTTTCCTTCTTTCTACAGTAGCCCTAAGCTGGGAAAAGGACTCATGGAAATCACCATTAATGGAGTTTTAATTGTGCTTAACTTCTGCCATAAATTACTATATTCATTGTAGGAAAGAGGTGAATAAGTACAATTTACCTCTCTAAGCAAAGTTACTGAGTGGTTAGAATTGAACCACTTCCTATAAGGGTTTTCAGTAACAAATAGAATAATTTTTAGCTATTTACACACTGGAAACATTATAGTATTACATAATTTTGCAAACTGTATACATTTTCACATGACAGTTCAATTAGTAGTTTAAAGAAAACATAAAAATGACATTTTCTGTCCTCTCAGAATGTTTTGGTGATCACTAGACTCTTACTGATATTGATTGGTAACAGCCATGTGATAAAATAATCATTAAAATGCTTCTTTCAGCCTTTGAGGACACACTTTTAAGACTTGAAACCCTTAAGATTTAAAACTAAACAAGAGTTAGGCACACCAGTCAAGGTAAGTCTGGAGATGGAAGGGAAAGGTTTAGGAGGCCCTGATGGGGGAACTATTTTAGGTTTTGCTGTACTCCAGAACTTGGGGGTTCTTTTCCTAAATCTTCATTTGCTTGACTCCTCCCAGATATTTGAAAGCAGTGACTGACTGCAGCACGAGTGGTTGGTGGTGTCTCAGGGATTACTTCAGTTTGGTGGCACACCAGTAGAATTGCAGGAGACTCTTGCACGTTTCACTTGTGTTTTTCCTGCTGTGGGAGGGACATGGCCAGACCCCTTGGCATCCAGCTCTGATGGAAGCAGTTCATGGAGAAGCCAGCAGCCTTGGCAACCCAAAGCAATAGTTTCTTGCTGGCCTATGCTCTTCTCTTTTCTTGCCAAGTCTCTACTGCCTGTGCTATGTTTAGAACTAGACACTGCCCTATCCCTTAGCAACATGGAACCCTCTTTCCCCCTCCCAGTTCTGCAAAAACTGCAATATTTGACAACATCCTAACACCTGCTGTACTGGAAACTGCTGGACTATCATAGGTAATAGACTATTGAGCAACTCTGACACATTTCACATTTTCTGCAGAATTTATTATATATAATTAATAATATTATTGATTTCTGACTTACACCTTTTTTTTTGCTGGTATTTAAAATAAAATTATATAGTTTTTGGTTTTTTTATCATAGATCTTGAAAGACCTAATTGCTCAAAGAAGAGGGAAGGATGCATTTTGCTGTCTCTTACAGTTGTCAGCAGCCCATGGAACAGAAGACAACATTAGGAAAAGGCAGAATTCATCAGAAGGTTATTCAGCTTTTGAATCCACAAAACACAGCTGCTATAAAATACCAGTGGGGCAAACACTGGGCAGCTCAGCCTCCAGAGCAGTGTGCTGTGCATGCCCATGCAGTTATCACATCTGCTTTACCTCCCAAGCTGAGTGGAAGGGGAGAAGTGCTGAACTTGTGGTATTTGTATTGAATTGCAGCAGTTATGTTCAGTCAGCCTTTTTGTTTCTCTTTGTTCTAAAATATTTTTTGCTTATTTTTGCCACTCTTCTATGAAGTGTTATTTTTATAATGGCCTCTTTCAGTATCAAATAGAATTCTAATATCCGTTCCAAAGTTGTATCTTCTAAGTTGCATGTAGTAATACATATTTGATCAAAATTCTGTCAAGCCACATATAGGTTTTACTCAAAATGCCTTCTTAATTAATACCTATAGAGCCACAGTGGCCTAATACTGAAGCCAAGATTTGCTTGGCTGTACCAACCTCCAGGCATCTGTTTTGGCTTTCCAAAATAGCAAGTCTTTTGTTTCTCTGTGCCCATTCTTCCAGTCTCTTGAGAATATTTGTCTGTGTGCTTTGCAAATACGGTGAACGACACGTCACTGCAACAATGGCATTGGGAACATTTGATTTACTTGGATCCGGGTGACTCATGAGCTTCCTTTTAGTCTATCAGTGGGCAATACTGCCTCTGCTTAGCCAATATTTAGATTTTCCCTGGCTTTCGATGGTGTGGATGGACTAATTTTATAAACTAAAAATAACTGTAGGTGTGTGATGCTGAGACATTGACAGACAAGTCGATGGACCCACTAAGCATCTCTCTGGACACAGCCTGGGGATCCCTGGGGAGGTTGCTGGCAGAGTGGAGCCTCTCTGCTGAGTGAAGCCTTTGGCTGTGCTGCAGGCCTGGATGTGGCACTCAGTGTAACAGCAGTGAAATCTGTGGTATGGCTCTATCTTTATGTGGAAAATAACTTGAGAGGGTTCTCTTTGGATGTCCTACCAAACGTAACGTTGCTTGTGTCAGGGCTACCCCGTGGCCTTTACTGCCATCTTTATGCCAGATCTTTGCTTTGGGGTTGAGTGAGTTGTTAATGCAGGAGGTTTTGCTCACTAAGGAAGCCACAGCTGTGGGGAAGAGGGACTTTTTAGTTTGCTTGCTTAATGTCTCTGCTGTCAGAAGAATGATCTCAAAGACACACCCTGAGACCTATAGACTGTTACCATGTGACTGCTGGGTGGCCTTCAGATGGTCTTTAAGGTAAAGAATGGAAGGTGGCAAAATGCTTTTAGCAAGGCCTTTTAAAGCAGATATGCAGCACCATAGTAATTGCTGTAGAATTGAGAGGACATGCTGTAAGATTGTCTTCGTTTTCAGAGGAGTGTAATTGTTAAAGTGGTCAGTGATCATAGTTATTTGGTATTTTGTTTCTAATAATAGCTTTAACATGTAAATAATGAAAGAAAATATTGTATTCTTGTTAAGAAACATCAGTATTCAGAGCTGTGGAAGACATATTAAATTTCTCTGAATTAGATAAATTAAGAAACAACCCTCCATCCCCAAACTTTAACCAAAATTAATCTTATAGAACTTAATTATACCTTCTCTGTGGGTTGATGGCTTCAGCACTTTGAGAACAATCTGGTATCAAAACATTGTGTGTTTAAAAAGAGTAAGTACACATTGTCCTGATTACTGATTCATTCAGGAAGTGGAATCAGAGTATCTGTTTGGTTTTGTGATGCTGGTGAGATCTTCTCATGTTGCTGCTGGAGCATGAGAAACATTTCTTGTAGCACATAACCTATGATGAGTCTTTGACCTGGAGAGTTCCTCAGGTTTTTCTTGCCTTTTCCTTTTGTAACTCCCAAAGCATCTTACACAAGTTGTGTAGTGATACTGAAGATGCATTGTGCTCTGCAATACACAACTGTATTGTCCATGTCATCTTCTACAACTGCATGGAGGAGAGCTACAGCCAAGAAGTAACAGATGTCTGAATAGAAAAATGAATAATCATTAATATGTATTTGATCTATTTGGCTTTAGGACAGCTGACTCTGCTTAATATTTGGATAATGGTGAGCAACCTCCTTAGTTCTGCACTGCAGGCTGGAATTTAAATGGAATCTTACAATAAAGCTTGTACTGTCATGACAAAAAAGCACAAATAACTATTTCTGAAGAGCCTTGGTTTTATCATATGGTTCTATGGCTATTCAACCTTCTGTAATGTGCATTTCTTCTATTTTGTCTATTTGGGTCAAGGTGCTCCAAGTCAAAATGCAAAATAAGGCCAGAACACAGGTGAAGTCTGAGTGTAGGTCACATTCAGATTCCATACTAAGCAGAATATTGCTTGCCTGCGAGTTTTGTTTGAGCCAAAGAACAATAAGGAAAAATTTGCTTATATATGTACATATATGCACAAACCTCTAAGGATATCCTATTTAATGCAGATGATAAATACCATGCAAAAAATCTTCAGAAGGGTAGAGCTGTTCTTTCCAGAACCAGTTTGCTGATAACAAATTATTTTAGCTGTGCATGGAGCTAAATGTTGCCCAACCCTCATTACTGAATCTGACCAGTAACTAATGAAAACCTCATGTGAAAGTCATAGCAATATCTGCTGCTCTCATCCTGCTGATTTTAAGAATTTCTCCTGTGGATATATCTATGCTGGTGCGGTGGGAGCTTGTAGAGAAGCTTTGCAGTATCTTGAATGTAAAATTCATAAAAACATCCCAAGGCACAGTTCTTCTCATCTACCTGCAAGGCCACAGAAGAGTTGACTTCTCCCTGATAGCAGTGATATATAAAGGCATTTTTATGACTAGAGGATGGAGTTTGTAAAATTCAAGAAATTCATCTCTCTGCTGTCCTTTGGATGTCTGTCAAAAATGTAAATATACCAGAGCAGTAATATAAGGATTCTCAGTCCTCAGACTCCTCATCTGTGACCAAAAGGCTGCTGTTTAATTTCACCAGAAGTCTGGATCTTTGTCATGGACTGTAGAATAGAGAACTGGAGCATGGAACGCATCAAAGGCCCAGGAAAGGCATCCTGGAAGGCATCCTGGAAGGCCCAGGAAAGTGTAGGAAATGATAGCTAGACTGCATTATATGGAGTCCTTTATTTCATCATGAGAATTTGATGTTAGGAAAAGACTTGAAAATAAGGGTTGGGAATCAGGAGAGATTTCTCTATATACATATACTGTCTCACTGTATGCCTATGGGAGATGTATAAAGTAGCTTTTATCCTGCAGGATAGCACCTTGATAAAATCTACGTATAGCACCTTATGTTTGGCTTCCAGAGTAATTAATTCCTGCTTCTTTGATGCCTTTGATGTTGTGAGTAAACTAATTCAGCTTTAGTTTCCCTTTTACTGTGACAAAGATCATGGGAGAATTTCTCCAGTCTTGATTGGAGATTTATTTCCTTAATGCAAAGGCACAACATCGATCACCGTACTTCACCCTGCTCTGCAGAGCTGCTAACAGAGTTGAATAACAAAGATTGCATGTTTTTTTATACTATACAAATGGCATTTCAGAGTGAAAATACAGCTTAATAGTCATGTTGTTTGAACTGCCTGGAACCCTAGAATCCCTCTCAGTGTGGGCACTGAAGAACTTTTTGATCTCACTGGTATCAGTTACTGCATGAAGTTATTTCTGTTTTTCATAAATACACTTTCATAAAGACTCAGGATTAATATGTATGAAATGTCACTGAGGGCCAGATGTTCAACTGCTGTGTAATGACATTGGCCCTTCTGAGGGCAGTGAGATAATTGCAGTTTATGCAATTGAAGTATTGAGCTCTAAACTTTGGTTTACAGTAAAATACAGTTACTCCCCTACCTGAGTAAACTCCAGATATCATCTTGAACATTGTTTTAATGGATCCTCCAGACTGTTTGTACACTTGATTTTTTTGTTTTTCTCTCTTAGTGTTGGAGCACTCGTGGGCCTGTCAATAGCAGCAGTGGTCCTCTTTGCTTTTATCATCACTGTGTGTGTTCTCTGTTATTTGTTTATCAGCACCAAGCCACGCAGCAAACTTGATACTGGTTTGAGCTTACAGACAGCAGGTAAGACCAGTTGTTATTGATGTGCATTATCACCTGCAGAGGAAAAGCCTTACTCTGTCTTTAAATGGATGTGGGGGAATCCAACAGTGTGTGTTTTCTTTCTGATGGGAATGTCAAGATGTAATCAAGCTGTCCTGCTGTATGCCTGCTCTGTGAAATCTGCACCAAATTCAAAACATTTAGCACGAGCTTAGTATATTTATTTAGTAGTAGGAATAATGTAGAAGTTTGCAATACTGAGTGAGGGCAAATTAGCCCCTTTATCAGGAAGAGACTTATGATTTAGTTGCTCTGGATTTCCTGTCAAGAGTACATAAACATATTGTAGTGGTTCATTCTAGGAATAAGAATCTCAGGAGAGATTTTAAGTGTATTTTCTTGTGACAGAGAGAGGTCATTCTCTTTCTTTTTTTTTTGTTTCTTCCTGACATAGGATCCAGATTTTGAAGTCTAAAACTCTCTGTTTCAGTAGCAGTAGTCCATGCCTTTGTGCCCAGACTGTGTTGGCAGATGCCTGCAGGAACAGTGCATGTAGTCAGCATTAACCCACTCACATGGGAAAATTGCTGCTGCTGCTGCTCCAGTTCACTACATTTGTGAAATCTCCCTTAGCAAGATGGGGTGTGATAAGTTTCACCCTTTGTCTTGGACTTCCTAAATATTTAAATGAACTGCTTCAGTAGTTCAACCAGTTAAGTTGTGGGAAATAAAAGGAATGTTGTACTTATGTAGCCATTGGAAATTCAACAAGTTGAAAAAGGGGAATAATTCTAGGAAAAAAGTCCCCTCAGCTCAAGATTTCTCTTTACTTGTTATTTTAAAATGCTTCTATACCTGCATGGCAGTAAATGACCAATAAGTTACTGTAATTACAGCTTATTATAGAGCAGTAAGCCCCCTCCTGAGTGTCTAGTTAACACAGTCCACTTCATATCAGGCTTATTGTGTGTCATTTTCTTCTCCAGAGAATGCAGGCTTTGGTTTAAAAGTGGTTCCATTGGTTCATAGAGCTGTCAGATCTGCAAAGCCTCCCTTTGTAGCTGTGTGAGGTGAGCAAGCTGCCGAAGTCACACATTCAGCAAACTGCTACTGATCTGCAAATTGAAAACTTCACACTTGTCCTGGAGAGAGAGTGGAATTAAGACCTGCTAGCTAGAACAGCCTAAATAAATTCTTGGGTGAGATGAACAAAATGCTCTCGTGCTCTTCTACAAGATGGTTGTGTCTTAATTATAAACTGGCATTATGTTTTTTGAATGTGTTGCTGTTTAATTTCTTCCCTCAGGTTTTCCTTCTATGGCACAGCTCTTAATCCACTGCCAGGACAGGAGTTCTGTATTTCTCATGCCTTTTATTTTTGTGCCAGACATGTGCACGTGAGGAGCTGGGAAGGAGGCAGGTGCTACTGCACCAGTGCTGCCAAGCAATTCCATCTTTCTGTACGGACTTGAACCCTGCTTCAAACCCACATCCTGCTTGGGTGGCAAAGGCTGTTCCTCTCTTTCTGTAATGAGGTGAACAGCATCCCACTGATGACCCAGCATTCATGTAGGCATTCCAAGCCACAATTCCAAACCTTACGAGGCTGGGAAGCTGAGGGATCTTTGCTTTTTTCCCAGGCATCTTCTGTGTGGTTTGGAGCTTTGCTTGGACAAATTCCTTTGTATTTAAACACCATTTTGACTGCTCTCATCTTGTGTTTTTTGCTTTTGTTATTCTGCTTCTTTGGCTGCTTCAAATGAAAATTATTTCACATCCAAATTCTCATAGCTTTGGCTGTTGGTGAGGTGGGTTGATGGAAATTGAAAGCCAGCTGCTTTGCCAAGGTTGAGAGATCTTTGGAAATGTTTTAGGATTTCACTGACAAGCCTGAGTGCTTGAGTTCATCATACTTGGATTTCTTTTGCATGGAAGTCATGCAAGGGCTGAGTGTCTGACAATATGGCTGGCTAGCTGCTTGCAGCCCTGGAGAAAATAAAAACAGCCTATCATCTCCTCATCTTTCAGTTCTTGTGAGAGTGCAGGATACCTGTACATAAGCAATAAAAACAAATTAAAAAATTAAAACAGTTTTTAGATGCTTCAGAAAACTGCAGGCCTGAGGGCCCTGAGTTTTAAGTATGAACTCAGTTCAACAGAGCTTTTTCTGAACTAGCATAATTTTGCCTTTAGATGAAGACTGTGTCACACTTTAGTTGTTGTGCAGCATCTGGATCCCTGGAGCACTCAGAGAGCACTCATTTTTGAAAGCACTATTTTTTATTATATTCAATTTCACCCATAATACATCAGCTCAGTTGGAGTTTCATATCTCATTAAACATACAATTGGTTATTTTGTGCCTTTCCCTATCTCACATAATAGCAAAAGTTGGTCATTGTTCTTGGGCTCATCCAAGATCTCCTAAATACAGAAGTGGAGTGGTTGAATTTTTACAGAAATAATTTCCAGATCAATGATAAATCTAAAAATAAACTGAATATGAAGCTCTTTATTAAAGTTTCTGATTCTACAAAAGGCATATTAACTGGAATTTGCCTCTGTTTAGCCTTAAACAAATGGTCTTCCATTGCATCAGCACAGATCTTCCATTGCATCAGCAGAGATCTTCCACAGCATCAGCACTGAGTGTTAGAGATTGGGTTCTTGAGTTAGATAAGGATGTTTTAGCCCTAGCAAAAATTTACATTTTCATCTGAGCATTGAATTTCAGGAAAAATGAGCTCAGCCACTGGCATAGACAAGGAAGAACTACTTAGATGTTACTGGAGTTAGACATTTCTATTTGTAGAGTGCAGAGTTGATCCATAGTATGCAAGACAGTATGTGCAGGCAAACACATATAAATGAAGATCCTGCATTTCAGTTGCTGGTTATGCTCTTTGCAAGAGAAAGTATTTTTCATTGAACTCATTGTAGATGTTTTTGTTTCTCCCATTTGAAAGCTGGGGACTTGTAACAGTGGTAAAAGAAGGCCTCAAAGAAATCCAAGCCCTGAATATGCAAACATGATATATTTATCCAAGGTGAAAGGGAATTTGGTCATGTGCTTTGTTCTTCTTTTAACAAAAAACTTCTCTTTTTGCAAAGGGTTTATCCCCTTCAAAATGTGGGAAGCTAGGAAATCACAGGATTTTAAGTGTTTTGTAAGGCTGAATGAATAATGCTGGAACATCCCCACAGTGCAAGATAAGGAGGACTGAGTAAATATTGCATAATTGTCAGGATGGGAGTGGTAAACAGGCAGAAAAGGGGAAATCCAGAGGCACACCTTGACTCTGGGAAAGGTGCACACACACTTGCCTTGACCAGGCAGCTGATGGGAGAGGAGTGATCATCTCTGCTGGCCCTGAGAATGGGCTTTGCCATCAGAGATATGAAGGGTGGAGAGAGTCTCTCCACCCTGGTGACCCAAACAGTTTTTGATCACATTTTCTGAGTTGCCCTGGTATTTCTGCCAGGTCTGGAAAGACCTTTGAAATGAAGTGTTCCATGCCACTGCAAAGCATGAAGAGCAAATTACATTTTATGATGATAACTAATACTTTTCCCTTAAAATTTAGCACAGAAAGACCTCTGTAAATGTGTTCAGAGTCAGACAGGGACCTTTGGGTTGGAGTGTGAAAGAATTGTGGCCTTGTAAATTAATCATAAGTGCTAGGGAAGATGTGCTTTAATAGAAGTTATTAATTCCTTGCTCTTGCAAAGCAGTGACATCATAATATGCAAAAGTTCATGGTTTCATTTTATAACAAGGAAAAACACAGCTTGAAAAATAGCCAGATGACTTTTCTGTCCCTATTTCTCTCCTTAATTAAAGATTCCTTATGGGGAGTTATTCACATATATTAAATATTCAGGTATTTTGATGAAAAAGCACAAAACTCTCACACATTGTTTTTCTTAGCTCGGTACAATTATCTGACTATTGGTTGTGAAAGCAGATAGCTGCTGTCTGAACTCAGATGCACTGCTTGGCTTTTGGAGTGTACTCCCATAGTTTTGCCTTCTAGGTTTTAAATTTCCATTTTAAAGCTGGGAATTCAAATTTAATGGAAGGATGCCTCGGTAGAAAATGTTGAATTTTGAAATGTCTTTATTGGACTCCTTAGCTTTTAAATTTCCAAGACTTTCTTGTAGCAGTGAGATTTTTGCAACTCATTAGGAATCAGGTTTTTTACTACAAATATACCCATAGCTGCTGTAGGCTTCAAAACTAAAGTGCCTTAGTCTGTAACTGATAAGAATTCTTTTTTCTTCTTTTTGGGTTTGTTTTTTTCCCAGCTGAAATAACCCAGTTGTTTTAAACTAAGATCTTAGCTTAAATACTATTGTACAGATTTTTAAAAATACTAAACTATCAAATCCCATTTTTACATTTTTGAAACCAAATTGCAGTTTTTTCAATTCAAACAAAATAAAATAAAATGCAGCTTTCAAAACATCTCAATAACAAATAATTCCCCTTTCCCAATCCGCTTTGCTTCAGTTTCTTATTAAATTAAAATATTAGCATTCTCAACTTTTTATTCCTTTTTGGATATAGGGAATCTGTTTTTCAATCCCTTCCCCACACACTGGCTTGGAGAAAAGTACCCTGCCCAGTTAAGTTTATCTTTTCTGTCTCTTTGTGTTGACCCACACTCAGGAAAATGGAAAATGAGGTCAAAGACAACATTGAACTAAAGGCTAATGGGAAATACAGGGAGGCCTGGGAGGAAGACTGATGAGCTCCACAAGGAGAATTAGATGACAGGATAAAGCAGAGAGAGGCTTTGGAGCTGGCAGATAAAGGAGAAAACTTCAAGGAGTTGAATGCTCCTGGGAGCTTTTGGAAGAGGGATGGGACTGATGGAGCTGGGAGCAGCAGAGCAGGGAGGCAGCGATGCTGGAGGGGATGGAGAAAGTCCTGGGGCCAGGAAGTGGAGCAGTGGCTGTGGGTGGGCTGGGGAGCAGAAGCCTGGTGCTTGGGGAGAGAGGTGGAGAGGGAGCCTAGCAGAGGGGGAATCATGTACAGGGTTGAGATTTAGGGCAGAGAAAAGGGAGGAGAGACTCCAAATATGACTTGTTATTCATGGATATAGGGGCTATCATGGGAAGGATAGTAGCAGAAAATAAGGACTGGAAACAGAATGAGGAAAGTGAGAAGGGAATGAAAGAACCAGTATCAGGTAAAAAAGAAAGTAAGTTGAAAGTGCATTTAGGAAAGTCTTTTCTTCTAGAGCTTTGTTTTCTCAGCTGCCAGCAGGGATCAGTGGAAACTGGCAAAGTATCTCTGTCCTCCCTTCCTGCAGTGATCCACTGCAGGCTGCCTTTGCTTTAGTTACTCTGGTCAGATGGGCAAACTCGAGTTATCTGCACTGAATCAAAAGACTCCTGCCCTTCTGCTCCAAGCAAGTGTCTGTATCAGCTGGTGGAATTTTAACTATCGCTTACGTTAACCTATGAAGTTGTGCTCTGAAAAACAGTGTTCAAATGCTACTAAGCTTCAAAACCAAACACTCAAAAGATGGGAGATGCCGGAACTAAAGATTTTGTGGGAAATTGGAAAAGTGCTTAACTAAAAATAGTTTTATCTGCTCCTGTAATTATGCAAATCTTTCTATAAAACTTGGGTAACTCTTGCAAAGAAATATTGTGAGCCTCCCTCCACACACTCAGAGCTTTGGGGTCACTGGATGAAGGTGCACGGAAAGCAGCAGTGACTGATTATGTTTGGAGAGGGATGAAAGTTGAGATTTCTGGTTTGTTTTCTTGAATATGGGAAATTTTTAATGCGATTTCTTTCAGGAGACTTTCTGATTTCCTGCTACAAACCCAGCTTATACCACAGTGCTGCTTCATTAAACTGCTCTTCACTTTGATGTTTATTCCTTTTTAACACAAATAAGTTAATAATTGCAGCCTCCCCGAGGCCCAGGAATGCAAAGTGGAATGGATTTGATCTGTCTCATCTAAAAATTGTAGAAGATTCCAGGAACTGTGATTTTCTATTGCAGTGGGCTTATCTATGTATTACTACTTGCAACTGATGGAAGAATAATGCTCTTAATTCTTCTAAAAATGCCTTTGTTTTACAGACAATGAGGCCAGAGGGAGTTCAATATGTTAAAGACAGAGGCACTGAATGGATTCTACCAATGTTATGAAGAAAAGAGGTACCATGAGAACATTTCTTTTTATCTTATTCTTTTGTATTTTTATACTCTCTACTCTGTTTTACATGGATTTTATAAAATTATTCCTTATGTGGGTTTTTAACTTTTTGAAAAGCACTAGCAAACTGTCTCTGGCTGATTTATTTATACACTGCCCTGATGCTGTCCTTGCACAGGGATGTATCTGCAGAGACTTGGACAGAGTCCTTCCCCAGACAAATCTCTTCCAGATTTACTGGCACTGAATACTCCATCATGGTTATGTGCCAGACAAGATTGTATTCCCTTATGCTGTTACTGTCCTTTCCCTGAGCTGTCCTGGGTGCACCAGAGCTTACTAAGGAGGCAGACACTGTAACTTATTCAAAAGAATTTCTTTAGTGATGAATTGTCAGAAAGGCTCCTGTGTGACAAAGGGTGAAAGCTGTGATGTTTCTGGTGGGCAGTTTAGTCTTCCATTTCTTCCTGGGGATGCAGGAATCAGTGCCAGGTAAATTCTGCTACAGAACTGGAGATGATTATCTTGCAAGAAAGTTGATTTTTATGCTGAAATCATGTGTAAAGGTCAAGCTGCCTATGGCACAGACCATGCAGAATAGTGTTTGAAATGTACCCCATTACAGGTGAGTTGTACTTCAGATTTAAGAGGGCTTTATAAATAATGCAAAGGACTTCAGATGGCATGAAACATGCATTTTACTTTCTGCAGGGAGTAAAAGCTCATGGCTTAACAGCCACAGAATGTGGGAATAGCTGCAGATCAGCAATGTCTATCACAAGAAAAATAAGTGGTCCTGTTTGCTCAGCAGTTGTTTTCAGATGAGCAGGAAAGTAAATGAGTCAAGACTTCCCTGTTTCACTTGTACCCTTAAAAAAACCACACTGTGCATCCCAAGTGCAAATGCATCTTTCTCAGAGCTCTTTATCGGAATAACAAGTTGATTTTGGCTCCTTGTCCTTAAAAAAATACTGAAGTGTAACAAAACTAATTTCAAAACTCCTAACCACCTCCACACATTTTTTTTTCTGCTGTTGCAAATGAAATGGCTTGTGGGAGAAAAATGCCATGGAAAGACTAAAATGGATCCTGCAGTCAGAAAGCCGTCTGTAGTGAGAAAATCCAAAAATATCTGAGGCAGGCACCAAGTACTGAGATGAGCTGAGCTCTGTGAATGTGGCATTGCTTTTTGAAGGCCATGAGCCTCTCATTTCCTCATGCTTCTCTTTGCCTGCTTTTCTGTCATGGTAGAGAGGCTGATGTTTATAGGTGCCTGCTAACCCACTGTTGCTTACAGGGAGAGAATTGAGAGAGATCTGGAAAGGACTTGGGTGGTGTTTGAATGCATGCATTATATAAAGACCAAAAAATCTGGAAGCTTTTTTTGTAGATGAATTACCCAAATTTTTTTTTTTTTTTTTTGTTGCCAAAATGAGGCTGGCATTGTGAGGACTGAAAATACTTGAGACCTCATTTGGAGCTAAATCCAGGAAAACTATGTCTTTAGCCTGTGAGCCTTTTTGCTTCCTGATTCAGAATGGAAAAGGAGGCAAGGATCTTTTCTGAACTTCAACACATAATATGGCTAAGTGTTGGTAGAAATTCCAGGTCTCTCATTCTTTTTTGTCTCCTGCTTTTCACATGTGCTTGCGGCAGATTTCATACCCACACCTGTCATGGGGAGCCACTTCACAGTGCAGCATTAAGCCAGAGAGTCCATCAGTGGCTACAAATTTCTACTGCTGGGAGAAAGCAGGTTCCAATTAGATTTCCTTTAGCAGGCATATTTCTCCTGCCAAATTCACTGAGTTTTAATTAGGAATAGGACCCCTTGTGCCTGGTGTAGTTCAGCATACAGTTCAAGCTTGTTTGCTTGCTCTTTTCCAGCAAAAGGGCAAACACAGCTCTTAGCTTTACAAAGGGAAAGGAGAGGAGCTAGGCAGATTAAGGCACTGCTTCTAACTTAGAGTGATAATACATTGAATTATTAAATAATTGAGCTATGCACAAGAAAAATCTGACACAGATTTCGTGAAGACAGATCATGACAAATCAATCTAATTTCTCTCTTTGTCAAGGTAATTTTCCCTATCAGGTAAGTGGGAACAAGTGGCTGTGATTACAGATCGTTATGAAAATGCAGTCAAAGGGAAATGTTCAGTGACTCACTCTCAAGCACATTTTTGGAGGGAAGAAGGATGTCTTGGGAAAGTGTCTGGCACATTATCCCAGATAAGTAGTAAGAGCTTGGCTGAAGAACTAAAGAGCACATGAATAAAATTTTTGAATTACACCACCCTGAGAAGGGTTGCAAGATTCTGGGGCTAAAAATACCTTTCAGAATTATCTCTGTGCCCTCGAGAAATGTTCTGAAATTAAAAAAAAAAGAAGTGAAATAGAATAAAAATCAAGGTACTGTAGTTAAAAAGGAGAAACCAAGTCCTCAAGTAATTAAAGAAGCTGACTAAATAGTAAAGAAATGCTTCCTAATGTCCAGTCTAAAGTTCCCCTGGTGCAGCTTTGAACCATTCCCATGCATTCTTTCACTGGATACCGGGGAGAAGAGATCAGAGAATAACAGCATGGTTTGGGCTGGAAGGGACCTTCAGGATCATCGAGTTCCAATCCTGCTCTCATGGGCAGGGACACCTTCCAGTAGACCAGACTGCTCAGAGCTCCATCCCACCTGGCCTTGAACACTTCCAGGAATGGGGCATCCACAGCTTCTCTGGGCAGCCTGTGCCAGGGCCACCATTCTCTCCATATTCCCCTCCTCAGGAATCTGGGCAGGGCAGTGAAGTCACCCCTCAGCCTCCTTGTCCCTGAACTAGACAAGCCCAAAGTCCTTAGGCACTGCTCATGGGACACTCCTTCCACCTGTCCTTCCAGCCCTTTCTCCAGCTTTGTTGGTCTCTTCTGGATGCTTTCGAGTACCTTAACATCCTTCTTAAATTGTGAAACCCAGAACCACACTCTGCGTTCACAGTGATTCTGCACCAAGGCTCAAGACAGCAGGATAACCCCCTCTTTTGAGCAGCTGGGTATTTATTGGTGTCTGACACACCCCAAGGGTGGGGTTTGCCTCCTCTGCTGTCAGCCAGATGGCAGTGCTGGGGAAGGGTACAAATCTAACTTTACGTGTATGTCTCAGGTTTTCATTTAAGTTCATCGGGAATGTGTAACCATCCTCAGAGTCTTCATCAGAAAATAATCTAGAATCTACAAAAAGTATCACTGATAATTCAGATGAGCATCATTCCTCTCAGTGAACTAGTACTGATGTTCTTTGCTGGTGAGGATGCTCTTGCTGCTAGTTGCCATCTGCCTCAAGTCCAAGATTTCATGCTTCAGAACTTCTGTCAGAAGCTAAGTTAGCTGAAATTGTCCAGCCAGACTTCAGTGCATGTCCATTTTTTGCATATTTAGAAGCATTTGCTTCTAAACCCATCTGTACCAACAGCTGTTGTGTTTTACCTCAGAATCAATCCTGCTTTAATGAGCAGTAGAGCAATTTATTTGTATAGAAATTCCTCAAGTGTAGTTTGGAATATATTCTGGTGTCTTTCAGGGTTAAAGACACACATTGTGAGTGTTTATCATTAAGAAGAAATTAAATGCATGGTTTGATGTAGACATTAGTGGTGCATTTTCCAAGAGGCACTGCATAGAAATGTTGAGTGAATGACTGTCTTTATATACAAAACCTTTTTTATATACAAAACCCATTGTGTGTGGGCCTTTTTCACATGCAAGGGGAAGTTCTCACTTGCCCAGCAGAGGAGGAGCAGCAGAGTCAGCCATCCACAAACATCCCCAGAGGAGGCACTTAGTGTTTCATAGCTCTAGTAATGCCCTTTAGGGGTGCTGTTCTTCACCTGATAAAGGGTAGGAATATAATGAGGTACTTGGAAAGAAGTATCTGTGCCAATGAAATGGATTGAGTCGTGTGGCTTGTTCTGGATTTTTTTTGTAGGAAAAAATTCTTCCCCTGTTCTAACTTGTAACTGTTACTGGTATTTTGCAGATACAGAGCTGCATCCTTAACACAGCCCCCACCAAAACAGACAGAGCCAAGTGACTTCAAGACACTTCCTAAGCCACAAGGATGGACTGTGACTGTAAGCCACGAGAACCTGACTCATTCTTCCAGAGGTGTTTCCTGGCTCTCATGACCACTGTCGATAACCAGAGGCCAATCTGAAGCTGTGCCAGGCTGTGTTTGTGTATGGTTCCCAGCTGTACTGAGAAGTTGTGTGTTTTGATTTGCACGTCAGTTACTGCTGTTCAGTCATTTTCAAGCAGGTTGTCTCTACCCTCTGCAATTCCAGTGAGATAACACAGTTGTCAAGCAGAGCAGAATTTGGCACACCATGTTGACCAAGCTTTATTTTAAGCTTTCCCCATGTGCCATCTCAGTGTAGTGTCTTCATGTCATGAACATGGTTGTCTTTAGCCAAATGTGACTGTTCAGTGCACAAACCAATGTGAATGTAGTACCTCAATAAAATCTGTCATTTGTGTTGTATTTTTCTTAATGCATCATTTCCCCCCACCTTTGTTTCCTCAAAATATTCTTGTGAATCTTGAAATTACTTTGATGGGAAAATTTTCTAACAAAAGGTGAAGTTAATAAAGAATGAATTTTTGTAGGGAAGTTAAGATTTTAACAGCTGTTTTCACTGGCATTGGTGTACACTGAAATGAATTGAAATCAACATCCACAATTGTTTTGCAGATTCTTCATCAAAACATGTTGGAATATTTCTTGGGAAGCAAACTAAAATTTTCCAGTAGCATTTCAGTTTGGAGCACTAATTTGTGAAGTGTTGAACTTCCTTCAGGTAATCAAAGAGCTCTAATTGCACATTTTATTTTGCCAGAAGTCTTAGGAACAACCAAGACAATCTTAACTGTCATATTTAAATTGTCAGTTCTTTCAAGCTTTCAGTCTTGAAATCATGAACATTAGTGATAATGATTTCTTTTCATCTTGTGAGGGTTCTTAAAGGAGTGATCAAAAGAATTTCAAAACTGTTTAACCATGTTGTTGATATTAAGGCAGTAGACATTATAACTTCCATTTGTAGATGAGGCCTAAAATATTTACCTACCATGACAATTTTGTCTGTAGTTATACTTCAACTTGTTAAGACAAAATCCTTGTCTACTGTTTGGGAGTGACATCTTTTTGTGTGCTAGTGCTTGAAATTTAAACTCTGTAGCTGTCTGGTACTGTGTATCAAAACCCCAAAGTGATTCTGATCTCATCTGCTCTTGTGTGAAATAATACACCAGTGCCTCCCATTGAAGTAGAGAATGTGGTGTATGTTCTTCCAATAACTGTCTGTATATAATATCTCATTAAACTGCTCTTTGACACTATGGGCTGGGAGAAAATTGAAACCACATCAGATGCATAAAGAAAATGTTTTTGTAACAACAGGACATAAACCTGAACTTCCGTCCTCATAACTTTCTTGATTGAGACTGTTAAAGAGCAGAAGGGAAAGGATTTATGAGTTTTGCCATCTGGTTTCCTTGGAGGATGCCAGCCACGAGATAAATGTTCTGGAAGCATATGCTTCCTTTTGAACCACCAATAAAGGATTTATGGAAGATGGAAAAAAAAGGTTTAAGTTATTTTAGCTTCATACAAATTTGAGTCAGCACTTCTTTAATTTTTAAATTCTAAAGTTACTTAAAAGTAACAAGATGCACTTGATATTTTGAATGTTGCAAGATCCAAATATCTTTGATTTCTGTCTCTTGGGCAATTTCAAAATCTTTCATTTCTCAAATAACAAGGTTGTTTTCCCCTCAGATACTGGACTATTTATTTATTTATTTTGAGTCTCTTACGACACCAAAGTAATAGAATTAATAGTAAAAAACAGCATGCAAAAAGAATGGTTCCAATTCTTTGGTTATGTCCAATGTCAGTTTTTGTTTTCTGTCACTGTGCTTAGGAAAACCCATTCCTTTGCCCTTTTAGCTAGTTGTTTTGTAACTGAGGGTTTCTGAATGTCACCAAAAAGTACCTCCCACACAGGTTTGATTAGGGAATCAGCACACTGCCCAGAACAGCTTTCAAATGTAATGTGCAGTCACAACAAGGGTGACTCCCTGTGCTTAATAGGCATAATAAGCCTTAATGTACTTGTTAGACATAGCCATAATTTTTGCCCTGGGAACATTTTAGGCTTAAATTGCCTAAATTACCCCATAAAGCAAATTCAGGGCTGTTGTGCCATCAGCCATACAGAAGCTACTAAATCTCACAGGAGTTGCTGTGAGCATTTTTTATTGTTTTTTAAAGTTGAGGAGTTTTTCTAATCATAGGGCCAAAATAAAAGTTGTGTGAAATAGGCCGCTCAGACTGTGGGATGTAGAAAGAGTGTTTGTGTCTGTGCACACACAGCAGAGCAGCACGAGCAGCAGCCCCTGATGGATTTCAGTGGGACCAGGCTGGCTGATCCC
This sequence comes from Pyrgilauda ruficollis, assembly GCF_017590135.1. Lineage (NCBI taxonomy): Eukaryota > Metazoa > Chordata > Aves > Passeriformes > Passeridae > Pyrgilauda > Pyrgilauda ruficollis. The sequence goes on from NW_024527710.1 coordinate 13,988,964, forward strand.
CACTGACAGTTCTGGGCCTGGCTGCTTCTTCCTTTGGAGTCACACTGGCAGAAGTGGCAGCTCACTGCAAAGTGATCTACTTTCGTCATCCTACCATTCTCTAGATCCTACAATATTAGTAACTGCCTGTTCGCTTGTGTTACTTAATCTGACTTTGGGTCTAAGTAGAAAATACCTAATCAATGCTGCCACACAATCAGTCAAGTATGTAATGATTTAATAATTAATAACTTTTAAGTATAATTTCTGAAGGCTTTGTCCTTCACACATTTTAAATTAAGGAAGAAAGACCAAAGAAAAGTTACAGTTTTACTGAATTAAAATAATGCCTGTTTATATATTTTCCTAACATGACAGGTGCTAGAGATCCTCACAACTGTTACAGCCTTCAAGTTTTGGAAAAATTGAGGCAGGAAAAGCATAAAGATTCAGATACTTCCTAGGAATAAAAATGAGAAGATTTGAAGTTCTGTTCTGTTAGCCTGAAGCTCACAGGAATCCTGTCTTTTAAGGTGGAGTAATTTAAAAATTTGTCCGATAGATTTTGAAGTGATCTTGTTCTTTTTGCAGTCATTTGTGTGGAACTTTAGGAATTTAAGAAAAAAGTACATATTTTAACAGATACTGAATAGTGGGGTGGAGATCCACTAACACTGTATTAAAAGCAGAGGATGAGAGGATTCTACAATGCACTGGCTTTTGTAAAATTGGCTCTGAGCCATGTGAAGGATGTCTGGTTCAAAAAAAGCTATCTCTGCTGCAGAGACAAATTGAAAAAGTTGAAAACCTCATCTGAACAACCACCATCAGAATCTCTCCAAGTTCCCAACACCATTTATTTCTGGGTCTTTGGAGCAGGTGCTGGTTTCTAGTGCCCAGCAGGATTTTTGCACTTAGCATCTCTTTCCTGTCATTCTGTAGTTCCCGAGTGTGATACACACGTAGAGATAAGTGATTCAGATATGTGTGTAGAGTGTGTATAAGATACCTTTGTATGGGAAGAATCTACCCAGGCACCTCTGAAATCCCTGAGTCTGTGACCAACATACTGAAATTTAGATCTCACATGTATTATAAACCAGCTACTTGAAAACATCTTTTTAGTCCTGTCCATTACTCCTATGCATTTTCCAACCTCCATGCTTTAGAAAAACCGTTGAAGAGCCTTGCTTTATATACTGAGAGTACATTTTGATGGCAGTAGCAAAACAGAATGGTGAAATTGATTAGTGGAAACAGTGTAAGTTCAAAGAGATGCATATAAGCAGCTTTTTGCATCTGATTTTTTTTGCATCTGTATTTTATGAAACCACAGCTTCCCTTTCCCCCAGTTTAAAAAGAAGCTGGTGGCAAGAGGGTATTAGGGACCATGATTATTTTCTTTCCTCCATCAGCAGTGCTGAACATTTTGCCAGCTGGGTACACAGTGTGACCTAAAGAAGGGAAAATGGGTTGTTCAGGCTTTAGTTGGCTGTGGATGAACTTCTGCAGAGGGGCATGGACTTGATGGGGCAGCATCTTGCACCTTCTGAGCCTTTGTCCAGGCAAAATCTGGATCTTTTCCAAAAGGGTGGACAGAAGCAAGAGCCAGGCTTTGTCCCCAGAATTAGAGGAGAATGAGCAGCTGGCTTATGAACATTTTATGTTGTCAATTCTCATGTTTACTATGATAATCTGGATTTCACAGATAAGACCTTGCACTGACCTGGTCCTTTGCCATTATTGCTGTGTCTCTTCTCCCCCTTCTCTCACACAGTGTGGAGCAGGTGGAAATCTTTTAGGTGTTGATGCAGGGTCAAGAGAGTACTGATGTGGCTCTGCAATAGCTTTTATATGACTCTACTCCAAGACAGAAAAGCCTTGTGGAAACCAAGCCTCAGGTTGGATCCATCCCTGCCCAAAGCTGTGACTTACTCCAGGGAGAGTGAGATGTTCCTCTTGTTCCTGATGAATGGCTACTTATTTCTGCAAACAAATGTAAGGTTAAGTATGTTTCCCTTAATGAATGTACCGAGAAATTGAATCAGTGTTTTTGAATCAACCACCGAAATTTCAGTAAATTGGATCTGCTTCTTTTACAGTGCTGAATCAAAATGTCAGACCAGCACAACTCATTTATAGGAGAGGAAATGAAACAACATGCTGAATATCAGCAAGTTATTTCAAATTGCCAATGCCATAACTACCTGTGGGAAAGGAGTACAAACAAGGCAAAGATTCAGCTGTGGAAAAATTGGCTCAGAGCAACTTGTTTGCAAAGTTACAAAATGCATTTTTTCACCCCATCTGAGCTTTATAGACTGGCTGCACCCTTCAGTTACTGGTTTTGCTAGAGATGTTTTAGCTGCAAAGAAGTGAGGCAAAGTAACGGGAGAATCAGTATTTGTGCATTTTGTTTTTTAAAAGGTAAAGGAAATTCTTGTCCTTTCAGTCCAATGTTGGTTCTCATTTTGTCCTTTTTAAAAAAGATCCCAAAATCCTTTCTCCAGAGGAGAAAATAATGCAGCTGGGAAATTTTTGCTTGCATTTTTAAGCAGAGATGATTCCTTATTTTAATGAACCTGGGAGACATGGTGCAGTGAGTTTTATATCATGTGAGATTGTATCTGAGTGTTTACTACAGCATGAAAAGCCAGAAATTGCAAGTTAAATATATGGATTTATTCATGATGAAGACAACAAATTCAGAATCTCTCCACAGTTAACAGTTAACCCAAGAAATAGATTACCTATTCATGCAATACATGTGTTTTTAAAAAATAATAAGGAGAGTTTGAGTTACAATTGGGAAAGCAAGTGCTGAAGTTGTTGGCTGTAATGACTAAATGTACAGATCAGCTCTGAGTAATACGTTTCTTCTAAGGTATAAGTTATTAGATCCTGTAATTTGTGAATATTTTGTATTTTTTATTTTCTCCATTACCATGGGAAGGCAGAAGCTGGGAAAGCAAAGATCACGAAGACTGGTTAAATCTTTTGGATAAAAAGACTGTGAAGTGGTGACTTCACAAGAGGTAACTTGTCCTGCAGGTCCTCACCTCTGCCCTGAGGATGAACATACTGAATCTGAGCATAAGCTGCTGATACAGCTGGTACAACACCACTGTGGTAAAACTGTGGTTTCCTTCAAGCTTTGATGAGTTTTTGTGTTTGTGGTTTTGGCCCTGTCTCTTCCCCTTGGTGCTGGTTAGCATGTCAATTGGTGGCAGTTGGCGTCAAGATCCTTCTAATACGTCACAACTGGAGAGCTTGTTCCACTTGAGGCAAATAATATTCCTTGCAGGTTATCAACAGGCAGTGTTTCATATTTATCAGCTTGACAACAGCAGGTAGTGTGAGGAGCCTGAAGAGTCCTCAGTGGTAGCATGTAATAAAGTCAAATAAAGTACTTTTCTAAGTTATTCAGAATATCGTAATATCTTAAATAATAATAAAAAAAAGAAGTTGTAAAGCACTGCACAGTCAGTCTGTAGTGTTAGCAAGGGATATGGAATAATACTTTAACTCACCAGCTAACAGTTAATTATGAGCCAGCCAAAAATAAAACCATCACAAAACACGATGTCCTGTGCAGCTGCTTTTGGGAATAGCATAAGGAAGCGTAAGATAGAACAGAGAACAATGAAAGTGCAGAATTCTGTTTCAGTGATATAATGGGACTAAATTAAATCTGTAAGTTAGTCTTGTGGAATTCAAACACCCACAGAAGGAATTCACTGGGCTGTATCAAAGCAGTACTCAGCATGCATTGTTTATGCCACATGGTAACATTCAGGGAAAGGGAAACAGACAGGAGCAACAAGCATGAACAGTAAAAAAAGTTTACCCCAAAAGGTGGAGTTAGAAAGGACTCTGAGAACAGAAAGCCTGTGGAAGTCATTGTTCTGTCTGGTAATTTATACCACAGACAAAATGTTTGAAATTGTGTGGCTATGTCCTGTCAAGGACACTGGCCAATAGATAGCCATGTCTAGTTTGATCGTAACCTGCAAAAAATTCTGCGGCTTAGACTTGTCTGGGCAAAACTGTGAGATGCAATGCCAGGGATAGACCATCTGTTTCCTTGAGCTGGTTGAAAAGCACACAAAGACAGGGAAAATTCTCCACCCAGGGCTTATTGCTCCAGAGAGAATGCAGGTGTGCTGCTGTAGCAGAGAATGCAGCGAGGTTGTTTCATGTTTCCTTCTGCAGCTGCCAGATCTCAGGCTGCCCTGCTCGGCAGTCACCCTGTGACTCGCTGGAGTAGCAGGTCACCCAGGAGCATGGCACTGTCAGGTGCTCACATCCAGGCCTTCACACACTCCTGTACTTTTTCTAATATCTAACATGGCAGCAGAGATGTGAGAGAAAGGTTTTTGGGAAAGTTATTTTTCAGCCTTCCAGATTTCAATTTCTTCCTGCCTTAGGAGGAAATGGCGTTTGTGTAGGTTTCAAGTCTCATGGAATAAGATGATTCAGGGAAAAGTATTTGAAGTTTTGGATTCTGGGTCATACCATCCCTAACATTTACACTTTTCCAATTTGTTCTTCTCTTTCAGGTACACCGTGTTCAGTTCAGTATCTAAAACTCTGGGGTTTGGCTGGAAAATATTAAACTAATCCCTGGTAACTTTCAGAATCCAAGATCATCTGGGTATTTATAAGGAATGTCTTGAAACATGTTTGGAATATGAATATTTTAACAAATGTTTGTATAACACATGGGCTTTCCAGTTTAATGACTAGGAAGAGTAGGACCCCCCAGTATTAAAGGCACATAACAGCCTTTTAGAGGGCAAATCTTTAGGAGACAGGAATGGTGCACATGCTTAAGAAAGGAATGGAAGGAAACACTCAGAAGCCCACATTTCTCTGGAAGTTAAGGAGCAGACTTCACATGTCATTAAGCATAAACTAACCCTGGCAATTAGATCTGTGGTTACCCATTATTTTGTGTTAATGAGAAGCGTAACTTAAAAAAAGAATAGTATTTCTTAAAGCAAAAATATCATCACAATCTTTGTTGCTTATTTTAGCATAAGGAAATACAGTAGTTTCATGGTGCACTTACATTATTAGAGACGATTTAAATGTCATTTTATTTCTCTATAGAACACAATTAACACATGTCTAATATACCAAGACTGTTGGATCTTGTACTAATTCAGGTGAATGCAGACTTTTGTGACTGCTATCACAGGAGCTGTTTGAGGGGAAGCAGTTGCTCTTCAGCTGCCAAGACCCCACAGCTGCAGGTTCCCTTTTTCCTCTGTTTACTCACTTTCTCCTGCATCTCTGCAGATGATGTCTGTAAAGCTGGATCTCCCAGCAATGATCAATAAGCAGATCACCAGTGCCAGAGATTAGGCAGGATGGTGTGACAAGAGAGAGCTGCTCTTCCCTACACATCAGCACCAATTTCCAGCCAGTCAAAGATTTGCTGTCAAGTGTGACAAGCAGAGAACTAAACCCTCAATAAAGTTGTTCAGACATTTTTATTTTCTGTGTACTGGAGCTGAACAAAATACTTAAGGACTTCCAGGCAAGCATTGCATGCCCCAGCCAAAGTGATTTCCTCCATTTTCCATAGCATTTCAGCAGCAAAAAGTAATGAGAAATACTTGGCTACTGTGATTTTCAACTACATCTATTCAGTCTTCCAGAACTGAATGGTTTTTCTGGATGCTGGAATATCAGAGTAAAATTCTCTTCATCTATCAGTTTTCTGAGACCAGCCACACTGGGCTTCTACTTCCATCAGGAGCTCCTGTAATATCCATCAAACATTTTTCAAGATTGTGTTTAAACTCCGAGGACAGTTCACACTCGTGTTGCTCCTGGACAATGCTGTGTGAGTCAAGAGTGCTTCCATCAGGTCAGAGCTGAAAGCAGATTGTGCCTGTTACTGCTCTTGTATGCGCTGCTTAAATTGAGTCTTTGAGAGCCCATGGTGTGAATGGTTCCAACCAATAACAGAATTAGGCCTTGAATCTTAGCTAGATATTGGGATCCTTCTAAAAGAGAGTTACTTGAAGTATTTTTATAAAAAGGAATTATATTTTTGTCACCAATGTTTGATTTGTCTAGCACTGTTGAATACCCAAGGTCCCATAATTTACAAGAAACGTAGAATTACAGTAATTTTTCATTATTTCATTGTGTCATATTTTCATTCAAAACTTCCTATTCATCCAGGGACATCCTGAGTACCTACTTGAAACACAAAAGCACCTAAGTAATCCAAGTGAACACACAGAAGGAGAGGTCCACTGTTATATCCACTGTACCTAGGTGTTTCACTGCAGTTGACTTGGGTGGCATTAGCACTGAGATGCCTTCACACAGCCTTAGGTGCTCACTTGTGTCCTTCCTGTCTCAAGGACTTCTTCAAAAACTCTTCTGTATAGGTGATGGGATGGTGGGAAATCAGAGGAGGACAAAGTTCCTCTAAGTAGCTTGAAAAATGGAATGCAAATACTTCTTTAGAAAGGTGCTTTGGTTGTTTTTCTGTGGCCAGACTCCCTCATTTCAAACAGGAGTGCGTGGCTGTAGATGTGCTGCAGTGGTAATGTTTAGTAGTCAAGTACTGTCTGTTGCAAATTGCTTTGCTCCTGAACCCAGTTATGGTTGCTAAGTGACAAAAACCTAATTGTCTCTCATGACTTTGACTAAGCCAAGCATTTAAAAGCAAGAAAGTGAAGTGATAAGGATGATGCAGCTCTCCTGCTGTCCATATAAAAAGGTAGGTTTGGTACTAATCTGTTTTCCAGAGCAGACAAAAGTGTTTGTTTGCTGTTCTCCACTAACTTTATTATTCCCAATGGTATTATAGAGAATTACATTAATTGCTATGGTAATAGTAACAAGAAGCAATTACTTTCAGCAAACAGCAATTACTTCACCTTCCCAAATTTGTTTGTAGCCACACCTGCCCTTAATTCCAGATTTATAACAAACATTTTTTTCTAGAAATTAAAAAAGGAAAGATACTGCATGCTCTTTGGTGGAGAGAGTGTGCAAATCTGCATGTTAGAGATCTTACCCATGGCCAAACCCCAAGGACAAAACCAGGTATTTAAAGTTCTCATTACTTTTGTAAGCATCTCATGTAAGCAGGGGTGGCATCTCATCTCGTCAGGGGTGCCTTAGGGCTGCTTTTAGTCGTGATTGGTAAATGGTGTAGACAAGAATGAAAAATACTTGGGAAAAGGAAGTAAAGTAAAAGCTGGGACCAGCTTCGTTTCATTTATAATAATCCATAATGTTGTTCTTATTTCCTATCTAAGGACTTTAAAGAAGGCACCCATGTGAATATAGATTTAGAAGGTACTAGAATAAAAAACATTACAGGGCATGTATTTCTGTGTTAACATATGATTGTTACTGGGCAAACTGATGAAATACTGTGGCATTGACAGTACTAAAGTGTTACTGAATGCCTCACAAAAGCATTAGATGAAATTTAAAGATCATATTCCATAAGTTGATAATGTGTATAATAGCTTTCCCCTGCATTTCTTTTGTTTCTTAAGCAATGTCTCTTACCCAGTAGTACTTCATAAACTGTTTTGGCTTTTTTTAATCCTCTGTGTCTGACTTAAATTGAAAACTTTTGTTGATAAACAGCTCCAATGGTGTTTACTATTCAAAGCAGCATTCCTCAACATCACTAATATCCATTAAACCCTTCAGAATAAGAACACCCCAAACTACTAATTACCAAGGTAATGAGCTGTGCTGCTCACATAAGTAAACTGCGAAACATTTAGTCCTTGTTTTTACTTGGAAAGATGGCATTTTCTGCTCTGTGCTCTCCAGTGCAAGGCCAGCCCTGGAAAATACCCAGGGGCACATTAGCAGAGGATTTTGTCTAGCCAGGATGAAGGTGGGGATCAATAAGAATCAATGCCCTGTTTTCCACCTATCTGCTACATTTAGAAGTGTTCTCCAGACTCCAGAGCAGTACAATCCATAGCTGGGGCCTGGAGTCAGCACAGCAGGCTAAGGAAAATGAAGGAAGCTGGCACTAAGTTGGCTCACTAAATTTTCTGTATACACATGGTCCCCCAGGTCTGGTTTGCCATGGCAAAAGTACACCCCAAATCCATAAGTTGTATTACATCCTTGTTGCAACTCTTTTTTTCTCTGGAGAAAGAGCTCTACAGTGTTGAATAATGGTGATGTTTTCCAGTGCTCCTTATTTCTAGTGTAATGATTTATGGTCCTGGGCCTGATAGGCAGAATAAGTAGAATCCCTGGGCATTTTCTGGATGGGAACATTTGCCAAGCCCTGAGCAGCACAACTCCTAACAGTGCATTAAGACCATATTTGCTTTTAATCTCTGCTTCACTCTGTATGCTAGCAATTTTGAGGAATAATTGACATTACCTTGAATTCAGTGGTGTGCCTACACTTTTTTTATGAGCAGACATGATCTCACTCTGCTTGCTAGGAAAATACCATCTCCAAACAATGGGTTAGCAGAGCCCTGAGTCTGGCCTGATATCTGTATTTGCTCAGCTTCAGGACTGTGCTGTATGGCTCACAGCCAGCCTGAAACACAGCCTGGGAGAGCTCAGGAGAGAGCAGGAGAAGAGAAAAGAAAGGTGGACTGGTCTTAAGGAAGTTGAAGTGAGGTTTATAAAACTGGCTGTAGCCTGCTTCTCCATCAGACCATGTGAATTAAGCGCTTTGCTGCACCTCCAGATACGTGGATATAATTAAAAATCTTGCTTAGTATGAATTAATGTGATTGGAGTCAGAATTCTTCTTGCTAGATGCTTTATTTAAATGAAATATAATCTAATTATGTGTACCAATTATCAAGGAAACTGTATCATAACTCCCTCAGCACAATTCCAGAATATAATCCCAATGCCTTAGTGTTTGGGATAGTGCAATGCTGCAAGTTTGAACACCATGTGATTTTTAAGCAATGAGAAAAGTATGTGAACTGCCATTGTACACATCTTGTCTTCCAATGCCCAGTTTTCAAATAGCAGTTCAGTTTTCCAGCTTGATTTATGTGGCTCAGAAGGTAAAGGACTGAACTAAAACAGTTTTCTTCAGAAAAACCATTTCATTAAAACCTGACATTCAGCCACTAAAGAATTCTCCAGTGGCCAAATGAAAACTGAAGAGTGTTGAGGGATATTAATGTCATGCTAAGCCATATCTGCCTTTGCCTTCCAAATTACAAGCAATCAGAATTATCTGAAAAAAAAATTGCTCCAGTCAAATCAAATTTTAAAAGATACAAAATTATTAGAGTGAAGTAAATTCATGGCAAATGTGAAGGGCAGCTGGAAATGCGAATTAATCAGCGATACGGATATGGAGATCATGAAAACAAAATGGTTCAACAAAACTGTAGCAATGTTGTTTTCTTCTTCTTCCCAGACAATTAACAAATTGGATTGTCTCTGTATTTTACCACTGATTAAAAAGCTGAAAGACCCATTCTGATGTGCCAGAGGATTACAAGGGAAGGCATCCAAGTGTACAGCCTGGGCACTGCCACTGCCTTAGGCACACTCACCACAGACAGCTGCTCTCCTGTTGCCTCCCTCAATACACCAGGCCACCGGCTTCTTGGTAACTAAACTCTCCATGTTTGCTTGGAGTTTTGATGAGCATTGTAGTCTTCATCACCAGGATGAAACAAAGAACTTGAAGCACAAATAATGGGTAAGCTACTGTATGTGGTATTTCAGTGAGACAGAGACTAGGCTTCTTTATTTCTGAATTTACAAAAGCAGCTCTAATTAACAGGTTGTTAATGCATCTGCCAGATTATGTACAGACCACGTGCAGTCCTCCTGTGGAACTGGCCCAACACCCTCCAAAGAAAAAGAGCTGTTGCAAGCTATGCTAAAAATGGGACCATCTTTAATGTTGGGCATAAAATTCTTATCCAGAGGCACAAGAAAGCTTATGATAGTGGATGACTACATCCACTGGAATAAACATCTTACTCTGATCCTTTCACATAATCTAGAATCTTTCAGGAAGAAGAAAACAGATTGTTTCAGTAGCCAAACAGTATAAATTATAATAAATTATCCTTTGAACAAGCAACTGATCCTCAATGTGTATATGCACATTTTGGGAATATGAGTATTTTTAAAATGTTTCCTAAGTGTATATCAAGACTCCACCAAAGTGCTTTAATCTTTATTTTATGCAATGCAAATTTAATTCTCTTTTGCTACTCATACTCTCAGTTTAAGCAAATCAAAAAACAACTTAGACTTTTAAAAATGATAGCATGAAGAACAATAGGCATCTTTCTTTTGGCACCATGGGAAAGCTGCAACAACAATTTCTTTAAAGAAAAGCCATAAATGCCATTAATCTAAATGACCAGGGAGCAGATGCAGAGGCCAGCAGACAAATAATTTGCTGTTATAAAATAAAGCATCCTTTTATGCAAATGAGCATCAGTGATACCAGGATAGGTAGGACGCATTAAGAAGCTTAGGAGCCAAGTTCACTATTCCAGTTCCTTTAGCATGATTTCTGTGACTTTTATGACTTTTAGTTATTTCATCCTGTCCATGCAGTAACTTCATTATACATTCCTGCTCCCAGACTCTTCCAGGTCGCCTTGTCTTACCACCTTCTTTTGGCATTAGGCTTTCAACAGCCATGGCACTTAAGCAGCATGTTCTCCCTCCCTCTCATTACAGCCCATGGGCTTCTAGCACCACTCACCTTCTGTGCTCCTATAAGGTGGAATATTCATGATTTAAAAAAATTTAAATATGAACTAAGCTATTTTTAAATTTACAGCCATAACTCCCCGCCCAATCCATTCCTCCCAACCCAAACCCTGCTGTACAAGCAAAATAGGTACAGCACAGCAAACGTGTTAAAGGCAGTGTCTCTCCCAGCATCAGGTGGGGGCTATAACACAAGGCTTTCCACTCTAGATTCCTCTGAGAGTCCTGCAAGGCAACTGCAGTTAACAACTACTGCTACAATTAGTCTCTCATTTTTAAAAGGGTTTTTCTCCTTCATTGCTGTTTGGTAGGAATGGTGTTAATTGGTGGAGACCCCTTGCAGTCTGCAGTTCTAGTTAAGCATTGCTATGGATTGTCACAGAGCTGAGCTTTAAGGAGTGGTGAGGAAATGCAAAGTGTGTGAAAAGCAGTCTGCTTGAACAAAAAATCTTTCGTTTTCTGACAGGCATATTCTGCTCTAATTTTGCAAAGCTGTCCTGCTTCACTGAGTTTGTTTTACTAGCTCTTATCCATGGCAAATGGACATTTTAATTCTTAGCTGCATATTACACTTGTTCTTACACACCATTTGCAGTTTCCACTGCTTCTCATTGGTGATTATTCCTCTTGGAAGGAAACGATCAAGCAAATTAGTGGACAGCATTCACGATGAACCCTTCCTCCTTTTCCTTTAGGATATTCCTGAAGTGCAAATGCTGAGAACATGAAATGGTTCACTACTTTTTAAATAGCTGTCTGTGTCAAGGTTAATTAGATTCCATCAGATAGCCAGATATTCCTAGAGAGAAAATCTTTGAGGTTATCTCTGCAAAACCTTACTGCTCTGAAGGGCATGGCCACCTCAGCTCTGCAGACCAGCGTGGCCTGAGATGGCCATGAGAAGTCTTGAGATGGACAAATGAGAAATCCTGATCATGTTGGGACTAATCCAAATTCCTGCATCAAAAACCTGTGGAAATGGGGATTGGCTCCTATAGTAGTTGCAAAGGTGGAGCCAGTTCCATGTGAGCTGCGCTTTGGAAAACACACATACAGTAATAAACAAAGGAAATAAATGACATCTGGAAAGAATCACTAAGGTTTCCAGGTTTTAGAATGCAAAACCTACTTGCTGCTTCAGTTGGATTCCTGTTTAAGATGCAGCTGCTGTGGGAGTACGTGCAGCATATTTAATTTGAAAATATTCCCAGAACTTCTTTGCTGCAGACAGAACTTGCTCAAATGCGTAAAGAAACATATTTAGTTCTTTAAATCTCAGAGGGTTGTTTTGTTTGCCACAGATGTCACCCACAGCAAACATTTTTAATTAATGGCTCTCTAGCAGTCGTGTTACCTTTCTCACTTGCCTGACTTTGAGGGCAGCTAATTTCTGTGTTTATCTGTTCTACTTGGCACGTACATGATGTGCTAATGAAGAGAGAAAGAGAACAATAATGATGCTCAGCACTTATACAGCATTTATTCCATTTTAATGCATAAATATTAATTGTGAATCTTCACAAAAGCCCCAAGGAATAGATTAATACTATTATCTTTCTATTTAGGGAAATAGAAGCAAAGGTGAAAGACTATGAACAGGAAACAGAAGTGCACAGATGTACTTTGCAAAGCTTTTTATAGCTTATGAAAGAGGTCTGTAGATGTTGTTTATAAATCTGATTACAGTTTATATTTAGGTGTTATGGGAATAGTAAATCTTGCCTTCCTCCCTCTTTCCTGGGAACCTGACAAACGAGGAGCAGAAACATCCAACCAAAAGATGAGAAAGTTATTCCATCAGGGAGGACTTTGCTTCCAAAAGCCTTATTTTAACGGGCATTAAAGATAGTAGAGACTTGGAAACAGAATGAATAAAAACCACTTTTCTCAGTTAGGCACTGCTTCCCTGCCAGGCTGCTTTCTCCAGCAGAAATCACCCTGCTCCTCCATGCCCTGCCCTGCTGCAGTGCTGTTTGGGCTGCTTTAGTGTCACTGCAGGTCCCCACACCATAATTCTTGCATCTGTCCCTTGAACCTAAAATGGGCAAGAGAAAGGACGCCTTGTTCTGGACAGATGATAAGCACTGTCTGTGCTATCATCCAGCTTATGAAAAACTCTCCAGGACTTCTTTAGTAACATTGAATATATTCAGTTCCAAAGAGCAGAAATTAATCAGTTCAGCAATTAAGGCACTTGATTCTATGATAACATTACTATCCTTGAAGAAACACAATACTTAAATGGCTTTTATTGCTTGTATTCCTTGAAAGATGCATTTGCCCTTTCAAAACAGAGACATTATGTTCTCAAAATCCATTTCCAATTGAAAAGCCTCCCACTGCCTACATGCAGGTGTGGATATTTTCTGATTACTCCTAATCAAAGTTCAGGGTTGCTGCATTTCCCGTGCAAGGGAGAGCAGGATAAATGCATGTTAATGAAAGAGAGGAAGCAATATTAGTCCCAGAGATGAAAACAGATGGGTTTACTCTGACTTCCATTGAATTTGCAGAAAGGGAGCAAACATTTATTTCAGATAGAGGATGTTCAATTAGATGCAATGTTTTCATGTACAGAGTATATAATAAAAAATGTGTTTATATCCTTTGAGATGACTCCTCTGCAAGTTGAGGTATGAATGTCCCCACCTCAGTTTGTCTCATTGTGTCAAGGGAGGCGCTGCAGCATTTTGTGGCTTAGCTTGTGAATAACACTTGGGGCCAAACCTGCAGCACAGAATGGCCAGGACAGGAGGCAGGAGAAACTTGGTGGGTCCTGGCTTTGCACAACAAGGCATCACCCAGCTCGCAGCTCTCCCGGTGCTTTGTCAGCCCACCCGTGTAGGGGTGAGCCTGGCATGCACAGGCTTAAACATTTCAGTGGTTTATCAGGACCAGAACTAAAGAAAACAAAGCACATACTTTTTAGTTAGTTATGCCTGGTTTTAACAAGTTTTTCTTCCAAAGTACCACAAGCTATAAGGTAACTTAGAATTTCCAAAGCTGAAAGGGGTGCTGAGGACCCTGCCCTCTACTTTCAACATCAGTCCTTCCTTGTACTCCAGGTTCATTGGAGTAACCTCCTGAGTACAGAAGATTTTCCTCCCCAGAGTATTTTCTCTGAGATACCAGCAAATATAAAAGTAGTACTTTGACATCATAGTTAGAAATTACTTCTTCAAATTTTCCTTGTGTTCCTTAGTTAACACATTTCCATTTTTCTCCTCAGGACTGCCATAGGTACTTTATAGACCATTAATTGTGAGAAGCAGTGGTTGTGCTGAGACCTTTGTAGAGTTGTGGCTTCCAGTTCATTGTGAGCTTGGCAGTGAGTCTCTGCTGGTGGTTTTGCTGCCTGTATTAGTTAATTTTGCTGCCTTTTCTCAGTTCATGTTCCTCACTCCACCTACTGTCTGGTATTCCTGCTGCCACAGACATTTAAAGTGCATAATGCAATCTGTGGCCAGAGCCACTTGGAAAGTTCCTTGTTTTCAGTAACAAAATGTACCAGTGTCTCATAGCTGCTGCAGCAAATGTTGCAGTTAATTTATTTTAGAGGATTTTGCCACTCTGTGATGAGCAGCTGTTTGGGGCAGATTGCAGCTATGCAAATGTGCACTCACTGGCCTAGTAGAGCCAGGGTAGTTGTGACTCCTGCAATGTCTGCTGCTTCCTTTGACAGAATTTTTGCTCTGCCCAGCTTAATTCTTTCTACCCTTTGCTTCCTGAAGGAAAGCAGTGAAATTACTTTAAGTGGCATCCCAATAAGTTTTCATTTCAGAAATAAATCTCAGTAATTTAGACCACAGGTTATTACAAGACAGACAGGCTGCTAGCGACTCAGGCTGTTTCTTTTGATTTATTTTTAATTTTTATTTTATTTTAACAAAGACACCTGCACAAAGCACTGCACTTAAAATTGTTCATTTGACCCAAACAGCCCCCATTCAAACTCCTGGCAATCAAGGGAACACAAACCCCCTCACTTCAATTTTGTTTTCTTAAGTGAGCAAATGCAAAGTGTACCGTGTCAGTATGGGCAAACTGAACCTCACTGCATCTTCTGGTCACTCTGAACCATTCACAGGCAAAAACCTTTCTCTTCTTTGCAGACCTCCACATACTTTGGGAAAAGTGCCTTCCCAGCAGGGCCTGGTGATTAATTGGCTGTAAGTTTCCAGGAGTCAGTAAAAGCAGGCAGATTGGGCTGATCTCTTGTATGAACCCATCAGTTTTTGACAGAAAGGCTTGAATGTTAAAAAACTGTGGGATCCTAGCAAGTATGAAGAATATTGTTGTCTCACCCCTTTGCTTTTTAATGGAGATTACTGCCTCTAATATATATGAACATATTAACTTCTCTTTTGAGTCAATGATAAAATGTGTTTCTGCAGCTTTGCTTTTCATTAGGCTGCATTTGTAACTGGTGCCAATAAATCATGATCTTGAGCTAAATGGGAGCAGTGGTCTGTTACCCCTGGTGTTCCTGCTGGGTCTGTTGGTCTCTACATCCACAGGGATCAGCCCATGGCTAGAGATGCTCCCTAAAAGCACTGCTGTAC
Source organism: Pyrgilauda ruficollis (assembly GCF_017590135.1). Lineage (NCBI taxonomy): Eukaryota > Metazoa > Chordata > Aves > Passeriformes > Passeridae > Pyrgilauda > Pyrgilauda ruficollis. The sequence goes on from NW_024527710.1 coordinate 14,004,227, forward strand.
TTGGGAGGCCTGTGCCAAGGGGTTTAGGAGCTACAGAGATCCTGGCAATCCTTCCTAGTGTTTGCTGGAGCTACCAAGCCAGCACTTGGAATTTTAAATTGTGAGCTCTAAGACTTGAGGGATGTAGTGAATATTAATTCTGTTATATATAGGACTGAAGCCTTTCTGGGGAAGGTGATAAGGCAGCCCTGAGCTGACAAGGGCAGCTCAGAGTTTTAATGCAAAAAGGAAATGGCAGACTGTACAAATGGGATCTGGTGTTTTATTCCATGGAAATCTAAGAGAATTGTCCAGTGAAAGTGGTTTGAAGCCTTCTGCAAAATGAGTTGCTGGAAAGAAAATGAGCTGACTCATTGGCTCACACCAGGAGCCTTTTTACTGGGCTGGCTGGGTGGCTGAGTTCTGTTTTCACATGGTCTTCACTGGGTTTCCTCTGATTTCCTTCGAAATGGAAATTTTTGGCTGAAATGAGGACCTGTGGACCAACCTTTGCAAAGGACTATGTATCTTTCTATATTGCATCTCATCAAGCAAACCTTCAGAGGCACAATTATCAGATTAGGACTGGAAAATCACGTCAGGTTGTTTATTCAGATCAACAAGTTTGGTTTTTAGCTTTGCTTCTCAGGGAGGTGACAGAGCAGGGCTGTCTGTGCCAGCAGTGGAAAGGCTGCCTTGGATCCTCTTTTCTGGGGAATTGGACCACAGCCATTGGAGAGCTTTCATTTTTCTGTAAAAGTATTTAAATAAAATCAGGATTTAGGGCACATTACAGCATCTCTAATAGGACAGAAGCTGGGAGCAGCAGGTTTCCACTATTTGCTTTCCTCTAATTCCAGGTACTATTCAGCTGGCTGGGACTTCTGTTACAGTCTTGGTACTGGTGTGAAAACAGCAGCATATCACACGGCGGGTAAATCTCTTTCCTTATCAGTAAATAAAGCATTTCATTTCTAGCATATTATTGCAATGACAACACTAACAATAAAACCTGAAGAGCAGTTACACTTTGACACAGCTGAAAGATAAATCTGAAATGATCCTTATCACTAGTACCAGAAGCTACTCTCATTTTTTCTGCCTCTCTCCCTCGTTGCAATGAACTGCATTTTTACACCAACCCCCTGCTAGTTATCTTCTCTGATGTTGAAGAATTGTATCTTCACCTCCCAGAGTGCTGGAAAGGCTCTTGTTCTTCACCTGGTTGTAAACAACACCCTATTGCACTCAGCTTGAACTAAATAAGTACTTGAGGGCCTAAGGAGGCCGTAGACTGCTGGGGCTCCTGCTTCTGTGCTGCTGGGTTGTTCTTGCTTGCTTCCATATTATTCTTTTACAATATTGGATTTGTGGTGGTTGAGGAAATAATGAGTTCTCTGCTGGAAAGTTTAGTAAACACAGGAAAAAATTGCATGCAGTGACTGAAGACTCTGGTAGAGGTTAAGCACACAGCTCTCAGGTATAATAAATACAGACAATCCTGGCTTGAGACAGAGAACCAGACTGTAGAACTACAAGGCCCCTTGTAGCTCAATTTCAATTCAGCTCACACAGGCTCAGCAAACCAACCTGCTAATCACCTCCACTCTGTTCCTGAGCTAGGCAGGAACACTGCAAATTCCTGTACACAGCTAAACCCTGAGTGCAGCTCCTGCACCAATGCTTCCCATGTTCCTCCTCCACTAGTTGCCTTCTCTGTCCTCTGAGCCTTTCTGGTGGGCAAAGCCAGCAGTCCTGCTTACAAAGATGGCATTGATCTACCTGTGCAGCAGGCATGTCCCTGAATTCTCAGGTTTGGTCATATCTGTATCTGGTATGGCCACCACAAAAAACATGGGAGAAAAATAATAAAAGCAGTAGAGCCTTTCTGTATTTGCAACTTCTCTTTTTCTCCCAATCCCAAATTAGTGGTGTCCTTATTACTTTTGTGTTATAAGTCACCTCAAGTCCTTACCAGGTTCCCAGCTACCTAGTAAATAAATTCTATATTGCATCTCATCAAGCAAACCTACAGAGGCACAATTACCAGATTAGAACTGGAAAACCATGTAAGGCTGTTTATTCAGACTCTTAACTCTTCATGCACTCACATTTATTGCCTCATTTTCTCAACTTCTATCTGAGGTACAATCATTTCTGTTCATCTGGTGGACCTGTGTTCTTGCTTCCCACTTCTGCCCCTTTCATCACATTGGTCTCCAGTTTCCACAGAAACTGCAAGCTTCACCTTGCCCTTGGAATCGCGGTCCCTTTGTTGCATTTCATGGCTGCAGAAGAACATTAGTTTGCTCTAGGCATTTAAGTAAGAAAAAAGATGTGTTTGATTCCCTCCACAGAAGCATAATTTAAATGAGAACAGCCTCAGACCACGGAGGGACTAGAGAGAGCAGGTTATTGTGCAAAGGTCACTGTGTGGAAGCCTTAATGAAACCGAGTTCCATGGAGCACATAATAGCAAATGAAGGCAGGACCTTGAGATCTCAAGAGGAGGCAAGACTATTCTAATTCCTCTAATGCAGAAGCAACAATGTCCTTAATATAGAAAGCCAGCAAGATTAACAGGTGCTGCTTACAGCTCCCAGGCATTAGCTGTGTCTGCAGTGACCTGCCCTCCTGTTGGCACGAGTCTGGCCGTGCACATTGTGCACATGAGGCACTGCTGCTGTGTGTGGCTGAAAGGAAATACCTGTGGCTGGAGCAGCTGGAGCTGGCCTGTGCTGTCTGCTGTGCAGGACGACAGAGGAACAAGCTCCAAGTCCTGTTAGCACTTCTCTGACAAGGCAGTGAATACAGAGATCACCTGGAGCAGTGCCTGGGAGGGAGGGGTGCAGCAGGGCACAATCACCTAGCTTGGTTCAGTGGTGTCATCTGGAGCTGTTGCCTACCAGAAACCTGTCCAGTTGTGTTCCCACTGCTCCTGCAGGAATGAAAGAATAACAGAGCAATGTTTTCATCCTATGCCCAAATGCCATCTATTAGGGGCCAGCACTGGTAGCCAAGGGAACAATCCTCCCACAGGAAAATAAGAAAAGCACAGCTGAGCAGCATGCAGAGAGGACAGAGCACAAAAGGCTCGTTCGATCCTGAGAACATTTGGATTTTGTTGTGGGGTTAGAGTTGTTTCTTTTTTTTTAATAGAGATGTCTAGTTCTAGTCTTTTATCCATTCAGAGCACTCCAACTTCCTGCAATCCTAAGTGCTGGGGTACTCTTCAGCCTTTAATGGGTTCTCAAAAACCTTCAAACAGCTACTGCAATCTCATCAAGTAAATGCACAGCTGGGTCTGAGCTCAAAAACTCCCTCAGTCTCCAAAACTCAGACGTGTCTCTGTGTGTGTGCACCTACCCACTGGCTCAGATGGGAAGTGAAGAAGCCAATGAGAAAAAGCTATATTTTTGTTTTCAGCCCTCACCTCTTCTGCCCTACAGGGGTTTTAAGCCTGGACCTTATTTAAAAAATTCCCATCAACACCTACTCTATGCCATAGAGTCACATTCCTGTATGGAGTTTCACTCCATAGGGATTGCAGGGTTAATTAACAGGGGAGATCTTGGCTTGCCAAAGATTTCTGTTCCAGATTGTCCAGACACCTTGCAGATACCTGAGGACTAATTTGATCTGATTTGGGATTCTGTTGCAGAAAATACATTATCTGAATATGCCATGATCTGGATCTGGCTCCTTCATTGAATTGGGATTGAGATGATTTCCTTTAGGAACAGACATAGCTGGAAAAAAGGATCATCTATCTCCAGAGCTAAACAAGGTAGCCCAGCATCTCTAAGGAGTCCTCCCAGACTCCCTGTTGCACACAGCGTAACTGTAGCTCTTGCTGCACTCTGGAGACATCAGGAAAAAGCAGTTTGATATGACCCTTTCCTGGCATCAAAAGATGCTTCAATGGCCAAATTAAATTACTTGTCCTTTTGGTTTACTGCATGAGCAATGAGAATAAATAAAATTCGCTTCAAATTAATTAATCACGTGCTCTCATTTTGTATAAGGACAAGTAGGTTCTGGCTAGAAATAATTCCTCTCCTATGCAATTTATTCCAGATCATTTCTGTTGTGAAGCCACCCTTCTTTTCAGACTTTACTATTTTAAAAGATCCTGTTTATCTTCACCAGCTCTGCTATGAGCTGTCCTCTTGGAATGATTGGGCCAAGCTGAGTTACGCTCCAGCAAGCCCCCTAAAGCAATCACATAGGTCCCAGGTGGGGGAAGCTGATGCTTGATGTGCTGCAGGAAGTGTGCAGAGTGCCTTTGGTTTTAGCTGTGTTCATAGGCTGAGCAGGATTGCACATAGCAGGTTCTAACAAGAAACAGCGTTTATGTTTGTCACTTATTAGTTCAAGCCTCCAAGCACAGACAGTACTCAATCAATTCCCCTCCACACATTCATCTGATCCATTTGCAGAGGCAGGACAAAAGCAGAGAAATAGCCCCAAATCCCCAGTTGCACAAGGGCCTTCCTGAAAGAAAATTTTCAAGCATTAAGCTTCAGTGTAATTAGTTTTCAAGGGTACATCTGTTTCCAAGCCTCACAATATCTCTGGTTCAGCCAAGTGAACAGGAACTGAATCAAAAAGCTTTGTTCTTTCATACTTTACACATCAAAAGATGTTACCTTTCTTTCTGTCACCCTCTGTCCCCAGCAACATGAATGCATTTTGAGAACACCGAGCAAGGTGTGAGCAGCCTGGACTTGCAGTGTGAGCAGCAGAATCCTGAGAACCAGGTCCTGCCTTGCCTGTGGATGCCATTTTCCCAGGTTGTGTGCATGATGCTGGAATTGCACCCTGCCAAATGACCTTGCCTTTGGCTCTCCAGAGGGCAACATTTTGACTGGAGCTTCAAAGATATAAAATTTTTCCAGAATTTGGCTCAAAGCTCAAAGTCATTGATTGTTGTAATGTATCTGCCTGTGGGATGACAGCAATTATTCTGGGTCAGTACTGAAAAATGCAGGGGGAAAATAGTCACTGAAATCAAGTGGAGGTTACATATTTATTCAAATCATAGAACAAAACCCTTTCTTGAAATTGTTCCCCAAAGATTATAATGGGGAAAACAGTCTGTATATATATATATATACATGTAAAATGGCCTTAGGTTGCAACTTGTAACTGTACAATAGCTAAACCAAAATCATCCTTCGTTTAAAAGGACTGAAAGCTTTAAATTCTTACCTAAAGGGTACAGGTACTACATAAGAAAATATTCTCTGACCATAGGCTTTAGTTTGACACACATATCAGGATGGCATTAGATTAGGAAAGAAAGGTCATAGACAGTGAGAACCAGTCACTAGAGATCACCTATTTCCTGTCATTTATAGAGCTATATTAACTAGCTGTTGATTTGTGTGCAGTTTAAGCCATCAGTGGATCAGCATTGTCATTACAGTGTGATAGTGTGGTCTGGAAATGTCCACACCCTGCTGTGGGAGCAATGAACAGAACAGTCAACAAACATCACACTTGGGCATTGCATGCTGCAGTACACAGAAAACAGAAATTATCAAGCCAGGTACACTGCAGAGATGTTTTGGTTAAGTGTTAAAGGGTGTGGAAAGTTTTCACTGTTTGCTGTAACAAAACCATTGTGCTGCTCCTGCAGAAACCTTCACTTGTATTGAATTTGTTCACATATTCTGTGGCTTTTGTAACCATGTCAGTCCCTGGCATCTTCTGATATCAACCCCTGAGTTCTGAGGAACATACAAAACTCACAAAACCCAGCAGAAAAGAATTCAGAGTAGGGTCATGATTTCAAAAATATCTAGATTTTTTTACTTCAAATTATACATAATCCCTCTGAGGGCCACTGTCTGTTCATGAATACTACAGCATGTGAGCTGCCAGTCTGAGGCAAGTTTGGGTCCCTGTGACAGCTGATGTCCCTCTATCTCAGCCTCCCTGACAAGTAAGATATTTTGTATTGCCTTTGTGTCAGCTGCAGAACAAATAAGTAAAACAATGCTGTGGAGAAAACATTTCACTTAAAAAGACACAGAAAATAACTTCTCTGAAGGGCTGATTGCAGTGTTGACAATGTCACAGCTTCTTATTTTCTCTTCAGCCATTATTGATAACACTTGTGCTGACGTGGCTATCACATGTGTCTGCAATAATACTCCATAAATATTATCAGGATAGCATTCAAAGGCCAGTTTCCCATCTTAGTGTTTCTTGGCTTGTAAAGAATTGATAAGTCCTTGCCTTGCTAAATATCATTTGGAGAATAATCAGTTTGGGCCCCTACTGACATTGTGTGTCCTGCAATGAGTCAGTAGCTGCTCAGTGGCTTGTCCTCCTATCCTGAACTAAAGACATAATCCAGGTTTCCTTCTCAGGAGTTTGCAGAAAAGGTTGTTGCAAAGCAACAAGAGTTTCCTGGGCAGGAAGCTCTATAGGAACATGGCGTGCTTCCAGTGGCAGGAGAGCTGGAAGGAAACCAGCCCGCTTCTTTTCAGTGTTTTTGGTGAAAACGAAATGTGCACATCAGGCACACCATTATGTGTCAAAAGAGGACTGTCAGAATAGGGACATGTTATGTCTAACATAAATTCAGGTTAGCCTCATCTTCAAGGTATGAAATTACATCACAGCCAAACAATTAACATTTTTTCATTGGTGGCTTAATTGCCCCAGCTCTGTATGGAATGGCTCTCTGTGAGCTGGAAAGGACTTGGTGAAGTGCACCAGAATCTTGTGGGTGACAACTGCTGTACAAACATGTGGGTTTTTCTCATCTTCTTTCTTTCTTCTTTTTTATCAGTTGCTAAGAAAAACTCTCCAGGGTACGCTTAAAGCACTGTTCTTCAGTTTTGCATAGACAGAATGAGAACTTACAGAGAACTCCCACCACACTCGTGAATTCGAGCACATGAATGCATTGCAATTATGCTGTTCACAAATCTCCATCTGAAATCACCACTCCAAAGTGGCCTAAATTTTATAATTCCATAGCACACAAATGTCTGACTAGTTGATTAGGATAAAAAGATTACAAAAAATTTAAAAAAAATTTTACAAAACCATATAATGGTATTACAAACAAGACTGCAAAAAACTAAGTGTTTGTAAGAAGTAAAAAACACATTTGGAACAAATATAGCAATGGTAATTTGTAACTAATATTAAGAGTAGAAGACAATAACAACAAATAAGAAATATGTGATATAGTCTAAAATTATTGTAATTACTGGTTATCGTGCTTGCTTCAAGTATGGATACAGAAAAATTAAAGAACTGAGAGGCTACAGATCTGGCAAATGAAATCAGACATCAAAAATTTGGCACAGAATTGATCCTTATAGTCTAAAGATTCTTGGGGAAATCTGTTTTTTGTGGATTCTGGGCCGTATTGTTGATACAGTGTCTGGAAAATGAGAGCAGGGTGCCAGTGTTTAGTACTGAAATATATGCTAGAGACTTTGGACCATCCTGAACCTTAGACTGTGGATCTCTGGATCGGGGGTGTCATTATGGGTGCACACAAATGGCATAATGTCAGGATCTGAACTGAACCCCTGGGAGTTACCCCAGCACAGATTACTGCAATAATGATACAACAAGATTTATTGCTTATTTCCTGATCTGTTTCTTGCTGTGCAATGACTCCTTTTTCTTCCTCTCTCTTCTTGCTTCACACCCAACAAAAAAGCCAACTCTGAGCAGAACTGTGTTGCTCTGAGGTTTAGTGGAGGAGATGCTGGGAAGCATAAAGGAAGGAGGAATTTTTCTCTTTCCACTTACCAAAGGAGAAGAAGAGCTACTTGAGAGTTCTTCTGTCTCACATGATGAAGCGAAAAATTGCCAACAGAGTGAATTTCTTTCTACTGAACAAAAAGTTTCTCCTATAACAAGGAACACTACTATTTTTGTTTCTTGGTGTGATGATGACACAAAATCTCCCAGACCATCCCTCTGGGTAGGTGTGTACTGCCACAAGAACTCCCTTCACACACACACGGCAGAGAAGAGTTGTTACCAATGGCTGAACAAAAGGTCAGCAAGCTGCAAACCTGCTTTTATTACAGTATAGCACATAAACAGAACCACTAGAACGATTCTCTTTATCTACAAAATCATGTGGCTTCTTTACCCAACAGCATCTTTTGTCCAGGATTAATCCAAATGACACTTAATAACACATGATGTGGTGCCAGTGTTTAATCTTAGTTCAAAACCAGCCCTCCAGTGGTGATCTTTTCACAGCTGCAGGAACCATCCTGCAGAGAATGCTTTCATCATTTACAGCCACGTATTCAAATGCCTATTTAATTAATTAGGGTTGGCTCCTTCTGAAGTATATTGCTTTATTAATAGTTGTATGCTTAGATCAATACAAACAAATGAAAAGGAAAGCAGACAGTGGTTTAGGAGCTGTGAAGCTGAGATAAACTCCTTGATTTCTTAGAAAACCCACTGATCCTGGAGAGATCAACAGGTTCTTCCATATTTCCAAGTATTCTGCTATGATCACATATCTATCACTCTTTCTTTATGACCTCAGAGGCTTTGAAGAAAGTTTTCCTCCAGAAGAACATAAAATTTAGCCTTTGTAACATCAGGTAAAAAGAAAGAGCAGGAAGATATTGGCCTTTTGGTAATACCCCCATAATATCAGAGCAAGATGGTTATAAGCCAAGATTTGCAGGACAATTTTCACCTCTAAAGATTTTGATTATGTCTCCCGAACAGAATCTTGAGGTTGAGCATAGCCTGCTATTCATGGAGTGTATACTCTGCTACAAACTGCATTAACTACATATAATTTGTAATACTCTGCAATGAGACTGGCTGACCTTTTTTTGGATGCTTTGCCACTTTGGAGGGAAAAGAGTCATATAGGCAAGGGCCTTAGCTATCTAAATGCATCTGTCATCAATATTTGTGTAAAAAAAACCTGTTCAGAGACAGCCTGAAAACACAAGAGCCTTCCTTAATTTGGCTTTGCCTTTTCAACCAGTGGTGCAAAATTGGATGACATTTCATAAACCTATCTTACACACTTCACAGCTTTTATGAAAATGGTTTCCTTTATAGTATTTAAGCTCTGAAAGTCTGTGAGTTCTCGAGTGCTACAAAAAAAACTCCCCACAACATGCACTTTATATGTGGCTTTAATTATCCACAGTGAGCATCACTCTACTGGGGATGTTCTCTGGTGTCTGTTTGCTGTGTTGATTGGAAGTTTCTGGGAGGATCACTGACAGTCATTAGTCCTGCTGGAAGAAAACTGCTCTAGTGCTTGGGCTGAGGATCTGAACAAGGCATTCTGTGGCAGTGAGCATTACAGGGCTTAAAATATCACTCAATTCTCCAGTGCCTTGACCCACCTGTAATTGCCTACTCCAGAACACACGGATTCCAAATTGTTTTATTACTAGTGTTAACACTCCACAGAGGTAGCATTTACTGACCTTTCCCATGTGAAACAAATGCTCAGAAGAGTACCTAGCAAAAAATCAGGCAAAGAGTGTTCCTCTAAGAGCTTCACCTTTTTGAACTGCCAAAAAGTAATACCTGTTAACAGAAAAAATTACTCTGATTTTGCCACTGCTGTTTGTTTTTTTTCCAGGCTGCACCAGAGCCACACCAGTGTGCAGTTTTCATACACTGCCATCTGTTGTTACAGGGTGCCTGTGTCACTGCTGTGCTGTGCAGCTCGGGTTTCTGTTCCAGCAGCAAACATCCTTCCCAAGAACTCTGTTAAATTGGAAGAACTGCTTTAATTCATGCATGCAGTGAGATTCCAACAACTCTGCTTTCACTTGTGGCCACAGCCAAAGTAATGTTGCTTTTAATCCCACTTCACTTATTTCAACAGTGAAGTTTGTATCTTTATTTAGTCTAGAGCCAGAGGATTTAGGTTCGGAGTAGTAAATTTACAGCAAAAACATATACACCACAACTGTCACATATGTTTACACACACCAAAATTACAAAGGATCCTGTCAGTGCACAAATACATTTACAAACACTGCCCTGCTTATTTAAACAGCTGTTTCAGAATCTGCATGTTTAGCTACAGTTTGCATATATATAGGTTATGGATTTGAGTCCAGGATGAGTTAGCACCTTGTTCCCTAAATCTCAACTAGAAAAAATAGAACATAATGTTCCAGAAGCTAGCAGGAAGGTGAAACGATTTGTGTGTGATCAAGTAAGGGGCAATCATGTGTTGGGAGAGCAGCCTGCAGCACTCAGACACATATGACAGGCAGATACAGAGTCACAAACCAGTTGGCAACTGGAGGAATTAAGGGAGTGAGGAACTGGCCTAGACCTACGGAATTACAGATGAATATCCATGCCTTAGATATCTGCACAAGGGTGCAGCTATCAAAGTCCTGAAAATGCTTGTGAGAGATGGAACAGTTCAGACTGCCCAAGCTGGGATTACCTGCAGTTGTGGTTTTTGTGTGTGTTAGAACTGGTCAGAGCACAAGCCTGGATATTGAAGCATTGGACACAAAATAGATCCTTTGTGCTTGAAACCATGAGGGAAAACTCCCAAAAGACCACAAGTTTTTGGCTTCCTTAATAAGAAGGGAAGGATCTAAGCAAAACCCACTCAAGAACTTGTGTGTTCAAAAACATAGAAATGCACAGCAGAGATAATAATTTCTTGTATCCGCAAAAATATAATTTTATTTGCACATCCAAATACAGGATATTTATTTAAATGAAAACTGTACGCTCACAATTTAAATAACAAGTTCACTTGCCATTTAAAAACCAGTCTTAATATCTGCAACTGCCAGTTTTACTCCCCAAATGTTAGGGAACTTGCAGCTTCTTTCTGTTCTTTATGCAACTGTTTTGCCCTGTTTTTCAGATCCTCTGCCTTGGCATCATTCTTCTCAACGCCATCTCCCAGTTTGTACATGCGGCTGGCGTTGGCACAAGCCCACACGTGCCCCAGCTCACAGCCTTTCAGTGAGTACTTCAAGGCATGGCTCATGTCCTTGGGGACCCCAGGTGCTCCCTGCAGGTATATCACACTCAGGTTGAAGCAGCTGGGAGCAAAATTGCTATCACAGGCTTTTGTGTAATAGTCTCTAGCAGCAACAGGGTCAGGCTGATCATTGTTGGCTCTCCCGTCCTGGGCCAGCAGCCCAGCGCTGTGACATGCATTTGGTGACTTCTTCCCACCTTTCTCACATGACTTGATGAAAGATTTGTAGGCAGCTTTCAAATCTGGGTTGAGTCCACCTGTCAGTCAAGACATTACTGTGAGGACATGTTAAAACAGCTGGGAGCTTTCTGCTTGGCAGAATGCTTCCCACCGGAAATACAGCATCCACCACTTTAGATATTACAGTCAACATTTAGGACCTCAGAGACATTACTGTTGTCTCAGTGACAAACATCTTTGACTTAGAAAACTCTCCTCCACTCACCAGTAATCAACAGCACTGGTAACCAAAAAATAACCCAGACCCACAAAACACTCTTTCCACTACTACATCCACGGATTTAATATCTTAACACTAGCAAGTATTATTTTGCCAGTATACTTACACCAAGACTGTTACTAGTTTTGAACTACAGTAATAATATTGTTCCTTACTAGTACTTTCATTTGGAAGATCTCTGACTAATTTATTTTCCATTACTGTGCCAGCAAATTTATTTTGAACAGACTTGGGGACTACTAAGGTATGCATGTTACTAGTCTGTGAGTTTCCTTCTTTGTTACTTTCTTTCTTCTGTCTGACAAGAAGAAATACTGTGAACTGAATATGCAGCAACGCTGAGCACTGGTTGTACGTACCTGTTAAACAGTTGTAATTATAAAAAAATAATACACAGTTAACATACAGCTGATTTTTCAGAAGGAAGCAATTTCAGGTTTTCCATCCTCCCCCAACTTTTATGAGGTGACCATGAAAGGGGCGGGACAGGTAGTTGCTCTGCTCCCTCAAGGTCAGGAGGACAGGCAGATGTGAGGGTGGCCAGCACTCGGAACAGGTTGCCCGGGGAGGCGGCGGAGCCACCTGCGGCCCGAGCGCCAGAACCCCCCTGCCCACCTTTGCCGAGGGCCTGGTAGGCGCCCAGTTTGTAGCAGCTCTCGCTGTGCCCGTGCACCTCGCAGTTGTCGCGCAGCACCCGCGCCGCCGCCACGAAGTCCTTCTTCACGGCGTCCAGGTAATCGGCGAAGCGCTGGCAGCCTGCAAGGCACGGGGCACGGGCTGAGCCTCCCGCCGGCCCCGCGGCGGCGGGCGGGGGGCGGCGGCGGGGCCTTACCGTCCGGGTCCTTCTCCTTGAAGCACTGGTAGCTGTACTCCACGTGCAGGTTCTCCAGGTACGCCCGCACCTCCTCCTCGTCCGCGAAGTCGATGAAGCCGGCCATGGCCGCGCTGGGTCACGGCGCGATCGCAGCGGCGCCTCCCGGGAGCGCCGAGCGCTCGATTCGGTACCGCCCCTTCCCTCCCCCGGCCGCACTCGTCTCCGCCTCCGACCGCCCGCACCGGCTCCGCCTCCGGCCCCTGCGGCCACTCCTCCGGTCACTCCCCCCGTCTCTTCCCCAGCTTCTCTTCGCTCACCTTCCCTCAGCTCCTCTCGTTACGGTTCCTCCTGTGTGCTCCCGCGGTCATCGGGAACTCTGACGGTTCAGCAGTTTTAAGCGATAACACATTGTTAGAACTTTACTTTCAGAGTTTTGCGCTACCGGATGCGTATTCCCAAGGTCTGATTCAGCACAACCCATAGACTGAGACATGGCAGTACATTAATTGCGCTCTGCATGGCCTAGAAGCCCGGCTGCTTTCCTATTCCTCAGCCTGCCTCCTGTATGCTTTTGTCTGGAGTAACAGCTCAATAATTTCCAAATCCGTTTTAGAACAGAGGTGCTGCTGTGAGAGTCGCTCCCAGCCACCACTCCTTTCTGTGGTACCATAAAAGCTCTCACAGGTGCTTTTTGAAGTACTGGAACCTGCACTGAGCAGGCAGTGCTGGGGCACTGGGAACACCCAGAAACGGGTAAGCACTTAACACACAATGAACCCTGCTTCTCCTGGATCTGAGAATCACAGAATAGTTTGGGTGGGGACACCATGGGGAGGGAAGGGACATTAAATACCATCTCAATCCATCCCCCTGCCATGGGCAGGGATACCTTCCATTATCCCAGGTTGCTCAAAGCCCCATCCAGCCTGGCCTCGAACACTTCCAGGGATGGGCACCCACAACATTATGGATTAATTTAACCCAAATGTGATAATAGAATACTTACAGAAAACATGGCACACTATCCAATTCCAGCAATTCTGAGCACAAACTGAATTTTCTGTGAGTAAAGTAGCACATTAGAAATCTGTGTGATGAATTGCTTAAAATCAATCTGAGTTTGAGCTAAAATAAATTTCAAAGAATATTTGCAATATTTGCAAATGCTTTGTCCCAAATTATTTAAGTAGAATAACACCAGCTTGTCAAGTTTCTGGAATAAATACACCTCAGTTAAATCCTCTGCAGAGTCTCCCATAGAAAGAAGCCTTATCCTTTATTAAGGGCTAGAGCTAATTTTGACCAACCACCATCACCAGCTGGACTGGCAGCAAACCCTGCCAGGTGCGTAGTTGAAACACCAGTTACACTTTCTAAAGTATTTCCTTAAAACTTTTCAGATTTAAAAATTTGGTTTGATGTTAAAACATATTTTCCATGTGCAGCTAAAGTCTTGTTTTCAACACATATTGACCAAAACCCACTGCCATGTGTGTGAGACTGCAGGAAGAAGATACACACTGCTTGGCCAATGCTGGCTGCAGTCTGAGAATGTTTGGGTCAATCTCCATTCTGGATAGGGCCTTTAGAAGATGAACTGCTTTTGTACCAGCAGTACTGTTTCTCTGGAAATCCAGCTTTGAAAACATTTCAGTTTGCATAGGCTCAGTAGCAATTCCTTGAGTTCATTAGTTTAAGTCCTTGAAGGGTCTGCTCTTGCTGGGATTTTGTCTTTGCAGTTTCTGATGCCGATGTTGAGCTGTGCCAACTCAACCATATGGCTGCTCCATACCAGGAGTGGATTCCTGAGTACAGGGAGGCAGGCTAAGAACAGGCACTGGGAGCAGGGGGTCAGGCTGTCACTGAAAGTTTCCACTGCCTGAACCCAGTTCCTATCATAAATTCGGAAAACAAGACATCTGGTGATAGGTCAGAGTGAATCAGTGAATTTAAGAGCCATTGAATGGACAGTCTGGAATCTTGCAAAGATATTATGAAGTGCAAGAAACAGGTAATGGACTAAGATTAATAGTATGAGCTGCTTCCTTATCTAAGCTAATATCTGTGTCCATAATTATATAAGTTGTTTCTTCTAAGCAGATTAGGTTTTTAAGTGGTTAAATTCAGAACTTGAAGATTCTTAACTCTGTGCTGTCAGATCCTGAGCATGTAATTTATTTTCTCTACATTAGCAGTCTAATCTAAAGAATTGGAACTATAACTGACCTTTGTTATGCAGTCCTTAAACTGGTAAAACTGTGTTTCATAGTATTTATGGACTCTTTTGCCGTCTTGTAAAGACAGAAACATAAATAATTTTAGCAATTGTTCCTTAATATTTATTTATGTGTCTTGCTGGTTTGCAAACAACAGCTATCCAAAGCTTCTGCATGTAGAATCAGCAATTCTTTTACATAAATTCTGTATTCTAATTCACTTTATTTGGATAGGGTACTTGTATCACTCTTTACTTTGTATCCTGAAACAAGAAATAACTGTATTCTCCTGACCAACAGTACATTGTATGTATTGGTTGTAAGACAGGCTTTCTTCACTACTACTGTTATGTGAAACCTGAAATTACTTTGTACGGAATGGTTTTTGCTTACAGCAAAGCTCCCCTCCAAAGCAGGAGGCAGAACCTCTTCTCTGGTGTAGGTTATTATTCATATTACCAGAATAAACCAGTTTGTGCAGGAAACACTTAAATTGCCGAGGCTTGAGAGCACGAAGCGTGAAGCTGACGCCAGTTCATGGCCGCGGGAGGGCCACAGAGCTGCGGCTCACCCGCTCCAGCCGGGCGCTGACGGGCGCCTCAGAGTTCTCGGGTCCCGGCTCCACTACCGGAGCAACCATGCCGAAGAAAAGGTCCCACACACTCGTAGCAAGAGAGGCCGATGCTCTTTGCTGCGCAATGGCCCCTTCTCCCCACACTTCGAGCCTTAAACGCGAGTGTTGAGGCTCCGCTCCCCGAGCACGGCACGAACCTGTGCTGGCGCAGCCCCTTTAAGGGAGGCGGGTTCCCCGGCCGGCTGAGTCAACATTCACTTCCAGGTCGGAGGGGTAAATACGGGGGAAGGGAGGGAGGGAAAGAAAAAAAAACGAAAAGAGAAGGAGCCCAGCGACGGGACCGGCTGGCGGGGCGCTCGCCGGCGGCACCCAGCGCCGCGATGGTGAGGGGATGGCGGTGGCGGGCAGGGACGGGGGGAAGGAGGGAGGCGGGAAGGGAAGGGGAGCTGTTCTCCTGCAGTCCCGGGGTGCCGGACCCGGCGCAGGTAGCGGAGGTGACCCCGGGGAAGGGGCCGCCATGGCGGCGGCGCAAACCCGGCTGAGGGGTTCAGGCCGAGCCCACTCCTCTCCCTCCCGCCGGTACCGCGGCCGGGCCGGGGCAGCCCCGCCGTTCGTTGTGTAACCGCGGCGCTGCCGCCCGTTATGTAAAAGGGCGCTCGGGACCCGGCGGACGGCAGGGAGGGAGGCTCGATCCCGGCTCGGTGTGTCCGGGTGTCCCCAGGGCGCCGGGAGGGCGATGACGGCCGGGCTAGACCCGCCGCCCTGACCGGCCCCTCACAGCTCCGTGCGCGGCCGAGCACCCGCAGCCGCCCGGGCAGAGCCTCTCGGCCGGCCGGCGTGAGGGCACAGCCCGGCTCTGCACAGCCCAGCCGCCTGTGCCTCCTCCGGCCCCTGCCTCCACCAGCCCCACAGCAGCACCTTCCCACTGGGAATTGCTTTGTTCAGGGTCTGTCCGGAGGAAGCCGTGCCAAGGCACGGTGCGTGGGCCTCCCTGAGCTCTTGGAGCGCGGAGCTGCCAAAGGAGCAGCCTTTCCCTGCTCCACACAGGCCGGAGCAGAACATATGGGAGCTGTTTGGATTGCTCCTCTGCTCCAGACATGAGTGTGCATATTTGCTTTTCAAGGACTAGCAGGAGCTTCCTGAGCAATCTAGTCTCATCCCTTGTCATTAAAAGCCTAATTTCAGTCAATCCCCTAATAAAGTTATGTGTCATTGTTATTGAAGTAGGTACATTTTGTGCCTGCTCTTCTAATCAGTAAACTAGGGTAGAATTTCATTGCTTAACTATATACTGGTGTCTAAATTTATGGCAAAACTTCCAGTTCATGGCATTTCTGCATACCTTTGTTGCTGTGCTGGCAGTGTGCTTCTCTATAATGGCTTTTTTTCCCTGTCTATAGTTTATATATATTGTGCTGTATTTATTTATAGGTGGCATTTGTATCTCTCACCTTTTGATCTTCGAGGCTAAAAAAAGCTGGGTTTATGTCCTATTCCCAATGTGCTTTTCATCCCCAGAGTATTCTAGTAGCTGTTACCTTTAAACTGAAATGCAGTTTCAGTGCAGGTATATCTTAACATAAATAGCCCTATGAGATCTCCTGAGTGTCCTGAAAGTGACTTAGTCCTTCCTTCTTTGGCTGCTTCACCCTGTTTTTTTGCGGCTCAGCACACCACTCTGGTTCCACTCTCTATAATTTCTAATTGGTGAACTCGTATCTGAAGTTCTTGATATTAATCTTGAAATATGTGGCCTACTATGTCGTTCTAATGGGGCACTATTTAATTTTAGACCTCTTGTGATCACTGCTGACTTTGTATCAGTAGCAGCTTTAATCTCTATGTTCCCACCTTCCCACCTCTTGTGCCAGAATAGTTAACATTAAATTGGAGTTTTTGAGCATAATCCTTCCTTGAGTCTGGCTAATAAATCACCTACTTCTGTTTAATTCCATTTAACTTAATTTAAATAGGATAATTATAAAGCTTTCTTAGTAGCATAAATCATGAAACTGTTTCTTTTTCTCTGCCTTTCCTCTATTAGCACTCAGAAGAATTTTGATGGCTGGTGCTTGAGTTGCTATTTCTTAATTGTTTTAAGAATGTTCATTTTAAGAAAGTAAGTAAAGCTTTGGGGCTGTGGAGAGGTGGAAAACAGCTGGAAAACATGGTACATCCAACACCGTAACTGAGGCTCTAAATTACCTCTTATTTTCCTGTTAATGTTTTGAGAGAAATGACCACCACAAATTGAAAAGTCCTTAACCCTGTACCCATCTCATCCTTTGAGACTTGAGAGAGGGAAAAGCAGGTGGGCCTGGCTTACAGAGACTTGGCATCTTTGGGGCTTGTCATACTGGGTCTGCAGTTGGGTGTAAAATTTCATCTCTAACAGAGCACATCACAGACGTGGCTCTGTTAGAGATGAAATTGGTATTTGTCTTCCAGTGTTACATACTGATTTATTGAGGGGGAGCAAGAACCAGCCAAAACAAAACACTACTGATGGCAAAAAGATTTGATTTTTAATGAGTCTGGGAGACAGAGCCTGAGTGAGAAAGGCCCACACAACAGTGGATTTTTTTTCTTTTTTCTTTTTTTTTTTTTGCTGGGCTAGGTTGTAATGACTGAGAGAAAACAGCAGTTATACCTGTTTCTTATTTTTCTTTAGTTATTGTTACATAAGCCTGGTGATGCTTCCCCAAAGGAACAGGATTTTATTTTGATACCCACACTCAGCCACTATAAACTGGATTTATAATGTTTGCCTTAAGATTCTTTAACTTATTCCCAGTGCTTTAATGTGCCCCCTTAAGTTCTTTTTGCTTTTTAACTGCACTTTGAAATATGTGTTGAGTATATTCTAGTGGTATTTAAAGCTGATTCATGGAATTCTCAAAAGAAAATGTGGAGGATAATGTTCTTTGGGAGAACCTTTCCAACTGGCGTGAGCTCGAAGCTGAGCTGGTAACATCAAGTTGAAGCTGGTTTTGCATTTCAGTTCACCTCTGGATTGGATTACTGTTAGAGGCCACTAGCCAGGCAGTTTACCCCATCCCCCTGCACACTTTTGGTTTGCCTTGATTATATTTCTCACTTTAAAACTTTTTTTTTTTTTTTTAAATAATTAATTTAAATAAGCCTTTAAAAGCCCATCTAAATGCAATTATTCAACTTCTTATGCTATTCCACAAGCTAGCCGGGTTTTAGATGTGTCACATTACTCTCATAATATATGTTTTAGTTAATGAAGGCACCCCAGCTTGCATCATATAATTCATAATTCTGTGGTTTGGGGAATTAATTTTTATATTTGTTTCCTGGCTACTCAATTAATTTGATATAATGAAAGAAACTGTGAGGGTAATTGAAGTATCAGATAATTAAGATGACTATGAAAAAGTAAAATAGCATAATGGAAGTTCTCTCAAAAACTGCTGGGTGATGTTTATTAAATAATAAAAAAAATTAAAGTGCTCTGCTATGGTTGACATACATTTATAGTGTCTCATTAGACAGAAAGTGATCAGAAAACAAATGGCAGGTTTGTCTTCAACCTGACATTCAAAAGCAGAGCTAGAGAAATGAACCACTTAAATTCTGACCTTGTAAGAGCTTAAATACAACTTTAACTGGGCAATATTGTCTTGGAGTGTAGAGGAGTGAGAAAAGGGATGCCTCCAGCTCACAATAAAGGCTTCTAGACTGCATTTAAGTTTTCTATTTCAGTAGCAGGCAGTCCAGGAAATTATTTTTAGGATGCTTGTCAGAGGACTTTATTAGACACAGATAAAAACATTTTGCCTGTCTGCCCAGGTTACCTCAGGAGCCTTTGTCAGGGGTGTTTCCTCAGCCTTTTGTCAGCAACTTGAAGAAATATTACAAATGGCTCCTATAATGGGAATGAGTGGAGTTAATAAAACCAGAACTTTATTGTTTGCAAGTGTAGTTCATCCCTGCTTGTGCTTTTTGTTCCTTGATTGTATGGAGATGCCCTGCATGAACTTCCAGAGGGATTATGTAAAAATTAAACTTGCATTTCCAGAGGACAGATTGGCCACTCAGAGGTACTGGTTGGAAAAATAGTTTTCTGAGTCATATGCCAGTGGCCTATCTACAGGGCTAAAAATTCTCATTGGAGTTTGTTCACTGATACATCAAAGTGTTTCAGCTTTTCTGGCAGACAGGAAGGAACAGTTCCAGGAGGAATGAAGAGAGACAGTATTCCGATTTTGTCATCTTTGAGCATCAAATTAGAAACACAAAATCTAATGGATGTGGATGTCTTTGCTTCAGTGGGAATGATTTTTATACACCTTTGAGTAAAGATTCTGATTTTTCTTTGATTCATCAGCTGTCATAGAAACCTTGGGTATATGTATTGATTTCAAGTTTGACAGGAAATTTTCCCATCTCATATAAAAACATGTATTATGTTAAAATAGTCAAGCGTGATTACACACTACAAAGAAACAAGAAGAAACAAAACAAATTCACAATTCCAAATTCTGTCCTTTGTTTTCTTATCATTTTATGATTGGGGGCAGCCAAAATTGCCGTTTCCTGGTATGGGAGCAAGTTGCATCACAAAGTAACTTTTTTTTTTGGTAACAATACAATGTAATAATAAAGCTTAAAAATAATGAAACTTAAGCACTTAGCAAAACTGAGTTAAAGGAATAAAAGTTGCATGTCAAAAGCTGCAGAAAGAACTTGCACTTGAATAATTTGGTGATTTTATTTCCCAAGCCTGTACTTAAGTCTTCAGGATCTATTAAACTGCAGTCTCTAATTGTTGTTAATACATGATTCATTAAAGATAGACTCCATTCCATCTTTGCCCTAATGTGGTACCTCCCAGTCCTCAAATATGTGAACGTTATTTTAGAAGACTTATCTCTGTAACCTTATTTATATTTCTTCTCTATACCCTTTAACATATTTCAGTACTCCTGTGATCAGCGTGTTAGGCAAGCGAAGCAACAGAAGTTAAATGAGCTGAGAAAGAAAGGTGAAATTATCCAGAACTTTCTGTATAAAAGGGAAGCTACTATTTTTCCTGCAGATGAGATCTGACAACAGTTGATGCTGTTATTTTCAATATTGTCTGGGGGAGTATGTACCAGTCACTCGGCCTTCTTTTGTGTGGTGCTGGGGATGATTCACAGTGCTGGGAGTCATTCTTTATGTTGGTTAATCTGTGTGCCTGCAAACAGTGGGTTATTATTAGACATGGAATAAAAAAACCCTTTGAGATTTTCATGTATCAGTGTACAACCTCAAACTCTGAGGCAAAAGATCAAGTTTATATTCTGCCTTGTCTTTTGTACCCAGACTTCTGCTATAGATGATTTCCAGGTGCAGAGTGCCTGGAAGGAGCAAAAGGATTACTGTAATAGATGTTAGTTTATTGCTGCACAGGATTTGGAATTAAACCAGTTCTTTTTTTGTTTCACTTTTTGATGTGAAGCTCTAGCTGCCCTTTTCAGTATCAAAAATTGCTCCTATATATGCAATTTATCTGTAGGATCTGCATTTCTTATGTAGGTTGGTAATAGACTTCTAATATGCATTGACTTAAATGAAAGATTAAAACCAATATTTTAAATCCAGAAGTATAATTTGATTTTTAAATCTTCTTTCAGTCTCTCTTGATTGATTAGTTCCCAGTAGACTTTATAAATTAAAATTATTTTTCAGCAATTGCATTTCTTCCTCTGGGAACACAAGTAGGGTTGAAAGCACAGCAGACGTGACTGGATGTGGTTCTAGGGGTGACTGGGGAGGGAGGCTCCCGTCGGTTTGGCCAGTTGTTCATTGTGTGACCTGACTTTGTGGGGCTCTGAGAGAGACATCTCCTCCTGTAATATTTGCCAGACTAACAAAAAAGACATTACAGAGTAATGGAAGGTTCATAGAAAGAATGACTTGACTAATCTCCTTTGTTTCATTGTGTTTTACATATGACAGGAGGAAGCTTCTCCATATTCTTTACTTGATATCTGTTTGAATTTCCTGACTGCCAACCTAGAGAAGTTCTGCACAGAAAGGCAAGATGGAACATTTTGCTTGCAGGAGCCAGGAATGTTCCCTCAAGAGGTGGCTGATCGACTGCTGCAGACGATGGCATTTCATGGTAAAGACAATCATTTGTGGGTCAGTGGTGAACTTATTTCCCTGGAATGTGACATTGCAGTTCTGCTATATTTTCTAGTAGAATCTGCTGCTGCAGCTGTTAAACTGTGTTCTGTAATCCCTTAATAGAGAATTTTTGTTATTTTTGCTTTACACAGTTTCAGCTGAGCTTTGCATTGCCACATAGTTCTAAATAGGAAGTTCTTAGTCTTGGTTTATGAATTTACTGTCCATTTATTTGAACATTCTTCAATCTTCTTTCAATGATTTGAGAAAAAAAAAATTCTACTACTTCTAGCACGCATTTAATTGATTTTTTTACTGTGTGCTCCTGTGATTAAGTTAAAAAGTAACCTTTTGATTCATTAAAACAGTTTCTCATCTCTTTTAACACTTTTATTGACATGGAATTATTTGTTTCAAAGCCCTCAGTTTTAGAGTGGTATAAACGGCTTATGGTAGTCCTACATTTTGTGTTCTGGCTTACTGGGTCTCTGTCAACATTTCTCTGAGGATAGGGCTTCCATCTTGGTTGCTTGCTTTAAGCATGATAAAATTAGTATAATAAAATTTCTTATCATGAAAAAGTAAAGGTATAAATTGTGCTAGAGTAGAGATAAGAGACCTGTTCCTTGTGATGCTGGAGACTTTTGTTAAAAAATGAGACGTGACACTAGAAAAATTACTGTAAACAGACCAAACACCCTATCCTATAGGTGCAGATTTTATTTGGGTCTTACTGGGCAAGTAATGGTTTTTTCAAGTTGTTCTGGTCAGAGGTAACAGAAGGAATGGTCCTAAAATAGACAAGCTCATTAAAAAAAGGGTAATCTTTAATATGCACTACTTTCTGATAAGGAGTTATTTAGAGTACTCCCAAGAAATCAGATTCAAGAAAACTGAATTGCCAGGAACTTACTACCAGTGCTGGAAGTGGTGAAGACACTTCCAGACACCAAAATACCACAAACACAGAGAATGCAGGATGGAAAAAAGTGTGTGGCAGGTAAATACAGTGTGGCTAAGGTAGGCTAGGGAGAGAGCTTTGGTCCTTAAATGAAGATATTAGCAAAAATTAAGAAGTAATTTAGCGATACTTTAACCAAACTGTAATTATATTTATTGCTTTTACTTTTTCTGCTCCGTACCAGTTGTTTCATCCCATATTTTTGCTTTCCATGCAAAAGAGGAAAGTATTCCTCTGACTACTTCGTCAGAAGTGCCTGAAGCATTTGCTCCTTAGAAAGGTCTGCAAATCTTTATATTTGCTATTGTCACAGAGGCAATTACTAGCCCATGACTTAAATCCAAACTGTAGTGGCAATGATGTTATTATTCAAATATATTGCATTTTTCTTTCATTTTCTGTGTTAAGTATGTGTGAAGATAGGAGATTAAAAGCTAGGAGTGTTGACATTTATAACCCTGTAGGAGCAAAACTAGGACATGTTCTTCCTACTCCTTTTGTGTGGATGCTTGTGCAACTGTACCCTTCACATGGCTTTTCGTAATCCTTCTCTTGATAAGTCACCAAGATTTCATATTTGTATAGTCAATGCATTTTTGATAATTCAGGGAACTCAATGTATTGTTTCAGTTAGGATGTTGCCAGTGTCTTGCAAGAAAAAGCTACTTATGCATTCTTTCTACAGAGTAAAAAGATACTAAACAAGATTGTTGCTTTTTCTTTTTCTCATTGCTGTCTTTTTCTCCTTCCCACCCTTTCCTTGCCCTCTTTGTTCTATTCTTTGAATCACTTCTTAGCTTTCTTTCTCACATTCAGCTTGTTTCTGAGCAACACTCCTACCTTCTTCATATAGAACTTAATTAGCTTAATTTAGTATTGATCCTACTTATGAATTCAGTCAAATGCTAGATTATGTAGTTAAATCAAGATGAGAACAAGTCATTGATAGGTGGTGCAATCTTGAGGTTAGTGGAACTGTGGCCAGAGGAGAGTTGCACTCAGAAATTTTGAAATTCTGCTTTTAGCACACTTCTAACCAGTTCAGTGAGAAAAATACAGCAAATGAGGGCAGCAGTCTAATTGTTTTTGAATCATACCCATATTTTATTTATTTTGTGTTCCATTTTCTGAACTAAACAGGTGACGTGCATTTACTGCTTCTTATTTATCTGTCCTATTCTTAAACCTGGAATTTTCCAAACACGACCTCATAATTTTCAAAGTGGAATCGCAAATATAAGATTTTGGGATCGGTGGCGTGACGATCCAAGTCAAACTACTTTGTAATTAATTTTCTCTGCCAACACTTCGTACCCTTTGGGTTCTTAATCTCAAAGTGGTGGTGTGTAAAACTGGAGCCAAGCACTGATGCTGTTTTCCCACAGGGCTTCTGAACGATGGGACCGTGGGCATCTTCCGAGGCAACCAGATGCGCCTGAAGCGAGCCTGCATCCGCAAAGCCAAAATCTCAGCCGTGGCTTTCCGCAAAGCCTTCTGCCATCACAAGCTGGTGGAGCTGGATGCCACGGGGGTCAATGCAGATATAACAATCACAGACATTATCAGTGGACTGGGCAGCAATAAGTGGATCCAGCAGAATCTGCAGTGCCTGGTGCTGAACTCACTGACTCTTTCTCTGGAAGACCCCTACGAGAGGTGTTTCAGTCAGCTCTCCGGGCTCCGCGCGTTGAGCATCACCAACGTGCTGTTCTACAACGAGGACTTGGCAGATGTTGCTTCACTTCCCAGGTTGGAAAGTCTGGATATATCCAACACCTCCGTCACTGACATAACAGCACTCCTCACCTGCAAAGACCGGCTCAAGTCTTTGACCATGCACCACCTGAAATGCTTGAAAATGACCACAACCCAGATTCTGGATGTTATAAGAGAACTAAAATACCTGAATCACCTTGATATTTCGGATGACAAACAGTTCACGTCGGACATAGCTCTTCGTTTACTGGAACAGAAAGATATCTTGCCTAACCTTGTGTCTTTGGACATTTCTGGAAGAAAACATGTCACAGATAAAGCTGTACAAGCATTCATTCTGCAGCGGCCCACGATGCAGTTTGTAGGACTGCTAGCTACTGATGCCGGCTACTCAGAGTTCTTAACGGGAGAAGGAAACCTGAAGGTTAAGTGGGGGAATTAATTTCACTGAAAAAATACAATGTGCAGGGAAAATAGAGCTAATTGTTTGTAACAAATGTATGTGTGTGTTTTAGAAGGAGGTTGTAGGTTAATTTATTTAAACTGTTTATTATAATTACTGGCTTTAGGTGAAATTCCTGCTTAATTTTGACGCAAGCTGCTAAATTTACATGATACTGTATGTATACTGCATATACTTGAAAGAGGCATCTGTTTTCTGTGCCTTTTCAGTGAACCTTCGATCTTGATTTTCCACATCTAAGAGAGCTGAACTTTGTCTTGTCTGAAGTCACTTAGTGGGATAATATTCCCTGGCTTCCAGACAGTATCTGGCATAAGTCAGCAATGTGTAAGGAGTGGAGGTAGAATTTGCATAAGCTTTGAGCAGTTCATGATTAACACGGCAGATACAATAAAGCTGAATCACTCAGCTGCTGTTGTGCTCCATCACCACTGCTATTTCCTCTTACAATATTTCTGCCTATCTTGAAAGGTCTTCTGGTGTTGAAGAAGCAATAACTTAGGATGAAAGACTTCACAAATCCTCAATTACTTAGCCCCTTTAGGATGAGATGATGTTTTCTGAAGTGCATTTATTTATCTTTTAGAGCCAGGCAACAAGACATCATTCCCTGTTGTGTAAAATCTGAAGGCAGTTATTGGAGAATAAGCAGGTCAGAATTAATTAAAAAAAAAAGTTGTTTTAGACATGTCAATGGTATATCATCTTTGACACTGAGTTTTCCTTTCTGCTGTGTCTTGAGGATGATGGAAGCTGCAGAGGGAATGAGGAAGAGAGCCTAATGTGTCCATAGTTTAGTCTGTCTCCTGTGCAAGTCTAGTTTTCCACTTCAGTTTTAAAATTCAGAATGCTCTTGTTGTAGGCAAGTGGAGTAACACAGCTACACAATTTTGTATTTTTTCCCCCTGAAACGTTTGATAGTTGTTAAGGGCCGGGTCTCTTGAGTGCTTAGTTGTCACAGCTGATAGCAAGTGTCTCAATGTTGAAATTCACAGAGAAAGCAAGTTCCCCTTTGGTATGATGACATCCAGCACCAGGAGGTTATACCTCATGTTTGGTGTAAAATAATACAATGTAATCCTTGCTGTTCAGAATACTTGTTTCATTGAATTGTCTGTGCCATGAAAAGGCAGGAAGGAAGAAGGTTCTAGTAATGTGAAAGTCACAATGGACTTGTGGCACTGCGGTTAGCAAAACGCAGTTTGCATTCCTTTTTTTTTTTTTTAAGGCATAATTGTCAAGAAGAGACTGCAGGCTATGATTGGTTTTATTTCCTTTTTTTTTTGTGACCTAAATCCATTAGTAACTCTACTGAAATATTCAACTGCTTAGTCTAGATACTGCTAAAGAGTAAACAAGACACAGAACTCATGGAAACAGCAGAGGTAAAATATTACTGTCTTTACAGCAGCCCTGTGAAATTTGATTATGAACACTGGGCAGATATTATAGTTAAGAACATGAAACCAAGTGGAAATTTTTCATGTAGGGTATAATTGGCTGTACAACATGTCAGTAAACAGGGTTGCCTTCTTCTAATCAGTGGAGAATATAAAACAAAATCCAAGATGATATCAGTTCTCTCAAGGCTGTAATATATTCCTGATATCAGAAGTTTGATAAAAATATGCCTGTATACAATACAGGATGCACAGAATGTGACTCTTCATATATGAACATTTTGCTTTTTTTGTATGTGCCATGTTAAGTAGAACAAGTTCTGCATTCTGCCCTAAGAATTTTAAAAAACAGTGATTGCAGCAATGATTCATTAAATAGTAGGACTGAGGAACAAACCAGTTACACAATTTACAGTTATAAACAGAAAATATCATTAAATGGAAACCAGAGCAGGCTGGCAATCATTTGCTTACTGAAGGACTTGGCCAAATCACTGTCTTTGAAACTGCAGCTTTGCAATTTTTGAGAACAAAATTTTGAAAGTAAAATGCTGACATCTTGAACTAAATATTATTTCTGTGTTCACAGGTGTCAGGAGAAGCAAATGAAACTCAGATTTCAGAAGCACTGAAGCGGTACAGTGAACGGGCCTTCTTTGTGAGAGAAGCACTCTTTCATTTATTCAGCCTGACACATGTCATGGAAAAAACTAAGCCTGAAATTTTAAAGGTAAAATAATAGTTTTGATGGTTTTTCCTGAGCTCATCCCCAAAAGTCTGGTATAAATTAGTTTATAAGATTTTTACCTTTTTGGTTGTGTTTTTTAAGATTAAAATTGTAATGTTAAATAAAAAAAAAGAACTATTTAAACATGAGTGATGTAGAAGATGCCCTGTAGTGTTTTATATTAGGCAAAATTGTTCTCTACTAACAGAAATTATCTAAATTTAGTAGCGTGTAAATTAATTTTTTCACGTACCTTTGATTATGATATGAAATATTCTTCAGATGCTGAATTCTGTCATTAGATCGTATCTGTTTGGGTTCTAATCAAAGGTGTGTCTACTCTTATTCACCAGACACAGCAGTGCCTTCTGCTGATGCTCATAAAGCAGTAATAATAAGGAAAGAATTCAGTGACAGTTTCTCTACTGTCACTCTCCAGTAGGGTAATGGGTGAATGGATATTGTTATTGTTCTGTATGGGGCTGTAACCTGGAGCCCAGGAGCTTCCTTAGAAATCCATTCTGGGCATTGGCTTTCCATGTCTAGAACATCAGAGGTGGTTTAAGTTTTGTAGGGATCCGAAAAGGAGGCACCAGTAGGACACGTGGTTTTTATTTTTCTTATTCTGTTTGATGTTGAACAAGTGGCCTTAAATTTGCTGGCATCAATATCAAAAAGACGTTGTCAGTCAAGACAACAAGAAATATTAAGTGTTTATTTGGTGAGATCACAATTAACATACGTAGCCAAAAACATCATTCAGGACAAAGCTGCAAAAAATCCTTCCTGACCTAGCAGCTCAGGATGTGATTGCAAATGGCTCATCACCAAACAAGGCACTACATCATTATCATTGCACTGCAGAAACTCTGTCCTGCTTCATTCACCTCTGAAAGGGTTTGGTGATTTTATCCCAACCTGGCTCTTTCTAGGAATTTCTTGCAATCTGTGCAGCCTCTTCTTTGAGAGGTTGCTACAAGCTGTGCAAAAGGACTCGGAGCAGTAGAAGTTGCCAGCTTTGAATCGCTGAGCAGAAGGAAATGTTACTCCTTGAGAATTCAAATCACACCAGATGGATTTCTCACTCAAGTGCAAGGGAGGCAGAAATTGGGTGCTGTGAGTCATTGTTGTGGCCTCGAGCAGGAGGCAGATTGTTCTTGGGGTCTGTGTGCAAATGTGCGAGCAGCTAACGTGGGCCCACCTTGTGCTGCAGCTGGTGGTGATCGGCATGAGGAACCACCCCCTGAACCTGCCCGTGCAGCTGGCGGCGAGCGCCTGCGTCTTCAACCTCACCAAGCAGGACCTGGCGGCCGGGATGCCCGTGCGGCTCCTGGCAGACGTCACTCACCTGCTCCTCAAGGCCATGGAGCACTTCCCAAATCATCAGCAGGTACAAGGCAAAACCTCTCTGATTTCTGTGCTGTCCTCTGTCTTGTGGGTCTCAGCTAAAGGTTTCTCCACATCCCAGCACCTCGTGGAAATATGTTCATAGCAAGAAAGTGTTCTGAAATTTGTGTGTTTCTAATGAACAATTATTTTTCATTTCTCACAGCTGCAAAAGAATTGCCTTCTTTCACTATGCAGTGACAGAATCCTTCAGGATGTCCCATTTAACAGGTAAGCTTTAGATGTCAGTTGAAATGAGTTGTAGCATTGCAGAATATTTTTGTTCAGAAGCTTTGTTTCTGGCCCCAGTTTTGCTCAGTTTAAATCATTCCAGTGTGCTGAGTTTATCTGGCCTATAGTGTTTTAGGTCTGTTGACCCATATATATGTATATACCATTGAGTGTAGGTCTGAAAAAATCCTCTGTTGTACCGGAGTTTTTTAACTTCACCTGGATGGGTCTATCCTTGATTCCACCTAACAGACGTCAGCATTTCTGTAGGGTTGCTTTTTGCAGACATTTTTCTACTGAAATGTTTTGCCCAAATACTTTGAAATGTGATGGTCTGCTGTTTCAGAAGATTGTGCCAAATTTTTCTTCCTTCTTTGGAAGCACTTCCTGTGCACTCTGATACCTAATTAGAAGTAAGAGACCCTAAGTCAGTACTTCCAGTTTCACTGTGTCTTTCTACTTTTCATGGTATGAAGTATACTTCTGTTGTCTGTGTACATCTTTCTTTTATTGTCACTTATGAGACTTATGAAAATTATGTTTTTTAACTTCCAGGTTTGAAGCAGCCAAACTTGTTATGCAGTGGCTGTGCAATCATGAAGATCAAAACATGCAAAGGATGGCTGTAGCCATAATTTCCATTCTTGCTGCAAAGGTATGGAATTAAGCTTTGAGATAATAGGATAACATTTCTAAAGTCTAAAATAATGTTGATTTGCTTTTGTTTGTTTACAGCTTTCAACAGAGCAAACAGCTCAACTTGGTGCAGAACTCTTCATTGTTAGGGTAAGTAGATGGTCTCCTGCCATCCCATCCTCTCCAGCTGTTCATACCAGCAGTATTCCTGAAGATACAAAGTAAACATAAGGAGATAAAATTCTAAGAACATATTAACATGTAAATTTTCTGTGAAAATTATTTAGAAGGTAAGCCATAGTGGAAAGACTTGACACAATTAATGCAAAGTAAAATAGCAAGACATATCTTGATTTGAAATTCATTGTTTAAGATGAAAGATGCTCAGAATGAGAATATGTGAAGTAAATACTGCTGTAAAGGTTCAGAGTTCTGTGGGTGGCTTTGTGCCATCTGTAATACCCCTACAAATGTAATTACTGTGGAAACAAGGAATTCCTTTAGCAGGCTACCATGTTCAGAGCAGAGGTAAAAGGTTTAATAGCCAGTTTATTTTGTATAGTTTGACTCTAAGCATGTATATCTTTACTCTGTGTATAAATGACAGCTATGCATTGCCCACTTAGTGTAGAAAAAGCAGAGGAGTTAATACATATGTTGATATTTTGATGGTTTTTTTTTCCCCCCAGCAACTTCTACAAATAGTTAAACAGAAAACAAATCAGAATCTTGTAGATACCACCCTCAAGTTCACATTGAGTGCACTTTGGAACCTCACAGATGAATCTCCAACAACGTGTCGGCACTTTATTGAAAACCAAGGGCTAGAACTTTTCATGAGAGTCTTAGAGGTGAGGAAGGGGGGCTTGGTGGTGGATTAGCAGCACAGGTTTATAATTAAAGCTGTTTCAATAATAAGTATAAACGTTTATTTGTTTTTGTTTCCTCTATCCACAGTCTTTTCCATCTGAATCATCCATCCAACAGAAAGTTCTTGGACTTCTGGTGAGACGAAAAAGAAAAACAGTCTGAAATATATACTTTTAACATTTTATTTTGAAAGGATTTTTTTTTATGCTATGTTAATCTGAAAAATCAGTTTTTCATATCCTAATATTTTTTACGTTCTTTAATCCTTATAGTGTGTATTATTTGCAGTTGACATGTTTTTGGACTGTTTTGTGTTTCTTCAAAAGTTATATTGAAATTGATGGTTAGAGTAAATAAAAAGAGCTTTTCAGAAAGGTGAGTGAGGCTTCACATGGGTCCAAATGCAAAACGTAGGTTGAAAGTCAGCAGAATGCAAAATTTTGTGCTGCTGAAATTTTTTGAAATTGGGCTTGAGAATGTTAAAAATTGTCTTTGATTTAGTGTAATCTAAATGTTAATGGCATAAAATCACTTAGGAGAAAACCTCTTTGTTTTGATGCAAATTCCTGCATAGACTGGAAAAATTTCCTAAAGCTAAAGTAGTATTTTGGCAGGTGGTGGTCACTGATGTACAGAGATCTCATCTGAGTGTTTACCTGTGTCTACTCACACAATATAGCTCAAGTTTGTGTTTGTCTCCCTCACACCATCTTCTTTCTGTTGACATTTTCTCTTTTTTTTTATTATTTATTTCCCCATTCCAGAATAACATAGCTGAAGTGAAAGAACTCCATTCTGAATTAATGTGGAAGGACTTCATAGACCACATCAGCAAATTGCTGCACAGTGTGGAGGTGGAAGTCAGCTACTTTGCAGCAGGGATTATTGCTCATCTGATATCTCGAGGAGAGCAAGCCTGGACATTAAGTCGCAGCCAGAGGACATCTCTCCTTGAACAGCTGGTACAGAAATAATGGTGAATTTTATCACAGTCTTTTCTATTTTTTTTCAATGTTTGTATTTAACAATCAATGTTCTTGGTTCTGTTTTACAGCATACTGCCATTTTGAATTGGCCAACCCCAGAATGTGAAATGGTGGCTTACAGGTAACTACTGTCTTATCTTGTGATCAAGAGTTTGGGGGGAAAAAAGCACACCACTACTTGCAGGTAGTTGTCTTAAATGAGATTTAGATGCAGCAGACCAGCCTCTTAACATTTATCGATGTCTCCTGTAGTTAGCATGTGGCTGAATGAACACACATATGACCTCTGAAGTAATAGTGTCTAGTAATAAAGCAAATAACTGTTTCATTTTTTTTTTAATAGGTCTTTCAATCCATTTTTCCCACTACTTGGCTGTTTCATGACACCTGGTGTCCAGTTATGGGCAGTGTGGGCCATGCAGCATGTCTGCAGCAAAAATCGTATGTATTGAGAGAATATTACCCTTAAAATTCTTATTTTTTGGTATGTTATTCACTAGCATGAAGTGGGAAAAATAAGAATTTCTGGGGTATTCACTCCTAATCCTCTGGAGAAACTACATTTGGGGCTTGACTGAATGGGGCAGAAAAAGAGAGTAGTAAAAGTTCCTTACATCTCTTCTATTAACTGAAATATTACTGTTGAATGCATAGTGTTAATTCCAAAATATGGATTTGTTAGGATTTAACTACATTTTTTGCTTGCACATGTGTTTTTATTCAAATAGAATATGAAAATATTAATGCTAGGCAACAAATTCCTTTTAAATTAAGAGCAATGACCGTGGCAGTTAGCAGTGTCTTACTATGGGAACAGAAGCTATCGTTATTCCTCATCTCTAATTGCCTTTTTGCAGCAACTTGCTGTGACATAAGTGTCACTTTCTTAACCTCTCTTTCCCATCTGAGAAATGAGAAGTAGAATGATTTGAGAGCATCTGATGTAATGCACAATTGTTGGGAAAAGGAGATAAATCCCCCAACCATACCTAAGTGTAGGAGGGGACAAACCTTCCTGGCTTTTAATGTTGGGGTTTTTTTTGACAGAAAGTTTTGGCATGAATATATCTATATAAAGCCGATTTCTTCTAAAGTATTTAAAGTGTTTTCTGTGCCAGGTTTTAATCTCCTTGATGGCAGCATATCTAGGCTTGTTTATCCCTGTCCCATAAATCTGTATTTCTGCAGTGACAAGGCATCTATTCAGGACCAATAACATCACATAATATATAACTGCACACATAATACTGTTTTGCTGCCCTTCATAGAGCTCATAAATATGCCACTGTTCCTAGGGTACTGTCCAGAAATCTGTGAGATTTTTCATGATGAAGTCAGACAGTTCTGACAGAATTGTTTTACTGGTCAGATCTGGATAACAGATTACAAATAAGGCCCTGTAATTTCTCTTTGTGCCTCAGTCCTGTTAACTTTATGTTGTCCTATTTGTTCTATTTATTTTTGGTATTTTGTTTGCCCTCACATTTAAATTTTTAACATGAGGTTTGTATTGGCCTACTCCTGATTTGAGACCAAGACAGAATTCGTTTCGTTCTGATGGTAGTTGATGCCAGAAGCTTCTGGACAGAGTTGCAGAGAAACCAAATGTTTGGTAGCAAATATAATAACCTACTGTGGGGGAAAAAGTGTTTAATTCTGAAATATTTGGAAGGAAAATCTTCAGCTTTTGGTGCTTGGTACCAAGAAAGCTTTTAGTAGTCCTGGAGAGGAGATGCTTTTTAATTTGACCTCCTCTTATAGATTACTGTGTAAAGTAGTCTAGAAGTAATTGGTGTAAAATTTTTTATATTTTTTTTTATTCTGCTGCTGTTTGTCTATGTCATAGTCCCCTCAGTGAGGTAACCTAACTAAAATATTTGTAGTGCCACAGTAAATGTGATCCCCAGAGAAATGCTCAACATCAGCATTAAAACAAATCTGGTGTTGCATCACTGAGATGAATGGTGAAATTGGGCCTGTCTGAGGTAATGCCCTGTGGATTGCATTACAGTCGTCCTGACCTTTCCAAAACAACTTCTGGAGCTTGCACATTACATTCACCCTACAGCTCTTTTTATAGCTGTTCCCTGCACTTAATAATGCTGCAGCTGATGGGGGTGTGATTTCAACTTGCTGAATTCCAGAATGTAAGTGGAAAAAGCACTGGAAAGACATTTGTAGCAACTTATAATTAATGAGAGGCCACCATCAATATATTTAGCAAACTATTGGAAGGAACTAGTTTGTATTTTCTCTCCAAGCCTGGAGGCCTCCGTAAATGATGTGGTATATCTGGTACCTTTTTTTGGTAACTGTTCTGTACCAAGGTTTTTGGGAAAGGGGCTGTTATTACCTGGATGTTCACAGACACTATAGTGCTTTTGATTCCCATTTCTTCTGCACTTTAAATGCCTGTAGAGGAGCTGGGGGAAGAGAGAATACTGTGCATATTGCAGGGCACTTTCCAGTCAGCTGAGACAGACTGGTAAGAGACCTGATTACAGCTGGAGTCCTGTCCAAATAACTCTGTTGTGTTGTCAGTTAAAGTACTCATGCACTTCTGTGGACACTTTAGGGAGTGTCTTAAATACTGCCTGGAGACAAAAGTGGATTTGAATCAGTGTTTACAGTATCTCCTACCTTTACCCTAGATAATCCTGGTTTTAATTCCCTTTTTATAATCCTATTACAGCCGCCAGATACTGCAGCATGTTAATTGAAGAAGGTGGTTTGCAGCATCTGTACAACATCAAGGAAAATGTCCACACTGATCCCCATGTCCAAAGGATTGCTGTTGCCATCCTGGATAGTTTAGAAAAACACATTATGCGCCATGGGAGACCACCACCGTGTAGAAAACAGCAACAAACCAAACCAAACTGAAAGCTGCAGGTAGAGGAGTGTAAAGTATTGTCTTTGTAATAATCCTCTCTGATATGTGTGTAGTTGGAGTAACTTATAATATATTGGTCACCATTAAAGTGATTTGCTGGTAACTGTGGTACCCAAACCATGTGTGGTAACCTTGCTGAACGTCACCTTTAATGGCAACCTCGTACACAACTTGTAAAGGGTCACAGCTTGAGCTGGTCATGCCTGCAGGTTAGTGCTGGCTACCAGGAGATGGGACTTGTACAGATCCATGTGCACAGCTGGAAAGAAGACTTCAAGGAGTATCTTGTTTTGTGACTTCTGAGAGAAAAGGCTGTTCCATCCTTGTGATTGCTGTTCATAACACTGTTCACCAGTTTGGTGTTTGAATAAAACTGTGTGTGGTTGTGAGATCAACACTTACAGACTAAAACAAAAGTCCATGCATGCAGGTGACAGAGAGACTTGTAACTAAGGCGACCAAAATGTCCATTGTCTCTTCACCCCTCTAGACACAAATGGGGTCTTCAGCTTCCTTTTCCTTTGCCTGCAAGCCATGTTCTTTTGTTTTCCTTGCTGCTGGGATGATGCCTTTTTACAGTTCATTTCTCCAGAGTCCTCCCTGCTCCTGTCAAGGTGGGGACCAGCATCACATTCAGGGAAAGGGGAAACCCATTGAAGTAAAACAATAGAAACAGAACTAAAATGAGATAGTACTAAAAGGATGTTTGAGAATTTAAATTTTATAACAAGAATGGGGTTTTGTTGTTGTGTGACTACTTTTGGTTGTGTGTGATATCTTTCTTTTGTTTTTAGAATACTCATGGGGATAGGAGAAGGCTTATTAGAGCAAAAACCTGACATGACTTCATCATGGAGGGGGTTGCATGTATTCATAGAAGGCTGGGATATTTGGTCACCTTATTTATAAGAGACTAATGATTGCTTTCATTTTCTGTAAATATTCTGTGAGTATTGTGCAGTGAATTATATTTCCAAGCCATCACAGTGAGTGCAAAGTATCACCCAATGTTCTGTGTAAGCCCTGTGTCAATTGCATTGTTTTGTGGAGTACGAAATTTTACATAAAGATGCTAATTGTAACAACTTATTTCTTTCTTGGTTACCTTTGGGTTTCAAACCATGTGTTGAATGAAACATATTGCACAATGTACAGATGCCTGATAGAATGCAAGTGATGGAAGCAAACTGCATGTCCATTCAAATTCAATTTAATTTCAGGTGTTGTTTTTGTTTATCTGCTTAGTCTCCATATTTCCATGGCAACTGATTGATATTCAGAGACTCTTCTGTAAATACTGGGTAATTGAATTTAAAAAGAAAACTTATGTTTGGTAGCTTACCAGCAGAAATGGCTTCTTCATGATGACTGTATTTTACTATTTTTAAATCCTTTCCCTCCCAACTCCCATCCTTCACATAAAAACACCACCTCTAATCTTCAATAACCTAATTAATATGTATTTCAGCAACCTCAGAAGGTACTGATCCAGTAATTTAATCAGTGTTGTGTAATTGTTTTTTGTACTAGAGTATAATTTTGGCTGGCATCATTTTAATCTGTGGATCTGGTTATATAAAGTTTTCTCCATTCCAACAGAAATTCAGCTGGCTGTAGCTTTGAATTATGAAGGTGGTTTAAAAATTAAAAACAGCCTACAGGCTTTTACCCACCACCCTTCTAAGATGTCTGCTATGGAATTTCCTTTACATTAAATGAAACACAAAACTTGTCAAAATTGGTGTCAATAGAATGAATATAAATCAATTGCTACAAGATTTTAAAATAAAGATGACAACTCTCCTTGCAGTGCTGTCTTTTCCTAATAACAGGAGAATTTGCTGAAGCAACTTAACTGAAAAAAAATTACTCCTTGCAGCACAAAATGCAAGGGTGATGCTGACATCAGGCCAGATGAGAGACGTGTCACTTCATTAAGTTCTGCAACCAGCAAGCTCAGAGATGCTAAATGCCCATTTTCTTTTGCTGTCCCACTCTTCAGGCAATCAGTGAGCAGAACTCTTTAAAGCTGAAAACTCTGCATGCCTACAAGGTATAAGTGCACTATATCTCTTTGTGTATGCCACTTGTAGAAAGGTCTCTTCACACTCCTGTGCAACTTCAGAAGTTTCTGCTAGGGTGGAATAATTCTGGAAGCAACTTTCAAACTTTGTGTTCCACCTGTAGCAATTGCCATCTTTTGTGAAGGCTGAAAATCCTGACTCTGCTTTACCTTTGCAGATCTTTACTTAGAAAATTTGTATGTGTATAATTTGGTAAGGTTCCCACACACTTTTGGCACAAGTGAAACTGTGGTTTCCTTTGATACTATCGTAGCATGAAGTTCCAATGTGGTAAGCCACATCTTATTTTGATAACCTATAAAGCATTTCCTAAAACCATGTTTGCTGATTAATTTTTTCAAGCCCCAGTCTAGGGAAAAAAGAAGCTTATTTTGATAACCTATAAAGCATTTCCTAAAACCATGTTTGCTGATTAATTAATTTTTCAAGCCCCAGTCTAGGGAAATAAGAAGATGTAGAGCTAAATTGTGTGGCATGTTTTAGTGCTGGAGAACCTCAAAGCAGAAGGAGAAAATAACTTCCAGTCAGCTAACAGAGGAAAACAAGTGATGGAGAGAGATTATGTGCCCAGGGTGTCTGGCATAGACTGATGTGATGGCCTCATGTACCTGTGCACATGCAGGCCCATGTTTTCTCAAGCACTGGCTCCAAAGGGAGGTGAGTTTGGGTTCCTGGAGTGGGTCAGTGTTACAATACTCACAGCAGAGCTGGGGTCAGGGGCCACTGCTCTGTGCCTGTTCTGTCAAAGCAGTTGGAAGAACACTGATACATCTTTATAAATTTAATTTCTCTCCAGTGTTTGTTTTTCCTGTTTAGATGCACTATGTTTTCTGCCTTTTTAAAAAAAATTTGCTTGTGGTAAGCCAAAACTTCTCCACATTCCTTACTTGACATCTGTGTGAAAGCCATAACCACTGACTTCAGATGAGCATGCTTT
The DNA here is from genome assembly GCF_017590135.1 of Pyrgilauda ruficollis. NCBI lineage: Eukaryota > Metazoa > Chordata > Aves > Passeriformes > Passeridae > Pyrgilauda > Pyrgilauda ruficollis. The sequence continues at coordinate 14,040,691 of NW_024527710.1, forward strand.
AAAGATCTGGTGTACAAAGTTAAATCTTTATTTGGAGATTTGTACAGAAGAATGATCCAGTGGAATAGTTAGAAATGCAGTCCAAGGCAGGGAGTTAAGTGCACAGAATGGTGTCATAAAAATAATCCTAAGAAAACAGTGGATCCTCCTCAGTCCTGCTCCATCTCCAGAAACTGAAGGGGAAGCAGGAAGCGTTATTTGCCGGTGAACCGAGGTGGTCGCTTCTCCCTGAAGGCAGCCATCCCTTCCTGACGGTCTTTGGTGGGAATATTCTACGTGAGAAAACAAATAAAACAAAGAGGTATGTTTTCCATTTACAAGTCTGGTGTCATTTTAAGTCCTGACTAATTTGGCAGCAGTAGTGTAAGACTGAGATTGCTTTTCTTGCAATGATACATAAAATTCCATGGTTTGCAATTAGGAAAAAAGAGACAGGGTTGTAGTGTAACTCACAAACATAGCACCTAAGAAAAAAACCATAGATCTATATAGGAAAACAGTTTTCCCATAATCTTCATGCTCCATCATCTTAAAATATGCTGAGAGACACATTATATTGTAGTATTGTAATACCCTATATTGTTCCATTAACTGAGAAAGGTGCATGCTCTCAAAACTTGCCATGAAGAACTACAGGAGGAATAATTTTGAATTTTTTAAACTAAAACCATTTGTAAACCTCATTCTATAACTAACATATAGTTGTTCCTTTCAGGAATGAATTCTGAAGGCAGTTTACCTGGGCATAACACATCCCCTCAATAGCCATCCCTGATGCAATGTCAACCTGGGAAGGAGAGGAAAGGTGTGAGGTTTGTCTGAAGCACAGCCCTCAAATCTACTTCATAGCTTTCACATCAATGAGAGCAGTCAGTCACTCTCAAACACTCAAAGTAAGTGAGCTTCACTCCAAATTAGAAGTACAGTATTACTATCTGTAGAAAAAAAAATCCTGCCATTTTACTTTTATCTTTAAAGAAATATTTTAAAATCTCTGAAATGTTTTTAAATGTCTGATATAAAGAAAAAATTTATAACTCATCTGTTCTAAATATTTTTACTGTAGTAATTTGTAAGAGCTGCTAATCTTTTCATTCACTTCATTATTTAAACAAAAATAATTATTACCTCCATTCCTTTGTTTATTGCCAGTTTTCCCATTTTCACAGCAAATGGTGCCTTTATTAAAAATAAAAACAAACCACAACAAGTACTTTAAAATCATTAAATTCACATTGATTTATAATAGGTGAATTGTTATATTATTCTTTTGCTCCAAATAACATCTTGGTCTACGGAAATCTGTGGTAAGTTAATAAGCATTTTATAAAAATCAATTTGCTGTTGTCTGCAGTTCACAGATGAATACGGTGTGAGGTTTCAGTGTGTCCTGCAGCTGGGAGCTAAACCTGTCCTGTGGGTTAAGCAGATGAATTTTAACACTTGTTCCTGCAGTAACTGCATTCACACAAAGGAACAGACTTAAAAGAGACTTAAAGATCAGGAACCAAGACTTCAGCATTTCAGAGAAAGGAATTCCAGGTGTTTGTTTGCTCTCTCTTCAGGGGAGCACAAACGCTGTCTATACGTTGGTCCCATGAGCAATGCACTTACCTGGGGCAGGATTTCTTTAGCCAAAGTCAAAGCTCTCTGGTAAGCTGCATCTCCCTCGCTGTTCTGTGGCACTGAGTGGTTTACCAGCCCCATGGAGGCTGCCTGGTCTCCATCAACCTGTCTGCCAGTGAAAATGAGTTCCTTTGCAAGACCTATTCCAACACATCTGGGCAGGCGCTGCGTTCCACCTTAGGACAACAGGGAAAACACCATTTTCCATTTCTGACAAATGCACCAGAAGTATTTTGTCTCCTTATAAAAACAGGAACCTTAAAAAATAAAGGGATCATATATTTCCTTACTAACTGCTAGCTGAATATGTTAACATTTTTGGAAGCATCTGAAAGTCTTCAGTATTTTGATAAGAAAGAAAAGGTGTAAAGGGACTTTCCTGCATTCAGAGTAAGTCTGAGACAGAACTCTTGATTCATAGATCTCTTTTGTGACTGTAAGATGCTACTTCTAATTTACATTCAAAACACTTCAAATATTTAAGAACACACTCTCATGGCAAAAATATTTACAATACAGCTGAGAAAGTGAGATTTAATGAATATTAATGAAGGTTTAATGAAGGTTAAGATTTGATGAAGGTTACCTGCTCCAGGCAGAAGTCCTCGTGTGGTCTCAATAAGCCCCATTTTAGCTGATGAAGCTATTAAAAAAATAAATGTAAGGTTAGATACATTTTGATTTGTATAACTACAAGTTTTCCAGATTGAACTGATCAATAAAATTAGAAACTGTCAATACTTAGCTGGAACTCCATTTCTCCAGGTAGCCAGAAAGTCTGAATACTACAGTGTTTACTCCATGTCTGTCTCAAATCTGCTTACCCCAATGTAGCAATTTTAGCTAGAAAAATTAACTTCACCTCCTTGCTAGATAAAATATAATGGATGGAAGCATGGAAACAGAAGAAATAAGTCTTCTAACCCAAACTGATTTAAGCTGGGAAGGTTCGATCTAGCCAGAGTATATCTGATCCAGTGTTAGGTTACTATAACTATTCAATCTTACTAATAAGTAGATTTCTAAAGAAATCCTAATCTTACCTAAACATAGGCTTTACTTCTTAAGCACGGGAACCACTTTCCAAATAACTAAATGTCACCATTTCTGTACAACCTTCTCTTAAATTTCTCTCAAGCTTCTGGATTCCATTAACAATCCTCTGTCATATGTGTCAGTTCTCTTTAAAATGCAGCCATCACTTCCCAGGAGATTGCTACACTGAGCAACACAAACCTGCTACTCGGAGGTCACAGGCCAGGGCCAGCTCTAATCCACCGCCCAAGGCGTAGCCATCGATTGCAGCGATCGTGGGCACAGGCAGGGCAGCTACAGAAGAGAGCACAGATTGCACAGTTGTGTTCCACAAGTTCTGTTCCACATGGCCCTGGAATTTAAATCCTTACGTTCTAAAGCTTTCAGTTCAGAATCGCTCAAGGACTCATTTTTTTCTGCCACAAATTTTCGGTCTGGAAACAGTAAAAATGATCTTGTACTTCTCCCTTCTTTGTAAGAATGCAAAACATGATTCTTCCATGCAAAGAAGCTTGCAAACAAAGTACTTCAATGCAAAATAGAATCAGTCCTCTCCTTGCAAATTTATGACATGAATATTCATCTGTTGCAGTTAAACAGCCAAAGAGAAGACACCATCCCTAGGCCGTGTCACAACACTTAGCTTTTGTGGTGCTTTTGTTAGCCAATGCTCCTGAAAACAGGAGCAGTAAATACTGTTTAACAAGGTTACCTCATAGTTGAGGAGCTTGATGTATCTGGAGATTAGCTGCTTGATACTTTTTTAAATACTCAGGCAGCTGGATGCAAACTTCTGAGGTGAGCTAGTTCTCTGCTGTAACCACCCCTCTGACTGCTCCTGTCATTTTCAAAAAATTATTGCAATTCTGATTGGTATTTTAGACAGATTTGACTTTGCTGTTTCTTTCTAGTGAGAGCAGATAGGGGAAGAAAATTAATTGCAGAAGCTCATATTCATCTTGCAAAGAAAAATAAAAGGGAGGTGAGGGAGTTGTAGATACAATCCCTCCTGACACTGCACAAATCCATTCAGCAAATCCATTCAGCGATTCAAATCCATGTTCTTAGGTCTCTGCCACATTTTGAGTGTTTCTGAACATATACTGGAAGTGGGACAACCAACACAGCACTTGCCTTCCAAGGATTCCACAGAAGTATGGAATAAATAAATGCTGTCTTGGAGCAGGTATATATTACATAGGTGTGTATGTGCTGTGTTGTGCATAAGAAATACATCTTGTCCTTGGAGGGGCAGCAGGATGGTTGGGATTTAATTCTAATTGGATCTTTCTTTCAGGCATAAGCTGAAGCCATTTGGAAAGCTACTCCTAGTTGGATAACCTGCTGGTTATCCCCTCCTACAGCATTTCTAAATGTTTCACTTCAAGTGGTCTAGGATACATTTTGCAACTGATGTAATCCTTTACCTATTTCATCCATAAGATTTCTCAGTCTTCTAACAAACTCTCCAACTTCTGCATCATCCATCTGTGCACGTTCCTTTAAATCTGCTCCTAAATAAAGGAGAAAAAGGTTAGAATCCAAGAAAAGACATCTTAATGTTCCCTCCTGTCCCTCTCAGAGGACAGACCATTTGAAAAGTCTTGAGATACAGCATTCCAGCTAAGTAAGGTCCATGGAAGTTGGAGTGTGCACATTTGGGGTGCAGCAGTAACAAGGGTGCCCCTCTGTGCCCTTTTGACAGATTTATTTTTATTTCTTCTAGCACTCATGTCCAACTGCTTTTCCGCATTATCTGATTGGCACACAGCCCTAAGAGCCACCACATTTTTTGAGAATAGTTTGCAGAGCCTTTGCTACTCACCTGCACAGAACACTCCTTTCACCTGGCTCTTGAACACCACCACACGCACCTGCTCATCGAAGCGGAGCCGCTCCAGGGCACCGAACAGCTACGGGAGAGGGAGTGCAGACAAGAGAAAAAAACATTTAGGCAGATGGATGTGTACATACACTGAAATTATAGCAAGTTCCTAATCTGTGATAGAAGTGTTTTGGTTTCTTTCCCTGCAGGTGCAAGAAAATTCATGGAAATCATGTCAGAGAACCTACAGGTTTTTCCATGACAAATTCAGAATGACATATTTCCCCATCTCTTTTTTCTTTCCACTCAGAGATGAACCTTTGCTGTACCTAAAACTTCCCTTCCTGTCCAGGCACGAACCAGACTTTCTCTAGGTTATGTCATCCTTGAACAGTTCACCTGCTAAGATGTGACAATGAGTATGCTTTTGTTGTAATGACACAAGTAAGGACATTAATTTGCATCTGAGTTAACTTCAATAAATTAACTTAAATTAGCTTACTTAAATAACCCAGGTATCTCTGTCCACATCTGAGGCAGTAACTGTTACATTCTGTTTTTCTCCAGGTTCACCTGTCTTACCCCAATGCCATTTCCCACTGCCCTTCACCATGAGATAAGTTTCTTTAGATTTCCCACAACTATTCTCACTGCAGTTAGTTATTGATCATGGTTCCAAACACACGCACGGGCCAGGCCCATACTCACTTCATTTACAAATACTTTTCCCAGTGAATTTCTCGCGTGGGGTCGATTCATTAGGATTTCAGCAATACCTTAGTAATAGGAGACAATTTCAGTTATACTTCATTTAGTTCTCTGACACAGTAATTCAACTGGGAATAATATCTGCTTATGCTTCTCCTTCCTGAAAATGCATATAAAGTATATTCTAAAACAGTCAGTTATTTTAAAACTGGAGGTGGCACACCATGTCTATAAAACCCAGTTATGCAGAACAACTGTAAAATTCAGTAGGCCTGTAAAATACTGTGAGTAAGGAGACTTTTAGAAATGATCAGGACATCCAAGAACATATATCTGAGAATCACTGCAGAAATGGGAAAAAAACCACCAAACAACAAATGAAAACCCAAATGATCCATCTTAGGTTTCTCCTTTGAATGTCATTTAATTTAATTTTTATTATACAGTCTTGCTGTGTTCAAGTACATTTCCTAATGAAGGAAACCATTCTTTCGGGATTGCTGTTTGCATGAGAACAGCACAGACTGGTCACACTCAGTTCATGTTCCAGAAACATTTTGAAAAGTGAACTCCGTTTAATTTCAACATTATAAGCTCATCAGCAGAAAGGACTCTACTCAAAGTTCCTAAGTCCAAGCAGAAAAATAAAACCACAACATCTACCTACATCTCCTTAGTACATGTGATTTGTAAATTATTATCCAACGCCTTCTGTATGCTTTGGAGAGAAAAAAACATCTCCTATTTCCTTGTCTGGACTTCTGCTCACTTCCCAGGCCTTAACACTGGGAAATGCTGTTGCTGTGCTGTAGGTGCACAGCTGTACCTTGCACCTGCCCTGCTTGGTCCTTCTGCCCTGCTGGAAAGTCTCTGTTTATTCCTCTGCCCATGGCAGTGGCCAGCTGCTGAACCGGAGATGTGTCCCACTGGAACGGAGACACACGTGAACAGCGGGAACCAGCAAAGGAAATGTACAGCTGGTAACTGCCTAATGTCTTTGTAACCAGCAAAATACCAAGAACTGTTTATAAACTCCTGCAACAGTTACGCAGAAAGTAAATCCATGGCAATCTGAACCAAACCTCACACTGTTTCGTGGCTCTCATAGATAAATGTGCACAGACATGTCAAGGTCCTGTCCTACCTTTATCACTGCCCATTAATGCTGTTAGAAAAATCTAAAGTATGCAAACCAGAACTTCTTGCGTTGAGGTCGCATTCACGCATAACTTTAGGGAGAAAAAAAAGTATCTAGCTATTCATTCAGCAGCGTTCTTGAGAAAAAAGTATCAAGGCACGACTGAAATCAAAACAACAAAGAGCGCCCGGGACTCGGCAGGGCTGTCCCCCCCGCTCGGCTGGGAACGCACGGCCACGCTCACGCCAGGCCGGGCTGTTTCCAGCAGGAGCTGCCAGAAGCGGGGCCGCACTCCGAGCCCGGCACTCACCGCCGCCGGCCGCGCTCAGCAGCACCTCCGCGCCCCGCGGCGCCCCGNNNNCCCGCGCCCCGCGCAGCGCCGCGGGCACCGCCCGCCACAGCCGCAGCATGGCCGCCGCCGGAACCGGCACCCCGCCCGCCCCGCCTCCCGGGGAGCGGCGTCGGCAGGGACACAGCGCCCACACAGCCCGCTCGGGAGCCGTGCGGCGGGGAACGAGCGCGCCGCCGCAAACAGCACCGCCAGAAGCTTGGCTGAAGTTGGCGCCGGATGTGCGGGATGCCGCCGGGTCCGTGTAGGGCAGGAGGTGATTTGCATTGTGCCCGAGCCGTGGGGATCCTCAAGGATGACAGAGTGGGGGAAGGGGAAGTTGAGTGGATGAAGGGAAGCGTGAGTTGATGAAGGGTCAGGTGTTCGGCTCTCACTGTAAATAAATCTGTATGTAACAAGCAGCATTTCAGAAAAAGAGAACGATCTCATCAAGTATCCTTCCCAAAGACATCTCTGGAGGAAAAGAATTACAGAACCGCTGGATCAAATGGGTTGGAAAAGACCTCTGAGACCATCAAGTGCAGCCCATGACTGATCACCACCTTGTCCCCTAGACCATGGCACTGGGTGCCACATCCAGTCTTTCCTTAAACACCTCCAGGGATGGTGACTCCAGCACCTCCCTGAGCAGCCCATTCACCCTTCCTGTGAAGAAATTCTTCCTAATGTCCAACCTAAACTCTTCTGGCGCGACTTTAGGCCATTTCTCCCATGCTGTCCCTTGTTCCCTGGGAGCAGAGCCTGACCCCCAGGGTGAGGAGCTGTGGAGAGCAGGAAGGGCCCCCCGAGCCTCCTTTTCTCCAGGCTGAGCGCCCCCAGCTCCCTCAGCTGCTCCTCACAGGACTTGTACTCCAGACCCTTCATCATTTTCGTTCTCTGGAGAAGCAGCGAACTTCATTGCACCTCCGCTTAGGGAAAACGTCTGCTAATCGCCGGGATGGGGGAATTCGGGGGGATAAACAGGGATGTTTGTAAGTCTGGCCATGGCTGCGCTATGGACAGGGACACCCGGCCAGTGCCGCAGTGGGGGCGCTGCGCCTTTAAGGGGCGGGTCCGTGGGGCCTGGCCCCCGGGCTCTCGCTCCGCCCCCGCGCGCTGGCCCCGCCCCGGTGTCGCTGAGGGCCCGCGGGACGCGGCGGCAGCAGCGGGGACAGCGCGTTCGTTCCGCCGCCATCGCCATCATGCAGCGCCGGGTGTTCGTGGTGGGCGTCGGCATGACCAAGGTACCGCCACCCTCCCCGGCACCCGTGCGTGCGCGGGGGGACACGACCCGCGCGAGGCCGACTTCGGCTCGACCCCTGGCTGTCCGCTGAGGGGAAGGTGCTGCGGGAGCCGCCCTTGCCCTCCCCGGCGCGGCTGAAGCCCTCACGGGACGCGGTGGCACTTGCAGGGCGCACTGGCAGAGCCCTGTCCCGGCCCGGCGGCAGCGGCTCCGCGCAAAGTCCACCCTCGCTCGGGGCGTGGGGGAGGCCGGACCCCGGCCAAGGTGAACGTGCTGCTCCACAGAGCAGGTCGGTGCAGCAGCCCTGCAGCGGGCACGGTGTTTCCGTGTCCCCGCAGCCCCTGGCCCAGGGCCCGTCCCGGGACAGGGGCTCAGGGAGGGCAGGGCCCTGCAGGTCTGTTCCTGGCCCTGGGGTTGTGAGCGCACGGTTCGCCCCGCTCGGCTCCTCCGCAGCTCCCCGGGAGCAGGTGCACCCGGGCGGGCCTGGGGCTCTTCTCGCCAGTAACAAGTGATGGGACAAGAGGAACTGGCCTGAAGTTTCCACAAGGCATGTTTAAGGCTAGAATTAGGATTAAGTATAATTCCTTCACCGAAAGGGTTGTCAAACCCAGGAACAGGCAGCCTGGGTTTGGCAGTGCTGGGGTAACAGTTGAACTTCTTTAAGGTCTTTTCCTACCTAAACAATGTTATGATTTTCAAAGAGGGGCAGTAAAAGAACCATTTTTGTCTTGATAGATGAATCTTAAGACAACTTTGACATTTGCCAGAGTAATCAGAAAATCCTCCTTCTTGTCACCTCTTAAATAATAACTTTTTGTCTTGTTGCTGCATGGGTACCTCTCCAGCATGCGATGTGATAGGGGAGGAATTGAAAGATGAAAGGCAATTCTGTTAATTGTGTTTATTGAACTAGATCACAGAATGTAGTGATAGAAGTTATTGAGCTCACTTGTGATGTCCTCATGGAAGAGACAAGTAAAACCTGTCAGACACCATATTGCATCTTAAGTATTTTACAATGACATTTTTAGGACTGTATTGCTTGTATCTGATCAACATTAATGATGTAATGACTGCTAAAATTTGTTATATCTTCTCACAGCAACAGTCCACATTTCCTGTGTGTAACTGTCAGTTCCCCAGTGCTCTGCATTTTCAAATCTCAGTTACGACTTGAGGAATTGTCAGTACTCTCTTCTCCTCTCTGTTAGCCCAAGCAGCAGCAATCACTCTTACAGATATCTACAATGACCAAATCACCAACTGTTTTTATGACCTTTGCAATATAGGTTCTCTGTCTAAATTAATGAAAGGAGGCACTGCAGAATGTACAGCCAAGTGGTACAAATGACTGGAGTCAGGGACATAAGCAGAAAGAGGGAGCAGATTAACTTTCATATGCTCACAGGGGACATCAAATAATTTGTGGGATTATAAGTGGTTAACATGAGGATTTCTTTAGCAGTGATACTTTATGTTAGTGATGTAAAAATGCAAACCACATGTACTTGTGGTGGTCTCTAATGAGTCACATTGCAAAGAAAATAGAAATGCCACCTCTACTCCAGTGGTGAGGAGTAAGGTATGATAAATTCTCTACATAGAACAAACATTTTCTTGTTGCAAATAGGATTATAACAAAAAAAAAAAAAAAAAAAAAAGGGAAGAGGAAGTATTTATCAAAACCTTAGTGAATCTTATGATGAATTGGTGAAGACTGCAGTTATTCTCTGTCCCACCCACAGGCTTTGGACAGGATTATTGTCCATCTCCATAGTCATAGATCATCTTTAACAGTGACTAGAAATGGGTCTCAGCTCCCATAAAGTTTTCTCCTTTTAGCCATTGCAGGGTCTGGCAGCAGCACTTGGGAATTGTAAAGATTTTGTACATGCACTTTTGGGTCAGTGAAATTACATTTTTTTTGCATTATTTAAAATTTATTTCTAAATTAAATATAAGGCTTTTAAATATACCAATTTGAGCAAAATATTAATTAAATCTCATTGTGATTTATTCTCAGCTTGTTTTCCTTCCTTTTCTCTTGCCAGTTTTCAAAGCCTAGTGAGAAGTGTGCTGATTATCCTGACATGGCTAAAGAAGCAGGTAATTTAGTAATAAAGCATTTTGTTTGATTCCTGATGCTTATTTTTTAGATCTTACAGCCAATATTTTTATTACGCATATGAAGGAAAAGCTGCTGTTTAATAAATAGATACATCTGAAAAGCAGATTTAAAACTCAGACCACTTTCAGCAAATCCATAACTGACCTGTCCAGGTCAGCCCTTCCAGGCTGAAGTCAGCAGGATGGCTTAAAATTGAATTGTGCACTTAAATAATTGAATACTTACCTATATTATTGAAAACCTACTCTCATTGGGATGAACGACCTTAGTGCTTGAGCACAGAATTGATTGAATGAAATTTTCTGAAAAAGAAGCTTGATCAGAACTCAAAATACTGTGAAATTGTCCTTATGAGTATGAAATTGTCCTTATGAGGTACAAGACTATATTAACAGTTTGCACATGATAGTGAGGAATTTCTACAACTCTCATTTGTGAATGCAGGACTCATACATACTACTCTAGGTTTGCTTGTTGTGGTTGTGAGAGCTGGTTTTTTTTTAGTTTCACCTTCAATTTTAAACTGTTTTTCCAACTTTTAAACTGTGTTTTTTAGGCCAGGCAGCTTTAGCTGATGCTGGGATTCCTTATTCAGCAGTGAAGCAGGCATGTGTGGGTTATGTTTATGGTGAGTATTGTTTGATTGGGATGTGACTTCTGTGACAATTGCAAACTTCTGTGTGGATAAAGTATGAGGAATGGCACCAACAAGCTCTCTATTAAGGGGAAATCTATTTCTGTTCCAAAAAGATTCTTCCATTTACTTTCCTTCCAGTTCTCCATTAACAGCTGTGTTGTGGCCACTGAAGTAGGGTCAGTCTGCTGTGATACCTCGAGCAGCTCCCAAGCCACACCTCCACGGCCCTTCTTTCCAGTCCAGTTATGTCCCTTTGATTCACAGACTGTGAAGCAGAAGCAGGACAAACTTCTTTAAAATCTCAGGAGTTTCATCTTGTTTCTGAGGTTCTTTACTGTGGATACCTGAGAGCCATACTCAGGGTGACAGCTCAGAAGTTCAAGCTTACAGTTTAGTTAGTAGCACTGCACATACCTGGCAGCAAACTTATGTGAGTTTGTACCTTATTTTAATGTTGTGTTTCTATTTGAAGGTGACTCAACCTCTGGGCAGAGGGCAATCTACCACGGTCTGGGTCTAACTGGCATTCCCATCATCAATGTTAACAACAACTGTGCCACTGGATCCACTGCTTTGTTCATGGCCAGACAGCTTGTAGAAGGAGGTGGGTTCTTTTGCTCTGTGCACCTAAGAGATTGTCTGGCATGCAGTAGGATGGTGTTTGTGGAAGTACATATCTTCTCCTGTGTCGTGAGCTGTATGAAGCTAGTCAGTTCTGCCAGTTAAGTGTTTCTGCAATAATTGGGCAAGTGCCATTATAGTACTGCAGGCACTAGATTCTCCAGGATGAAAAGAAGAATCTGCTAAAAGCTTAGCTTTTGTCTTTTAGCTTTATACAAGTGTTTAACTACTGTATATTAAACAAGTGTTTAGCATACAAGTGTTTAATTAAGATGTTTTTGGAAGGGAGGGGAGAGAGCAGACTGGCAGACCATGCTTTGAACTGTCAGATTAGTATTTCCTCCTATTTTTGCAGCTCGTTTGTGGACTTTGATACTTTCTTGCACTGATGCTGATGTTTCTGCAATGACAACCATAGTAACACTGTGTATGATTAGTATTTGTAGCTGAGACATAAATGCTTGGTTGTCTATGAGAGTTGCTGTCAGACAGTTAAAAATAAACCCCAATCCTGCAGTGATGTTTTATTCTTAGGTAGCAATATCTTTGTATCAATATCTTGTCCATCTTAATTTGACTCTTTCAAAAATGAAGGAGGAAGGAAGAGCAGCTGGTAGGTGTTTGTGTACATATCTTGTAATGGAATAGTTGTTGGTACCTAGTGTTATTTATAATCACATTGTGCTTTTAATAGCCACACATTTTATTTTAAGGTTTGGCAGACTGTGTTCTGGCACTCGGCTTTGAGAGGATGGCAAAAGGATCTCTTGCTTCAGGTGTAAGTGTCTGAAACACTTGATATGTTTGTGTTTGTACATGAGATATATTTCCTCATACTCTGAGATGTATTGTCAATAACACCACTTGCTTTACTGTAGATGATGACAAAAGAAACCATTAATTTGGTCTAAATAATCTTTTAATGAGTTCTGTGATTCTGATGGCAGCTATGACATACTATAAAAAATAAATTCTAAAACATTCCATGCAAAATTCATGTATCATGTTTGTTGTATTTTACCAAGATTATTTTAAAGGTTGGGTTAGTGGGGAAAAAGGAAAATACCAGATAAAATGCTGAAGCTTTGAGTAACTGAAGTGTCTTTCTCAAACAACACAGCAAATCAAAGAAAGATTCTGGGTCTTCTGGTCTGATGCTTACTCGCTTGACCTGTTAACACACTCGCAAAAACTAAGGGCTTCTTGACTCTTATTTGTTTTTACTGGAGAAGTGTGTGTGGGTTTGTTTGTGTTTTGCCTTAAGGCAAGCAATATTAGAGCCCATATGTCATTTAACTGCAGAACTGCCAAATTCGCTAATATATTCAAGAGGTTTGGGTGAAAAACATTAAATTTAGCAAGTGATAAAAATGACAAAGAGTTATCTTTTAACAGGCTTTAAGTGTTTCATCTAAGCTTAATTGAAAATACTACTTGAGTATTAATTTTGTAATTTGAAACTATGTAAATGGTAGGATTTTAAGGGAGGTGAAAAATACCTAAAGTCCCCTGCTGAAAATAGTGACTGTGATACCAATCATGTAACAGTGACTCTTGTTATGAATCAGTGCAGTGGTTATAATGTCAAGCATTTTCTGCTTATTTACTTTTTTATAGCTGGGAAATCATTAATACTTCTGATCCTATCACTGAAGTGCAGCATACTGCCCAGGGACTTGTTAAAATATTAGAAAAACCTATCATTTATTTGAAATCTGTGACAGTTTTGTGGTGATGTTGAAAAAAAAAGGAAATTATTATTTGCTTTGTATTTCTGTTTTCAGTTTGCAGACAGAACTAATCCTATGGACAAACATTTGGAAATTATGATAAATAAATATGGCCTAGCAAGTGCTCCAGTGGCACCTCAGATGTTTGCAAGTGCTGGCAAAGAACATATGGAAAAATACGGTCTGTTAAAATACATTTTTTTAGTTGTCTTCCTTTTATGAAGGGATTTAAAAATAATAGGATTTTGTTTTAAGAAATGGTAGCATTAAGGTTGCACAACTCCCTGCATTTTATCCCTGTGCCTTAGATGGTAGATGGGCGTGGGGCTGAACTGTTTGGCAAAAGCTGTTGGGTATTTGATTTGATTTAATACCTAGTACATGGCTGCTGCCTCTGCTGTTTGCTACCCCCTGACCAGACAAGGAACTGGCTCCAAGGTAACAGCCTGGCCTGTTGTGCATCTTTTATTTGCACTTTAGGCTATTATATGAAAACAAATGTAGACTTAGACTCCACAATTTCACTGCAGCTGTTTTGCACTGATAGGAAAATGATAATTTAAGTTTCAGTAGGAGAATAATACATCAAATAAAATGCATTTGTTTTCTGTGGTTTTATGTGAGTGTTAAGTATTCAGGTGGGTTGTTCTGTCAGCTAAAACTCAGCCATGTTTAGTAGTCTTTATCTAATTTTGAAACCTCAGCTGAGTTCTAAGGAAGGTCTTCATAACAGTGTGTCTCTTGTAAAGATGCTTGTAAAGGTCAGATTCTTATGACACAATGTTTAAACTGTTATATCAGCACTGTTTGAGCAAACAAAGTATTTAAACACAGGTTTTTTTCCCCTTTTCAGGGACAAATCCAGAATACTTTGCGAAAATTGCATGGAAGAACCACAGCCATTCAACCAACAACCCGTGAGTCACGTACTCTGCCTCTATAGTCAACATCTCTGGTTGTTAAAAAAAATTCATGCACAACAAAGTAGTATTTTTAGAATATGTTCAGAATATTTTCAGCATATGTTCTTTATTATGGAATGAGAAAATAAATAAATAAATAATTATAGAAATATGTGAAAAATTAATTCCCTATCCAGCGCCTTATACTTTGTAAAGAGAGCTCTACAGCTGCCCGACAGTGTGATATTAGTATGTGTACTGCTCAACCTGAGATGGCATCTGTGTGTTTTCCTTAGGTATTCCCAGTTCCAAAAGGAGTACACATTAGATGAAGTTCTGCATTCTCGGAAAATTTTTGATTACTTGACTGTCTTACAGTGTTGGTAAGGAGAGGACTTTGCACTGTGAAATAGATCTTGATGTTAAGATCAATATGGTAGGACATCTATTTAAATAAAATCTGTTTGTGTGTCATTTATAATTTACAGATTGCTTTAAGTAGAACTTTTAATAAATAAAACAAATGTGGAAATTCTGTCATGACCAAACACTAGATACTTGCTCTCAGTGTAATACAGTGAGCTGAAATAAGTTTTGTACTTTGGGGTTCTCATATAATTCTGTTCTTTTACTAATGTGCATCCATCACTGTTAAGTGTTGATTCTTCTCTTCAGCCTTTCCTAAGCTCTCTTGGAGGCTGTATATAGGTTTATATATGTTTATAGCCAAGTGGAAGCTTTGATTTGTCCTAAGTTGAACAACCTTAATGACACATTTCTATTTTGATGTAATGATTTTCAAATGTCTGGTATAAATATTACTGAAAGTGTCCAGTAAGCATTGATGGGATTTATAGTTTCAGTGATATCAGCCAAAGAAAGTGGGGTTTTGTTTGTTGGGTTTTTTGGTTTGTATTAAAAGAGAAATCTATGGAAGATCAACAATTTAATGAAGATTAACATTACTGATTTAGAACAATAACATCATTATTTTTCTTTCAATCAGTCCAACATCAAATGGTGCTGCAGCTGCAATTTTGGCTAATGAGGAGTTTGTGAAAAGGCATAAATTGCAGCCAAAAGCTGTGGAAATTCTAGCACAGGTGATGGCTACTGATTATCCAAGCACATTTGAAGGAAACAGTTGTATGAAGATGGTAGGTTTACAATTCTGTAGTCCCTGGTACTCATTGGGATGCTTTTTCTGAGGTTTTTTGTTATAGTTTTGGGTTGGTGTTTTGTGGGGTTTTCTTTGTTTGATTTTGGGTTTGGGGTTTTTTTAAGTACCTGCAAGTCCTAGTGATACTATAAACATTTTCATGTCAGTGAGCAAACATATTATGCTTTGTGGTGAATGTAGAATTGATTTCATTTGGACAGATATGGAATAAGCAAGGAGTACAATTGTGGAATGACAATAAGAAACTTATAAACAGGCTATCAGAAACATAGTTTTTAACAAATTATTTAAAGGCTATTTTTTAAACAGCTTTAACAGCAAAAGAAAATTCATTTTTCTCTTTATAATAGTAATGAAATTTAAAACAATCAGGTGGATCACAGGAAAAGGTAACAAGACAATTTGAGGGTTTGTTTCAAGGCTGTTGGTCTGAGGCATGCAAAGGAACAATTTGGGTTGTGATCAAAGTTAAAGGAATAGAGGATATTCCCCAGAAAGGTTTTGCATGCCAACAATAAGACTTAGAATATGTTATTTATTTCTAGACAATTTTTATTGTATGAATATCAAATTCTGACATGTGATGCATTGAAATAAATCAGTATGCCATCTCCTTCTTTCCCTGACAGGATCTATAGAAGCACAGTTAAGTGTAAAAATGAAACGGTGAGCTGCACTTCTGCAATGATATTTATAGAATTTCTCCTTTTTTCAGGTTGGCTATGACATGACTAAAAATGCTGCACAAAAATGTTTTGAAAAAGCAGGGCTGAAACCTACAGATGTTGATGTGATTGAACTTCATGACTGCTTCTCAGTTAATGAGTTCATCACCTATGAAGCTCTGGGACTGTGTCCAGAAGGTAATAGGGGCAATGGAGATAATTGTTTTATTAAAATGGAAAGCACCAAGAATACCCAAATTAAGAACTGCTGTGATCTCAGTCTTAGCCCCCTTTTTTGGAGCTGCATTCTATCATAACCATACCCCAAGATTTTCCTCCATCTATGTGTTTCCTTTTAAGAAGATAAATATAGGACAAAAATCCCCTGGGGGGGGGGGGGGGGGCTTAGCAAGTCACTGATCTTTCAAACATCTTTGCCTCAGAGTTATTGGCAAATTGTCAATGTGCATCTAAAGTCAACTGTTTTACAATGCTCAGATTAGTTTAATGTCAGTGAATTTGGTGGATTTACAACAAATTAAATGGCAGTGGAATTTAGTTCTGTGTATGTAAGTAAAAGCATTAAAATTTTCTGCTGAAGAGGGTATTTCATTATTTCAAATAAATAATGCATTGAACTGCTACTTCAGTTCATGATGTATTTAAATTGTAAACATATTCTTGTTTTGCATAGATTATCATCTGATATAATCTTTCTCTAATTTGTTTTTAACTAATTGTGAGGAGATACCATATTCTGGCACTAGGTGGTATATTAAGTCTGAGCTTTCTTACTGAAACAGACATTTATGGAACTCCAGGAAGACTTATGTGTTTGCCTTTGAATATCTGCTTTCTGCTGTCATTTTTGCTGTGTTTTTATGGTATCTGCAGCAAAAATGGTAAACGTTTGACATATTTAAACAGATACATTAAGCTCTTTAGGTTCATTCCTTTAATTGATGCAGAATAATCCTGGTGATGCTTGTCTATTTGACTAATTAGCCTTGTGCATGGTTATTTAATAGTGCTTTTCTCACAATCTTTTGTCAGTCTGGCCTTCATAGTATATGAAACTCATCTTGCAACGATAGACTAATGAGGCATAAAGATTAATGAAATTGCATAAACCACTGTGGATTTAGATGGGCAAATCTAACCTGGTATTCTCATTTAATGGCACCATGGAACCATGACAGATCTTTTTTACACTTCAGTGTTAAAAATGTAGGGTGGAGAAGCTGGTACAAGAATAAATGAGTAAGAGCCTGGTTAAAAGAGAGGATTGTCTGTAGTCTGGAAAGCTAAACAATTCTGAACATTAGTCTTCTGAGTGGTTTTATTCACTATTTTAATGTCTTAATGCAGCCCAAGGTACCATTAGTTGGCCTTTGTGGTGAGGGTTTGTGTTCAACTGGGTGTTCACCTTCCAAGTCCTGGGGGTCACAAATTACAACTTACAATAAATGTAATTATCACTGCAGTTTCATGAACAAAATATAAATAGCTTCATTATACTGATTATATCACAATGCTGTATACACCAACAGAGCAATTCAGCTGCAAATTAAAAACAACTTTTGTACCAAATGCTTCTCTTCCATGTTATGCTTTTTGCCATGGTATAAGCAAGTCTCATTAATGTAGTTTGGCCAATATTTGCTCTTTGTGAAATATGAGCTGTAACATTTCCTAAGGTTTGACTGACATGCAGCATCTCTGGTAAGTTACAGCAGAAGTGAAAAATCACTTACAAATAAAAAAAGAACATTTTTCTTACATGAATGCTGTTTTATAGGAAGAGCATGTGACCTGATCGACAGAGGAGACAACACTTATGGAGGAAAATGGGTTATTAATCCCAGTGGTGGCTTGATTTCCAAGGGACACCCTCTTGGTGCCACAGGTATGCAAAACCACTTCATTTAATCACACCCATTAGATAAGAGATACAGCTCTTGAGCAGGCAGGTGCTTCCCACCTGTGCTTGAAATGTGAAGGCCTCAAAACTTCTTCCCAGTCTTCTTTCCAAATAATCCAAGTGCTGGAGCAGGTTAACACAGCTTAACCTTTCCTAAATAATTGCTCAGTAGTTCAGCTTCTGAATAGTATTTGAATAACTATTCTAATATGATGTCATCCTTTAAAATTCTGGTTTTGGAGATTTTTACTGTCTCTAAATAGCCTGTACCATTGTTATCTGTACTAGAAGCTTATTTTGTTAAGTCTTGGATGTCAGAATATTTATCTGATGTTTACAACAGAAGCTCACTTGGTCACCATTTCCCAGCAACTTTTTTTGTTTGTTTGTTTGTTTGGGGTTTTTTTTTCTTTTTTTTTAAACTGCTGTGCTTGTTTCTAAATGAGTTGTCTTTTGGACAAAATGTGTTTGATTTGGGAAGATAATTCACCCTCCTTGTTTGGAAATGAGAAGTTATCAGAAAACT